>NC_046317.1:74885130-75485386 GCF_009819535.1 Lacerta agilis
GTTAAAAAATCCAAAATGTAAAGACACACTGCAAAGTTTAAAGATCTTGCAATTACATCTAGCGGATATGATAAATAGAGAAGTGGAGAAGAGAAATTATATGGACTAAGCAAAGTTACTTTGATCAGGCAAATAAACCAGGCAGAATGCTTGCTTGGCTGGACTAAAGAAAGACAACGGAAAGAGTGATAAATAAAATAGTGGAAGGAGAAGAGGAGATTACAGATCCGGAACAAATTTAAAGAGAGATTTGTGGAATACTAAGAAATTATATACAGAAGAAAAGAAAAATGAAGGAGAAATACAGAATTATTTATCGGAGAACAGATTACCAGAGATTAACGAAATGGAATATAGCATGTTAAATTCAAATATAGAATAGAAGAAATTGAGCAGGTAATAAGTAATCTAAAAGTCGGAAAATCTCCCGGACCAGATGGTATCTCAGTCTCTTATTATAAGAGAATGAAAGAGATAGTAGCCCCCCAAATTAAAATCAATTATGAATGACATTTTAGAGAAAGGGGAAATCCCTGACTCGTGGGGAGAGGCCTTGATAACGCTCTCCCGAAAACAAGGGTCAGATTTAAGCTAACAAAAATTATAGACCAATCTCCTTACTAAACATAGATTACAAAATTTTTACTGGGGTATTGGCAAATAGGATAACAAATCATCTTAAAAAGAATCATTGAGAAAGATCAAGATGGTTTCTTGCCAGAAAGGCAAATAAAAGACAATACCAGGATAATTATTGATTTATTAGAACATGTTGAAATGAATCCCAGCAAGAAAATTGCAATGATGCTGGTCGATGCCGAAAAGGCATTCGACAGCATCTCATGGAGATTTATGATAAAGACTCTGGAATATCTGAAAGTAGGAGAGAGAATACTGAAGGGAGTAGTAAAAGCAATATATAAAAACAAAAGGCGAAATAATATAAATAATGAAATATCAGACGAGTTTGACATCGAGAGAGGGGTGAGGCAAGGCTGCCCATGTCACCACTATGTTCATCACTGCATTGGAAACCCCTACTTATATCATTAAGGGGAGACAAAGAAATCAACGGAATAAAAGTGGGAAGGCATTGCTATAAAGTCAGGGCATATGCTGATGACGTGATAATAACAACAGAATCACCATTAAAGAGCATCCCCAAAGCATTGGAAAGAATGAAAGAATTGGGTAAATGTTCAGGCTTCAAATTAAATAAAGAAAATCGAAATTATTGATAAAAACTATGGGAGGGAAAGAGGAAAGATGAATTGGAAAAGGTCACGGGAATAAGAATAGAGAATAAGGTAAGTATTTAGGTCTATGGATAACGAACAAAATACGAATTATTTAAAGACAATTATATCAAGAAATGGAGAGAAATCAAACAAAATTTAGGGAAGTGGGATATAAACTAAACTTATCTCTATTAGGTAGATATCCATGATTAAAATGATGGTTCTTCCCAAATTTTATTTCTCTTCAAAACAGCCCCAATCATAATTGGAACAAAATACTGAAGGAATGCCAAAAGACCTTGCAAATTTCATCTGGCAAGGGAAAAAGCTCGAATTAAATTTTGAAATGATGATAAGCCCTAAAGAGAGAGGAGGGTTCGCCGGTCCCAGATCTGAAAACTTATTATGAAGCAGCAGGCTGGAGTTGGTTAAAAGAATGGATAAATCTAAAAAATAATGAGATCTTAGAATTAGAAGGTTGGGACAAGATCTATGGGTGGCACGGGTACCTAATGTACGGGAAATTACAGGTTAACAAAAGATTTACTAATCACCTAGTAAGAAGGCCTTACTGGAGATTGGGAAGAACAAAAGACAAAATATAGGCAAAACACCATGGTGGGTATCCCCAGTTGAAGCAACCTCAACACTTAGAAATGACGAAAGGAAATCATGGCCAACATACAAAGAACTAGTGGTAGAAATGAAAGAAAGCCCAACATTTAAAACAATATGAAAATTTAAAAGAGAACGGCAATGATGTTGGCTTGAATATTTTCAATTAAAGGCGACTTTTGAGAAGGATTTAAAAAACAGAGGGTTTGAAAATAAATCAGGGAAACTGAGGAATTCTACAGAGTAAGCAAAAACATTAGCAAAAATATACAAAATATTAATCAATACCAATTAGATCAAGAAAGTAAAGGGAAAACTACTTAAAGTGGGAAAGAGACTTTGGCTATGAAATCGAAATAATAAATGGAAGAGGTTCTGGACAAGGGATATTCTTTTTACAGCTGTCTTATCAATTAAAAGAACAATTTTATGAAATACACCACAGATGGTACATGTCACCGGATAGGATTGCAAAAATAAACAAATCAGAGAATGACAAGTGCTGGAGATGTAAAAATATGACCGGGACACTGTTCCATATGTGGTGGACGTGTCCCGCAATTAAAAATATTGGAATATGATTCATGAAGAAATTAAAAAAATAATAAAAACAGCACATAGTAAGAAAGCAGAATCATACTTATTAGGAATAGTTAATGGGGAAATACCCAAAGAGAAAGTGGATTTTTTCCTGTACGCGACAACCGCGGCGAGAACATTAATAGCCCAACATTGGAAGGATAACTACATCCCAACTAAGAAAGAGTGGCTGAGTAAGTTAGCGGAATATCTGGAATCGGCAAAGCTGACCAATATAATAAAACAAAAGCCAAAAAAGGTAATTCAAGACCAATGGAATGTTTTAATGAATATTTGAATAAACAAGGATCTAGAGAAAGGTTTTGGTTATGTTTAGAATAGCATTTAAGTGGATTTATGGTAACTCTGATGTTAAAGGGAAGAATGGCAAAAATGTTCAGATAGTGTAGGTAGTGAAATGCAGCAATGGAAGTTGATATTGTAACTTTAACAATAATTTACTTTTTTTCTTTCTTCTCTTTTCTGCTTTTCTTTCTTTCTTTCTTTCTTTGGCCTCTTACTTTTTTCTTTCTCTGTATTTTCCTCTTTCCTCTTTCCTTCTTTCCTTTATTGTTTGTAATGTAAACTGTTTTTTTTATTGTGTGTAATGTGTATTTGTAAAACTTGTAAAAATTTGTAAACCATTTGGAAATAAAATAAAGATTTTATTTTAAAAAAAAAAAAAAAAGACACATTTATTTGCTGCGGTGTTTGTGAGATGTTAATTTAGTCTTGTCGTGGCGAAGGGGCTTGAATTACTCAGGGAAGCTATGAGCTATGCCGTGCAGGGCCACCCAAGATGGACAGGTCATAGTGGAGAGTTTGGACCAAACGTGATCCACCTGGAGGAGGAACTGGCAACCCACTCCAGTATCCCTGCCAAGAAAACTCCATGGACAAAGACAACAGGCATATAAAAGTTATGACGCTGGAAGATGAGCCCCTCAGGTCGGAAGGCGTCCAACATGCTACTGGGGAAGAGCGGAGGACAAGTACAAGTAGATCCAGAGCTGATGAAGCGGCTGGGCCAAAGCCGAAAGGACGCTCGGTTGCGGATATGCCTGGAAGCGAAAGGAAAGTCCAATGCTGTAAAGAAAAGTATTGCATAGGAACCTGGAATGTAAGAACCATGAACCTAGGTAAGCTGGATGTGGTCAAAAATGAGATGGCAAGAATAAACATTGACATCCTAGGCATCAGTGAACTAAAATGGACGGGAATGGGCGAATTCAGTTCAGATGACTATCATATCTACTACTGCGGGCAGGAATCCCGTAAAAGAAATGGAGTGGCTCTCATAGTCAACAAAAGAGTGGCGAAAGCTGTACTGGGATGCAATTTCAAAAATGATAGATTGATCTCGATACGAATCCAAGGCAGTCCTTTTAACATCACAGTAATCCAAGTTTATGCACCAACTTCCAGTGCTGAAGAAACTGAAATTGACCAATTCTATGAAGACTTACAACACCTTATAGAAATGACACCAAAGAAGGATGTTCTTCTCATTATAGGGGATTGGAATGCTAAAGTAGGGAGTCAAGAGATAAAAGGAACAACTGGCAAGTTTGGCCTTGGAGTTCAAAATGAAGCAGGGCAAAGGCTAATAGAGTTCTGTCAAGAGAACAAGCTGGTCATCACAAACACTCTTTTCCAACAACACAAGAGACGACTCTACACATGGACATCACCAGATGGGCAACATCGAAATCAGATTGATTATATTCTCTGCAGCCAAAGATGGAGAAGCTCTATACACTCAGCAAAAACAAGACCTGGAGCTGACTGTGGCTCTGATCATCAGCTTCTTATAGCAAAATTCCAGCTTAAACTGAAGAAAGTAGGAAAAACCACTGGGCCAGTAAGATACAATCTAAATCAAATTCCTTATGAATACACAGTTGAAGTGAAAACAGGTTTAAGGACTTAGATTTGGTGGATAGAGTGCCTGAAGAACTGTGGATGGAGGCTCGTAACATTATACAGGAGGCAGCAACGAAAACCATCCCAATGAAAAAGAAATGCAAGAAAGCAAAGTGGCTGTCCAATGAGGCCTTAAAAATAGCTGGGGAGAGAAGGCAAGCAAAATGCGAGGGAGATAGTGAAAGATACAGGAAATTGAATGCAGATTTCCAAAGAATAGCAAGGAGAGACAAGAGGGCCTTTCTAAACGAGCAATGCAAAGAAATAGAGGAAAATAACAGAATGGGAAAAACCAGAGATCTGTTCAAGAAAATTGGAGATATGAAAGGAACATTTCGTACAAAGATTACCACAATTAAGGACAAAAGTGGAAAGGACCTAACAGAAGCAGAAGACATCAAGAAGAGGTGGCAAGAATACACAGAGGAACTTTACCAGAAAGATATAGAGGTCTCATACACCCCAGGTAGTGTGGTTGCTGACCTTGAGCCAGACATCCTGGAGAGTGAAGTCAAATGGGCCTTAGAAAGCCTTGCTAACAACAAGGCCAGTGGAAGTGATGATATTCCAGCTGAACTATTTAAAATCCTAAAAGATGATGCTGTTAAGGTGCTACACTCAATATGCCAACAAGTTTGGAAAACTCAGCAGTGGCCAGAGGATTGGAGAAGATCAGTTTACATCCCAATCCCAAAGAAGGGCAGTGCCAAAGAATGCTCTAACTACCGCACAATTGCACTCATTTCACACGCTAGCAAGGTTATGCTTAAAATTCTACAAGGCAGGCTTAAGCAGTACGTGGACCGAGAACTCCCAGAAGTGCAAGCTGGATTTCGAAGGGGCAGAGGAACCAGAGACCAAATTGCAAACATGCGCTGGATTATGGAGAAAGCTAGAGAGTTCCAGAAAAACATCTACTTCTGCTTCATTGACTACGCAAAAGCATTTGACTGTGTCGACCACAGCAAACTATGGAAAGTTCTTAAAGAAATGGGAGTGCCTGATCACCTCATCCGTCTCCTGAGAAATCTCTATGTGGGACAAGAAGCTACAGTTAGAACTGGATATGGAACAACTGATTGGTTCAAAATTGGGAAAGGAGTACGACAAGGCTGTATATTGTCTCCCTGCTTATTTAACATATGCAGAATTCATCATGCGAAAGGCTGGGCTGGATGAATCCCAAACCGGAATTAAGACTGCCGGAAAAAATATCAACAACCTCAGATATGCTGATGATACAACCTTGATGGCAGAAAGTGAGGAGGAATTGAAGAACCTTTTAATGAGGGTGAAAGAGGAAAGCGCAAAATATGGTCTGAAGCTCAACATCAAAAAAACTAAGATCATGGCCACTGGTCCCATCACCTCCTGGCAAATAGAAGGGGAAGAAATGGAGGCAGTGAGAGATTTCACTTTCTTGGGTTCCATGATCACTGCAGATGGTGACAGCAGTCACGAAATTAGAAGACGCCTGCTTCTTGGGAGAAAGGCAATGACAAACCTAGACAGCATCTTAAAAAGCAAAGACATCACCTTGCCAACAAAGGTCCGTATAGTTAAAGCTATGGTTTTCCCAGTAGTAATGTACGGAAGTGAGAGCTGGACCATCAAGAAGGCTGATCGCCGAAGAATTGATGCTTTTGAATTATGGTGCTGGAGGAGACTCTTGAGAGTCCCATGGACTGCAAGAAGATCAAACCTATCCATTCTCAAGGAAATCGGCCCTGAGTGCTCACTAGAAGGACAGATCCTGAAGTTGAGGCTCCAGTACTTTGGCCACCTCATGAGAAGAGAAGACTCCCTGGAAAAGACCCTGATGTTGGGAAAGATGGAGGGCACAAGGAGAAGGGGACGACAAATGAGATGGTTGGACAGTATTCTCGAAGCTACTAACATGAGTTTGGCCAAACTGCGGGAGGCAGTGAAGGATAGGCGTGCCTGGCGTGCTCTGGTCCATGGGGTCACGAAGAGTCGGACACGACTGAACGACTGAACAACAACAAATTTAGTCTGCCGGGGTGTATGTGTCATTCTGCAGTTTTAATTATGTCATTTTACCTGTTCTTGTTTATTCTGTTTGATGAGTGCTATTCTTTGTTTTGGTTATTGCAATCTGCCCTGGGATCTGTAATGGGGCAACACTGAGACTAAAGAAGAGGAAGTTGACAGGTGGGGGTGGCTAAGGACAGTCTGAGGTTGGTGGGGCAGCACCCCACCTGCCCTGGTGGACAAGCAAGGCGGCAATAACACCTGAGTGGTGTCATCAGCATCAGTCACTGCTGCTTCCCACCTGCCTTTCTGGTACTTATTGGCATGTGTACTTCGCGATGGACCTTATTGAGCACTAAGTGATCAAGCTAGGGAAGGAAATTTACCTGTCCCCCTAACAGCCAACTGCGAGTAAAGTTTTTCACCTTTGTTGTGGCAAATAAGTGGAATGCCCTGCTGATAGAGATTCAGCAGACACCTTACGTTCTAACCTTTTAGAGCCTGCTGGACAATTTTCTGTGCCACCGAACACAGGCAATTAAGAAAACCTCTTTCCTTAATAGTTAGTTGAAAGTCTTAGATTTTGTTTTATTTTTCGTGGTTTTTATTATTATTATAAAGATGTTGCTGTAAATGGCTTTGTTTTTTATGATATAGTGGCAAGCACAGATAAATATATAAAATGAGTGCATTATGTATCACTTAAGTGCGTCGGTAAGCCATTAAATGTCAGCAAAACGCTCAATTGAAAATTCTCTTATTTCTAGTCAAAGCAGTCTCTGATACTGAGCAGACATGGACAAATAATTCAGAATATCATAGTCTAGGAAGAGGATGCAGGCTGATACTAACAGGCCATAATTGAGGCTCCCCCACCCAAGTCATCAGCCCTTCATAAATATCTAGTTCTTTGTTAAGTGATCTCTTTGATCCTCCACGGTTGCAAGGTGAGTGTTACAGTATTTTACACCTTTTACAGTTTGAAAACTTCCTTCCTCTTCCACTTCAGCAAGGGCTTTTGCTTCGAGTTTCTCTGGTGGGGGCAAACAAACAACTCACTTTTGCTGCTTTGCCTTCGATTCATCCAGCCCTGGTCTCTGAACATGCGTGAATTTTAAGTGCTGAGTCTAGAGAGATTTTTTTATTTATTTTTGGCTTGGAAATGCAAAGCTGTTGACACATAGCTGCTTCTATGATTTATCCCCTTGGCATGAATGCTCCCAAGCTGAGCCCAGGGCAGGGCTGGGTGGAGAATACCCAAATGAAGCAGTGTCACAAGGCTGGCACCCTTAAGGCAAGCTCCACATCATTGAGAGATCATTAGCTCTTGACCTTTCCTGTGCTTTTAATCCCCCTTCCCCTTGTGCAAAATGTTTTTTAAAGGCCAAATGTGGTGGCAAATTAGTTCTGGAAGCAGATTCTCCTCCTAGAGTGGGGTGGTTTTCTTTCTTTCTTTTTTTGGCATGAGATTTATTTCTCCCTGCATGTGCTTTTGTGACTGACTGCACTTGGCGAGCTGCAGTTTGTTCAGCTGTCCATTCCCCTGCCTAATCTAGGGTCTTAAAATAAAAACAAACAAGCGGATATTCGGAGAAAGGACGCAGCATGGAGACACTGAGAGGCATTTGTTCCTGTGCTTTGGCTAAAACAGCACTCCACTGGTCCAATGTACCGAGTCTCTGCTTTACGGCTAAAGATGCTGGCAGTTCCTACAATGAGAAACTGTGTCAAGGAGTTGGTTCATCAAGTTCTTCTTAAATAGAAAGTTGCTTGGGATTTTTTTTGGGGGGGTGGTGGTAGTAGAGGACAACAACAGAGGAAGTAAGCTAATTTTTGTTCAATGCAGGCCCATTTTGCCAGGGATACGTCAAATGTGCGGCACGGATGTGACCTTAGTTCATCTGTTCATCTGTAAAAAAATAACATTGCCTATCCAAAAGCTACTTGAAACCAGCTTTCCAAATATATTGGAATGTGGTGCACTTCTGGATTTCGACCACTTAGGAGTTCCAGAAGCGTGGGGCTACCACAGAAAAGGTCATTTCTCTTGTACCTGACAGACACTCTGCCTGCAAAATGGAAGTTTAGTTGTTGTTTTAACATACCCCTTCCTAAAATAAGACATTCCTCAGAAGGTTGCAGTAGTGCTATAAGAAGGAATTATTTTTATTAATTTAACTGGAGCTTAAGAAATGCAGAGTAACAGGATGTTTTCATAAGGCAAGTACCTAAAAAGGTGAGGTTTCAGAATCTTAGCATAGTCTTGCAGGAGTCCTGACCTAGGGTGGGCAAGTACTTCTGACCTGTTACAAAGCAGCTTCATATGTTGACCACCGTGGGAACTGGATGCTGGACTAGTTGGGACTTTGGCCTGATCCAGCAGTGTCATTTTACGTTCCGAAATCCTTAAGCTCCTAAAATCTTCCTTACCATTTGACAGGTTATACAGAAGATCAAGTAAAGGCAGGGCAAGGACCCGCCCTCAGAGGATAATTTGGCCATTTGTATTGGGCTTAATGGAATTCTATTACCTATCTTGTTTCTTCTTCTATTCTCTTAGGCACCTCAGGGATTTACCAGGGGCCCAACGGCCTGACGAGTTCTGCAGGGTTCGGCACAGTGCACCAGGTACAACTTTAACCATTTTTTTAAAGAAAAATGTCCTGAAAAGGAGGCTCATCATATTTCAGCCACATGGGCATCAGTAACTTCCTTGATACCTATCTCGTGATGATCATACATAACGTCTCATTCTTAAGGGACAAAAAGCGTACGTCTCTATGGACGCTCACAGATCTCAACGGCTTGGCAAGGGACTTGGAAACCAAATGCTTTCGAAATCAAACAAATCCCCCTTCCTCCACCTCTCCCCCCCCTTCTTCCTCCAGCCAGTCCTGGCCCAATCTTAGCACTTTGGGTGTGATGCTGAAAACATGTCACAATGGGGACACCACAGTATCACATGAACATCTTTTTTTGAAAAGTAGCAATTTCCATCATCTTGCAGAGAGTGCTCGCTTCTTTCTTGGCTTTCGGTAATAGATGTGAATCAACATTCTAAAGCATCACTCGGAGACGCTTGCAAATATGAAGCCCTCAGAGCCTGTTTGCACTCTTCCTAATTTGGACGTACACCTGTTGATGAACTTCATGCTTTGCATAAGTTAGCACCTTTAAATATAAAGCATGTGTATAATATATGATGTGGATACATTACATGCAGAAACACTGTATGAGAATGCTTGCTCATAAAGATTGGTGTAGAGCAAGTGTGAAGTCACTATGCTTCTTTTGTTTGTGCAAAGGCTGAAATATAAGCATTCGAAGTCAAACTGAAATCACTGAGGCTATGGGACATACAAGTATCTGAAAGAATCCTAAATTCAGGTTCCCATAAGCTTTGAAAGAACTTCCTGTTTCGGGGCTGTTGGAACAACAGGCCCCATGCCAGTGATAAAGGCATATAATTTTATATGGTTCCATTAGGCATAGCCAATTTGGTGACTCCAGATGTTGGACTACAGTTTCCATCATACCTGTTCATTGATCATGTTGGCCGGGGCTGATGGAAGTTACATTCCAACATCTGAAATGCATGATGTTGGCTGCCCCTGTGTTAGAAGGTTGCAGCAAACCAGAACATGAAATCATGGATTGGTTTGACGATCATGGTTAAGTTTAAGTTTGCCTGCCCCTAACCTCTGCATGCAAGTGAGAAACTGGTTTTTATGCCGTTTCCTTCTTGCATGCTGCTTGGGAATAGAGCTTAGCTCAGCAAGCTAAACCATGGTTTCACTGTGAGTTTGGGAATGTGTGGCATCACAACAGAGTCACATGCAATTGCTGCTGAGCTAAACTTTCTAGCCTTCAGCTGCTTGTTGCTAGTCTGTAGGACTGCTGCTGGACCTGTCAGTTAAAGAATATAGCTGAGGTTGTTGGATGTGAGCTATAGCACAGCCTAATGAATTTCATGGAAAGGTAATTTATTCAGGGCTTCTTTGCACAGTACACTGTTAGCAGGTACACATTAAAGGAGGATGTGCACATTTCTTTGAGTGTGCAATATGAATGAAAGATGCCGCAAAAAAGCCACATTTTGCAGGGTTGTCTTGTGGTATATACATAGAACTGGTTCACACATAACATTTAACTATGGTTTGGCACTATGAGAACAAGCCATGCTCTTCATATTCCCCCTCCACTCCCATGCCCCACTTCAGTGAATTTGTTCCTGGTTTCATCAAACCATAGTTTTCTGGTATATGCAAAATTTGAAATGACAAGCTGAAACCAGGGTTGCAGAAAACAGCAGTCTTGATTTAAGAACGTAAAAAACCGTGCTGTATAAAGCCATCTAGTGCAGCTCTCTGCTCTCACAATGGCAAACCAGATGCCCATGGGAAATCCCAAGCAGAACCTTCGTGTAACATCACCCTCCAGTGAGTGGTATTCAAAGGCATATTGCTTGATGGGATAAGAGCAAACCATGGTTTGATGAAAGCAGGAAGTAATTCAGTGGAAGGGGATCCGGTTGAGGAGTTGCTTAAGCACAAAGCTTTTATAGCTATAGTGCCGGATCATAGATCTGAGCCGTTGTATAATTTAGTCATGTACTGTGCCTTGCATTTCACAGGTATACAAATAACACCCAAAAGAACCAAGGTCACAACTGATGTTATGCCAAACACACAAAGATTGTAACCGGCTGATAAAGTAATCACAATTCTCATCAATTGTACATATAAACAAGTGTAATATAAACAAGTGTAATATAAATTGTACATATAAACAAGTGTAATATAAATAAAAGAATTGAAGAACCTTTTAATGAGGGTGAAAGAAGAGCGCAAAATATGGTCTGAAGCTCAACATCAAAAAAACTAAGATCATGGCCACTGGTCCCATCACCTCCTGGCAAATAGAAGGGGAAGAAATGGAGGCAGTGAGAGATTTCACTTTCTTGGGTTCCATGATCACTGCAGATGGTGACAGCAGTCACGAAATCAGAAGACGCCTGCTTCTTGGGAGAAAAGCAATGACAAACCTAGACAGCATCTTGAAAAGCAAAGACATCACCTTGCCGACAAAAGTCCGTATAGTTAAAGCTATGGTTTTCCCAGTAGTAATGTACGGAAGTGAGAGCTGGACCATAAAGAAGGCTGATCGCCGTAGAATTGATGCTTTTGAATTATGGTGCTGGAGGAGACTCTTGAGAGTCCCGTGGACTGCAAGAAGATCAAACCTATCCATTCTCAAAGAAATCAGCCCTGAGTACTCACTAGAAGGACAGATCCTGAAGTTGAGGCTCCAGTACTTTGGCCACCTCATGAGAAGAGAAGAATCCCTAGAAAAGACCCTGATGTTGGGAAAGATGGAGGGCACAAGGAGAAGGGGACGACAGAGGATGAGATGGTTGGACAGTGTTCTTGAAGCTACTAACATGAGTTTGGCCAAACTGCGAGAGGCAGTGAAGGATAGGCGTGCCTGGCGTACTCTGGTCCATGGGGTCACGAAGAGTCGGACATGACTGAACGACTGAACAACAACAATATAAATC
The DNA here is from genome assembly GCF_009819535.1 of Lacerta agilis. NCBI lineage: Eukaryota > Metazoa > Chordata > Lepidosauria > Squamata > Lacertidae > Lacerta > Lacerta agilis. The sequence continues at coordinate 74,897,035 of NC_046317.1, forward strand.
TCAAACATAATAATAGATAGGTACAACCATTCAACTGTAAATTTATGCCATCAACATGTGTCCATAAGTATCATGGGATCCACATATTACAGATCAAGGTCCCAAGGCAGACAAAAATAAAGCATGGATGTAATAATATTATAGTCTTGCCAGTCTGCAACATAAACGTTGCCACAGAGGGGTGTGATGCAGGTCGTACTGGTTGGCGATGGCTCTGTAGTTACACCACTCCAAAATATACAGGTGAAGTTGCCACGAAGAAAAGTCAAACAAAAAAGTAATTCTGCAGTAATGCCACTCCAAAATCAGATGAAAAAGGCCACGAAGAAAACGTCAAACAAAGAGGGACAAGGTTACCCGGGTTACAGTCCTTGTTTCGCCTAAATTAGGCTTCATCAGCAACAAATACGCTGTATAAAGAAGTACAAAATCAGTTTCTTAACCCAAAAGTCACATTTTCTTTGTGGCTTTTTTCATCTAATTTTGGAGTGGCATTACTGCAGAATTACTTTTTTGTTTGACTTTTCTTCGTGGCAACTTCACCTGTATATTTTGGAGTGGCGTAACTACAGAGCCATCGCCAACCAGTACGACCTGCATCACACCCCTCTGTGGCAACGTTTATGTTGCAGACTGGCAAGACTATGATAATTACATCCATGCTTTATTTTTATCTGCCTTGGGACCTTGATCTGTAATATGTGGATCCCATGATACTTATGGACACATGTTGATGGCATAAATTTACAGTTGAATGGTTGTACCTATCTATTATTATGTTTGAGATTTATATTACACTTGTTTATATGTACAATTGATGAGAATTGTGATTACTTTATCAGCCGGTTACAATCTTTGTGTGTTTTTCACAGGTATACAGCAGGTGTTGATTTTTTAATGTGCATCCCCTAAAAGTGTTTTAACAACCACCAGGCAGATGGGACTCACTGCTGTATAAATGCAGTGTGCAAGAGGAAAAACAAGTGGGGCAAGACTACATGCTTTTTAAATGTGCAATATTTTTCTTTTATCAAATTTTCACATTGACGTTGTGGTGCAGCTATTTAGAAAAAAAAATGAAGAAGTGCTATTACATGCATGCAGTCCCATGAAGTGACTTGCTTGATTCCTGGCATTAGGTTTCATGAAATAAGCAAGTTACCGTCAGCGCTTCGTGGCAAACGCAGCGAATTCAAGGTGATGCTACTTCTGCAAAACATAGTTGTGCACAGAAGTGGGGGATATGATAATGGCAAGAATAATGGGAAAATGTTTGTAAACCCAGTTATATTTAGCCTGCAAAGTGCATAACTCTTAATTAGGTGTGCTCCTTTTGAAACATTTGGAGAATGATTAGCATTGCTGTTTCTTCTTTCAAAGGAGTATTCTTCATATCCCAGCTTCACCCAAAGCCAATATTCGCAGTATTACAGCTCTTCCTACAACTCTTCTTACATGTCTGCAAATAGCATCAGTCCATCAGCTATCCCAACATCGACCTACTCGCTCCAAGAGTCTTCGCACAACATTAACAACAGTCAGAGCACCGAATCACTTTCTGGTAGGTGACTTAAATGATTGGAAATCCCTCCCCTGTTTAAAATGATCTTACAAGTACAACTGTGTGCAGGGCTTAAATTTCAGCCAGGGTGCAGGATCCTGTTTTCAGGATATTTCAGGACCAATAAAATATGAATGGCAATGGCTCAAGGTGAGTGCAGAGTATCTTTATTTTAGTACTAAATATATTACCGGTAAGCCCAGGTGGCGCTGTGGCTTAAACCACTGTGCCTAGGACTTGCTGATCAGAAGGTCGGCAGTTCGAATCCCTGCAACGGGGTGAGCTCCCATTGCTCAGTCCCATCCTGCCCACCTAGCAGTTTGAAAGCATGTCAAAGTGCAAGTAGATAAATAGGGACCGCTCCGGCGGGAAGGTAAACGGTGTTTCCGTGCGCTGCTCTGGTTCGCCTGAAGCGGCTTTGTCATGCTGGCCACATGACCCGGAAGCTGTACGCTGGCTCCCTCAGCCAGTAACGCGAGATGAGCGCCGCAACCCCAGAGTCGGACACGACTGGACCTAATGGTCAGGGGTCCCTTTACCTTTACCTTTATACAAAGCCAGATCCTACGAATCTAAGAAAACAGGGTGGGGGTGGGGTGGGATCCCAAACCAAACGGTGTAACTTCTAGGCAGGAGCAGTTGGCAGGGTGGGGCCATGTTCCAGAGCTGCCCTCCTGACAGTAGAGCCATCGCTACTTTCTTGGATGGTTGCAGGGCAGGGGTGAAGTCAAGGCTGCTAGAGCACACTGGTGGAGCCCAGCATTACACCCACACAGCCGCAACCTCATTGCTCCATCCTTGAGCTGTCCAGGTGAGCAGCAGGGATGCTGCTATTGGGAGAGTGGCCCCACAGCACCCCTACCCCTACCCCTATGCTATCTGCTCCTGCTTCCAGCTAAGCTTCAGTTGTGGTGCTTCTTTTCCCGCAACCCCTCAATCCTTGCAGCAGAAACTATACATTAGTTTCTGTGGATGAAAATGTATCGGGAGATATGTTTAGAGTTCCCGTGTGTTAAAGAAAATACAAGACTTTCTTATGATATACTTAAACAATACAGTAATAGATTAACAGTGCAATTGGATTCAGTAGGGCTTGCTCCTAAGTAAATGCAGCTTTAAACAAATAATAATAATAATAATAATAGTAATAAATAATAAATAAATAAATAAATAAATAAATAAATAATTGAAAATAGTGAATTGAAAATAAATAGGCAGTTTAAAATAAAGCCTTTAAAACACACATTGCTTAAAAGCCCTCGGAAATAGAACAGATAATAAAAACATGTTGTTCTGTGTCCTAAGCAACCATCATGGTGGTTATTGTCAGGCTCATATCCCAAAGGTGCTACCCAAAAAAAGACCTTCTCCAGTAATCACTTTCGTGGCTTGAGGTGCCAGGGGATCCAGAGAAGGATCTCTGCTGCTGATCTCAACTGAGAGGCAGTTCCATATGGAATAAGTTACTCCTTCATCTACTCTGAACTCAGACGGTGTAGGGCAGGGCTTGAAAAGTAAGAACCATCACTTTAATCGGTGTCTGAAAACATAGTGCAAGTCAGTGAAGCTCTTTCAATATTAGTTGCAATAGAGCAAACTTTGTTATTTGCCATAAGAGTGTGCATATTGGCATCAAATCATTATTCAGCCCCCCCAAAAAGCAAATATAATACTGTATTAATTAGGGGCTCACAATAATAATATTAAATTTAGAAAAGGCTGATGAAATGTTGAAAGAAGGCTAATGGAAGGGAAATTATTTCACATCTAGAAAGCATTAGTCCCAGAGTAGCAGTAGTTAGATGCAACAAGTCAAGATCAGACAGAGAAGAAAGCAAGACAAATTACCGAAACTGAAATTCTATAATTAAATAGCTGTCTATAGGAAGAGGGCACATAATCATCGTCGACAATAGCAGCAAATACCACTGCTCTCATACTGTTTTCTAGAAAGAAAACATTTTTTTTAGCAACCACTTATAAGTTCTTAGTTTAACAAGCATTCATACTGATTTAGGACCTTTTAAATATAGCTGCAGATAACAGGCTAAGTAAACAATGAGCTCCATGTTTATTTTATTTCTTTTAAATAAATGCCCTTCCATACTTCTTGAAGTGATCCGTGATCTATTGGAGCGCTTAGTTTTTAACTATCAATTATAGGCTTAAAAGTCATCATCTTCCAATGTTCTGTTGGAATGTAGTCAGTATATCACCTCCCCAGTGAAATTTTCATTGGCAGGCTATATCATTTTTATAAAGCACCACATCATTTGTGGATAATCACTGTATGTACAGCCCAAAGTGGGGTATGCTCACTTAAGGAACAACCCTGCACATCTGTTGTTAGTCAAACAGAAAAAAATAGTAAATTAAAACAAAACAAAATGCTAACGCAGATTACGGCAAAATTACTTTGGAGTATTTCCCCCTCGTTAGATTTGATCTCAGCCTGAGATTTCAAAATCCTTCCCATGAAAAAAAATGAACCAGATTCTTATTTAAAATGCTACATCTGAATTGCTAGAAGGAATGGAGAGTCCGATATAAAGTATGGTTACCAGATTTTTTCCAGTGAATCTGGGGACACTTTTTTTTTTTTTTGGGAAGCTGAGTAGCAACAGGAAGTCAGTAGTAGTGATGGTGAGGCAAAAGACCTTGGGACCAAGCACACATGCATATTGTATAAAGGTGCAAAGCCCTTCTTTCGCACCCTGTGAAACATATATGCGCAGAGTTTTTAAAAACGGCAACGGCGCACCCGTGACTCCCGAGCCTCGCTTTCCCCCTTCCCCCTTTGTTTTGACTGATCAGGGGAGGCTCGGGAGTCACGGACAGGCGGCCGTTACCCAGTTTTTTAAAAACTGTGCATTTATGTTTCACAGGGTGCGAAAGAAGGGCTTTGCACCTTGCCTAACAGAGAAACTGTGCACCTTGCGCCCCTCCTGAGCAACGGCCACCCACTTGTGCCTCCCAAGCCTCCCCCGATCTGTCAAAACAAAGGGGGCAGGAGATCTGTACCACCGGACATCCCTGGTTCCCCTTCGGCAGTGGCGGTGGCAGCGAGCAGCTCCAGCCACAGCCAACTATGCTACCAGGCTGGCTCCGGGCTGCAGAGACTGCCGCTGCCACATTTCCTGGGGACAGATTTGCAAATCTGGGGACATTCCAGGGACGGAATTTGTCCGGGGACAGATCTGCAAATCCAGGGACTGTCCCCGGGAACTGGGGACATCTGGTAACCCTAATATAAAGGGAAAAGAAAATTGAAGTCAGTGGTATTTAAATAGGTTATTTAAAATGTTGGTCTCTTATCAACATCAACTTTGTCCACAATAAACACCACTTAAAGACCCAAGGCAAGTAACAATTCTATGATTATTTCAAAAATTTCAGGACTCTGTTTGGCTGAATTAAAACTTCCGTTCTAAGCATGTTTGTTTGAAAAATAAATAAAAGCTCTATTGATTTTAAGTGGAACGTTATTCGAAACTGGGCAAACCTTTTCTTCAGACTATGTTGCAAGCTGTTAAAATTGTGTTACATTTTCATTTTTTGCAATTTTAATTTAAAAATGTAATTCAACTTACAAAATATCCCAGTTTTCATTGATTGAGGTGTTGGGGGGCATTCTTTTCTGGGTTAAAATGTGAAACAGGTATGATGGAAGGTTAAAAGGCTTTTGATAATTTTTGCTCTGAAGATGCTTCTAAACCTTTTTTGAAACATTTAATACCTCCTAGGGTGAGATAGATAGATAGATAGATAGATAGATAGATAGATAGATAGATAGATGATAGATAGATACAGATCTGTAGTGCTGGAATAATTCTGTAGATCAGGCACGTCCAAAATAGATCGTGACCTACAGGTAGATCACTGGACATCTGTGGTAGATCACTGGTAGTCCACTGGCTCCCCCCAAAGAAGCTCAACAAGTTTGGTTCCCCTAAAAAAAGCTCATAATTTTTGCCCTGCACCCTTAAAAAATGTGGCTTTCCCCCTCCCTAAAAAAAGTTCAACAACTTTGACCTAAACCCCTAAAAAAGCCCCCCAAGCCCCCAAAAGGGGGTACATCAGTGCCAGTTTTTAACTCTGTGAGTAGATCGCAATCTCTTGGGAGTTTGCCACCCCTGCTGTAGATTAATTAGTTTTCTTTTCTTAAAAAAGGGGGGGGGAGTTGTACTACTACAAAAGAGTAATTTTACCCCCTTGGTGTTCTAAAAAAAATCTCAGGGTTACTAATAGCCCTGTCCTTTTGCATTGCTGTATTCAAATGATCAAGATCTTAACTGAATCAGCTGAGATAAGGCAAGAGACGGGGGAATTGGTTCCTCTCAACTTAGCAGACAAGCCCTTGTTCCCCCTACATTACAACCAAACCAGCAAATGCATCTTTAGCAAGGTGTGTGGCTGCCTGGTATTGGTCTGAAGATTTGCTAAGCAGGCATAGGCAAACTCGGCCCTCCAGATGTTTTGGTGGGAGTTGTCGTCCCAAAACATCTGGAGGGCTGAGTTTGCCTATGCATGTGCTAAGATGTTAGCAGATACCATGGTGATTTCCTGAAGGCTCTTACAGTTGTCATTTCTGCTTCTTTGATGATAATGTGACACTGTTGTGTAGTTTTTCAACAAGCTCAAGAACCATAACATAGGAAGTTGGCTTTGAGTAGGATTCTTTTTTATATATACCTGTAGGTGAATATACAACACCTGTAAAAGACACAGATACAGACAGGCAGCACAGAGGGACGGATGGAAAGCTACGAGGGCGATCGAAAAGAAACAATGATCCTTCCCCATCAGCTGACACCGAAATTGAGGTGAGATGTCTAGAGGGTTTCTTTCACCCCAACCCTATTTCATTTGTATTTGACTAAATCCAGGGCAGTAGACCTATTGAAATTAATGAGCCTAGTCAATTTCATTAGTTTGAATGGCACTACACTGAGTGAAACTTAGGCATGTTGTTGTTGTGTTGTTGTTGTTGTTGTTGTTTAGTCGTTTAGTCATGTCCAACTCTTCGTGACCCCATGGACCAGAACACGCCAGGCACTCCTGTCTTCCACTGCCTCCCACAGTTTGGTCAAGCTCATGCTAGTCGCTTCAAGAACACTGTCCAACCATCTCGTCCTCTGTCATCCCCTTCTCCTTGTGCTCTCCATCTTGCCCAACATCAGGGTCTTTTCCAGGGAGTCTTCTCTTCTCATGAGATGGCCAAAGTATTGGAGCCTCAGCTTCAGGATCTGTCCTTCCAGTGAGCACTCAGGGCTGATTTCCTTCAGAATGGATAGGTTTGATCTTCTTGCAGTCCATGGGACTCTCAAGAGTCTCCTCCAGCACTTAGGCATACCAACCTGTAACTCTAGGTTTTTCCCTACTGAAATTAAATAATATAATTACCAGATCATTTGTTGTCTCCCCAAGTTTTTAAAATCCTTGCTGTTATTTTGACTTTTGAGTAGAATATATTTCAAAACATTATTGTTACATTTACATCTGGTAGAAAAACTATGCAGATGAAACCTTTTGCCCTTACTGTGGTTTCTTGGTTCTGTTTTTCTTCATATGATGTAACCCAGGGAGGTTCATAAAATACCCGGTCTGGCTTCAGGTTTGAAGGGACCTTTGGCCACATGTCTTCTGTTAGGCTCCCTCTCAACATTGGTGTAAGCTTATCTGGTGGCGGCCTATTCTAATTTCCCACAATGCCCTAGAGTGATGCTACATCAGGGGCATTGTGGGAAATCAAAATGGTTGCTTGCTACTGCCACCACCAGGTAAACCTTTGGCAAGGGCCCAAGGCAGACGTCAGTGCTGGCGGATTCAGCTGGGTTTCCTGTGGGAAACTCGATGGCACAGCTGATCCCTGCAGAAAGCCAGCTGGTTGGGTGGTGAATTCAAGCCCGCTGATTTGAAGTCCCAAAGATAATCAGCTGATGTTGTGGCAATCTCAGGTGATTGACAGGTGGGTGGTCCTGACACTCCTTTCGAACTTGGACCATATGTGGTAGAGGAGATAAGGATCTGGCACACTGCGGCCAGATCAAGTTCCCCAACCTTTATGTAAAGAAGAGATCTTATGAAGGGTTTGTATGATAGGCAGGTGTCATAAGGAGAGAAAATATGGAGCTGTTTCTGGAAGCAACCAATGTTCAGGTGGCTAAGGTGATGCAACTGATGAGTGAAGATAACAAGAATGTGTTGATGATAAAAGGGCTGTAGTCTAAGATTTCTGGAGAGAACTGGTTTGAAGAAGGCTGGATCCCAAACAAATATATTCCTGCAACTAATATGGTATGATTTTTGTCTCCCCCGCCCCTCTGTCTTTCACCACAGCGTGTTTTTGTGTGGGACTTGGACGAGACGATAATTATTTTTCACTCCTTACTCACGGGAACGTTTGCATCCAGATATGGGAAGGTACTGTGGAATTTGTCTTCTCCCTCCCCCTCCAACCGCCCCCGTTGCTGCTTGTACACCCAGAACACATTGAAAATTATAAGGGCAGCTTAATACACCAGCTTTTCTAGCAGATGTTGCTCATTTTTCTTCAGAATATATTCAGTATAACTAAGTCCAGTGGTATTTCCCTCAAACATGTGAAAATTTAATTAACATCCTATCACAAGGCCAAGAGACTCAAGTTCTTCAAAAGAGTATTGTTCGACTTCTCCAAAATAGGACAATGAGCCGTTTTTTTGTCAAGGTTTTTCTCTCTCAAAAAAGAAAAGAGAAACAATTTATTCAGCAGACATGATACAAGAACTCTTGCTTGATCAAGGTACCATATTATTTTAGATAGACTCCCCTCTGCCCAGCACCTGGTTGGGGTTTTTCCTCAGGTAAGGCTTGTGTAAAAGAGAGAACGCAAATAGCAGGATTTGTGTGGTGTATGTGGTACTGGACTGTGCCATTTCGTACTGCAGGTGTGGCTTGAATGTTTCCTCAAGCTAAAAACCAGGAACAAACCTCCCTAAAAATTCAAAATTAGCATTTGCAACTAGTTATAAAGTCTGTTTGCTGCCTCTGCTATCAGAGGCAGCATATCTCTTAAGGGCAGATGAGCTATTTATTGAGCATTCATCCTGATTTGTTTGCAGGAAGCTTACATGGAGGTTAGATTACTGGTATATCTGGTTGTTATATCTGACTTCTGTTGTCAAAGGTGATTTCCTTCTCAATACCAGTTGCTGGGAATCGCAGGTGGGCAGAGTGCTCTTGTGCTTGGAACATGCTTGCTGATTTCCCACGGGCATCTGGTTGGCCACTGTGAGAACAGGATGGTGGACCCGATGGGCCACTGGCCTGATCCAGCAAACTTCATTCATCCCACACATTTCAATGCATTTTCCTCTTGCTTTCCAAACTGCGAAATCTCTGATTATTTTAAAAGGCGGATTTGTTGTGCTAGGGTGATAGAGCCCTTTAATTCACCTGAACTGTGCAAAAATATAGAGCCCAGTTTCAAAACTGTTTGACTTTCATGACTCTGTACCAAAGAACTCTAGGAAACTGGTACTGTGAAAGAGCAGAGACATGCAATGTCGGCCATTTTCTGTGCTCTCCTTCAGGTTGAGAACTGAGCCCTAACTTCATACCAAAAAGTAATTTCATTTTTCGTCCCCACCTATCATGTCATATGACATTTCGTCAGAAATCATGTCTTCAAGTAGCAAAAGATGAATTCACATAACATTATCATTTGCAATTATTGTGCAGCAATAATTAATACCCACAACAGAACTCTAAAGCAGGTGGTCATCGTTTTATTTGTTTTCTAATTACAGTTTTCTTTTTCTTTTTCTTTTTTACTGATAATGACAAATGAATTCAAAACCTCTTTGAGTTAGAACATGCTTAAGTACTTTAATATGGAGTGGAAGGGGCTGTGTTTTCTATTTATTAGATAGAGATGACCAACTTGGCAGTTGTTCGAACAGCCTTGAACACTGCTGCTGTGGTTGCGGGAATATAATTTGACATCATTTTATGATTCTACCAGCTGGGCTTGTTTAATGATGGTTATAACAAGCCGGATGTATAATTAGCAAGATAGATTTATTGTCTGCCTTTAGATGTGGGCAAATGTAAAAAGTCCTAAAACATTGTTCATCATGTAGAAACCTGCTAAAGTGTTTGGAAGGTTTCTGGTATCTCCTTGTGAAAGGAAAGTCCATGTGATTGAAGGAGGAAATTTGTTCAGAACTCTATACTATTGCCTTTTAGTGCTTCTGAGGCATTTGACAACCAGCAGGAAGCAGAATTTAAATGGTGATTCCTCGCAACACTTAATATAGCACTGTATTGTGGTCAAGATTCTTCTATATTGTTTGCTCAGAATTGAGCCCAGTTTTCATCAAAGGTCCCCTGTAACTATAATTAGAATCTTTCTCTCTGTGGCTTTTGCCTCTGTAATAGCTTCCTGTTCAGGATGGCAACAGCAATTGATGTCAGTCAGTTTATGTCCCCCGCTGGGGATAAGGTAAAGGTAAAGGGACGACTCTGGGGTTGCAGCGCTCATCTCACTTTACTGGCTGAGGGAGCTGGCGTACAGCTTCTGGGTCATGTGGCCAGCATGACTAAGCCACTTCTGGCAAAGCCAGAGCAGTGCACGGAAACGAACTGCTAGGTAGGCAGGAGCTGGGACCAAGCAACGGGAGCTCACCCCGTCGCAGGGGGTTCAAATCGCCGACCTTCTGATTGGCAAGCCCTAGGCTCTGTGGTTTAGACCACAGCACCACCCACGTGCTTCAATTTCAAGTTTCCTTCCCATTGGTATGTGTGCATGTGTAGAAAAGCATTACTTTGCAACTTAAAAATAAGATGAAGAGATAAATATTTAAAGTGCCCCCTGTCATCCACAGGAAATGGGAACTGACTGACGATAATGCAAATCATCTTCTTCTTTGGCGATCACTCGTAGCCGAGTAAGATTGTCTTCCATGAACACGGTTTTAACAATGAGTCCGTAAGTGACTGCGGAGGCCAATTCTGGATCCACACGTCCTTCCACAGTGGAGACATTGGTTTCCAGGTGCGAGTTGATCACGGTGTGGATTTGCCAAGTGTGCCTTCCTCTTAGCACGTTTTCCCCTTGCGTCCTGAGTTCAATTGTCTTCAAAGCCCATAACACCTTTGGTAAAGGCTGTTCTCCAACTGGAGTGCTCGCAGGCCAGTATTTCCCAGTTGTCAGTGTTTATACTACATTTTTAAAAGATTTGCCTTGAGACAGTCTTTAAACCTCTTTTGTTGACCACCAGCATTATGCTTTCCATGTTTAAGTTTGGAATAGAGTACTGGTAGTTGCTTTGGAAGATAGTCATCAGGCATCCACACAACATAACCAGTCCAACGAAGTTGATGTTGAAGAATCATTGCTTCAACACTGGTGATCTTTGCTTCTTCCAGTACACTAATATTAGTTCGCCTGTCTTCCCAAGTGATCTGTAAGATTTTTCGGAGGCACCGTTGGTGGAATCTTTCAAGGAGTTGGATATGGCGTTTATAAGTGGCCCATTTTTCACAAGCATATAGTAAGGTTGGTAGTACCATAGCTTTGTAAACAAGCATTTGGTTTCCCTGCGAATGTCCCGGTCCTCAAACACTCTGCACTTCAATCGGGAGAAAGCCGCACTCACAGAGCTCAGGCAATGCTGGATTTCGGCTTCAATTTTGGCCCTTGTGGAAAGATAACTGCCTAGGTAGGAGAAGTGATTGACATTTTCCAACGTTACACCATTGAGTTGGATTTGTGGCGCTGCAGAGGGGTTATTTTGTACTTGTTGGTGCAGCACTTTGGTTTTTTGGATGTTGAGTGATAGGCCAAGCTTTTCGTAAGCTTCTGCAAAGATATTTAGGATGGTTTGGAGGTCATCCTCTGCGTGTGCGCACACTATGTTGTCATCAGCATACTGAAGCTCTATGGCGGAAGTTATGGTAACCTTACTCTTTGATTTCAGCCTGCTCAGATTGAAGAGCTTCCCATCTGTTCGATATATGATTTCTACTCCGGTGGGGAGTTTCCCTTCGACAAAGTATAGGATCATGGCAATGAAAATACCATAATGAATAGAGTTGGGGCAATAACACAACCCTGCTTAACACCTGATCCTACTGTGAATGGTTCACTTTGAGGGCCATTGTTATCTGCAATTGTTGCCATCATATTATCATGGAGGAGCCGAATGATGTTTACAAATTTATCTGGGCAACCAATTTTCAGAAGGACAGTCCACAGGGCATTATGATTTACAGTGTCAAAAGCCTTAGTCAGGTCAATAAATGTCATATACAGGGGTTAAAGAGATTGATAATTTTGGCATCCTTAAAGTATGCTGGTATCTCTTCTCTTTCCCAGAGTACAGTGGTACCTCGGTTTAAGAACAGTCCTGTTCACAAACGATTCGGTTTATGAACTCCGCAAAACCAGAAGTAGTGCCCCGGTTTGCAAACTTTACCTCGGTCTAAGAACGGAATCCAAACGGTGGAAGGGCACTGGCGCAGGAGGCCTCATTAGGGAAAGTGCACCTCGGTTTAAAAATGGTTTCGGTTTAAGAACAGACTTCCAGAACAGATTAAGTTCATAAACCGAGGTACCACTGTACCACATTCTTGCTAAATTGGATAGATAGGCTGCCACTGCAATTGCATTGTATGTGAGGGAAATTGCCACCAATTGGGTCTGGAAAAAAGAAGGTTACATACGCTTTGGGTTACATACTCCACTAACCCAGAAATAACGCTTCAGGTTAAGAACTTTGCTTCAGGATAAGAACAGAAATCGTGCTTTTGCAGCGCAGCGGCAGCGGGAGGTCCCATTAGCTAAAGTGGTGCTTCAGGTTAAGAACAGTTTCAGGTTAAGAACGGACTTCCAGAACGAATTAAGTTCTTAACCCGAGGTACCACTGTATTTATAAAATAATGCTGCAATCCTGTGCTTACTTATCTGAGAGAAAGCCACAGTGAGAATCCTGAGTAGACATATATTGGATTACACTATCAGATTCCATAGGAAAAATTAAAATATAAATGTGAAGTGTCTCTCTCATTATTTGCCAAGCCATCCCTTGAGATCCACTCCAACAGTCCAGATCATAGTTTAATGCAGTGTTTTTCAACCTTTTTGGGCAAAGGCACACTTGTTTCATGAAAAAAATCACGAGGCACACCACCATTAGAAAATGTTAAAAAATTTAACTCTGTGCCTATATTGACTATATAAAGTAATTCTCTTGAATAGGAATCAAATAAACAAATTTTTCCCATGGCACACCAGGCAACATCTCGCGGCACACTAGTGTGCCGCGGAACAGTGGTTGAAAAACACTGGTTTAATGTACAGCCATGGCTTGTTCCATGGTGACTCATAGCAGGGCCTTCTCTGTTATGGCACCATGGCTGTAGAATTCTCTTCCACTAGAAGTGCATTTGTGTCCCTCCCCCCCATTTCCATCCTTTGGATGAGTGATAAAGACATATTTGTTCTTTTTGGCATTGGGGGCTGATACAATAGTTGGTCAGCTGTGTTTGTTGTGAGTCGTGTGCTGCTGGAACTTTGTGAGCTTTGATAATTTTTATCGTTTCAGTGTTTATTTTTAAAACATTGTATTTTATTGTAGTTTTTGTACATGGAAGTTCCAAGGGACTTTGAAGGAAGGATGGTCTAATAATCATTGTTCTTGTTGCTGTTACTACAATGATAAATATTATTTTTATCGTCATTATTTTAACATCTTGGGATATAGTTGGAAGGAGAATCTTACACAAAAGAATGACACCGAAAAACCATTTTGCAGTGGGGTTTCCCTGCACAAATTCTTGCATGAGCTCACTTTCCCTTGGCCAATTGTGACCAAGTTCAAGTAATCCTAGTTGTGTTTGCTCTGATCTTTTTTTGTAGTCAGTAGGTTTCCCATGCAAATCTTGCAACATAATCCATCATTAATTACCCATGACAGGCATTAATTCCACAATCAGAAAACCTGTATAGAACCAAATCTCTGAACAACCGAGGTGAGCAGTTCCAGCTTTTTTTTCTTTTCTTCCTGTTATGGCTTTGGGGTAAAAACAGGTGGGCTAAAAACATGAAATTACATCATGCTAATGCCCTTTGTTGCTAAGAAGGTGAAGGAGTGTCAGCAGAAGAGGAGACACAATGGGGCCAGAACTCACTGCTTCCATTTAAGGGAGGTAGATTGCCCTACCAGATTTGGATAATAACTTCTTATAACCATCGAAGCCTGGGGGTGCCTGTTTAATTACCTTTAATTACCTACACACATTAGTTTGTTCAGCCATTCTGAACTTTGCAGCTCAACTCACATTTCAGGTGTTTCATTTCAGGTGATCCACAGTCACAATGCATGGCAATGCTGTGTTGAGAATTGGGGGCGGGGGGGACATTCACAAAATAACCAAAGGTCATGAAAATAATAACTATTTTTCATTATTATTAAATGTCTATACCACCCTTCATCTGAGCATCACTGGGCGATTTACAAGATAAAAGTACAAAATTAGAACTCAGTCTCTGTATTCACCTGCAAACTGTTGGTTAAGTTAGTCTTTCCCAACCTGGAAACGTCTACATGTTTTGGACCAGGCATAGGCAAAGTTGGCCCTCCAGATGTTTTGGGACTACAACTCCCATCATCCCTGACCACTGGTCCTGTTAGCTAGGGATGATGGGAGTTGTAGTCCCAAAAATCTGGAGGACCGACTTTGCCTGTTTTGGACTATAAAACATCATCCTTAACCATTTACCATGCTAGTTGTGGCTGATGGGTCTTGCAGTCCAAAAATATGGAGGGCACCAGGTTGGTAAGTCTAGGTTAAGTGATCTTGCCAATACTGTGTACCCTCTGGCAGGATCTGAGTAGGTAGAACCCATAATGGAACTAGGCAAAGCCCAGTGCTTAAGTGTTAGATCCAGGGGCAGAGCTCAGTACAGAAGCTGTTTATTCACCTAAGATGGGCAGCAGGAGTGGGGAACCTCTGACCAGTGCGCCTAATCTGGCCCACTAGGCTTTGTGTACTAGTTCCTTGTGGAGAACTAGCAGGCATACCCAGTCCATGCAGAAAGCAGGAATGACTTCACAGTGCATCCGCTGATGCATGGAAAGTTTGAATCGGCTCTTTTTGACTTTTTCAGCTTGTGGTGGTCCCATGGAATTGTCTGCTTGCTTAATGGAGTTGGCTCACTTACACCCAATAGATACAGCATGTAAGTTGATTGTGCAAGTGTAGTCCCAATGCACCAGCAAAATTACAGGGATGAAAATCACAGTTTATCCGGCTTTATCACATACGCATTACATGCAGTGAGCATAAGCAAAGGATAGGGTGTGCACAGGGCCGTCTCGTCATAGGGGCTGGGTGGCGCGGTGCACCAGGGCGCCAGGCCCCCCAGGGGCGCCCCCGCGAGCCCACCGGCATACCAGGTGCTCCCTCCTCAACCCGCGCGCCTGCAGGCAGGCAAGCTACAAGCCGGCTGCCCTCCGGAGCCCCAGCTGGAGCGCTGGGAAGGGCGCGCAAAGCCCCGCGCCGCTCCAGCACCATGCCCCTCATCCCCTGCTCGCCCACCTCCCTCCCGTGCTGGCCGCCCCACGGGTGATGAGGGGCGTGGCGCTGGAGCGGCGCGGGGCTTTGCGCGCCCTTCCCAGCGCTCCAGCTGGGGCTCCGGAGGGCGGCCGGCTTGCAGCGCCACGCCCCTCATCCCCCGCTCGGCCACCCCCCCTCCCGAGGGGCGGCCAGCGTGGGAGGGATGTGGGCGGAGAGGCGGCCCACCGAGGGCGCCGAGGGATCGTCGCACCAGGGCGCGCGATCCCTTTAAGATGGCCCTGGGTGTGCAGGCCCTATCCTTTTGCACACCAACTATATGTAGGTAAGAACGGAGTTTACATTAGCCCCATTGAGGCATGATCCTTCTCTTGCTAACTAGCTTGGCCCTCTCTTTCATTTTCCCATTGCCTGTTCTGCCACCCTCCACACACAGAGGGGCAAAGATATTGTAGTGGCAAGTTTTGCTGTATGCATGAGGACTCCAGTCCGCACATGATTTAGAACCCTGATTGTCCAGCACATTGAGGGTAGTCAGGCAACAGAGACAGGATAAGGGAGAGAAGTCATCTAGCGCAGCCCACTTATTATGTATGAAGAATGTCTGAATAGGGCTATTATGAGCAACCAATCTCTTAAATGCTCTCCTAACAGGTCGTCTTATGGTATCTCAAGTTTGAACAGAACAGAGTTAATTATATATTAATTATTTCAAGAGGGGGGGGAAAACCTCTATCAGAATAGAACTTTAGTTGATCGTATGGTTGCAGTAGTCACATTCATTTCCCTTAAAATTAGTATCTTCTTTGAAATGGAATCATGTTGATTCTTGGTTCTGCTGGCTACCCGATGATGCTTTTTATCATTCTCTGCACTGCAAAAAAGAAAGAAAGAAAGAAAGAAAGAAAGAAAAACTTGTTTTATTTTCTAGCACTGCAAAAATTAATTGTAGAAGTTCAAATCTACTTTCTTTGCAAATATTTTTTGTTGTTGTTTGTGAAAATCTGTATTGTGAGGGTTCAACTCAGATACATAGACTTCCCCTTGAGCTCTATTAGCTAATTCAGAATGGCATGTATTCTTTGCTTTGTTTGAGAATTGGCCTAATAAGTATGTACCGCCGCTGCTGCTGTTCAGACATCTAAGAGTTCTCCATTCCTTTGACAAACATAAGCCAAAGTGCTTAAGGACATCTGTTTATTTTATTTCTATAATGAGAAAACCTTCCATCTTCTTCCTGGTTCAGCTGTGTTTATTTACATTTTGTTACTCATATGGGCTGGGCACCTTGGGATATTAAAAACCCGCCGTGGCCTTTTAGCAGGCATCCCTCTTTAAAAAGCAAGAAAGGGAAAAAGAGGGGAAAGTGGAGAAAAGGCAGAATAAGCCCTTCCTAAGGAAAACACAGCCCTTTAGAATTCTATAAAATAGATTTTCAAAACAAATACACTGTAATTCGCTCAGTAGATGGTGGATTAACTCAAGATGAATACAATTTGGGAAGGATTTTCTGAGGAAGTAGGAAATATTTGCTTAACCTACTAGAGGCTGATATTGTGTTCAGTGCCCTTTTAGGTTAAATAATAAAAGCATTCAGTCATTGTAGGCAATCTTAAGACTGTTTTAGACGTGCCACTATGTCGTTTGCTAGTGGAGCTGTGCAAGGCAACTTGTGTTGTGTATTCAGCAGCTTTGGATTGTGTTTAAAGAGAAGAAATAGGGAGAAGTTTGAGTGTGCTGAAGTTCTCATGGCTTGACATGACTGTAGGGAGTGCAAACCACTGCTGTTAGAAAAGCTGCTATGTCTGCACTAACTGGAATCTTCTAAATGCTCAGCCCAGGTGCACATCGCCCATAGAGTTTCTGATTTGCACCTCTCCTCTCCTCTTTCTTGTACCATGTCCAGTACCCAGCTCACAGGGTGGCCAAATGTCCTATTTTACAGAGGATAGCCCTCTATTTGAAAGCATCCGCTATTTGAAGGACTGTCAAGTCCAGTTGAACACAAAGAACCATAAGAAGAGAGAGAAGGGACCTTGAGGGTTGCTCACTCACAGTCACCAGCTGGACAAGCAGCCTGGGCAGTCAGATCTGACTCTATTTGAACCTCTGGTAGCCATTACTTTAATAAATGGATCCAGTTACAGGTAGGTAGCCGGCCGTGTTGGTCTGCCGTAGTCAAAACAAAATAAAAAAAAATTCCTTCCAGTAGCACCTTAGAGACCAACTAAGTTTGTTCTTGTATCTGAAGAAGTGTGCATGCACACGAAAGCTCATACCAAGAACAAACTTAGTTGGTCTCTAAGGTGCTACTGGAAGGATTTTTTTTTTTTATTAATTTTGTTTTAATAAATGGAGTTATGGGAAAGTATTAGTGAATGCTTACAATAAAAGCTGTGTAAAGCGACCCAAGTTTTTAGTTTTATATTGACACAAATTATTACCTAAAGTGATTTTAAAAAAAATAAAATAAGAGAAGAATGAAGCAATAGGTTTTGAGGAAAGTTATAATGGAGTTCCGGAGTTGGGAAAAAAAATGTTCCCCTCTGTTGCTTGCTTAAACTACTAAGCCATGTTAATTTATATGTGTATTCTTTCTCAGCAAGGCATGAAACTCAGCAACCAAAGAAAAGATTATAACTTGCCCTCGTTCAGGCATGTGGCTCAGCCTTTTCTCCCTCCCTCTTGCTCTCTCCCCTTTTCACAAGCTCTGCTTCTTTTTTTCTAGTTAATACAAGCAACAAACTAGTCCCATTTCCAAGCATTTCCAAGTAATTAAACCAAATTAAAACCATTAAACTCTTTCTTTACTGACAACTTCATTATTAACAGCTAACCGCAAAGATGAGATTTAACTTGGAAGGCCCTCAATTGCATACTAATCTGCCTTTCACCTCTGGCTGACACCTCCAAAAGATAACCCCCCCCCCTTCCCTTTAGAATAGAAGTCTGACAAATACACTTAATTAATGCTTTCTTCCTGGTGGAAAAGTCATTATTTGTTCACTGCATAAGCAAGTACTTGGCAGGAGCTTAGGAAGTCTGATAGTTTCTATAAAAGAGGAGTTTGTGTATGGGGGGGGGGTGGATTTTGTGCAGTGTGCTCCTTGTTTTTGAAAAAGCAAACCGTAGATAGAGATGTAGAAACACATTACACAAACACTTGGAATGTCAGATGAATTGGCACATAGGTAAAATGGAAGGGCACTCACTCTCTGCCCTTTCACTAATGGCATGCAAGTCTTAACAGTTTACCAGTTAAGACATAAGTCTGGGACTTTGAGTAATTTGGAACCAGAAACTGAAATAAGAAAGAGTGACTTGTGCTTGAGAGATTGCCAAAGATAAGTCGGTCTCCAACTTCCCTTACATTTTCAGCAACAGCTACAGAAGATGAGGGGAACTGAATGCAGAGAACCTGCCAAGTGGATCAGGAGTAGCTGCAGGTGGTAAAAAATAAAATAAAAAAATGCAATGTGTGGCTTAGTGCACACTTCAAAAACAAGTATAAGCAAATGTTGTTGTTTTTTAATGAAAGTAAACTAAAAGCAACAGCGTCAGAGGCTAAACTCTGTGTTTTTGGCAATACAGGGGCATCCATCCCTGAAGCTTCACACTCAAGCTCTCCACCATATAAATAATTGCACATTAAAGTCTAGCATTGTGAAGCATGCACCCTGACAAATGCATGTACAAAACACATGTGTTCTTCAGTTCACATGTTCTGCTGGCACTTACTTCATAGAGACAGACATAAGAAATTACAGTTACAGGTGGGTAGCCGTGTTGGTGCTCACTAGAAGGACAGATCCTGAAGTTGAGGCTCCAGTACTTTGGCCACCTCATGAGAAGAGAAGACTCCCTAGAAAAGACCCTGATGTTGGGAAAGATGGAGGGCACAAGGAGAAGGGGACGACAGAGGATGAGATGGTTGGACAGTGTTCTCGAAGCTACTAACATGAGTCTGGCCAAACTGCGAGAGGCAGTGAAGGATAGGCGTGCCTGGCGTGCTCTGGTCCATGGGGTCACGAAGAGTCGGACACGACTGAACGACTGAACAACAACAACAGCTGTGTTGGTCTGCCATAGTCGAAACAAAATAGAAAATTCTTTCCAGTAGCACCTTAGAGACCAACTGAGTTTGTTCTTGGTATGAGCTTTCGTGTGCATGCACACTTCTTCAGATACCTCTTTCTTTGTATGTATGAGGAAAGTATATGGCTACAAAATCCACACACAAAACAACCACCCTGTGGTACAGCCGATGTCCTTTTCCCCTAAGATAAAAGAGCCTGGGGAACTTGAGAGATATCGTCATTCAAGCTAGCATTGTGTATGCACACATGTGCACAACACTTTACAGAAGTCAAAGTGTAAGAAGAAACCT
The DNA here is from genome assembly GCF_009819535.1 of Lacerta agilis. NCBI lineage: Eukaryota > Metazoa > Chordata > Lepidosauria > Squamata > Lacertidae > Lacerta > Lacerta agilis. The sequence continues at coordinate 74,916,543 of NC_046317.1, forward strand.
CCTGTGAATGCAAGCGCCTCAAACTAATAAGAATAGCAGCAGCCAGTATGGTGCCCTCTGTATTTTGCTGGACTCCTCATTCCCACCAGGCCTAGCTAACATGTCCATTGGTTGGAGATGATGGTAGTTTGATTCCAGCAAAATATTGGAGAACATCACATTGCCCACTCCTGAATAAGAGCAATAACCGGTGCCAAAATATTGGCACGCCTGGTGCTTTTAGGCAGGCAGAAGCCTGCTAATTCTGTTCCTCCCACAAACATGGCCTGCACACCCATCCAAAGATTAGCATTTGAGACAGATTTGCAATGTGCTTGCTGGATGTTGGAGCAACTCCATCTCAACTGTCAGTTGGGAGAGGCTGTGGCTCAGAGGTAGGGTAGTTGCTTTGCTTTAACCAAGGTTGGCTTGATTTCTGATCCCCCCCCCCCCCCGTTAAAAGGCTCTTGAGCAGCATACCTAGGAAAAGTCTGTGTTTGAGGCCCTGGAGAGTCACTGCCAGTCAAAGTAGACAATACTGAGCTAGATGGGCCAGTGATATGGCTCAGAATATGGCAGGTTTGTGCATTCAGTTGCTGAAAAGGAACACACAGGTAAATTTGAAGGTTGGGTTAGAGCAGTGATTTTTCTAACAGTGATGCAGGGACGTGTTTATCTGGGGCTCCCCAGTTAGAAGACCAGTAATAACAAGATTTTTTTGAAAAGCCAATTGCCGTTAGCAAAGTGCAACCGTAGGAAGGTGCTGAGTGTTGTTCTAGGATCCACCCTAAACTCAGAGAAGCCTAGAATACACAGAAGAGATCCAGCATCCTGTTCGCTTCAGTGACCAAATAACTGCCCCTAGGAAGCCCACAAGCAGGACATGAAGGCAATAGTCTTCCCATAATCCTTTTTAAGATGCAGCGGTTTCATGGTGGACATGCGGGGGGGGGGGGTCTTCACTAACTACAGTGGTACCTTGGTTTGCATACGTTTTGGATTACAAACACGTCAAACCCGGAAGTGTGTGTCCCGGTTTGCAGAAGTAATTATCCCTGTTCGTTTCCCTGCACAAGCTGAATCACATAGTCGCCATTACCGGTAATTTACTTTTACGTTTCACATTGGTGTTTACAAAGCTACTGTGGAACAATAGGAAGGAACAGCCTCCCCTAACCAGAGGTACACCCCAGCTGTTTTGGAATGATGAGAATTGTAGTTCAACACATCTGGAGGGCATGAGGTTGGAGATAGCAGGGGTGGAGAACTGGGCGTTGATCTGGGAGAGACCCTGGTTCAGGTCCCTGGGGTCCATTGGGTGGCCTTGGGCAATAATATTTATATACTTCCCTTCCAAGAAGATCTTGAGTGGGGTTTCAGCATTACAGCAACCCTAAGTTATAGACTAGGGTGAGATAAAGTGCCACTTGCCCAAGGTCTTGCGAGCTTCAGAGCTGAAAAGAGATTTGCATGCTTGTTTCCCTTATCTGAGCTGAATGATTTACCATACCGGTGTAGCATCATCTTCATCTTACATCCTTCCTCTGGAAAATGAGAATAATAATGGACTTAGGGAATGTTATGGGAATGAATACACCAGAGATTGCACAACATGTTACATAATTGGTGGGGGGAGCCGCAGTATTTAACTTATGGGTGTTCTAGCAGGGGCGTCGCTGGGGAGGGGCGGTGGGGGCGGTACGCCCCCAGTGACAGGGTGAGCAGCGGCGGGTGGGGGCGACCCCTCCCGCCACTCCCACGCGCGCTGCGCCCTCCGTCACCCCGGGAGCAGCAGCACACGGATGGGGTGCTGCCGCCGCTTTTTTTCGGCAGGGGGGGGTCGACCAGCGAGGGGGGGTGTCGCGCTTGTCCCCCCCTCATCGCTGGTCACCACCCCCGCCGAAAAAAAACCGCGGGGGGGGGGGGCCGGGAAAGGAAGCAGAGCAGGCGCGTTTAAGCGCCGCTCTGCTTCCTTTTCCCCTTTCCGCTGCTTTTTTTCGGCGGGGGGGGCCGACCAGCGAGGGGGGGGGGTGTCACGCTTGTCACCCCCTCCTCGCTGGTCACCCCCCCGCCGAAAAAAACCGCGGGGGGGGGGGCGGGGAAAGCCTGGAAAGGAAGCAGAGCAGGCGCGTTTAAGCGGCGCTCTGCTTCTTTTCCAGGCTTTCCGCCCGCTTTTTTCGGCGGGGGGGGGGCCCGACCAGCGAGGGGGGGTCACGCTTGTCACCCCCTCCTTGCTGGTCACCCCCCCCGCCGAAAAAAAACCGCGGGGGGGGGCGGGGAAAGCCTGGAAAGGAAGCAGAGCAGGCGCGTTTAAGCGGCGCTCTGCTTCTTTTCCAGGCTTTCTGCCCGCTTTTTTCGGCGGGGGGGGGGGCCGACCAGCGAGGGGGGGCACGCTTGTCACCCCCTCCTCGCTGGTCACCACCCCCTGCCGAAAAAAAGCCTCGGAAAGGGGGAAATCCCCCCTTTCTGCATACACGTGCGTCGTGACGTCACGATGACGTCACGACGCACGCGTTGTGCCCCTCCCCCAGGGGGGTGCCTCTGCGCTGCCGCCGCCCCCAGCAGCGCAGAGGCTAGCGACGCCACTGTGTTCTAGCACATATCCACTTAGGTTTCATCCTGCTTCAACCTACCTTGGGTTATTCAAGATGTACTGTTTTGCCGTCAGAACATGCATTGGAACGCTTTCAAGAGTTGATGCAATGCTTTGTTCCCACAGTTGGCCAGACCAATCAGGGCCAAATATTCCGTGTTCTAAAAATGCGCCACCTCTAAAGCGGCTAGTGGAACTTAGCCAACTACTGACAACATCATGTTCCACATTTCCCAGTCCCCACTCCCCATCATTGACTGCCATTGTCAGAGGGTGGGGAAAACACCAAGCAGTAGGAAGCTGGTAAGCTCTATTAGCCATTACAGAAGGGAGGATGGAGTTAAACATAAATGCTTACAACGCAAGATGTGTATTTTTATTGGAATATGTTGTCCGGCTCTCAGTTGCAGCAGTCAGAAAAAGATGGCCTGATCTGTCATAAAAAGCTGCCTTATTCTGAGAAGTTGACCCACCTAGCTGTCAGGCTTCGGAGAAATGGCTTCCTCCCTCCCTCCGGCCATGGATAAGCAGAACAAAGCGAAAATAGTTTCTTGCCAGTTAAAGATATTTTTAATGTTCACAGTGAAAGAACAAAGACTCCATTCTCAGAGGAAAGGCGCTCCCAATTAAGGTTTCCACCCACTTCCCCCTGAGCCACCCCCGTCACTTCCTTGTCCGGCAACCTGATCTCGCAACCATTGGGCCTTCTGTGTAGCTACCTTATCTGCTCTCCATGACCTTTAACTGATCGGTTGGACACTTTCCAGTGAAAGGGAGTCTGCTAATTCTCTCCCTTCCTGTTCTTCTTCTCTTAGCTGTTCCCCACTCAGTTCTGCCTAGCTGTTGTCTTCTGAACTATGTCCTTCTGCAAACCGCTGCTCCAAATCATTACCGCTCCACTACTCCTGGGCAGCTTCAGGATCCTGGTCAGGAGCAGGGGGAGAAGGAGGCCCCCACCATTCCTCATCAGAGTAGCTCTCCTCAGCCTGGACACTAGCTAAGCACTGCCTTCACTGATTAGCACTGGTTCTCTGGGGTTTCAGACAAGGTTCTCTTCCAGCTCTATCTGGACATATGGGGGATTGAACCTGGGACCTTCTGGATGCAGAGCAGATGCTCTGCCACTGAGCTATAACCCTTCCCCATTGCCCTGTCAGAAAGATGAGACCAAACATGGATGCTAAGCCAAGTTTAGCTTGCTTGGTGGAGTCTTCAGTGTGCTGGGATTCTGCACTTACACACACACACACACACACACACACACTGTTGCCCCGATCCTGCACCTGGGTGATCAAGTTTTGATTGGCATGAAAATATTGAGTTTTAATTTAAGCCACTAATTACGAATTACAGAACGTCCTCCCCCGTCTTACACTTGATATAGGAAAATTCCCATGTAAATATATTTATTCAGTCTGAGAAAGGTTATGAAAGAAAATCAAACTAAATTCAATAGAGACGACTTAAAACAAATTTACAAGAACATTTTGATAGAAGTGCCTGTGGTGATGTAATAAATTATAAAGAAATGGTGTGTTGGGACCAAAGAATAGCTAGAAAAGCAAAAGGAAATTAAAATAAAAAGCTCCCCAGTGCAGGTCCGGTATGAAGGCAATGAAAAAGAAGCTTAAAAGGCAAACTAACAATAGATGTAATGATATGAAGTCTTGGGTTTAATCGGGAAGAAGTAAGGAAACTTTCTTTCGTTGAGTTGTTTCCTTAGTCTGAAGAAGAATGTGGACTTTCCTTGTAGGATTTGCTCCATAGTTGAAAGCTATTTAACAAGCCCAGCTTTTCTTTAAATAAAAACGTTGCTAGCCCTCAAGGCTATGGAAAGAAGTTTGTAAACATGATGGGAGAAATGTTAAAGAATAATCCTTAACCTCTTGACCATTTCTGCAGTTCTACAATTCTTATAAATTTCCCCCTCCCTTTACCAGCACCCTGCACTGTCCGCAGATCTGCTCTGGAGGGTGGTTTTTTTTTTTGGGGGGGGGAATCCCAGAACAGATTTGGAGACAGTCGGAGAGGGGGAGAAGGTTCTGCTATACAAGGAAAATCCTTGCAACTGACAGATCCTCAGCCTTAGCGCTGTGTTGAATACAACCTCTGCTTGGCACAAAACGTCTAAAAATTGTGAGTTTGAACACTGAAAATATACTATTACCACAGCTGTCAACCTTTCCCTTTTTTGCTGGAAATTCCCTTATTATAGCAGTGGGAAACAGCAGGGAGGGTTGACAGCTAAGACTATTACATTTCGCCAAAAGCTTGAATATTGTGGGTAGAGCTTTCTCACTAAAAAATTACCTAGTTCCAAGCATATTTTCTGTTCAAGGCATTTTGAAGATGCTGCTGCTGCTTCCAAAGAGGCAAGGAATGAGCAAGTTAACTCATAATGGAACACGCCGCTGAAATCTTCCAGCTGCAATAATTCTCTTTGCAAAATCTCTACCCCTTTAATAGAGAGACACAAGACCCTTTAAATAAATTTTAATCATGCATTCAGTGAAGTGGCATCGCCCTGTAGTGGCAGGCTCAGCCCCTGTTTCATTTACGGTAAATTCATAGAGCATGGGTAGGCAAACTAAGGCCCATGGGCTGGATGTGGCCCAATCGCCTTCTCAATCCGGCCCGCGGACGGTCCAGGAATCAGTGTGTTTTTACATGAGTAGAATGTGTCCTTTTATTTAAAATGCATCTCTGGGTTATTTGTGGGGCAGAGGAATTCGTTCATTCCCCCCCCCCCAAAAAAAATATAGTCCAGCCCCCCACAAGATCTGAGGGACAGTGGACTGGCCCCCTGCTGAAAAAAGTTTGCTGACCCCTGTCATAGAGTATCTGCAGAGAGCCCCACTGCATACAGCTGCATGCACTGAAGTCTCCCCATGTAGTCAGAGATTTTGTACACATTACTTGCTTAAAACGCAGCCAGATCATTCTTTTTCTCCATTCAGATCAAAGCTGGTTAGGGGGAGAATGCATCAAAATGCAGCATTTTCCCAAGAAAAGAACCAGGATATATATGGCTAACATGCAGGCTGCTTTTCAAACCAGTCAACAGGAATCCCAGAGAGAGAGAGAGGGAGAGAGAGAGGACTATGCCCTCTATGGCAGATCAGATCAGATAAACTAATGAAATATTCAGGCATGGGTTTTGCTAACAAGCCTCTAAATCTCTTTCTGTCCGTTAACGCTGATACATTTGCCTTTTTGGCTCCAATGCAAGAATGAGAAGATGTGGTTGGTTCTCTTTTTATTTTTTTATAATTTTATTGAGATATTTGAAATAATATATTTATATTGTTTAAAATAACCTTTGTTAAAAAAAAACCAGAAGCCTTCCTATTAGGAATTATAGGAAGAGAAATACAAAAAAAAAATCATGTATGCAACTACAGCCGCACAAATATTGATAGCCCAATGCTGGAAAGAGGGAAAAATTCCCCACAAAAAAAGATTGGCAAATTAAGTTAATGGAATATGCAGAGATGGCCAAACTAACTGGTAGACTTAGAAATCAGGATGATAACAAATTTAAAAATGAATGGGAAACGTTTATTGCATATATGACAAAGAATTGTGTACAAGTAAATACATCAGCAGGTTTCTAAAAAAAAACCATGCATTGCTATCATAATAGATAAAAATAGATATGAATGGATGGAAATATGATTTGGACATGCACGGTTTAACAATGAAAAAATGGAACCACCGAGGGGGTAGAGGGAGGTCAGGGGATTGGATAAATCCTATATTTTGGTACTGTATTGAATGTACAAAAATTATGCAAAATGATACAGTTGTTCACATTTTTATTTTTTTATTTTTTAATGTTTATTGTTATAAGACGTTTGTTATAATGAAAACCAATAAAAAATATTATTTTTAAAAAGTGATGGCTCCAACCTGGTGGAATGCTCTGTCCCACGAGACTAGGGCCCTGCAGGACTTAATCTCCTTCCGCAGGGCCTGTAAGACAGAGCTATTCTGCCTGGCCTGATCCTCCATTCCCTTTTCCCTTTCCTTTTTCTATGAAGAAACCCTTCTGGGACCCCACATTTAAACTCTTCCCTGGTCTCCTTGCTGGCCCTAGATGTTTACTGAACTGGGTTTCCCCCCCCCCCCCCAAAAAAATGACCCTGAGTTTTTTGAATTTTATTGACAGGGATGCTACATTTATGTTGTATTTTATAATGTTTTTAAGCTGTTTTTTAAAATCGCTTTTAATTAATGATTTATATTTGCTGTTAGCCTTCCTGAGCCCGATTTTTAAATCGGGAAGGGTGGGGTATAAATAAAATTTTATTTATTTATTTATTTATTTATTTATTATTCTGCTTAGAAAAGAAAACCGCTCACAGAAGTATTAGTACTGTCAAGCAGTATGTAAATTTGGTTATATCAAGTGAACAAATAAATAAGTAATGGCTATTGTGTTGTGGTTAGTTTTTGTTAAAATGAAAAATGAAAATTATTTTTAAAAAGGAAGGTGTGACATGGCGGAAAGATGGGAGGGGTGATATTGCGTGAATGTTGACAAAGGAGAAGGTGTGAGGCCATTGTGCTAAAACTAACAGCAGCTACAAGAGTTACATCACTGTAGGTGGCACTGTGGTCTGTCTAAACCACAGAGCCTAGGGCTTGCCGATCAGAAGGTCGGGTGTTCGAACCCCCGTTTCAGTCCCTGTTCCTGCCAACCAAGCAGTTTGAAAGCACGTCAAAGTGCAAGTAGATAAATAGGTAGCACTCCGGCGGGAAGGTAAACAGTGTTTCCTTGCACTGCTCTGATTTTGCCAGAAGCGGCTTAGTCATGCTGGCTACATGACCTGTCTGCAGACAAACACCAGCTCCCTCAGCCAATAAAGCAAGATGAGCGCTGCAACCCCAGAGTCGTCCGTGACTGGACCTAACAGTCAGGGGTCCCTTTACCTTTAGGCTCATGCAACACCGTTTGGACAAACAAATACTCCCCTTGTCTGGCTGCACTCATGGATCGTACCTGGTGAAATCCTTACCCATGTGATTTGCACATGCAGCCCTTGGAAAGAGACAGGGGCCCGTACTCAAATATATAAGATTTCACCTAAGAAAAAAGTAGATGCAATCCAGTAATTTATAGTGAGGAAAGGGATTTACAACATTTTGCGTAGCCAGTTGCTGTTTCTGTAATCTCTGTGCTGTTCTGTTTATTGTTGGCTTTTGTTATAGCCACAAAGGTTTTCAGGGGGGGAAATATTGAAACAAAAACCTTTTGAGTACAAGAAATGATGATATAGCCCTTAGCTTTCATGTTCAAATACAATCAAGTTATCAGAGCTTTCCTTTTCCTTCAATGCAACCCCCCATGAGTTACCAATGTGACTGGAACTGCAGCCATTCTCCTTTAATTAACAGCTACATCAAGAATGTATAATAATTTAGGTTCATGCATATATACATCAACCATTGTCAACACTATTTGCTGCAAAGGTTGACATAAATACACTCTTGTCTGTGCATTTTGCTGCTTTGTAGGTTCTGCCAGACACCTCACCAATCAATTACATGCCTCCACAGAAATCTGCAAAAAATTAGGGCAAGGCTTATAGAAATCTGTATTGTGCTGCCATGGTTTATAGGAGAAAGAGAGAGAGAGAGAGAGAGGTGTAGGGATACCCTTATATATACAGTATAAAGTTAAGATAGACAGGAACAGAGGAAGGAATAGCATTGCATATCCTTATAATTCTGGTGCAAGTTCTTACTTTTTTGTTTGTTTTTCCCAGTGAAGTGTTTCAGTATCATATGTTTTCTCAAAATTTAATCCCCAAATCCAAAAAGATTAAGATGGTTGACAGCTTTTCCTTTCTAACAGGACACCACCACATCTGTCCGGATAGGCCTTATGATGGAAGAAATGATCTTCAACCTTGCAGATACGCACCTGTTTTTTAATGACCTCGAGGTAGGTATTGGTTTCATTTCAATTTATTCGTCCTTTTTTATCTACCCATTTTGGAAACACTTGTCCTTCTATAACCAAAGTTTTGTTACAGTACAGTCCTGTGCAGGTCTACTCATAGGTAAGTCTGTATAGGATTGTACCTAATTGCAGGTAAAATTATAGTTTGAGAGTATTTGAATTTGTCTTCTTTACTTTTTTCCTCCCTGGTTATTTTACAGTGAAAAGAGGGTTATGGTTACAATGTTGTGTGTTTGTATTGCTATATTTCAGGTATGAAGCCTTTACTACCTGTGCCTCCTGGGGCTTTCTGTTTCACTGGTTATTCATTAGTTAGTTTGGGAGGGAAATAAGCTGGCTCCTTCATGTGATCAAGACCCAATACAGTCATACCTCGGGTTACTTGTGCTTTGGGTTGCGTTTTTTCGGGTTCCAAACGCGGCAAAGCATGTGCAAAAGCGTTCTGTGCAGTTTGCACATGCGCAGAATTGTTCTGTGCAGTTCGCGCATGCGCAGAAGCACGATATCGCCGCTCAGGTTATGGACTTTTCAGGGTGCAGACGGCACCCCGGAACGGATCAGGTCCGTAACCCGAGGTACCACTGTAATACAAAAGCAACACTTGAGTTGCAGTAAAGGTAAAGGGACCTGTGACAATTAGGTCCAGTCGCGGACGACTCTGGGGTTGCGTGCTCATCTCGCTTTATTGACCGAGGGAGCCGTCATACAGCTTCCGGGTCATGTGGCCAGCATGACTAAGCCACTTCTGGCGAACCAGAGCAGTGCACTTTGTGCTTTCGAACTGCTAGGTAGGCAGGAGCTGGGACCGAACAACGGGAGCTCACTCCATCGTGGGGATTCAAACTACCGACCTTCTGATTGGCAAGCCCTAGGCTCTGTAGTTTAGACCACAGCACCACCCACCCAAGTTGCAGTAGGGAAACCCAAATCATCAGCAGCATAACATTAATAAATTGGTGAAGCTAAATTACCTGCAGAGCCAAGGGCCATGGATCAAACTAGCTTTGAGCCCTCATAGAAAGAGCCAAATGGATGCAGATCAGTATCCCATATTATTTTCCCCTCCCTCCCTTCCCATCATCTTCATCATTATCACAGCATCTGAAATAGCTGAGCACTGTATGAGGTGTACTCTCATTTTCCTACCCATATCGAAATACTGCCCCTCAATGAAGCCAAACTTAGATTCACAACATGTTTAGGGGTATGCGTCCCCCTGCGTTGTTGTCGTTGTTGTCTCCCCCCCCCCCGAAAAAAGCACTCACAATAATAAATAAAACAGGCTCTGCTGGCAGCCTTATTTATTAGGGATGAAAGTAAAAGGGGGAAAGTATTAAAGGTGCCAGCCTGACTCCTCCTGAACAGCCACCATCACTTTTTGCTCATTCAGAAAAGAAGCCCATCTTTTTTGTTCTCTGGTTTCTACAAAGTTTCGCCCATTCGAGACCCATGGGCTTCCACTGAGTGGGGACCACCTGGAAGCACACCATGAGCTGCAGCTAATGCACTCATCTCAGCTGCATGCGGTTCTTGTTTTCATACATGCTGTGGTGAAAGAGAAACCGTGTCTCATGAGCATGTTGCACTTGCCTCTGAGATATACTTGTTCAATAATGTTTAGACCCAATTACGAAAAACCACTCAACCGTCAGGATGAATGAAAAGGGACTAGGCATCACAAGATCATGGAAACCACAATCTACTGGGCCTTCTTGTTTCATGATCCCACGTTGCCATAACTTTTGCAGTGCTGCAGCCAGAAATCTGGGTCTCTTGTGATTCTAACAAGAGGCTACAGACCACCCAAAAGCATCTGAGGATTAGCATATGTGCTGTCAGTTCCTCACCACGAGGCAAGCAAGGGCTTGTTTCATATTAGAAGACACACCATTGCAAGCAGGGAGGGCAGAAGTAAAGCCCTGGTGGATCAGACCATTGGTCCATCCATCTCAGCATCCTTTTTCCCACAGTGGCCAATCACATGCCTCTGGGAAGCCTGCAAGCGAGACTTGAAGGCAATAACTCTCTCCTGTGGCTGGTCCCACCAAGTAGGATTCAGTGGCATATTGAGTCTGAACCTGGAGGCCATAGCCATTGATAGACTTCATAAGCTAGAGGACATTACCACGTCTTGTGGCATCGAGTTCCACACAGCTGCATGCTGTGTGAAGATGTACTTCTTATTGTCTGCCCCAAATCTGCTGCCAATCAGTTGTATTGGATGACCCTGATTTTTAGTGCTATGAGACAGGGAGGGAAAACTCCTATCTAACCACCTGAACATTTATACCTCTTTACTTCCCATCTCACATTAGAGAACAGTAGATTTGGGCTTCTTGGCCTGCTGCAGTTCAAAAAGCAAGAATTCTACAACCCAAATAACCAAAGCCTGCAAACTTGCCATGTAAATTGCATAAATTTAAGTAACAGTGTGTGATTGATCTGAGTAAATGGGTCCGGTGTCACATTGCAGACAACTGTTCACCATCAGAAAACGGGACAATACTATGTCCTACTTTATAAAAATGTGGGAGGGCAAATGATGCCCTTGGGATTCTGGAAGGCATTTGGGACTGACCATCTACATAACTACTCAGAAGTAAGTCCCACTGAGTTCAATGAGACTTACTCTCAGGTAAATGTGTATAGGATTGCAGTCTGAGATCTTAGCAGTTACAGCCTTAATCTTTTTAAGGCTGTTTTTTTAAGGATTCGTCTTTTTAAGTATACTAAAACCAAAAGCTTGAAATCTGTTTGGTGCAAGGATCCAAACTCTGTTTGCAAATTGATTACAGAATGGGCCCTGACTAAGGAAAGTGTGTATTGCCCCCATGGCAAACCAGCAATTGCAGTGCTAAAAATATGCTTAGTTTGGCCAGCTAGACAGAGGAGTTTGCATTAGTTTGTGGCTGAGATGTCCTTAGACAACACAGCACTGGCTCTAGGAGGCTAGTATAGAAAAAAAAATAACAAACCACAAGTCTCTCTACTCATGATGGAATGGTTATTTGCCTGAGCAAACCCTGTGTTATAAGAATTGGAGTCTGATTATTGAGAGTGTCAAAGGTGGCATTTATACAAAGTTAAATACTGGTGTATATATAAATGCTGAAGGAGTGCTCAGGTGCTTCTGATTTGTGCGTTCAACGTTGCCATGTGTTCCCCAGGGCACGTGATGATACTTCACACTGAAAAATTCTCAGGGAAGGTGAGGCAGGCAGGGGACCGAGAAAGTAACTGACGCACAAGCCCTTTCCCCCTTTAACTCTTTGAGTCAGTCCCCTTACTTGCTCGCTGAGAGAATTTTTCCGTGCAAGGTGGAGTTTGGTACATCCAAAGCAGTGCTGTGTTGGAAGACAAGATGCTTGTAAATCGAAGAGAGATCACAGCTAATCTTTCTTTAAATAACACCCATTGCCATGGAGTTTTAGAAAGCAAGTCATCTATGCCTTTGAAGAACCATTATACCACTTCAACAGTCATAGCGTCCCCTGAGAACCCTGGGAAATGTAGCTTGTTCAGAGGAGTGGGGGAAAGCTTCTTTTTTTTTTGCTGAGGGAAGCTCCCATAAGACGCTAAATAGCAGCTTCATTCCAATTGAATAGTTTTGAATCAGTCATCCGTACTGATTTTGCATGGAAGAAGAGAGTTATCCCCCTGAATCGTTGTGAAAGACCCTGGCCCATCGATGTCAACTTGTACCTGTGCTCCCCAGCCACTCCATTCACCAGTTGACTCACATCCCTCCTCGCTTGGACTCCTACATTTACATCATCTAATAACAACATTCTTCTCTTATCCCCTTTCCGTTCCTTTCCTGTTTTGAGATTTTGTTTTTGCTTGTAATCATAATCAATTTCTAATGTCCTTGAAAATCACCCCTGGCCCTTACCTTTCCCTCCTCCACTCTTGAACTTCTCTGTCTTCACTAGGCATGCTAGGAATTGCAGGTGTTGGCATTGACTGGGCCAGTCAAAGGGTGCAGCTAGTGGGAGTAACAGGCAAGCCAGGGGGCACTGGACCAGGCTTGAAAGTGGTCCAAAGTCCCCAAGTCCACTTTTAGAGAAACAGCGCTCTAAGCATTTAACATGATACGATATAAAACGTTCAGAAGAAAATGCCAATAAAATAAAAAATAGATGCAATTATCAAAATATCTACAGTTTTAATGACAAATATGTGTCATAAAATGGGATGTCTTCTGGGTAGGCTTACCTGGACAAAGCAGTTTTTAGAAGGCATCAGTAACAGGAAAAACAGACACACCTGGCTAATATTCTAGAGTGTAGGTGCTGCTACACTAAAGCATCGGATCCTTGCTAGCGCAGAACAGACATTAAGTGGCACTTGTAAAAGTTCCAGTTGCACAGAACAGCAGTTGAGTGGGCAGGTATGGAGCCACTTTTTCTGGATCAATACTGCTCCTTCCTGGAGCTTTTATCTGCTTAAAGGAAATAGTATTTTTTCCTGTGCAGGAAGAAATGTACCCGGGAGAGGGACTTGGATCTGGGGAGAAAAACAGGTAATAGGAAAAGGTTCGAGCAGCCCCTCCTCTGCCACAGATGCAGTCAAGTGTGTAGCTTCTGTGTAAAAAGACAATGCCAGGACTGCATCTCTGTCATCTAGTCTAGCTAGCCTAAAGAAATGCAGGGACAGAGAGTCAGTGAAAGAGAGGGATGTAGAAAAGCAAGCAGAGGGAATTGTGCCCTGTTTGATCTGCCAGAGTTGCAGTATGTTGTAGCACCATCAAGTGGTATATGAGAAGGTAAGCAAGACTAGATAACCCAAAACTGAATTGGTCCAGCAGGCTCATTTGTAGGTTAGCATGTAAATAAGATGCGTTCATGAGACTGGAGGAGTGGCGAGACCATGAGGGTCAGGGAGGTGTATATTTTGTTCACATTAGTCCCTGGTTCAAGCTAACCTCTTGTTTTTCCATTCCTATGGAAAGTGGGAAGTTCCACTGAGTGTGGTGTAATCAACTGAACACATTGTGGATGCTTTTGATGTGCTTTGCTCCTGGTTGTGCAATTGTATTGCCACTTTTAACATCCGTGTTCATGGAATTATATCAACTGGGCATTCTGAAACTAAAGTCAGTTTGCCCTGTTGGAGAAGCGTTTAAAGAACTGCATATCCAAAGCAATGCTTTAAATTAGCAGCCCAAATTCTCAAGCACATTAACATGTTGATCTATTAAAGTTTACTTGGATAGTGAAATCATATTTATAGGAGAACCAACCAATGTTCATATTGTAAGATATGGGCTTTTGAAGGGGATGGGGAACAGTAATTCTATCTAAGGCTGAGGTGTCCAGAAAAAAAAAACTGTATTTGAACGAAGAACATGCACATTTTAATCAGAGCATCGAAGTAACTTTGTAAATTACTTTTATTTCTATTTCCAAATGTCTGTAGTATCAGGGTGTGTGTGTGCGCGCGCGCGCGTGCATTCAAATTCCATACTGGCTAGAAAATTACAATACTAGGAATGAAACTGCAGTGTCATTTGCAAGCATAAGTCCTAAGGGGCAGAATACAAGAATTTTGGCTTTTTTTTTGACAACTTACAAATTCACAATCCTATCTCCTAACTTCTGGAGCCCATAAAATCCAGAATTTCCCTTGCGAGCCTGCCATCTCCTGTTGGCTTATTTATAGATACCGATTCACATTTGATCACCAGAGAGAGATGATCTAAACATTACAGCACCATAGCAATTGCTCTTGGAGACTACAAGTAGTGCTTGTGGTTTATTTTAATTACCCACATGGCCTGCAAGAGGCACAGCAATCACAGGATCCCTATGAGATCTCAGCATATCAGTTAAAGCCAACAGATGTGGAGCATGGTCTTGGAAATGTCCTCATTACCAAACTTTATTCAAGCCAAACTGGAGCCTCATGTTGAGCCACCCAGATGTTCACATCCTCCTCGTTGCTCACCAAGGTCTCAAAAGCAAAATCTGCAAGAATGAAAAATTAGTCTGGTAACCAAGTACTGTAGTAAAATATGGTCTACATTCTTGCCTTGTCCAGCTTTGCTATGTTTTACCCAGTAACATGATAGTGTCGGTCGGCAACGGACTATGAGGTAGTGTCTCACTAAGTGTCATGGTATTTTATTAAGTCAGAAATGTGATCGCTACTGTTGTCAAACTTTAGCATACAGAACAATTCATTCACAAATGAGAAAAGCAGATTCCCCCCCTACAAATGCCTTTCCCCTGACATAATTGCGCTGCGCAGTGCAACTCAAGTTGAGTGGGCTGCGACAATATTATTCCAGCGTGGCTTTTCACAATCCGCATGCACGGCTGAGAATGTTTTTATCATTTTGGAAAGGCATGCGAGTGTGCCAGCAGAAATGTGCTTTTAATTTTGTTTTCTCGGGCCATGTTTGTAGAGTCAGCCCTCACTTAAATTGCAGCCTGAAAAGTGACTAAGGAAGGAAGGAACTATAGATATTACTATCAGCATGGAATTGGCATATCAGATTCGCCTTCAGCAAAAGTCTGGCTTGTAACGCACACAAGCGAGCAAAAGCAGAATCTGTGTCTGTGATGCTCCTTGACTTTTTAAGGAACATCAGGGAAGCTTAAAGAAACACACCTGTAAATGTGCATGGGTTGAATCCCATGTTCGTATTGTGTTAGGGGCCTGGGGTTGGGACAGGTCTCAATCAGGAGCCTCAGTAAAGCAGGCTTGGGCACCTTATCGCCTGTTCCACCAGTGCACTTGGTTTTTGGCAACCATGGCCAACCTCTGGGTATGAGGGGTGCCACATAGGCTGCAGTATCAGCCTACCTGGATCCACCGGGCCCTGTAAAGTCTACTTGTTCTGAGCAACCCATCAGGGAAAGTATCAGTGCAGCATCTGGGTGCTTTACCCAGTGGTGAAGGACACCACTTGGGCACCGGGGTGAGGCGAGCCACCCATAGGGGCAGGGCACACCACGGGGCCTCCAGAGTTTGCCTGCCTCCTCCCACTCAGCCGCCCTACAGCTGAGGGGAAGGCGGCGGGCAGACCGTTCGGGCAGCGCGGAGCCTGCGTGCGCCAAAGCCACCCTGTCTCTACCACCCAGGGCGGTCCTCACACACCGCACCCCCGTTCCTCAGCCCCTGGCTTCACCTCACCCATCTTGCCCTGCCTATCTAACTGTCTTCTCTGGACTCTGCCTTTGGCCCCTCAGATCCTGATCTGTCTTTCCAAAACAGAACAGCGTACAAAGAGCCCTATTGGATCCCACCAAAGGCCTATCTAGTGCAGATTCACGTCTCCCACAGCAGCCAATCAAATGTCTCTGCGAAGTCCACAAGCTGGACATGAGGGAAATGGCCCTCTTGCACTCATGATCCCTAGCGTCTGAGATTTAGAAGCGTCTTGCCTCTGATCCTAGAGGTAGCATATAGCCATAATCTCTTCGCTCACCTGTAATTATGTTGGACCGTCGGATCCTTTACGTTGGGCTCAACTCTGGCATGGGGGTTGACTAGATGACCCTCAGGGCCCCTTCCAACTCTACAGTTCAATTACCTTCCCTCCTGATGCAAACAGCAGCTTCACGGGCCTATTTTCATCAAGAAAAGTTAATATTTCTTCACCTGCTCTGCTCCAAATGTTTATGAGTGTTTTTATTTAAAAACTGGTCACCTTAAATGGAGTTAGCATAGTGTGTAGTTTAGCCATCACCCACCCTACTCATTAAATGGACCATATATGTTACTCAGTAAAAGTCTTCCTCCCTTGAAGCTTTTGCAACTCTTGTGAAAATGTCAAGTCAATGTGATGATTTGGGGGTGGGATATGGGGGGGGCAGCGGAAGCAACTTTCTGATTTGCATGTAAACTCACTGCAGCATGATTTTTTTGTTTCTGCCTTGCGAGGGTCACGGAAGGAAGCTTCCTGACTCTTTAGGAATTTGGAATGTCAAACCAAATAAAGAAACCATTAAAATAACATTGTTAAAGTTTTTGAGGTTGAGGCCTCCTCCACTCAGACAATAAAGAACTTGGAAGATAAGGTTT
This sequence comes from Lacerta agilis, assembly GCF_009819535.1. NCBI lineage: Eukaryota > Metazoa > Chordata > Lepidosauria > Squamata > Lacertidae > Lacerta > Lacerta agilis. The sequence goes on from NC_046317.1 coordinate 74,933,108, forward strand.
TAGAGTGCATATTTCACAGTGGCTGAACTCCAAGTCCGTTATCTACGAAGATGGGCTTCAGTTGCTTTTCTCCTCCAAAGTTTTTGTATAATTTTATAGGCATGCACAAATAATAAAGTTGATAGCTGGAGTGTTTTCCTGTCACAATTTCCTCTGTGCTCAGCAAGTAGAAATGATCAACCCCTAAGAGTTCTTGGCAGGCGACTGTTCCTGGTTCCTTAAGATTTTCTGTATTGACACAGTACAAAGATGCTGAACTCTGCTAATTAACATGGAATAATGGTCATCCTCAAGTTCTGCACTTATAATCACTAGCCTGTCCCCCCCCTTCCAACCATTGATATACAACAGCCAATGCTATGAATGACATAGCAGCACATTTGTTTGGTGGTTAAAAATTATTGTGGCTGAGCATTCCTCTTTTAGGCAGATTGCTAACTAACAGCTTGGTGATAAGAACATAAGAACCTGCTGGATCCAACCAGGGCTCCATCTAGTCCAGCATCCTGTTCTCATAGTGGTGAACCACATGTCTATAGGAAGCCCAAAGCAGAACCTGAGTGCAACAACACTGATGAATTAGTAGTTCTTCATCAGTAGGTTAGGAGATGGAGTTTACTTGATTGTTTCGAAGATAATAGCCACCAGAGATTGGGAAATAGGGCGCAAAAGCTGAGAAGGTGGGATATAGAGTGTGCACTTGTTTGCTGAAGGCTGTTCATTGCAAGGCCCCAGATCTATCCATATGAACCTACCCAGACCCTAAGATCACCTTCTGAGGCCCTCCTTTGTGTGCCTCCTCCTCGAGAGGTCTGGAGGGTGGCAACCAGGCCTTTGGTTTATTTGATTGACATCCTATGCCCTTTTAAAATGTGTTTTTTGGGGGGATGGGGGCTATTGGGTTGTTGTTTTTATTTTGATTGTATATTTTGTGGTCTTATATTCTGATTTTGTTCTGTGAACCACCCTGAGACCTTCGGGTATAGGGCGGTATATAATTTCAATAAATCATCATCATCATCTAGTGTGGAGTAGCAGATCAGCTGCGTTGTAGAAGTGCCTGCTGTTTGCTTTCAATTATATTTTTGTAAGGAAAGCAAATGCTATAAAAATGCCACAGACCTTGGCTGTGTCTACATCATACATTTAAAGCACATTCACGTCAACAGTTCTGGCAGCTGTGGTCTACTCCTCACAAAGCTACCATTCCTGGATCCCTTAACATACTACAGTTGCTATTTGGGGTGTGTGTGTGTGTGCTTTATAATGTATGTTGTGTACACTACCCTCCTGTGTTTTCTTATACTGAGTAAGCCAAGTCCAGGTAACATTCCCCCTGAAACTTCTCACCGCGTTCAGAAGTGAGACACATGCAACAATACCATTGTTGGAATGAGATATACCGGTATATGTTGGTGTTGGTCTCCTTTTCTTTGGGACCTTGTTCTCTCTAAAGAAGGAAGTTTGCAGGTTTTAGGCGCAGAAACGATTAATGATGCTGTCCTCCTGAAAGGCAGTGATGTTTCTTCGCATGTTTCAACACTGCCTGGAATGAATAGGAAACAATTTACCCTTAGGTGGGTAACCGAGTTGTATGAGTGACCTTATTGTCTGTGAGAATTGCTGTGTTTAACCGCATATAACTCGTGTTCTGGGAATGTGGTATCTGACTGAAATGTTGCTTGTAATGTGATTACTATAATTGACCAGAAATTGTTGGGGGAATCTTTCCTCAGCATGGTTTCTGTTGCACAAAATCTCTCCGTTGTTGTTTTTACAAAGCAATATACTCGTTTCCTGGCTGATTGTTTTTGGAAATGGTTTTCAGGATTGTGACCAGATACACATAGATGATGTTTCATCAGACGACAATGGGCAAGATTTAAGGTAAGGCGGCTGTGCTGCAGCATCCAATGTAACTAGTCCCCCAGCTGTTTATGGATACATGGAGAATAGCCAGTGGCATATACTGTAGGCTGTTTGGTTTAGCCATTTTTTCTTTGATCTGGCCAGTTTTTCTGCTCTATGGGGAGAGTGCAGTTGTCTCATAATTGTATTTTCAAGCAGTTATCTAGTACTAGAAGTTTCAGAGGAGAGTTAAAATGCACCTGACACTTGTCAAAGGAATGCATCTCTTATCTTCAAATTAATTTTCCAACAATCAAACCATATGCTTGTGATCCCATTCCTTCACCATTGGGGCCTGAGTTCTCATCGGGCAAAGGGAATATAGGGAATATTTGTCCTTGGGGCCACCAAAAAGCCAACTTGCTTTAAATCTGATTTAGGATCATATATGCAGTAGCCTTGATGGGACGTGGGTGGCGCTGTGGGTTAAACCACAGAGCCTAGGGCTTGCCGATCAGAAGGTCAGCGGTTCGAATCCCCGCAACGGGGTGAGCTCCCATTGTTCATTCCCAGCTCCTGCCCACCTAGCAGTTCAAAAGCATGTCAAAGTGCAAGTAGATAAATAGATACCGCTCCGGCGGGAAGGTAAACGGCGTTTACGTGTGCTGCTCTGGTTCACCAGAAGCAGCTTAGTCATGCTGGCCACATGACCCAGAAGCTGTATGCCGGCTCCGTCAGCCAATAAAGCGAGATGAGCACGCAACCCCAAAGTCGTCCGCGACTGGACCTAATGGTCAGGGGTCCCTTTACCCTTTATGCAGTAGCCTCAGAACTGCAGTGCAGTTATTCCCTGCTTTCACAAACTGCTTGCTTAGACACCCTTAATCCCGTGGGGACTTGCAAAAGACAACTTCCACATGGACTGTTCATTGCCTTTTTCTTATGTTTCGTTTCATCAGCATGTTGATAAAAGCTTATGGTAACTAGCTGAGGGTTTGAGTCAATAGATGACCCTTTTCAGTGAGCAAATGTACATCAACTGATATCTAAACCATAGACAGGGAGGACAAAATTACAGGGCAAATGGGGAAGGACACTTTCTTTTCATCGTCCACTGACTCTAGTTTAGCCAGAGGTCTGGAGCATGTCTTCCTCTCTCCTCTTGTCTAGTTTATCTGTCCTAATGGGAAGCGTAGGTTATAATTTCACTCCTTCCCCCTCTCCTCCTTCCTTTGCCACAGCACATATAATTTCTCAGCAGATGGCTTTCACAGTTCAACCGCTGGAGCAAATCTTTGTCTGGGCTCAGGAGTTCACGGGGGAGTTGATTGGATGAGGAAATTAGCATTCCGCTACCGGCGGGTGAAAGAACTTTACAACACCTACAAAAACAATGTCGGTGGTAAGTGTCTCCCCAACCCATCAGGGAAGGCTCCTTTGCATCCTTGTTAAGACTCTTGCCTTCCTGTTCTTCAGAGCAGATGCAGAGAACGGCTTGCATATTTCGCAATTTAGAGAAGTGGAAGTACCAAAAAAAGGGGGGGCGTTGTTTATTTTCCAGTTCTCCTGACAAATTTGGTGAGAGATCACGGCGACCTTCCCCTGACCTGGTACCTTCCAGATGTTTTGTACTACGGATCCCACCATTGGACATACTGGCTGGCTGAGGCTGATGGGGTCCAACAGCATTTGAAGGGCAACAGGTTGAGGAAGGCTGGGTTGCATGATGGCCTGATCTTACAAGGGTAGCCTTGTCATTGGAGCAAAATACTGGGGTCGTTATTGCTCTTGACCGCACTCCCAGTCCTGCTTTTATTAAATGTTGAAGGTGGAGAAATACTATTGCTAGGTCCACATTGCCTGGTTTAAGTTTCCGGTGAGCCACTTCCGCAGATCTGCAGTTTAAAAGGCCTGAATTCTTGGGATAGTTCCGTTGATAGAGCATGAGACTCTTAATCTCAGGGTCATGGGTTGAAGCCCTACGTTGGGCAAAAGATTTCTGCATTGCAGGGGGTTGTACTAGAATGACCCTTGTGGTCTCTTCCAATGCAACAATTCTATGATCTATGAGTGTGAGCTCTTAGAGAACTGGTCTTGGGTTTCACACTCATACACAGACATGCACACACAGATGTATTCCCTGCCTCCATCAGCTCCAACTTGCTTGGGATCTTTGCAGAGCAGCTCCAGAGAGGAATCTGCTATTGGGGAATGTTTTCATTATACTGCTTTTAGTCCTTGGTGTTTTTCAATTCATACAGAAAAGCAGTTATCTGCCTCAGCAGCAGCCCACTGTCATGGACCCAGGCTAACACTTGAAGTTAGGGAAATCACCTTATTAATCAGGTTAATATAATACTAAATGTGGTTAATAAAAAAAACTCTCCTGGGGTGCTGGGGCTCCAAAAACCACCTAACGTCTTCAGGTTAGCTCATTCTGTTAGAGTGTGGTGCTGATAGCACCAAGGTTGCAGGTTCAATCCCCATAAGGGATAGCTGCATATCCATGCATTGCAGGGATTTGGGCTAGATGTTCCTCAGGGTCCCTTCCAACTCTATGATCTGTAGCCAAGGTGCTGAGGCCAGGCCTGTCCAGGTTGGGCAGGGGAGTGGGGGAGCTTCACCAGAAAGCTTGCCATTCACCTTTACAATTCCATTACAAAACATTGTGGAGCCCCACAGTGAAGCCCCAGCATCGTTCATAGCAGAACCTGCTCAGCATTGCATCTTCACATCTGTCACATAGCTAGAACTAACACCAAAAAGGCAGGAAGGGGTTGGAAAGAAGGGAGGGAGAAACGGCAATTGCTCCTCCAGGTATTTTAAACGTGCATTGTCTGCCATTATTATCCAGAATAATCACCTTGGCACACAACTTTTCAGGGGGATTGAAGAAATAATAACTGGTTGGGCTTATCTAGCTGTCTGCTTCAGCTCAGACCATTGGCTCCTTTCAGACAGTCACTAATCTGCAGGAAATGGCCTGCACCTTTAATGGTTATTGTTTAAGTTCCTGGTGCATGTTCTGCTGAATATGTTTTTAAAGGCACACATAAAACATTTAACAGCTGATAAATGTAAAAAAATAACAATAAAAATCCAAACCCACTCTGGGCCAGTTTTGACTTCATCAACACAACTTTTTCCAAGACTGCTCCGAGGCAGCATAAGCCTCAAACTGCACATGGTGCTCAGTTGTATGAATGTTCTGCCCGAGGTATGTAGGGAAGTGAGTTGACCAAAGGCTCCTACCTCTTTCCCCAAGGATTACTTTTCATACCGAAATTGACCTTCCAATGTTGCTTGACCTCCTGCAACAGCACCTGCATCTTGCCCCCTGCAAGTGTCAAGCACCTTGGACAGGGCGAGTGCGATAAGGAAAATAGCTCATAGGGAAAGAGAGAAGCCCCTCGCTGTGAACCTCTGATTCAGAATGCAGTATCCCACAACTGTAAACGAAGTGTGCAATGTGCAGAGAGGGGTAGGAGAAGAGAACTCAGGGGAAACATGCACACAATTTGAGCATCACAGGTCAAGTGAGGCATGACACTAATTACACAAATGCAATGACCGTGTCTAGTTTTTAAATCTTTAAATTGCAGGTATAAGCGGGGGGTGGGGTGGGTCATTATGAGGACTGTATTATGTGGGTAGATTTCCCATGCTGCAATTCACATGAAATCCCTGCCCCACCGAAGCTTTCTGAAGGGGAAAAGGCCATTTGATGAAGCCCCAGCAAGGTGCTGCTTAAATGTAAAAAAACCAAAGCACTTAAATTGTACGCTCCCATTTAAGGTGGCCCACTGAGGGAGTCTTGTCTGAGGACACCCCAGAGAAACTGAAGCCGGCTCTGTGCAGTCGGAAGAACAGGAGGGCTGTTCAGGGCTGGGTGAGGCTGTAGCGCATCCTTGGCCAAACTGGTGCACTCCAACTCCCCACCAGCTCTAGCTAGCACAGCTACTGAAAGAACTTGGGGTGGGGGGGCACCTGGTTAGCAAAGGCTGCTGCAGTCACTCAAAGGAGAAACCGTGTGAGACTGCAGCACTGAGACTTGGGGCCTGCTGGGGCGTGGGATGGGATGTGGGGAGGAAAGCTCTACCACGAGTGGCTTAGGAGGGAAAACCAACCAGCAGTGTGCCGCTTCATTTCGTTACAAGCACCTTCCTGCAGTACCGTTTGGCTCCCAGCTTTTTGGCACACGGTGATTATCGACTGCGCAGGTGAGGGGGGTGGGGGTCGTGTAGGTGGCTGGTGGATGGATGGCCCTGCCTTTTGGGCATCAGGTTGTACGAGTTGGATTTCTGGCTCATTCCAGCTCAGTAATTCTATGGCTTTGCAAAAGCCATGTGCAAGCTATTCCGCGCCTTCCCATTGGAGCCAGCTACAAACGCTGCTTTCTCTATCCACAGGTTTAATAGGAGCTCCTAAGAGGGAATCCTGGCTGCAGTTAAGAGCAGAACTGGAAGCGCTGACTGATCTCTGGCTAACACATGCTTTGAAAGCTCTGGATTTGATACATTCCCGGTAAGAACGGCTTAAGGAGTCGTCTCCAGGCTGCAAGAAGTTTTACTTTCCTCTTGTGTTCTCCAAACAAACCGAGGCACGTTTATTTATAGGACACCTTTGGCCAAATTTGTGGGGGGCCACATCTGGACATATGATGGGGGAACTAGATCTAAAACCAGAACAATCCTGGCTCCCAGATATAATAGTTTTGTGCAGAAAGCAGGAAAGCAATAAAGGGAGTCAGCTGCCCAAGGGGGGCGCAGTGTAAATGCTATTGGAGTTTTACACCATTTATATCCCCAGTGTGTGATTACTTGTGACGTCCTCCTCTTTCAGGCTAGTTTTGAGTTATAATAAATTATGGAGGGAGAAAAACGTTATAAGAGTCTAGCCACTGCTGACTGTGTTAATCACTGATTTCAAGGGACTCGTTGCTGGCAAACCTTATATCCTGCTTCCAGTTTAGCCTAATAGAGCAGAAAAGCAAAGATCTCTTGGGGGGAGGGTGGAAAGGGGGGGGGTCCCCACTGACTTTAATTCTGTTGCTGCTTTCTGTCTTGCAGGCCCAACTGTGTAAATGTTTTGGTGACTACAACCCAGCTCATACCAGCCCTTGCAAAAGTCCTGCTTTATGGACTAGGCACTGTCTTCCCAATTGAAAATATTTATAGTGCAACAAAGACAGGTAAGAACAATTGGTTGCATCCAGGGTTTACCTGTTGATTTAATGGGCCTAAGTTGCTCATGTCCACTAATATCAGTGGGTCTGCTGTGAGTATGAATAGTGTTGGATATAAACCCCATGAGTGGAATTCGATATGGTGCCGAGATTGGGGGTTCTGGTTGTCTGGGCAGTCCATGACCTCCATACTCGCTGTCCAGGCTTGTGCCCCGGGGAGGTCACTTCAGTGCTGCTAACACGGTGGCTTGACTTTACCCCCCCCCCCCGGAGGTTCTCAAAGGCAGGTGCTGGCCAGGCAGGGCTAGTTTCTGCACACAATCTTCTCTCTCCTCCATCCAGACCAGCACAAAGAGTGCCAGCTGAGCAAAAGCCCTTGGGTGTGGCCCTGGGAGAGTTTCAAGGGCCAGAGAGATAGGCCAGGGGAGCCTATAGTTCCCCACCCCTGGGCTAGATGAATGCAACCCTAAACCCTCGTACAAAGAACAAATGACTCTCAGTTCCTTTATCACCTTCGGCCAGAAAAAGTAATGATTCATTTTTGTCATTCAGGGAAAGAGAGCTGTTTCGAAAGGATAATGCAGAGGTTTGGACGGAAAGCTGTGTACATCGTAATAGGAGATGGTGTTGAAGAGGAACAGGGAGCGAAAAAGGTACGGGTTTCAGGTTCACTTTCAGAAGAATAGCTCAGAAAGCATCCTCACCTTTTACCTGAATCATGGATAGAAATTAGCTCATTCATTTTTTTTCTGGCCTGAAAGTCCATAAAGCACTGTGAGCAATTTCCTACTGTAAATTCCTCTCTCCACCCCCCTCAGCTGTTGAGGAATTTCCAACAGTTTCCCACTTGCTACAGAAACTGCTCTTGATTAACAATTGTTTGTTAGGTACATAAATAAGGAGTAAGAGCGAGTCAGTGAGTGCGTAGAGATCTGCTGTTCCTCATTTCTGCTATGTCTGGGGTGGAACACACAAAGTTGCTTTGCTAGTGTGTCCATTGATCTATGGGCAGGGTGTCCCTGGAATTTCAGACGGGGTCTTTCTCAGCCCAACTTACAGATGCCGAGGTCTGAACTTGGTACCTTCTGCTGCGTGGTGTAGTGGTTAAGAGTGGTAGACTCGTAATCTGGGGAACTGGGTTCGTGTCTCCACTCCTCCACATGCAGCTGCTGGGTGACCTTGGGCTAGTCACACTTCTTTGAAGTCTCTCAGCCTCACTCACCTCACAGAGTGTTGTTGTGGGGGAGGAAGGGAAAGGAGAAAGTTAGCCGCTTTGAGACTCCTTCGGGTAGTGATAAAGCGGGATATCAAATCCAAACTCTTCTTCTCCTCCTCCTCCTCTTCTTACCACTGACCTAAGGCCCCCCATCTCTTTCTCCCAGCGCTGTTTTCCAAATGAAAACACATACACCCACACACTGCAGAAAGCTACTCTTTGCCTCATTAGGCTGTATGCCTCTCTTTCCCCCTGTGTGCATGCACTTCTTCTGTTGGGCTGCTTTAGATTTCTGTAAGCTGAGCAGCTGCCCAGCAAATGTGTTGGTTCTCCAGGAGTTAAAGTTAACGCCAGAAAGGCATTAGGAAGAAAGTGAAGAAGTCATAATAATAGTGCGAGCTTCAGACAGGGCTCCTGCGAACTTCAAAGGTAATAGGGTCAGTGCATCAAAGGCCACCGGCTCCCTGACAGTAGGGTTAAGCAATACCTTTTACAAACTGTGCCGCAAGAAGAGGGGGGCCCCTTTGCTGGTGTCTCCTGCTTTAAGCCTCTTCCCCCTTAATGGGCACACATTCTTTGCTCGGAGCTGTCAGGGCCTCTGATTGATGATGATCATTAGCAAGGGTGACTACACACCTGAGCTCTATAAACCCATGGGGAGGGCAATCCTGATGATATCTCTCGGCCTGAGTGGGTCATTTCTCTTCACCTGTCGGGGCGAGTGATGAATGGATGGGAGCTGAGCAGCAGGCGTGGCTGCGCTGCCAACATCTCATCTCTTCAGAGAAAGAAAAACAGATCATTTAAATGGAAGCAGTGCCATGTGGGGAAAGCAGAGGAGGAATGAATGAGGTGGGAGTGGCATTTTCTTCTTCGAGGGCAGGCTTTTATCCTCCCTGAAAAGCTCAACAACTTTGAGCTTAACCCCCAAAAAACGGGGGTAGATCACTGCAAGTTTTTAATTCTGAAAGTAGATCGCAGTCTCTTGAGAGTTGGCCACCCCTGCTATAGAGAAAGCCAGTTGTATATCAGGGATGAGGAAAATGTGGCCCCTTAGATGTTGTGGGCTACAACTCCCATCCTTAGCCATCAGCCCTGCTGGCTGGGGCTGATGAGTAACGGTTGTCTCTATTTCGATCACTGCCCCACCAGCGTACAATGGTTATCCATGTCTTTTTTAGATTCTATGTAAATGAAACTGGTCACATTTCTCAATTACCAATGTTTGGGTGATGATTCAGGGAACGTCTTATGACCCTTTTCCTGTTTTAAAACATCTCCTCCTAGCACAACATGCCTTTCTGGAGGATCTCCTGTCACGCCGACCTTGAGGCTCTGCGACACGCACTGGAGCTGGAATACTTGTAGCAGACCCAGAAGTCTCCACGGTCACTCCCGAAGACACAGATCTATTTTCCTGGCATTTTCTCTGGGGGCGGAGCTCTTTTGTATGAAAGTCTTTTAAAGAGAATCTGCACCAGGAGCACAGCGTAACCAAGTTCCCCCCCCTTTTTTTTTGAAGAAGAAACCTTTAAATGACCTTAATAACTGGATGCTTAAAACTGAAGTGGGACATTTGCCATGTAAATTACTTCCAGGCATGCAGGAAGATCAGCCCTGGTTTAATTCATTAGGGTTTCCCCCCCCCTTCTTCTTTCTTGCTTTTAATAAATGGGAATAGGGTGGGAAGACGTGACATGGAGTTTCTAGGCATATTTGCTGGACAGTTTTATCAATTCAGAGGAGTTTCTGAGGTGGGGAGGGGGAAGATTGAAAAAGATGATTTTTTGGTATTTTTTTAATTTATGAACTAATCCTATTACTCTGATATTAAGCTCAGTACCTGTGTTTGTATCTGCTGAGTTGGATGGACTCGGCCCATTCTAATTTAATAGCTCTCTTCTCCAAGGTTAACTGTGGGGAACAATCATTATCATGTCCATTTGAAATGAGCACATGTGGGACTCTTGGTGTAAAAACTATAGCTAGTTTTTGAAAACTGTGGCATGTGGGCTGCACCCGTGTCTCCGTAGGCTGCCATCTTGTTTTCGCATGGTCAGGAGAAAGAGTTACCTTGTGATGAGTGAATGGCAATAAAACTATGTTTACAATTTTAGGGCTAACGTGAATTGCTTACTGGCGTAGATTGAGCTCGTTGCCTCGCTTCCTGCTTATCTGGATCTTGTAAAGCAGGGGCTTTGATCCTGTGGCAGTCCAACTCCCATCAGTCCCAGCCAGCACGGCCTATGCTGAGGGGTGAGGGGAGTTGTAGTACAGCAACACCCAGAGGGCTACAGGTTCTCCATCCCTGCCACAAAGTTTTGCTTCATAGTCCCCTGCTGACGGCTGCTTAAACGCCAACACAAAGCCACATTAGGGTCCATATCCAGAGATGGCTCCTGTGCACTCATGGATTTTGCGGAAATGATTAAATTTGAGAGAGACTTCTTGCATTTTCGCCACTCGCGCCATGTCATGGGGTAGCAGGGGTGGTAGTGGCTCGTGGCATTGCTGTGACTTACCAAGTGGGAAAGGGGGGAGGTTGGCGCAGTGCAGTTACATACCAAACACTCCTCCTTGTGTGTTTGCACCTTGCCCTTCGTCCCAGTGAGCTACAGAGATACTGGTGAGCACTACTGCCTCACCCTGCAAACCACTACCACCTAGTCCTAGGGGAAAGAAAAAGGGAAAGGCTGTGTATCAGGGCAACGCTGACTTGATGTTTATTGGGGTTTTGCAACAAGGAGGGTTTCTATGGTAACGAGGCTTTGCAATAGTTAGCCCTAAGATTTATCCCTCGAGGGAGCCTCGAAATATCGGGAAGAGGTTGGCTCCCATGTGCCTCCGTGGATGTCCTGGCCTTTGGAGTCTAGAGGGAGAAGACAAGAATGGGACAAAGCATGCTTTTCTGGCTCTAGTGTTGGCTGCTGAATTATTCTTAAAAACAGACATACATTTGGCTGCAAGGCCAGGACAGGAAACCAAAAGGAAGGAAAAGGAAGACAACTTTGAGGCTTCCAAGAGAGGAACAAATTGAATTAAAGACAGGAAGTCTCGAGGGATGCAGGGCCAGCTGAAAGCCAGAGCCTTGATAGACAGCAAAACTGAATCTTTTAGCACTTGTCAATCAAGAAAGCACTGCTTTTGCCTGGAATCTGGAGGCTGCTGTATTAGTCTGCCACATTCTCTCTAATAGCACATCGGGTTGTGTAGGAATTACGAGAATACTTCATGACACTATGCTGAAGGGACATTGGGTGAGCTATGCATATTGAGGGAGATTTGGCAGCTTCTGTCAGATTCACCCTGGTTAGCGTGTCTGATCATTTATTTTAGCATTTATCCAGTGTTGTCCTGTTGCGGGCCATCATGGGATAATTCCCTGTGGTGATCTGAACAGATTTAATTCCTGTGCACAAACTGAACAACCACCCAGATGCACTAGAGACCCAAGACTTTGCCAGAGCCAGGGCCATAATGCACACCCAGGTGCAAAGCTACATGGCCAAAGAGACATGGGAAGTGGCCAAATATGTTTTCTGCTGAGATGAATACTCCCTTGGTGGTAATCGGTTGACTGCATCTCAGAGTTGGCTGTGGCTGGAGTCAAAAGGATCTTAGTTAAAAGTGGATGGAGCCAGGGGTGGGCAGGGTCATCCTTTCCCCTTTTTCTCTTTCTGCTTCTCTCCCTCACTCTCCATCTTTCTTGTCCCCCTTCCTCCTACCCCCATTCCCCAAACACATACATAAAGCCCTAGGGTAACAGGGTGCTCACTTCTGATCTCCACCGATAAAGCCAGTGCTTTGCTATTGAACGTATACCGGTACTCACCACTCAACCCTACTTGTAGCCCAGCAATGAGAAAAAGGCGACCTGCAAGAAGGCCACTCTTAGAAGAACCACTTCGAACAAGCTCTGCTGGATCAGGCCATTGGCCCATCTAGCCCAGCATCCTTTCCTCATGATGGCCAACCGGATGCCTGTGGGAAGCCGGACCCGAGCATAGCAAAACACCACCCACCTGCCATTGCCAGCAGCCGGTCTTAAGAGACAGAGACAAGTCTCTGACAGTGGTAACAGAGCATACCGGTAGCCATTGTGGCTAGTCATCATGGATAGCCTTGTCCTCCATGGTGGGAGCCATCCGAGCCTCCTATGGGAGCTTTTGCCTGTCCTGAATTGTCGCAACATTCAATTTCGTTGAATGTCCACAAATTTTAGTATTAATGAGACATGGGGGAAAAACCTTTCTCTATTCACTTTCTCCATGCCTGGAATGAGCTACTGTAGTGGATAGCTAAAACCTATTGCACCCCATCTTTACATCCGAGTGTGATTTAAATTTTTAAAAGGGTGAGATCCACAGTAACTGCAATTTGGGCTAAGAGTTGCACATCATCTTTCACAAGCGTTAAGATGCCTATTGGATTTGGCTGTTGAGCTACACTATCAACAGAGCTCCTATAGTACAGAGAGACCCATTTCCCCCTTCAGATGGACCAAGCGGTGGCTCCCACAATGCTCAGGTAGCGTGTCAGGACAGACACTGGAAAATAATCCATCCACAGATGTGAACATGGTCAGCTTCCAACAACAAACTAGACCAGGGGTAGGCAACCTAAGGACTTCTCAATCCGGCCCACAGATAGTCCGGGAATTGGCATGTTTTTACATGAGTAGAATGTGTGCTTTTATTTAAAATGCATCTCTGGGTTATTTGTAGGGCATAGGAATTCATTAATTCCCCCCCCCCAAAAAAAATATAGTCCGGCCCAACACATGGTCTGAGGGATGGTGGACCGGCCCCCTGCTGAAAAAGGTTGCTGACCAGTCAGGTCTGGAGCTTTTTTTGCAGCAGTGGTTTGTTATCCCCTTCAGAGAACAACTATGGAGTTTGGACAAGCAGAACCATGGAGTGTTTATTTTTTGTTACCAGGTTAAAAAAGCAATAGTCCAAACATCTTAACACCCTCAATTATGACTCTAATGAAGCCATGGGAGCACACACATTGTGTGCATGGATTCAATTATTTTAGTCCACACCCCCTCCCAAGTCCAAGGTGGGGGAATATATGGAGATCACTGTTGGCACTGCTATTGTGGGATTTTTGCTAGTTAGTCCCTGCTCTGTTTACATAGGATTTGCACTCTTCCTGGATCTTAGCCAGGCCAGTCTTGGCTCCTGGAATGGAAATCAAAATATTATTTTGTGTGGGAGATCATCATCAGGATCCCCTCAGAGAGTTGAATGGAAGTCTCTCTGGTGGCAGGTGTACAGAAGAGCTGAAACAAATACGCTGTTTGATTCACATTTGAAGCCATTTAGGCTGGACCAATTATATCCCATTATTTAGATTTTAGATTACTTTGGCCTAACTGTGTGGGAGTTTGCAGTCATTGTTTTCGTTTTAGGAAGGGGTAAAAATGAGTTTGTTTACACAGCCTGTATGTGTTGTGAAATCCACTGAAGAAAAGTTTGCAGCAAAGATCCACTTTTGTTTGCATCAGTATGCAGCAGCTGTTGTCATCACAAAGAAAGAAAACACCTTTCCAAGGAGCTTCACAGAGTCCTGTCATCTCAGACTCCAAATACTATTCCAGGATCAACGTATTTCCGAATCCACGAACCTGCATGGGAGAAATCCTAAGATGCTAGTTTAGGGTGTGTGTTTATCATAAAAGCTATAATTCATTTGTTACATGATTTTTTTGGGGGGGGGGGTAGAAAGATTGTAAATGTTTATTTGTTGCAGGATTGTGGCTGCATCCACATCACTCATTTGCCAAAGGGAAAAAAGATTATTATTATTATTATTATTATTATTATTATTATTATTATTATTAGAGAAAATGTGGATTGACATACTGAGAGAGAGGCTGCTTCCAAGGGAAAGATCTGCTAAGCTGTTTCACTTTGAAGCATTCTGTTTCACTGCTGCCAGTCCTTTCCCTACTTACTATAGGACTCTTCCACATGTATTCCCTTCTGCGATTGTGCTTCAGGGCAAAAACAACATGTACCTAGTATCACAGCTAATACATACTGAAGTATTGGGTACCTGGGTGTGTTGTAATTAAACATTTTTAAACCAAGTTATTACCCTGTTTCTCCTAAAATAAGACATAGCCATAAAATAAGTCATAGCAGGATTTCTATGCATTTGTGAAATATAAGCCGTTCCCCAAAAATAAGCCATACCCCAAAAATAAGCCATAGTGACGTGGTACCTCCCATTAAAACAGCCTGGAGAGGCGTGGCTATGCAGCGTACCGATGCGACACGGTTAAAATAAGACATCCCCTGAAAATAAGCCATATTGTGTTTTGTTGAGTGAAAAAAAATATAAGACGCTGTCTTATTTTAGGAGAAACACGGTACATCAGGAGCGGTGGTACTCAATTAAGTTTTACTTGGAATAAACCTACTAAAATCAACGGACCTAACTTAAGTCATGTTTGTTAATTTTAGTAGGTCTACTCTTGAGTATAAATACCACCCAAGAGATGTACTTAAACCTCCTCTTTAAATGAGTGGGGCATGAAAATGCTCAACCTTGGCTGGATAGCACTACCGCTGATTTCCAAGAAGGAAAAGCAGTGCCACTTACCTCTTGGAGAGCAGGATACAATCAGCAGCCCCACTCCCAGCTATAACATTTTTGCTATAATATACCGGCACCTCATTCACAGGCCCATTTCATATACATATTCAAATATAAATAAAATGGCATTACAAAAGCACAATTCAGCTTGCTTTCTTTTTAAAAAAGTACTGTTTTGAATATAAAAGGTTATAAGGATTTTGAAACGTAATGATTCATAAATGATGCTAACAATAAGATCGTAAAACAAAGAGAAAGCAATAGGCAAACATATGGTTGATAATCTGACCATTAAGATGCCAAGTTATTTTAATGCATGGAAAGGAAGAGGAAAGGAAGCTCCCTTCTACCAAATCAGACCAGTGGCCCAGGATCTAGCTCAGTATTGTGCACAATGATTAGCAGTGGCTCCCCAGGATTTCAGGCAGGGAACATTCCCAGACCTGCCTGCAGATGCCAGAGATTGAACCTGGACATGGGATTATGTGGCCTAGGGCTTGCTAATCAGAAGGTCGGTGGTTCGAATCCCCGCGGCGGGGTGAGCTCCCGTTGCTCGGTCCCAGCTCCTGCCCACCTAGCAGTTCGAAAGCACGTCAAAGCGCAAGTAGATAAATAGGTACCGCTCCAGCGGGAAGGTAAACGGCGTTTCCGTGCGCTGCTCTGGTTCACCAGAAGCAGCTTAGTCATGCTGGCCAGACCCGGAAGCTGTACGCCAGCTCCCTCGGCCAGTAATGCGAGATGAGCGCCGCAACCCCAGAGTCGGACACGACTGGACCTAATGGTCAGGGGTCCCTTTAACTTTCAATTGTTAGATCTTCAACCTGATCCAACAAGGCTTCTGACTATCTAGACCAGCATCCTGTTCCCATGGTAGCCAACTAGATGCTTTTGGGAAGCCTGCAATCATGCCCTGCGTGTAACCACATTCTCCCAAGTTGTGTTTCCCAGCAACAGGTATTCAGAGGCATTCTACCTCCAACAGTGCAGGCTGAACACTGCCATCATGACAAAGAGTCAAGGATATATCCTGTCTGAATTTCTATGATCTCTCCTTTAAGACCATCCAAATTGGCAGCCAAAACCATCTGCAGCAGTGAATCACAGAGTTTAATTATGTGGTGCTTGTAGAAGCATTTCCTTTGGCCTGTTCCGAATCTTCCAACATGGGATAACCGCATGAGGCTTCAGTATTAGATGAGGAGGAAAAAACCCCTCTGGACACTTTCTCGACACCACACATAATTTAATACACCTCTATTTAGTAAGTGTGCTTCCAAAAGGGCTACAAAAGTGCTACTGCAAAAAAGGTGATGGTGCTTGACAAAAAGTCATTTTTAACTAGTAACAAAAATAAAATAAAAAATGACATAGGCATTAGAAGGCAAGGGGAAGACTTTATAACAAGCAGCATCCCCAAGCTCAGAAACTGTCAAAATCACTGCTATCTGGGCTGGGAGCTGAAATTCACACAATCCCATTGATAAATATTGTGGTCACAGGATAGCCCTATTGTGTGGTCTCACTGAGAAAAGACATACAGGTTTCTTCGTATATCACAATCTTACAAATAAACCCGTATCCCACAGACACTCTCTTTCTACTATCAGCCATTTTATTTTGTGTGTAGTTTCTAGACACAGGCACACGATGGCAGCAAACCCTC
The DNA here is from genome assembly GCF_009819535.1 of Lacerta agilis. NCBI lineage: Eukaryota > Metazoa > Chordata > Lepidosauria > Squamata > Lacertidae > Lacerta > Lacerta agilis. The sequence continues at coordinate 74,949,623 of NC_046317.1, forward strand.
AGTAACAGCTTGCCATGGGACAAAGAAAAAACAATTTTCCTGCTTGCAAGATAGAAACAATAGAAAATTTTACTAAAACGGATTGATAATGCCCTGGTGCCAGGGGAATGGTTATTCCAACTGTCACCATACTATTCTCTCTCTATGGAAAGCACAAATGTAGTTACATGCAAGTTGTTCAGCATAATTTAAGCAAAAACGGAAAAAGCATGCCTAGTTAACCACACCAACTGTAGGGAAGGAATATGAGTAAAAAAATATACAGGCTGCTTTTGCAAGCTGAAGCAGAAAGGAAAGAAAATGGGTCTGTGGGCTTGCTGATGCGCTAAAGTGTTGTTTGGAAAAGGGGTATCTGTCACTCCCTCACAATGACCCCCCTCCCCCGTGACTGACAAGCAAGCAAACACTAAACTCAGCTACTAGTAATCTTACAAATCTATAAAGGAAAGCCCAGCTGGCAGTCCTTACTAAGAACAATCAATTTTGTCTTAGGCACTTCTACATAGAAGCAAGCCTCACTGAGTGCCAAGGGACTTCCTCCCCGGTAAACATGTCTAGAGTGACCAAGAGGTTACTGAAGAAACAGGCATGTTCTTGGGATTGCCCTGCCACATCCACCCTTTAAAAAGTCCCTTAAATCAAGTTCCTAACTTCAGTCTTGCTCTTACAAGCTACTTTTCCGAAACTTGCTTTCGTTTTCGTTTTGTTTGTTTTTTAAAAAGTAAGTGGCAGTAACTTATAAGGGCTGACTTATTTTAATCTGAAGCAGTGAACAGCTCCCATTAAGTCCACTCATTTCAGTGGGTCTACTCTTGAGTATGACATTAGTGGGATGCAACCCTGTGGTCCTAATGGTGGGCTCCGCTTCCTACCCACCACCAAAGCAGCTGTTTCGGGAGACGAGTTTAATGAGACCATAGATCTCACATCTCTTATCATGTCTAGTTTTACTCACAAGCTGCCTGCTTCTTGGAGTTAAATGTCAGATAAAGTGACGCAGTAGTGGTCTGCTTGTGATCAGGATCATCATGATTATTTGAGAGAAGTGTCAATACGTTATTAGTCAGAACACAGTGTGCTTTGAATAGACTGGCAAGCAGCAATGGTTTTTAAAGAGCTTGTGTCTCTTGAAATTGATCAAGTCCAAACTGTGCATAATATGTAAACTTGTCCATTTTCCTGCATGAGTGATATTCCACATTTTGAAAGGACACTGGACTTTGGTGAATAACTTTCCCCAAAGGCTAGAGGTTCAATCTCAAGTGGTTGTTTTTGTCTGTCTTGGGGCCTCGCAGTACAATGGTCTACAGAACGGAAGGGTTCAGTGTCTTAAGATAGGTTTTATTGTTGGCAGGACTGTGGTGGTAGCTGCTGGCATGATTCATAAATCACAGAATTGCAGAGTTGGAAGCGACCATGAGGGTCACCTAGTCCAACCCCCTGAAATGCAGGAATCTTTTGCCCAGCATGGGGCTCAAACCCACAACGCCGAGATTAAGAGCCTGAGCTACTGTGATGTGAGATGTGAAATAGGCTTGACTCTCTGGTGGCAAATAATTATTGCCATGGTGGAGGTTCACATTAGGAGACCCCAAGATGCTGGAAGTCAGTTTTGATGACTGACAACCCTGAATCCCCCCCTCTCTTTTTCAGCATTTGACATGCCAGCCAAAGCTATGAGAAAGCAAGAGTGAAATACAGACAGTAGGTTTTTATTTTGTTAAAAGAAAAGAAACAAGAGAACGAAGAGAAACCAAACTAGTAAAGGTGGTATTAGTAAGCAGCAAAAATTATTCAGCCTCTCTACCCCAGGGTGCTGCTCTGGGCCTCATTTGTTTGAGGTTAGGTTGGCTGGGACCCAGTCCTCCTCAGTGACACCTCAATTTTGGAACCTGAGATAATTTGATGTACTTAGCCTTATTTGAGCATCAAACAGAAAAAAACTTATAGCTGTTCGTTAAAGCAAGCAGCTGACAAATTCTAAAATAAATAAAAAGTAAAATACCTCTTACTCTTCTGTTTCTGTTCAATGTCCAGGAGGCACATGAAAACAAGAAAACATCTGTTTATTTGCTAATGTTGAATAGGAAGGCTGCAGTGCTCTCAGAACAGTTTCCATTGCTAGGCAGAACAAGTGAAGAGAATAATAGAGCGGTAGACTCGTTATCTGGGGGACCGGGTTCGCGTCTCCACTCCTCCACATGCAGCTGCTGGGTGACCTTGGGCTAGTCACACTTCTTTGAAGTCTCTCAGCCCCACTCACCTCACAGAGTGCTTGTTGTGGGGGAGGAAGGGAAAGGAGAATGTTAGCCGCTTTGAGACTCCTTCGGGTAGTGAAAAACGGGATATCAAATCCAAACTCCTCTTCTTCTAATATAAAATTGTAAGCAAGCATGCCAAGTGGTGATGTAGTTAAGTATCAACTACCATACAGCTGGGGCAGAATGGAGTTGTTGTTTTTAAAGGACACATTTAAATGTAACCTGGCTTTCAGAAGGAAAATGGAAACCCAACATGGCCCATTTTTTTCTAAAACTGTTTAATCAAAAAAAGAATTAAAGAAACTTAAAAGAGCCCTGGAAAAATTGGGAAATCCCAAAACGTATTGTGCGTCACCTGTTTTAGTAAAAGAAACACAATAATCAAAAAAGATATTTAGTTTAATACAAATTTTATACAAAGAAAATGTGAAAAAATACTTCCATATGCTAAAAGCAATTATGCTTCACAAATAAGGCCAGCTAGGCTATCTTTGACACAATGCAATTCACAAATATTCTGCTCCTGATTTTTTTTTTCCTTCTAGCTTTTTTCTTCTTCTTTCCTCTAATGTGTGTACTAGCTGGAGACTGTACAAACTGCATCCTTTATAAACAATGGGAGAAATCAATATGACTAAAATGTACAACAAAATGTACTGGAATGATATAATACAATTAATTTTCTCATATACATACATCACCTTGCTTTGTTCAATGCTTTTGTTTACACAACATACAAAATGGTACTACAGTTTAAGTGTAACAGACAGTGTTTTCATGGGTTACTTTCTCTCTCATACTGTACTGTTTCATGCTTACATAAAAACATAAAAATCCCATAATACATGCTCTATTCCAGCATCAATGTCCTTTGCCCTCGTTTCCTGGTAAAGAGTCTTCTCCATCTATAGCTCTTGTTCCCTTTGAAAACAATTTCAAAGTCCTTTGGACACTTAAAAAAAAGAAGCAGCAGCAATACAACTGAAACATAACCTAGTAGGAAGCATACCCCCCAAAATCCATTTTCATTATCTCTGGAACTATTGATCTGATATTTAGCTTCCGACTTTCCTTTTTTCTTAGCATGAATGAAATTTAACCCCTTTTTGTAAACAATCTCTCTCATTTTAAATATGAAACACAAAATATGTCCTTTAATGTACGAGGAGCCTTAAGATTGGAAATGCTTGATTTAACAAATTTAAAACTGCAAGTTCCAGCTTCAGTTGCACAAACCGATGTGCAGGCATATTTTTTTTCGTCTCCAAAGGCAAGGCAAGTGGTTCAGTCTTCTCATTCTTAAGTCCTACAGAGGAAGAATGATTTATGTGTGCAACTGCAGTTCCCAGAAAACCATTTCTCTTGGTGGTGTTTGTGGCAAGTCTGATTTAACCTTTCCTTCACCAGCTTCCAACACTCCTTATACGTCGAAGTCAATACAAATATAAAAAGGAGATGGTACTCTAACATCATCCACAAAATGTACATAATTTACAACAGAAGCATCGATTTACCATGAATTTTACCAGTCCTCAAGCTTTTTAAAGCCAGCGCTAATGCTTTACATTAATGTAGTGTAATAAATGCTTTGTACACCTGTACAAAGCTAAAAGTCTGAACCTTTGAGGTTAATCCAATGAACTGCGGTGATTTTTTAAAAAACATTTCTATTACAGAGACGATTATATACTCCAACAGCTGCCTGGGTTCCTTTGTTAGCAGTTAGACTCTCCGTACTTGGACAGGCATTGTTGTCTGAACATATTGAACTCCTGTTCTCATTGCCACGGTCCCGGCTGTAGGGCTCACTACTACAGGAATGGTCTGTGAATTAAAACCAAAACACATATGTCAGCAACCACAAGCATAGAAACGTAGGATTGCCTGTCATGAGAAACCCTCAGCATGATACTACCAGAGAAATAAAGGGCATAATGCATAGTACTGTGCATAATAAGCACTCTGAGCCGTGTGCAAGATATTCAGTACCGAGTCAAAAAATGAGTTTTCCTATTCCTTGCTATATAGCCTCAGTCCCGTGTGTAACTTTCAATATAATTGCAAGCAATCCCTTAAACAGTAGAAATCTGATTAAAAGTGTTTACAGTTTCTGTATTACACAAATATTCTGTCTTGTCACTAGAAAACAAACTACGTATTGTTTAAACAATGTGTGTTCACTCAAATCAGTTGGTAAATCCTGGTCTTCAAAGTGCTCACAAACCAACAATTTACAGGAGACAATGGACACAACAGCTAAAAAAACCCAACCATGATTGTGTTGTTTTCAAAATGTAGTAACCTGGAGACTTCCATCACATGTACCAGGAACTGAACCAGTGCTTTCTTTACACAAACTGTAGGATGAACACTGAACCATGCTGATGTGTTGAGTGAGCCCTTTTAAGGCATTAGGCTTTATTACTAAACTCATATATGCATTCCATAATAGCATTAGGTCAGATGTTGCTAATAAAACATGTCAAATACTCACATAGCAAGAGAATTAGTGGATTTGGGCACTGTGCCTTGGAACAGTAGGATCGTTAGCATTATGACCACAGTAGGTCAGTAAATGTACATGGAACATTTGGTATGGCCAAACCATTGTAAATTATAGAATCAAATGTCAGCTAGGGACAAAAAATCACCAATGCTCTCACCTCCTGCTTTAAAAATTAAAACAGGATCACCCGGACATCTGATTTTGAGGAAAACATGCTGCTCTAGAGGGATCAAACATGGTCAGCAAAGTAAGGTAAAACTCAACCAGCAGAACTTTCTAGGGTAAAATTATTTTAGGCACAAGTAAATCCCAACACCACCCTCCATCTTCTAAGTGTGGTGGAAAGTTTTTTGTTTGTTTTTTTTGTTATATTTTTTTGAAACAAGAAGCTCCAAGTTCACTTTGTTATGAAGAACTCTAGCTCAGTCTCTCTGTTGAGCATTTCTGGGACTGAAGAGCACTGGATGAATAGTTAAATGGGTCTAACTTTTGCTTACCACATGGTGATTGCACAAAGGAAATTAAGAAGCCCGAGGGATTAAATGGATGTGGAACAGTGGCCTAATTCCTACATCACAGCCAACATTTCCTATATCAGCAGCAAAAGATTGTGACGTGCAGTGGCAATGTGGCAATTCCAGAAACACGGAACATATATGCAATATTGTTAGGGCTCGGTTGTTTGGCATAACCTGGATAGCGCTAAAATAAAACTTGTTTGCCTTGCACAAAGGAAGAGCTCGCCATATGGGCAGTAATGTTTACCCCCCCCCCCCAAATGCAGCTGTAACTATGTGTGAATGTTGGCTAGTCTTTGAATCCTTGGTTGGCTCTATGATGAAATTATATGGCATGAGGGAAATGGAGATGTTGTACGGCAAAATAAGGCGTTTTACACTGCAAATATAGACTTGAGACCGGTGAATTCATGTCCTGATAACACAGGAGAAAACCCCGCCCCCCCCCACAATAGATAATGAGCTGTTTCAATGCCAAAAGCAGTACTTACAATTGTGGGTTGAGTAGTTGGTATATAGGTGGTGGTCTGCGGGACCTGGACCAGTTTTATAGGCTGGCTGCTTGTCACACCTGTTGCTATCTGCAGAGACAGCACAGGCAACCTCAGCAAAAGGTTCAGCTTTTACATAAATGCCACCTATTTATTATTATCATAGGAATTTGTCAGATGTTTGGCTTGCGTTAAAATTTGCATCTCAATGAATTCACAGGTTACTTTTTTTTGTTAATGAAAGCAAAATTCAAAATATGAATGTGAGCAATGTAAACAGCTTGATGTTTCAAAAAGGTGTAACAGTTATGTGAAAGCAATTTCAAGCAAAATGTTCCATGGTAGAAATTGTAGGCACCTGACATTTTCTTCGCAAATAACGCCAGATCATAGCAAAACACAGCACTGCTACAAGCACTCTTTTAAAAATACCCTAAACATGTATGTACCTAATTAGTCAGTCAAGGTTTTTTGGTAAGGCTCATCACCAATTTCCAATGCGTTTCAAGCATTCCCCCTCAATGAAAAAAACGCGTGAAATCTAGAGAACAACTTATAGTTTTATGAGCTAGGTTCACAGAAAGTGTGAGCTCATGAGTATATCTTGAGTCCTGTTCTCCAACAATAGTTCAAATGAGACATGGTGCAATTAAAGTATTGGCGGAGTAAATAATATATTGTTATTTTACTAAACACACAGGGTTTGGGAACGAAGGAATAAATATGCATTTCCAGCTCTTCATAAAGATATTGGTTTAATTATCAGTGCGACAATGGTTATTAATATCTCTAATTAGAAATCATATCCTAATCCACATCATCTGAAGAATGTTAATTGATATATACAAGGATATACAAGGCTTATGTAGCCAATGACAGCTTATGTATTCCACTGCCTGCCATTTCTGTGGAGAAGTTAGGGTACAGAATTATTTGAGGGTATGTTTAATTTGGGCAACAGTTTCAAACCTGAGTTTTGGGCGCATGGTAGAAGTGCTGGGGCATGCTTTATGGGTGTATCTACAGGGTATATACAATCTGCAATTCAAAGGGGCTAGAATAGAGAAAGGTTGATGGGCACTCATGCACCGAGAGCAATAGCTTTGACTCAATGAGAGTGGCAGAATATTGCATGAAATTTCATTAGGACATGGCATGGTGAAGGACAAAACTATATAGCAAAGTGCTGTTGTTTCTCCGAGAATTTCACTGAGAGACGGGTATCATTTAACTACTCCTACAAGTCACTTCCAGAGAACAGCACTGGCTAGACCCATGGATTTATGTTATAAAGTCCCACGGGGCTCCATCTTATCCCTCATGCTGTTCAATATCTACAGTATCCCATTTGGAGAGGCTGTGCAGACACTGAGTCAGTGTTTGGATACAGTGATGGGTTGGACTAGGGCTGATAAATGGAAATTGAACCTAGTTAAGATGGAGGTCCTGTGGGTGGGTGGTCTCTGGTCCAGGAATGAAGGGGTTGGCTTGTTCTGGATGGGGTCACATCCCCCCCTTGATGGAGCACCTTCGCAGTCTGAGGTACTCCTACAGGCCAAAGTGTCACTGAATATACAGATGGCTTTGGTGGGGTCTATACCCAGCTCTGGCTGGTTCATCAGCTGTGGCTGTTCCAGGACTGAGATAGTTTGGCCTCAGTAATCCATGCTCTGATAACCATACACATTAATGCAATGTGTTTTACATTAGGTTGTCCTTAATAACAGTCTGGAAGCTGCAACTAGTATTGAGAATAGCCAGAAGAGTACATATCACTCCAAGTTCTTAGAGTGCTACATGGATTGCCAGTGAGCTTCAGGGTCCAATTCAAAGCATTGGTAAAGGTAAAGGTACCCTTGACCGTTAGGTCCAGTCAGGAACAACTCTGGGGTTGCAGCACTCATCTCCCTCTATAGGCCAAGGGAGCTGGCGTTTGTCTGCAGACAGCTTCTGGGTCATGTGGTCAGCATGACAAAGCCAATTCTAGTGAAACTAGAGCAGCGCATGGAAACCCGTTTACCTTCCTGCCGGAGCGGTACCTATTTATCTACTTGCACTTTTTGGAGTGCTTTCAAACTGCTAGGTTGGCAGGAGCAGGTACCAAACAACAGGAGCTCACCTCATCATGGGGATTCGAACCGCCGACCTTCCGATCGGCAAGCCCTAGGCTCTGTGGTTTACACTACAGCGCCACCCGCTTCCTGCAATTCAAAGTGTTGGTACTAGTATACAAAGCCCTAAAGTACTTGAAGGAGTGTCTTCTGCCATATGTCTCAGCACACAGTTTACAATGAGAGGGAGGGGCCCTTCTTGCAGTACCAACACTGTGGATACCAAGGAGGGTGAAAAAGTATGAGAGGGGTTACCTCTGTGATAGTACAGCCAGAATTTAACACATTTTTGTTTGCCCAGGCCTTTGGAAGGAGATGGGATTATTTGGGCACTGTGATTTTAATTACCAGTACTGATTTTGGAATTGGTCTTATAAAATTTCATGTTGTCAGCTGCCCTGTGCTCTCTTAAAGGAAGGAAGATTGAACACAAATAAATGAAATGCAATGAAATATGAGAGAGCCTAGATACATTTTGGTCCCTTCCCTTAAGAAATAACTTTGTAAGATTGAAGACAAATCTCCAAAATGTGTTTTAATTCTTATGAACCCTCAAGAACGTTAACAGGAAAACAAAATTCAGTGTTTTAAACAGTCTCACAAATTTTACATGCAGGGGGTTGTAGCTAAGTAAAGAAATATGTTGTAAGTCACCTTGAGCGTGGTTTTAACTTTGGAAAGGCTGCATACAAGTAAAATGACTGACTGATTGAAATACTTACTGTAACACTCTCCTTGCTCTTTTCAACAGCTGCCTCTTTTTCTTTTGGCGTACTGGCAGTTTCTGTAGGTGCCGGCTGTGCACTGGAGGTAGGCTGGGATGATTTATTTAATGTTTCTGTGCTAATTTCAGTATCCGTTTCTTGCTGTGTTGCAGTTGCTAAAATGAAAACAAAAGGATTTCTAAATTATGTAACTGGATGATGTTCACTCACAAATAAGTTAAAATAGTTGTAAGGAACCTTTGGCCCTCCAGATGTTGCTGAACTACAACTCTCACCATCCCTGGGTATAGGCCAGGCTCCATGGAACTCATGGGAATTGTAGTGTGGCAACATCTAGAAGGTCAAAGATTTCCCACACTTGGGTTAAAAAGATACTGTTTACCTGACTGTGTGCAGGACTTCATGTGTTCCGGCCAATGGGCTTGCTGGCAAGGGTAGTCACAGTAACTGGTATTCCAACAACAGTAGAAAATTGCTTCTTTTTTGCAGTTGGCACACCACTGCTTCTTTTTGGTTTCATCCACAGCTTGCTGCTTTTCCAGTTCCAGCTGCTTCTTCACTTCGGCAATCAAACGATCTCTTTCCTGTTCCAAACTCTGACGCATTTCAGCCATTGTGAGTTCTAGTCAACAGACAGACAGCATATAGTCAACAGTGGGTCCAAATGGTAATTTAGAAATTTAAGTTTCAGCTCTAGATACATTAGTGACTTTTAGATGAAAAACAACAGCTTCATTCTGTAACCGTAAGTTGCAGCATTAGGCAACATATCTAACTACCAATCTAGTGATTATTGGTTCCTATGAATGAACTGTAAATGAACTATTACTATCCAATTTGCAGTTTAACTTGCTTTCTGGATTTCAAAAAGAGTAAGCATGTTTCCATTCTCAAAACAGAACATATTTAAAATGTGGTTCAGGAAATACTATATTGAGCTGGTTCAGATGTCTGAACTGGCCCACTCTAACTGACCGTACATGTGAGGAACAGTCTAGGACGGCATGTTCCATCACATTTTCTACTCTTTCTAGGGAGGACAATTTGTCCTATCACAGAGTTGCAGCTGAGATACTGCCATGGCCTTTTAAAAAAATAAGTGGCAACATCATTATTTTGAATTGCATTTTTTATACCCAGATTGTGTTTCATTTCTGAAAGTTCCTGCTGATGTAACCACTGAAGCTTTTCTATTTCAATTCTCAAACGACGAATCTGGAATATCAAAGAAATAATTAGGTCACTTGATTTTTAAAAAGTCTTTATCAACTCTATGAGTTTTGGATTTAATTTGCAGACTTTTGCATATGAACAAAATGATTCTGAAGGGGAGAAAGCACCCTCTCTTGGTTTTTAGATGATACATTTCTGTTTCCCAATAATCAGCGTATCAAAAAAGGCATTCCAACCTGTGTGTAAAAAGGGAGGAATGCTTCCTATGGATTTGTATCTATTTACTATTAAAAATAATTAACATTTTTATAACCCATGGCTCAACTAATGAAGGGTATATTTAAATTGACTAAATCAACCCCAGAGAAAATATGGACTTTAGAGTTCCATGATTCAGACTTTAGATTTCCCTTCTTCTAAATAAATAAAATAAAGTAAAAAAAACAACAACACACACAATACATAAATAGAAGTGCTTAGTTTCTTGTTTTTAACCAGTTATTGCATGATTCAAAAAGAGCATTAGGAATTTATGCCAACAATGATGAGAAATAAGAGCTTAAAACATGGCAAATTTTGTCCTTCTGGTATTTCAAACAGTAAACAGAGAGGAAACTAGGAGACCGATCAAAAAAACAACTTTTACACTCATATTAAGAGATTTTAGCAAAATTCATCAGCAAAATGGATAGCAAATGAAGCAATTTTCCTCTAATAATACTGCTAGGGAATCGGTATACAAAAAATGAGAGTCCTTAAGAGGAACCTACATATATTAAATATGTATCTAGCAGAATTTAAAAGAAAGGTTCTACATGAAGAACCCAATTTTTTTTAATGTTTCATACAGTCTGAGGTATATGGACCAGAATTAATATTGTTAGCACCATAGTGAATGACAAAAGTAAAGTGCTCCAACTGATTTAATTTTCATTTTACTGCTATTAAACGTTTTGCTTGTTTTATGTTGTAAGCTGCTCTGAAAAAGTTTTCTTATAACACAGACTATAAAGGTAGTTAGTAAATAAATAAACATTCAGAAAAATTGACTTTAAAGAAAAAAAACTATGTCTTTTTTTAAAAAGAGACAAGGCTGTTTTTTTAATGCAACGTCACGATCAGCATGCTTCTGTAAATCATTAGTTGCCTACAGAACTCTGAGTAACATGGGCATTGCACAGTCACTCTCTCCCCTCCCTTGCTATATGGCATGTAGAAGAGAAGGGTTAGTTAATGTGCCTGAATCACAGGAAAGAAAAAAAAGATAAGATACTGGAACTCATTTTCCCTCATCCTTTCCTTCCTGTTTTTCATGCTCCATGAAAACAATATATTCACTAAACAAATCGAGGTGGTGACACTGGCTGTACTCTTATGTAATGCTAAACAATGGTTTGGCACTATGTGTGCAAGCCAGAATAAGCTCCCTGTCAATTGAGTATTTCAAATTGTAAACTGGACCTAAGATATTTTGCTTGTGTAAACAAGTTAGATTTAGAAGGCCTTAAGGAAAATCCTGGAATAGCTAGTCTGCTGTGCATTCAAGGAAGTAGTGCTATTATATTGTCATCGTCTGGCACAGTAGTAGCAGCTTTTAGCAAAAGCAACCTAATTAAATTGTTATATTATGAAAATGCTAATAAAATTTTGTCAAAAAAAAAAAAGCAACCTAATTAAAATTTCAGGTTATAAACTTTAAAGAGCTCATCTCTCTCACAGTATGCAACCAGTAGTTTTCACAATAGTTGTATTAGATCAGACAAGTGGCCAGAACTCAAATACATATCTGCAGAATATTTAAAAGGCAGATTTTTACTTATTTTAAAAGTGTTTCACATTTTATTTTTTAAAGAAAAAAATGTGACTTGCTGATGGCAAAAGACACTGACCTCAGCAATTGTGCTTCCAGTGGTATTTTTTGAAAGGTCATTGTATATTTCTGTCATTGTTCCTTTTATGGCATCCATCATCTGTTAAAAAAAAGTTTATTAAGGAATTAAAAGTGATCTTGCTTTTTAAATTTCTTTATCCCGGGAACATTCAATAATTTCTTATGTAAGATATTATAAAAACTACTGACACATTTTTCTTTGAGTGGATTTTGTAAATCTCATATCAATAATATAAAAGAAACCCGGCAACCACTGCATCTTTGGTCATATTGATACCACTTGACCCCTGAGATTCATCCACTCCACACACAATGGATAGAAGTGAACAACTGAGCTTTAGGAAGAACTTTCTGCAATAAATGCTGTTCAATAGTGGAACGAACTACCTTGAAGGGTTGCGGACTCTCCCTCACTGGAGGTTTTTACACATGGATGGCCATCTGTCAAGGGATTCTTTAGCAGTGATTCCTGCATTGCAAGGGGTTGGACTAGATGATCCTTTGGGTTGCTTCACACTATATTTCTATGATTCTATGAACTTGGGTGGGATTCTGTGTGTGGATAAAAATATCATCTGTCCATTTAGTTCTTTTGATATTGGTTTCTAATCTCACTATGAGTAAAATCTCAGGAATCAAATAACAAGTGATTATACAGAGCCATATACATGATTGCATACAACATGATTGCACACCTGGCAGAGGGGGGAGAGAAATGTATCTGTGTGTGCCTCAGACAACTATGTGGGGTACCACGTGCTATGGTTAAATCACTTCACAGTATGTTTAGTTTGGTAGCCAGACAACTGGACTCCCAGACATGTGGCGAGTTCATAGTTCACTATTTACTTGTTCAACCTGAATTCCATAGGTTCTCTCTAGATGGTGTTAAATTACAATATTGCCATGTATCTGTAATGCCATCAGAGCATTCAAATCACCAATCACCATGTAAAACACAGAATTCCATGTTGGGATTATTATACCAGTTAGATCTGAAAGTGACAATCAGAATTCAACTCTATTTGCTTGCATACATCAGACACCAACGAAGCATTCTGGAGCTGTTTACTTTAAATTTTAGTCCTAATTTATGCATTTAGAGTCTGAAATGCAGTACTGTGGGAATCTGTTCACAATCTACCATGCAAGTTGCTGATGCAGGATCAGATGTCAACATTCATGAGGTAGTAAAATGGATCAAGATACCTACAGGGCTGAGATGGGAGAAAGAAACTGCATGAACTTTCTAAACATCACTTGTGACCTTATACATGGCATCAACTCACTGAGCAGTTTAGATAAACAGGCCAGATACCTGTGTTTCTTTCCACTTCATGCAAATGGCTACTTTGGAAAATGATGTGAGGAATTCTTCGTTTTTGCTTTTCACGTCTATGTGTTGTTGTTTTTTAAGTAAAGTTTGATTTAGCACTCTGCCTAAATATCTTAATTAAATAAAGTCACATCAATGGAAACTAGAATGGATTCTTAAAATAACGACAATGCAGGGGGCAAATGCACTTTGTAAACATTTAAAGCACCACCCTTGGATGGCTCATTTTTCATCATTCTAAAACCTCTCATTATGTTCAAATGGACACATTTTAGAAGAACCACTTCACACAAGTAGCAGGAGTTGTTTTTACTTAATGGTTTTGGTACCTGAACAAAAATGGATTTACTTACTTGTCATTAATTGTTCTTCCAGCTGTACTGCCCCTGTGTAGTCTCACTAGTGGTGTTAAGGTACGCCAGCTGTAACACATGGGGAAACTTTCACAGCAGTATTTTAAACTGGCCAGCCATGCACTTAAGCTTGATGTTCAATGAAGCACCTGTTTACAGCCTTGCCTGCTCAGTTCTCATTCTGGGCACTTCTCCTTTGTCTTCCTTGAAGGAGTTCAGGTAGTACACAAGGCTAGTTTACCCAGGCAAGAAAGTATGGCTGAAAGATGCTGACTTGCCCAAGGCCAACCAGTGAACTTTATGACTTAGAAGTGATTTTGAAATCTACTTCTATTTCTCTCTTACATACACGGAGAAGGTATGCAAGACTAGGCTTTACAGCCCTGCATAAAAATAAAAAAATAAAAATAAAAAAGTCAACCCTCCATATACAGTCCTTTATCTGCCACATGTGTACCAGCCTAAAGCCTTTGGAACTCTTGTGTCACACCTTGCACACACTAATTACAGGACAGTTCATCCTCTATCCCCGCTCCACCACCAAAGCCCCCATATCTGTTTGGCAATCATGTTTGGCAACCATAGCTGAAAGTGCTTGTCCAAAGATGGTGGCTTTCCCGAGCAAGACCCAATTGGTCACTGTGGCATACCACTTGCCCAGATAGGCCAAGCAAAAGCATCAGCTTCCTCGGCTGCCAGAAACTCATATAGTTCAGCCACTCCCATACAGAACGCAAAAGCAAATGCTGTATCCAGTAGGCTCCTGTACCAATAGCTTCTATAGAGATAGCTTTACCTATCTGTAAGAATACTCTGTCCCAAGAAGTGCAGGCTTTAAGGCTATTGCTGTGACATCATTGCTCTGTACACTGAAGTGGAAAATATTCAGCTCAGAATACCATTTTTTCCCCCTAATAGAATACCAAAAATTCTTTCTTGTAGCCCTTACGCTAGAACACCTACATGGTGCCATCTCAGTCTTCCTTCAAATTCCTCCACAAAGGCTCCCTTTTCTATTAAGTCGCAGGCTTAATCTTTTGATCCTCATCTCCAATTGGAGCAAAGTTTAAGGACATGAAACTATATTTCCTTGTATTAATTTTCCTCTACTTTTTTCCTACTGCCAAAATAATAATAATAATAATAATAATAATAATAATAATAATAATAATAATAAATTTATTTATACCCCAACCATCTGGCTGGGTTTCCTCAGCCACTCTGGGCGGCTTCCAACAGAATGGTATTAAACATTAAAAGCTTCCCTAAAAAGGGCTGCTTTCAGATGTCTTCTAAAAGTCTGGTAGTTGTTTTTCTCTTTGACATCTGGTGGGAGGGTGTTCCACAGGGCGGGTGCCACTACCGAGAAGGCCCTCTGCCTAGTTCCCTGTAACTTGGCTTCTCGCAGCGAGGGAACCGCCAGAAGGCCCTCGGCACTGGACCTCAGTGTCCAGGCAGAACGATGGGGGTGGGGACACTCCTTCAGGTATACAGATTTTAGGCTCCTTGGGGCAAGCACTTGCAGTTGTTATTTTAATGCACCACACAGATTGTTGACTATGCTAAAGGAAACACGCACAAAGTAGGGGGGGGAAGCTTTGTCAAACATTACAGATAAATCTGGTAAGTACTAATAAAATTATGATGTGCATACATATATCCACACATGTTGGGTTAATAAAATTTATCCATAAGTATATGTTAACCATGCATACATTTGGGCTGTTTTTGTCTCTTCCCTCCATCCCTGACTCCAAAACCCAAGCTTCTGTTTTTGGAGAACTATGGCAGGAAAAGTTGCAGTGCTTCCAGCTACACACCAGCAGCCAGTTTAAAATATTGCTGTTAAGGTTCTTCCATGTGTTCAAAGGTTAAACGTATCCACATCACAGGATGAGGAAAAACGTTCAGGCAAGTGGATAACCTGCTTTGTTGCACATCAGCAACTGCATTAACTTCAAATTAAAACTTACAAGAATGTAGTGCTTTTTAAAACAAAAACAAAAAACTTACTTTACTAGTATACTTAGCAATATCTGCAGCCACATCTGCTGAAGCTGTTGCTATTGGCAAGTCTGTATTAACTGAAGATGAAAGTGTACTTGCTGATCCAGAACTGGTTACTATGGAAACAGGTTGAGTGCTTGTAACCAAGGTAATGGTTGACGTTGAAGTACTCTGAGTAATTTCTTTTTGCTGTACAGCTAAGGACACAAAACAAACCCACAAGTGAATCACTGCAGATTTCAATGCTTTTGAAATGTCAAAAAACAGGCAAACCAGTGCTAAATAAATGCTATTCAACAGCCTTTCACAGCTCATTCTTGAATATTTGTGTTGGTGGATTGATGTGTGATGCTCCCATAATACTTCTTACAGTGGTGACATACCATATTCTGTGACATTATGCTGGCATAACTGTGTAAACCAGAGCAGAAAATCCTAAAACAAGGCAGTTAAGGATTCTTAGGGCAACTTTTAGTGAGTGTCTATGATGGTTTTTCACCAGCCACAGGAAAATACTCCCTAAAATGTACCATAGTGGGGTAATACCTTGATTATGGCCAAGTAAAATGTCACAAAGTAGTGAACAAGCTGTTGAGTTATTAGGAACTGTTCCAGTATATTATGCAAAATGGGGCAGGGAGGGAGAGAAGGGGGTGGGGGAGGAAGCTGCAAATTAGGTTAATGCCCCAAAATCTACAGATTGCAACTGTCTAGAAATATTTGGAAGATTTAATTAGATTAGTATCTGTTAGGTGCAAATTAAATCTCAGAATTAATTAGATTAAGAACTGCTTGGACAAAAATAATAATGGCTGTTTCCCCATTTTTGGAAAATAAGAAATCTAGAAGTTACTTGGATCTATCCTCTTAAAAGGTTGCCACTCTTCATTTTCATAACCATGTTTCACAGAAAATAAAAAACCTTCTGTCATCACATAACAAGGGACCAACATGTTCTTTAAGGACAGCTTTATTAGCAATCAAAATTAAATGGTGGAATCTAACATTGCACAATGGGACTTCATTTTCCTCACCTCTTCATTACAGCCATGCCCTAGTCCCCTGCCACACAATTTGCACGGGAGGGTTCGCTAACTCTCCAGAGCAGATTTTAAGGGTGAGGGGAGTTATAGAGGGAGGGGCTCAAGCACAGACAGCATTAGATACAACCTATATTGTGCATCTCCATATTGATACAAGGTAAGCTATGCCTTATCCCTGAAGTAGTTCACTTTCTTCCACTAATAAATATGCAGCCAATCGGAAGCCGCGCCTTGGTTTCCGAACGTTTTGGAAGTCGAATGGACTTCTGGAACGGATTCCGTTTGACTTCCAAGGTACCACTGTACACTTAAGGACCACACTGGTGGAGCGATTTTGCATTTTCATATCTTCACAGGACCCGTACTTATGGAAGAATAGTTTGAAGTACTTGAGCACAATGACCACAGCAAAAAATACAGCAATGAGAACAAAATGGGAAAGGTGATAATACCTTTCACGGCTTGTCTTGTCTGATATCTTGTTCCTTGGGAGGACTGAGGTTGCTGCTGCTGACTCTGTTGCTGTTGCTGTTGCCTTTGCACTTTCTGCATATGCCATTTCTGAGAAGAAGTCTGAAATTTGTTTGAAGAATTCCATACTACCCGTTGGACAGCTGGGGCAGTTTCCTTTGGTAGAAGCGGCCTCTGCTTCTTCACTGGGCTCCCAGTGGCTGCAGCTGGAGTGCTGGCAGCAGAAGTAGTGCTTGTTGTAGCTGTGACACCAGCTGGAGGAGTCTGGGATGCGGATCGAGTAAGCACCTGAGTTTCAGATGGAGGCTGACTACTTACTGTTGAAGAAGGTGGGGTTTTAGCTGCAGCTAAGTGGGTAGAAAAAAACATGATAATTTTTTTTTTTAAACTCACAATTCAGGTATTACAAAACCCAGTTACTGTGAGGAACATAGTACAACAGATATCTGTGCATATAATTATTTTTCAGTGGGTGAAAGTTGCATTGTTCATTGCCAGCTGACTATCAAAAGCAATTTACGCATTACAGACCTACAAATGCCATCTTTTTTGCCTGCAGAGAAAACGTGATTACCGGTAAGTAAAAGAAAGTAAACTGTGTTATGCAGGGTATATGTTTGTCACTCTAAACTTTCATTTTAACCCTTCCATAATCTACTCTTGAACTATTTTTAGTCCCTCACATCATACAGATGATGCCTCAGAGCTGCTCTTTATCCTTGTTTTACACTGACATATATTAGGTTTTGAAACGTCTTCATTCAGATTATGAAACCACCCTTAATTATTGCATTCTCAGCAGAAGTTTCAGGAATTTGCTACTATAGGCAGCACACACACCAAGATTTCAAGACTCTCATGATCACATGTTCCCTGGTGATTGGATACTACTATAAAGAACACAAGTCATACACATGCTGCCGAAAGCCAGGGAGGATAAAATTTAAGCAAGAATGTATTCATTTGTTTATTTAAACTATTTGTAATATATGCAGTCCAAACAAAAAATTAAATAAAATTGAGAAACTATAGAACAAAACACAGAATCTGGTTACAAATAACACCAGCAACAGTGACGCAAATTCAGCTCTCCCTTTCTCACATTAAATACTGAAAGGCTTGAAATAATCTCAAAAAACTTATTGAAGTGTTTCTAACCTTTGTATCTACCATCTGCGTTGTCTGAGCATTGCAGAATACAGATCAGAAACTAGGAACCAATGGTCCCTCCAGATGTTGTTGATCTCAAACTCCCATCATCCAAGACCATTGGCCAGGCTAGTAGGGGCTTATGGGAGTCCAACATCTGAAGGGTGACAAGATACTGATACTCTGTACATACTGACAAAAGCTAGTGCAATCTAGAGTACAGCTGCATCTTTCCAAGCCACTGTAGCAAAGATACATTTTTGGAAGATACAGCCCTGTTTCCTGGTCTGCAGTTTAGCACTCAGTTGTGCATCCCTAGCCCTATTCAATCCAACAGCACTCATCACATGTCTGTGCACACAACTAAAACAATTTACTTTGACTATTTTAAAATTCAAAACTCTGATATTTTTATTCTAACCTCATTCTTCAACATATTTGTGAAAATGGTTAGGTTCTAAACATGAGGAAGAACTTTCTCATGGTAAGAGCTGTTTGACAGTGGAACGGACTCCCTTGGAAGGTGGTGAACTCTCCTTCACTGGAGGTTTTTAAGCAGAGGTTGGATGGCCTTCTGTCATGGATGCTTTAGCTGAGATGCCGGCATTACAGGGGATTGGACTATACAATCCTTTTTTAAATACTTTTTTTTAAAAAGTACATCAGTATCTTATGTTGAAATCAGACTGATCACAGTCTGCTAAACCTAAACATGCTGTTCTCCTGCAGAGTATGGCTAGGCTCATTTTAACATGCAAAACTATTTGCTTTGCAGTCCTCTGTTTCTGGCACCTTGAGGAATTCATGAGCTATCTTCATGGGTTAGAAGCTGATTTGTTAATGGTCCTATGGTGGGGCTTTGTGATCCTTTGATCCCTTTCTGCTTTTACTGTAAGCACAAGTATTTCCTCAATAGTCAAAACAGTGAGAAAATAAAATGGTAAACTGGAGACAACATTTGAGCCTTGTCCAATAAATGTTCCAAAATCTATATTCCACAACAAAATCTATGTTCCACAACACTGAGCAAATATTATTTGAGAAGTATTCCTCAAATTAGCTGCACTGTTACATTTTTTAGGAAAATGAAATTATTTCTACCCCATTCTAGAAGCGCATAAGGCACAACACATAAGGCAGGCTTCTTCAACCTCGGCCCTCCAGATGTTTTTGGCCTACAACTCCCATGATCCCTAGCTAGCAGGACCAGTGGTCAGGGATGATGGGAACTGTAGTCTCAAAACATCTGGAGGGCCGAGGTTGAGGAAGCCTGACATAAGGCACCAGGATTTCCAGGACTGAACACCACAGACAACTCAGAAAAGTGCTTATTCTTTAGACTGCTAATACACAGAACAGGGGAAAAAATTCTACCTTCTTGCTTGGGAGGAGATTCCTTGGGTTCTTTTTTATTTTTTCGTCCCTCACGCCCGCACTGGTCTTCACCTAGGTCAATAACAAGTTCACTTTCTGAGTCAGAGTCCAGACCAAGGTGTACTGCTGGCGAGTCAGTCTCATCTTTACCTTTCAATTTCTCTTTTGTAGGATGTGACAAACTTTTCCCCTTTTCAGAAACCTCTTTATCAGAGTCTACATTTGCCTTTTCTTTGACAGGGGTATCTGTTTTCTCCACTTCTGAGACTGTACTTTTAATTTCTTCTTTTTCTTCAGTTGGCGTTGGTGGTTTTGGTTTTTTTTTCATTGCCAATGATTCTTTGTCACTTCTTGCACCTTCTTTTTCTTCTTCTTCCTGATCATTCTTGGATTTCTGTTCATCATCACTGATATATTCACTATCACTAGAATCTGACTTTTCAGAGTCCTCTGAGTCGCTATGTTCTACTGCAACATCTTCAGATATTTCATTGATCCCTAATTACAAAAGAAGACTATTTATTTATTTATTTCTACCACACACCACTTTACAATTATTGAGGATTATAAAACTTAAGAATTAAGCCATAGATATAAAATAATAAGCACACATACGTTGTAACAGACTAATTATATACCATACTTATAATAATTCTGTGAAGTAGGTTGTTCAAGTATTAGTTTTGAAAGCAAGGCTCATTTGCCTCCCCAAATAAAGAAGCTTTGAACCCTGGTCTGCTAAGATGCAAGCCAAACTCTCTGCACAATGGACAACAAACCATATTTAAGGTCCCCCCCCCCATTTATGTTAAAATGAACAATATTTCAACTCTAATGCCTTCAACACAAATTTGCTATTACCATGTGCATACCTAACTGTGCTTTACAGCTCTCTATTGTCTTGTCAAGATTAAGCTGGAACCTGCTGCGAATTTGCCGCTTTGGGGAAATCAGTGGCGCAGGTGTGGACTGCTGCTGGACTGATTCACTCAACTCTTTCAGATCCATCTCAGCTTTACTACGATCTAGAATATTAAATAAACGTGTTTTCATTACATAACACAGCTTAAACAGAAATTGTTTATTTCAAGGGAAAAAACGAATTTAATCAGCCCACATTCAATATTAATACTAGATAAAATTATCACATACAGTGGACACTTGGATTGCGAACGTGATCCGTGCGGGAGGCACGCTTGCAACCCGCAGTGCCGTGTGGGTCACGATTTAGCACTCCCGAAAACATGCAACCTGAAGCGGCTGTAACCCGAGGTATGACTGTACAGTGGTGCCCCGCTAGACGAAAATAATTCGTTCTGCGAATCTTTTCGTCTAGCGGTTTTTTTGTCTAGCGAAGCGGCAGTGCAAACCGCGGTTTTCGCTAGACGAAAAAAATTCGTCTTGCGAGGCAGCCCCATAGACAATTTCGTCTTGCGGGGCAGCCTTCCGCTAGACGAATGCCTTCGTCTAGCGAGTTTTTCGTCTAGCGAGGCATTCGTCTAGCAGGGCACCACTGTATATTACAACAGTTCAACATAAATGCTGAATGACTATTTGGAAGCATGGCTGCAATCCCCCAAACAATTAGGCTGCTTGAATTTCACTGAAGTTGATCAGATTTAGCTTCACTGTGTGAAGGTTTGCAGTCAAGGAGTACAGTCGAGTATAAACTCCTTCTATAATCAAAGCCGTATTGAGTGAGAATTAAAGAAGAGTCCAACTCTGATCCTTGATTATGCTGATGTGAAAACCTTATACTGTGGCATGTTTAGCATAATGTGTTGTCAAGACCTAGTCAGTGCTCTCAAAAAACCTATCCACCATAGTTATACAAATTGACGAAATATGCCGGGGGGGGGGCGTTTTTGAAGTCAGGCTGATTGGGAAAATCACTGGTATCATCTGTATGTTCATGCTATCCAAGGACCAGAGGATTTTGTCAGAAATATTTAGTTTTATACAAGAATAAGGAACTATGGTTTTTGGTTGTAAAGCAGGTAAGCAAATATCATTTAGTTCTCAGAATCCTATACCTGCTTAACTATGTACTTTCCCAGATATTTTAAAAGCATTTAAAATATCCTTAAATTGAATGAAATTGCTTCAGCTGGGAAACAGGAATTAGAAGTGTACCTGTACAAATTTATAATTCTGTACTCATAGATTCACCTTGAAACTTCTCATAGCAAATAGCATTGATAAAATGCAAGCTGGTACTGACAATTTTAACTCACCAAGATTAAGATTCAGAATGCTTCCTGGAGTGGATGTTCTTTCTTGTTTAGCAGGTGTTGAGACTTGAGGAGAGAAAGGTTTGGGGCTGCCAGATAAGCTCCCTGCTTGGCCTGTCCTTGTTGGTGCTGGAGAAGCTGACAAAGTAGACAATTGACATAACTGTCACTTCAAAATATCACTGAAACCCCTTATTCAGGTATGACCAAGGTATTGGGTCCACTCTGTGGGATTTGTAGCATTTTTGCTTTGAACAGGAACCCTCCCCCCCACACCCCTGGTTGTGGTTTGCACTTACTGGATTTTGCATTGCAGATTAGGTGTGCAAAGAGCACAAAAAAATAAGTATTTTACATTAAAAATCAATTTTATGAGAAAATACACTGGAAAAAATGTTTATTTTATACAAAATGTGTACCAATTAAATGCAGACTTTGCGTGTTCTTTCAGAAAAGTCAGGAGGACAGGACAGGAGTGCCAACGAAAATGAAATGAAATAGGAAAGCAGTAGGTTGCTTGATTCATCCCTAATCTTTCCAAAGCATAAATGTTAGAAAATATGAGGGCCCTTATTAAGTAGCTGCGCTGGAATAAAAAGAGTGCAAAAATTGTGAGATTTATTTAAAGAATTTCAACTGAGAGTAAAATTCTCCTTTATTATGTCAAGTAAGAAGATTAATTATACCAATGATGTGTTGATTAACAGAGATAACTAATTAGTTAGGAATGCTTTCAGATACTATCAACTTGCCAGCTCTTACTTTGGAAAGGAAATACCCAGTTTTAGGACTACTTCCCCATTTATCTCTACCCACCTTAGATTCTGGTAAATTTCACCTGTATGTGGATTTCCTATACCATATTATTCTCAAGACACTGTTCCAACTTGCTAAATCCAAATGAACTATTTTGAAACATGACTGAGCTTCTCTACAGGTTTTATAGCTTGCTTGCTTGCTTGCTTGCTTACTTATTAAGATAGTTTAAATTGAATGTCTTGCAAACTAGTATTTATCAAATTCTAACATGCTCTTCTGCCAGCAAGTTAAGCCAAAGAACCCTAGATTAATATTTGCAAAGCAGATAAATCTTTCATTATACTATTTAGCCTTCAAATTTAAGATGCTTCATGTCATCACTTCTTCTAATAGCAAACTCAGGTGGTGAATAGCAACAAGACTGTAGCCAAAACAGGGTCATCGAGAAACAAGGAGATATCAGCATGCTGGGAAGAATGCCATGGTCTGAAGTAGTACATTTTTTTAAAGCAAACTAAAGTGGCAACCTGCCCAAAATGAATAGTCCAATGAGGACTGAGCATGCTTAGTAGTTATAGAATAAAGAAAGACATCTGGAACAGAAAAATGCCTTGTTTGGAGAGAATGGCTGGCTGGAACCTGAGCAGGAGCTTATTTTATGTGGAAGGACAAAACGTTGCAGTGTGCTGCCGTTTGTATTCTTTCAGGTCACAGTCCTGAATACACATCAATAGAAATACATTAACTGTACCAGTTTTCTTGCCTTTATATGAAATAGTGAGGATGCGTTAGAGGGAACTGCATTCCATGGAACTTGAAACATTGGGGGCAAACCCAAATTTCCATTAGGTATATATTTCATAAACCTCATAAACACAGAGCAAGAGACTGTTTTAAAGCATTAAGTCTGCAATCCAAACTTGCTGCTGCAGCTCTCTAGAGCTACCACCGTATCTGCAACCCAGCCAGTTACAACGGTGGCAGAAGGTGGCGAGGGCAACAGATCAGGTCCAACCCCTGTGCCCTCCCGTTTGGTGGCAAGAAGGGAGAGATTTGCACTAGCAGAATAGCACAAGTGTCCCTCTATCAGGACACTGGTTGAGCCAGCAGAAGCAAGCAGAGGGATGCCACCTCATCCTAGAGTTATGGAGGTTTGGACTGCTGCCTAAAATATGCCTTTCCAGAACCTGGATATCATTACCAGAACAAATACAGTGGTACCTCGGGTTACAGACACCTCAGGTTACAAACACTTCGGGTTACAGATTCCGCTAACCTGGAAATAGTACCTCAGGTTAAGAACTTTACCTCAGGATGAGAAAAGAAATCATGTGGCGGTGGCACGGTGGCAGCGGGAGGCCCCATTAGCTAAAGTGGTACCTCAGGTTAAGAACAGACCTCCAGAACGAATTAAGTTCGTAACCAGAGGTACCATTGTAATGGCACATTCAGGCTCGAAATTCCATTTTATCCAGTGCATCATAGTATACCTAATATATGCATCAAATTAAAAGCCAGGCATGCCCTTATGTTTGAAAATGCATGCCACTGCATAATACCAGGTCCAAGATAATTTGCTCCCCAGATAAAGATCTCAAGTTCAGAACGCTTCTGTAATAGAGTAGTGAGTGGAAAGATGAGTGATGGCAGGAATCAGGGTGAGTTACAAGTGAAGGAGTTCTGAGAAAGGACAGTTAAAAAGTTAAGAGAATATGGTGAGCAGGTAAGATCAGAGAGGAAAGGCATAGTTGAAAGGCTGGCATTTAGGGTAGATGTTGAAAAAGGGACTTAGAAGTAATGCTTGTTATTCATAACTAACTATTTTTTCTTTGTTTATTTTATACTGGTTCTTAAATTTATCTATATGTTCTAGTCTAGGTTGAGTCTAGAAATAATACATTTTCCCCATAGGCTAACTTTGATGTGCACAATTAAGCAAATGAAGCAAGATTCCTATTCCTCTCTGTAACTTGGTAGGTGGTGGAAGCAGATTAGAGATTACTGGGGACTTGGTCTACATTCCAAAAAGGAAGATGATCACAAACTTCAAAAATTATCTGATTCTCCTACAATTCAAATTTTAAATGCAGAGCAAGATTCTTCATACTGTATTATATGTTCAAATGAGAAGAAGTTGTGTAATATTTTAAAAATGGAAAGCAGTCACTCTTGCAAATAATTAAGCAAACATACAAGAGCCTAGCACAATAGTAAATGTTAAGAAAACTTCATGATGTTATTAACATAAGAAACAAATAGAAAATTCAGCCATGCCTAATGAAGAGAGAAGACTTTCATGAATGAACAAATTAGGATACCAACATTGGATAGAATACAGCTTTTTTGTAAAATACTGTGCTGATACTACACATAAATAGCCCTGAGGGGGAAATGAAGAGTCTGTAAACAACTTGCATTATACACAATTATTTTTGCAAAAAAAAATTTTTAGCTTATTGTGCTAGATATTGTTGCTTCCTTGCTTCTTAAAGGTAAGCATGTCAAGCTAAATTCTAGAAGAGATTTTTAAAAAGCTTGCTAAAAATAAAAGAACACCATGGCAAAATGGTCTTTGTATTCTAGTCCCTAACTTGTCACTCTGCACTACCTTTCAAAATTCAGTATTCTGTGAATTGCCTTCCTTGCAAACCACTGCTGATACTGAGGCAGACACCCCCTTCCTAAGTTACCCACTCCCACTGATGTGTTCCTTGCAATGACACTTCCAGTAACTTTAAACAATAGCTCCTATCCAAGGAGACACCAAGACATCATATTCCCCATTGCACCTAGAGAAGGTAGTATGAAAACCTGAACCTCTGGACCAAACAATGCATCCTTCTTTTCATCCCATCAACACACTGAAGTATCAGAAACACATTTCTACCTGTTCCTACTGATCCAGATGCTCAGATCATGCCCCACCTCCCTGGTTCTTGGTTCTCCAGTGCAATGCCAGTCTGACCTGACATCCTTTGTTGAACAATTGCTCTGTATTCTTTCCTAAATTATACTCTTCCCAGGTGCCTTTGGCCCACCTTGAAGGTAACACAAATCCTTTGCTATTAGCATGGGCAACAAACTTCCTGGCTCTGACCCAATCTTTTAATTGTTCCCAAGGTAGTTGTGCAGATGCTTAGCAGAGCTGCACCTGAGTCCAACAATACCTCCTACAAGTATTTTGATAATGAACATCAGATTATTTCCTTCCAGTTTTCTGACCTTCCTTGTTCTGCCTGATGATAAAGTTTGAATATAGCCATTGAAGCAGCATCTTTTTTCTGCCCTCCTTACCTGTATTCTTATCAATAAAGTCCATGGACTCTTCACTTGCGCTAAAGTGACTGGAGGTCGCCTTTTTCTCTGCATCCTGTTCAACATCAGATCCCGTATGAACAGATGAATTTGTACTCATTGGGGAACGTGGCATGTCTGTTAAGGAAATCCTTCGCCCAGTACTGGTACTCAGCATTGGTTTGCTCATTAAAATCTTGGGTGATGCTGTCATATCAAAGTTAAGTTTAATTTTCTCTTGTTTGTCAGTCTTAGCAGTTCCAGCACCAGGATTTGAAGGGTCTAACAACATTTGGTATTGGTTGTTGGGAGTATATGGTGTCCGGAAAGGTGCATAATTAAATACTCCAAACTTTCTGCGGATATTCTCCACATAAACCTCCATCTCTTGCATTGCACTGTTGAATATGCTTTTAGTCTTTTTCACGGAAAAAGGAATTTCTTTAGACATGAGGTAGCAATTATTTACTGGAACCCAGGCTCTGCATATAAGACAGTAAAATAATGAGGAGACATGACATTAAATTTCACGTAGATTGTGTCTAGGTCTTACTTTCAAGTATGTTTAGAATCTGAATAACAATCCTATGAATGAATTACACAAAATTATGCCTGTTTGAGATTGAAACCTTCATTTAGGACAAACCTAAGGATCCTTCCAATCTATGCAATACATACTGCAGTTTAGACAAAACCATTCCAGGTGTATGTTTTGCTTTCAAAACAATTTTCTTAAGTAAATTCAACATTGACAGATCAAAAAGGGGACACTGAGCCATTCAAAACACCTTCTGACTGAACTTTCACTCACAATTAACCAGGAAATTATTATCCAGCAGGCTGTAATTTTCTTTTGCAATGCTGCACTAATATACTTATTAAACACCTCACAACAAGCACTTACATGACATCTTACATGACTATCACACAATCAGTTCTTTGACTAGCAAACCTGGTGGCCCCATGGTAACCAAAAGGGCAGTGAGAGCAGGCCAACTACAGGAAGTGTAGGAATTCCTGCATGCTTTGTGGGATGGGGGGATTCCCCAGCTACACAGTAAAATAGGTAAAGGTACCCCTGACCGTTTTGTCCAGTCACGGACGACTCTGGGGTTGCGTGCTCATCTCGCTCTATAGGCCGAGGGAGCCAGTGTTTGTCCGCAGACAGCTTCCGGGTCATGTGGCCAGCGTGACTAAGCTGCTTCTGGCGAACCAGAGCAGTGCACGGAAACGCCGTTTACCTTCCCGCCAGAGCGGTACCTATTTATCAACTTACACTTTGACATGCGTTCAAACTGCTAGGTGGGCAGGAACTGGGACCGAACAATGGGAGCTCACCCTGTCGCGGGGATCTGAACCGCCAGCCTTCTGATTGGCAAGCCCTAGGCTCTGTGGTTTAGACCACAGCACCACCCGCGTTCCTCCAACACAGTAAAATACTAGTAGTATTGCTTTCTTTTTTGAAAGAATGTTGTGCTAATACTAGCAAAAAGGATAACTCTTTCTCAGAGAGTAGCACATACACAAAGGATTTCTGCAGGTATAGAGCATGATAAATAGTTGGTGGGTGAAAAAATTGTCATTGGGGAAGCCAGGTTCCCCACCCAAGTTCAATTACAGCAATGGGGAAAAGTAACTCTCAATGTAACATGTCTTTTCAAATTTAGGGGTTCTAACATAGCCATCCTTGAAACTTTGCTCTGTAGTGCTGCAGCACTCAGCTTAGGAGCTGCTTCCACCATTCACATACCATCAATTTTATGCTCCTAAGTTGTTTCAAGGGGAAAGAATGCTGAGCCCCCACATCACACAAATTCTCATGGAACATCAACATATTTGTCTTTCACGTTTATATGTTACAAAGCTGCTTTTTTGTGACACCCTCAATTAACATTACTGTGATGCTAAAATGTTAGAGTAACTACATAATGTGTATAAGGCATAAAAACATAGTTTGATCTAGTGATGATCAGTTACCCCTGCCACAAAATTTAACCTAGGCTTTATAATGCCCCAGAGAGTAAATGCAACTGGAGTAAAACATTGCCTCAATGTTGTGTATACAAAAACAACATACTGGTTAACTTTATATATTACAAAATATGTTTAGTAAGCTTGCATTGCCATTGTGGCAACTAGTTGGTACGAGACATAAAAATATGATAATTAATGGGGAAATGGAAAGTATGCAGTATACATGCTACTAATATGAAGCACTACAAAGCAGAATAACATGTGAACTATGCAATAGCATAGATATATATTTAAAAAAGAAGTCATTGAACCATTCAACCACCTTTTGACTGAACTCCCACCTGTCATGCTGACCAAAGAAACGAGCATCAACTTGACCGTCTTTATCCCTCAGTGCTTTAGCAGGCCAGAATGGGAAACCTTTGAGCTTAGCCCAGACCAACGGGTGTGGATTGCTCTAGAGGAAAGTGCACAGAGACCGCACAGTGAGAAACTATTTAAAGCCATGTAGTACTTTCTAATTACTGGCATGCAAGACAATACTTTAAAATAAATTATGATATGGATTGCACATTTCAGATGTTGCAATGTACCTTCCTTATGCAGAAAGGGTAGTGTTTGTCTAGATAATTGCATAGCTTTAAGTTTTCCCATTCTTTGTATGTTATGAAGAGAAATGCTTGTCTTGCCTTCCCTTGAAATCTCAGTCCTGTTTGTAGTGGTAGTGAGATAGTGCTTCAAGGGGAATTCAGAAAGCTTGCCCTAGAAATTATTTTATTTCTATGGCTAGCAAAACTCACCCAAAATTGAAAGTTTTGCGTCACTTCTGGAAGATGCTTAGAATGGGGTTTGCTGAATCTCCAGAAAAACAGGACAAACAATGCTCGTGCTTTGAATGGAGAGCATTAAACCACAAGCCTGAATTCAGACAAGATGCCAAACAAAGCCATGGCTTTGTTCCGGACAACAGCAAAATGACCGGAGAGGAGCAAAGCAGGTATGATCTCTGTTTCAGGAGCCTGCTTGTTTGTGCTGTCAAGGTTTGGTTTGAATAACATGTGAATGAGGGTACAGTGAACCATTCTTTATTTCAGACTATATGACGTAGAACTGAGGCCTTTACTTCAGTCTCTATTACAACAGTCATTTAAGGTAGGCCTTTCCATTATCCATATGTTGCATATGGGAGGGCAGGAGAATTAAAGAGACAGAGAACAGGGGCTTGTCAAGGTGTTAAAATGGGAAAGATAGCTGTACAGGTGATTAGGTTTCCCAATGCATTTCAAGAAAATATCTTTAACAAATGAATTTCTTTCAGTGCTTCTTAATAGACTGCTAGGGGAAATTTCTTTCAGTTCACCTAAGCAGATATGTATTGAAAGAAATGCCCTATCTCAAAATGTGTTAGGAACCCAAATACTTATCCTCTATGACTGTTGCTTGCTTACCAAAGTCCCTACAAGAGACAGTGGCTGAGAATTTGAACTGTGCTTGTACTCTTGGCCACTACATTAAGTTTCTGTTAGCTGCTGAAGTAGTTTGCACATTGACAATGAAACCATATACTTGACATTTATTCACCTAAATTAAAACAGGAACAAGTGCAAAACTGAATGAGTTTAAGGATTGGATGTTATAGCAAAATTCCTGTTTTTCCCCAAAGGCTGGAGTGCTTGGGTCTGCCAAGAAGCAGGAGGACCATGAACAAATTCAACTTTTGGATTTACACATCAAATGTAGCTTAAAAATGCATACTTATAAACTGGAGTAGATTTCTCTAGGTCACTTACAGGTTTAAAGTAAGAAGCTAAAGAATAATTCCAAACTTAAACTGGATTAAGTGTGTACTGGAAAAAAAAAAGATTTTTACTTACACAAGGCTCACAAAACCAATTTTCTCGTTTTTGGCAAGCAGCTAAATAACATTCTGGACATACTTCGATTTCATTCATCTGTAAAGAGAAACATCAGCTACTGTAGGAGTTGGGAGTGTGTTATTCAATTTTAATTATTCCAACTGTTCTATTAGAAGTAATCCAGAGTAAGATGAGCAGTCATTCATAATTTTCTACTGCAGAGAACAATACGTTTTGCCAGTCTGTCAATTCTGAAATTTAAGCATACTAAGGCTGCAATCCTATACCCATTAAAGTGAAAGCAAGTCTCAGTGGAACTTACTACTGTGAAAATATGTATAGGATTAGACTATTATCGTTGCTTCCTCAGTGGCTGTGCTGTTTAATATAACAAAAATATCTTCAACATAAATAAATCAATGTTTTAGTCTTCCATAGTATAGTGGAATCTTGCCATCTGACAAGCCATGGTTCTCCAGCTACTTTAGCTATTTGTATACAAATTGCAACAACTCTACCATGCAAAAATAACGGAGTTGATGAAATTGGTGCTTCTTGCTCTAAATCCCACATTTCTGCAATGTGGAGGCAGGGAGACACAGAAGGAAAGTAACGTGCTTTAGAAGCCTAATCCTGTATGTCTTTCTTATCATGCAAAGATATACCAAACACACACACACACACACACACAGTTAAAATCTGACTTCTGCACAGCCAGTTTAGCAATGAAAGGAATTTGGCCTCTATTCTTGATGTTAAGTGCAACCCTATACAAGCCTACTCAAAGGTAAATCACACCGAGTTCAATGGGGCTTACTCCCTGATAAGCAGATCTCTCAGTGCAGTAAAGAATGACGGTCTAGCTCATTTTATAGATGGCAGTCATAGTCAACATTGATTTTTTTAAAAATGTTTTAATTAATACAGTATGAAAACTAACTAGGTAATACATACCTCATGCTCACAGATTTTGATTATGACTTTTGCTGTTTGTGTTAATTTGTGATTTCCTGAGGAAACAGATATGCAGAGATGTCTAATAAAATCTCCACCGTAAACACATGTTATTTGTACTAACAATCTATAATAAATATCTCTATTGGTTGGTATTCTAAATATTTATTAAAGGGAAATTACTAGTATATTGAAAACTAACAGGACAAATAACCGTTTGTAAAAATAAGGCTTTCATCCTTTCCTGAACCCAGGCATAAAATGGCCACAACATTTTGTAAAGAATCCTCTCTTTAAATAGTAATTATTGGGTGGCAGTCCCTTTTAGTGTTAGCATTCTGCATTTCTGAAGCACATTTTTCAACCTAGCCTCATACAAAGCAAGCCAACTTAACATATATTTTAAGTCAGGTGAGTATGAAAAAATCAATTAGAAATCTCTTCTTTCTTGGTGTTTAAAGCCTTTCACTTATGTAGATTTCATGTTCTTATTTATGGATGCTTCGCCTGCCATTTGTTGCGGCATTACCATAATGTGGCCTCCTGATCAAATGTTACAATTTATCATCTTACACATACTTACCCCCATTGTAAATAATACAATTGTGCAAAATCCATTTGGCATCAGCCAAAAAAGCTTCTGTGCATCCATACATCTTCTTTTTAACATTCTGCAAAAGAAAATATAAAAAATGTATTGAAAAATAATTCCTAAATCCAGAAACTAAATACACATTTTATTCCAGGTGAAACTCGAAAAATTAGAATATCATGGAAAAGTTCATTTATGTAAGCAATTGTTTTCATTAGCTACTGGAGTTTAATATATGAGATAGACTCATGACATGCAAAGCGAGATATGTCAAGCCTTTATTTGTTATAATTGTGATGATTATGCCACACAGCTGATGAAAACCCCAAAGTTGAGATTGTGAATTTGGGGTTCTCATCAGCTGTACGCCATAATCATCACAATTATAACAAATAAAGGCTTGACATATCTCGCTTTGCATGTCATGAGTCTATCTCATATATTAGTTTCACCTTTTAAGTTGAATTACTGAAAGAAATGAACCTTTCCACGATATTCTAATTTTTCGAGTTTCACCTGTATTAATGAAAAGCTGTGTCTAATTAGATTTTACCAAAAGTGAGACTACTGTCGAAAGTGTTTTAGTTTGTTCATAGTCAAGAACTTAGTTGACATAATCAACTTTGCACTAATTTGACACAAATGTAATTTATTTGCATATCATAATATGATTAAGAGTTTTGGAAGTCACAATATACTCAAAACAATTGCTGCTAAGGTAATTTCTCTTTCATATATGAAATCAGGTAGAAGACAGCTCCACAAAATATTGGTGGAGTAGGATCACAATTTTTAAAATGTTGGCAATAAAATTGGTGTTCATAGTTAAGAAAGCCATCCTCAAAATTGTCAACATTTTGTAAATTGGACATTCTAGTTAAGCTTGCAGCCATTTTTAAAATAGATAAAATTCATCTACAAGGGGCCCTTTTATGCCTGTTTCCAGAATCTGCCATATCCCCCTCAATTCCATCAAATTAACCTTAATAGTTTGTGACTGTTGAGGTACATGACAGATATGGGAGAAACAGAAGTTGCGTCCATGTGTCACAGTAAGCCATGGTTAACATGGATAAACAAACAAACAAACAAATAATGAAAACAGTTTACCATGGACAAGCTGTTCACTCCTGCTTCACTCCTCCTTACTAGAGAATGGGAGCAAGAACCACAGTGCCTGGATTGGCATTACCTACAAATTGGAGTGGAACAATTGCAACCCCCAAACAAAACCACGATCTGAAGCAAAGTTTTTTTTCCCTTGGCTTATCAATCATAGCTGTTGGGAGTGAAACAAACCACAGTCCCTGGTTCAGAAATTAAATACTAAGACAAAAAATGTGGTTGTTGCACTTAAATACTAGCAAGGCAGGGTAAGGGAAGAGCTATCTGTGCATTCATAGCAAACCATTAATCATGGCTTGCTGCCATGTGAGAATACATCTAGAAAGAGCATGGCTCTTATAGACTGTGGGAAATAATAGTTATATCTGGATTTATTTATTTATTTATTTAAAAGGATTTATGTACTGTTTATTCACTAAACCTCTAAATGGTATACATATAATACAGGATAAAAGTTGTTACACAAAGAAGGAAACCCCAGTAAGATGGGGGCAAAATAAACTCTTTTAAAAATTATTGTGATGCCAATTTTCATCCATGTAAAAAGAGGGAAAAACAGGGTTGCTGTGTTCTAAAGAAAATAGTTATTGACGACAAAGAGATAAAATAATAGAGAAAAGTTACCACAGCAGCAAGACCAAGACCCACCTTTTTGTAATTTTAAGTTGTTTTAAGCTGTTTTTAATATTGTGTTTTAATATTGATGTTTTAAATTGCTATAACCTGTCCTGGGTAAACAAATAAATAAATAATACTAGCACAAAGGATAATAAAGGCCAATATTTCCAGTATAGCTATTGGACAAGCTTGCTCATCATCTAAAGGGAAAACTGCATGGATTTTAGAATAAGACAATACATATAGTTATGAGCACAGTAACAACAATCTAGTAGAATTAAATAGGATTTTTCTCCTTGCTATCAACCAACCTTTTCTAATGTACAAAGGTCCATTGGATGAAAGATGTATTCTGCATAATCTGGATGCTGATCAAGTGAAACTGGCTTTTGAAATGGCTCTGTCTGTTTAAATAAAAGCAAAAATAGAGAGTCAGGACTGCAACATTTGTTGTATTAAAATTGGTTTCAACTAATCAATTAAAACTTTTGTCAAAGTAAGAAGTTGCCCAAACAGGCTGATGACACATTATCTAATACTATTTAGCAGCAGCAAAAGCAATAGTAGTACAAGTACTCATAAAAATGGCAAGTGGCAAGGATATTTTAGAACCATTGGGTTTCATCCAATTCAATCATGCTCTGAACAGACCACTGAAATCAATAGACTTAAGCCTATTTATTTCAATGGGTGTACTCTGAGCATAACTCAGTTGGATACAACCAAGTGCCTGCAATGAGAGAAATGGGGGAATACCACCTTTAAAATTATACATGCTATGACAGAGATAAATGATCTAAAACAAAGAAAGCTTGCCTTTCACTTCAGAACTATTGTTTTTACTCTTTTAAAATTCATAGATATAAAGTCATCTAAACTCTTTTACATAACTGGCTAAATTGCAAATTAGACATAAGCCAACATCTTGTGAACAAACATCTGTCATGAAATTATAGGTAGCAGTCTGCCAGTCTTAATAGTAATTTCCTTCTCCCTTTTTCCCCCTCCCATGGTGGCAGGAAACCAATTTTTTCCACTACTGTGTTTCCCTTATTTTAAGACACCGTCTTATATTTTTCCCCCTCAAAAAAACCACAGTAAGTCTTATTTTCAGAGGATGTCTTATTTTTCTTACGTCAGGAGCAGCCGCCTGTTGCTCACTGGCTGCCTGCGCACGAGGAGCAGGCGGGCCAGGACTCTGGTGAGAGGCGTCTGTTTGTGTGCGCCTCTCGCTCACTGGCTGCCTGCATGCTGGCTCCCTGGGCGCAAGGAGCAGGCAGGCCAGGACTTGGGCAAGAGGCATCTTTCTTTTCGCGCCTCTCACTGGCTTGCTGGCTCCCTGTGGGGCAGGACTCTTGACTGAAAGAAAAGGGCGGCCAACAGCCACCGCCAAGCACCGTGAGAGAGAGTCTGAGGGAAGGGAGGTGTGTGCATCGCCGGCGTTGACTTCCAGCCCTCTCTCCCTGGGATGTTCCGAGGGGAGGGAGTGGCGGTTGGCGAGGGAGCAAAGGAGCTCCTCCAAAGGGCTGCTCTCTCTCCTCCGAGCCGGCGGCAGGGCCACTGAGACGACAACGGGTGAGTTGCCTCCTCTGCGCAGCCAACCGGCCTCCGACTCTCCCCTCAGCAGGGGGGTGGGAGGGCATTCTCCTGAGGAGCCTGCCAAGTGTGGAGAGAGAGAGAGGACATGGGCCAGCAGACTCTCCTTTGCTTTCAAAGCCCCCGTCCCCTCCGCCATCCCCACCGGCTCCAGAGGGCAGATGCTGCTTGGTGTGGCGAGGAGGGACTCCAGGGGCTTTGTGGGGGCTTTGGCGCCCTCCAGAACTCCGCCTATCACTATGGCTTATTTTTGGGGTACGGCTTATATTTTGCAAATGCGAAAAAATCCTGCTATGGCTTATTTTATGACTACATCTTAAAATAAGGGAAACACGGTATACATTAGATAGGGTAAGAAAACTCTAGGGAGCTTTACATGCAGTCAGAAATCTAAAGGCTGAACAGAAACAGTCAATATCCAGTGGAGTGAAATAGTAACACATATTATTCTTACCCCTGGCTGTTTCATTTTCTGTAGTGCAAACTTGAGCAAGTAGGATAGCTGTTCAATAGTGAGCATTGTCATAGCTTTACTCTGTGTTTCTATGCATTCCGCTACAGTAATTTTCTAAAAGTAAAGATTGAAAATACTGAAAAAATTGCAAAATGTGTGCAGATGAGTATCCCACCACCCCTTCATTATCGTGGAACATGAAGATTAATGCCACATGCAGACATGGGTATTGATAATTAATTTTCCCTCAAGTGGTGCAATGAATATTGCAACTGTCCTGTGTTCATGAAAATGTCCTATCGGTTCAGAAATGGTACCCTAAAAAGATTCACGTGGGGATGGGGGAGGATGAAGACAGGCCAACTTTGCTGGCAGTTTCTGACTGACCCTCCAAAATATTAATGAATTATGAATTCTGAAGTTAAATGTGCCTGGGCACTTGCCCAAATCTTCCTTATTTCCACCATGGTGCCCAAGGAGCTTAGGATTTTGCACTACTTGTCTTGGACAGGAAGGAAGATTGTGAACCGGAGAATCATGGTTAACAGGAAAGAAACATGGTGCCATAGAGGATAATGGAATCTGCGTGAGTGGCCATAATCACTCTGAATAACCTATTTTCAGGTAGATAGCCATGTTGGTCTGCCATAGTCAAAACAAAATAAAAAATAAAAAAATTCCTTCCAGTAGCACCAACTGAGTTTGTTCTTGGTATGAGCTTTCATGTGCATGGTATCTGAAGAAGTGTGCATGCACACGAAAGCTCATACCAAGAACAAACTTAGTTGGTCTCTAAGGTGCTACTGGAAGGATTTTTTTAAATTTTTCATTCTATTTAGGCCCTCTATTCCCCCCCCTAACAAATAAAGCTGAAAATGCTTCCAAATGTAGAGGACTGTAATTACGCTCTTTCTAAATGATGTGTACTATTTTCCATTTTAATGAGGCATCTACCAGTTGGTGTGCGAGGCTAGCAGTCTTGCCATACCTAGAATGATTGCTGGTATCTATCCTGTTTTACTTTGCCAAGTTTTGTTTTGTTTTGTTTTTTGCTTTTTGCTCTTTATACTAATAATCTCAGATTTATACTAATAAATCCCCATTCGTACTTCATGCTAGTGGTCTGGAACCTGCTTCCCTGTGAAGTTTTTTTACACTGCCCCAGTGAGTAGTTGAATGCAGAAAACAGGTAGGGAAGGCTAATCCTTTCCAGCAGGGAAAGAATAAGGCAGAAAGGAATCAAACAACTGGCCTTGCACACACCAAAGTGATGCAAGGAAGATATCATACACCAACTGCTTTCATCACAACATGCTAAGTGTCACTCGGGAGGCACAAATGGACACAAATGCCCCTGCCATCCCCATACAGTGGTACGAGACACGATGAACACAGAAGATGTAGGTGATAAGGATGGGGGAAAACATTAATCAAAGAAAAACAAACAGAATGGTAAATATTTTGGATACAAATTTGCATTGCTTCTCTGCCTTTCCAAAAAGTGACCAGGAAGTCACACTGGAAAGAAAAAACATGGTTCTAAGAGGTGAAAACCAGTAGCAATGAGACACATATTCACCTCAGATAGACTAACCTCACATTCTGGGCAAAACCAATCCCCCTCTGGCTCCGCTGTCAGTTTCAGACACTTAGCATGATAAACCCGAGGGCAGAGTTCACAGCAGAGGACTTGGCCTTCCCGATGACAAACCCAGCAATAGAAATCATTCCGTCCATCCTGCGGTACAACATCAACAGGGTCTGTGGTGAGTGGCTGCTTCATATAGTAAAACGGACCATGTCTTAGTTCTGACTGAAATGTAGGCAAGAAAGACAGGTTTGGTTTCAAAACAAATTTGTATTTTAAAATAAATATGATGATCAAACATGACCAACCAGCCCCCACCAGCATTTGATACAGCCCACCTAATATTAATTCAGATTACTTCTCTCATTCAGTACATAATAAGCATTTGAAACCAGAGCTACATATATTTCCCTCAGGCAAGTGCAGTTGTCTCAACTTAGATGTACTTTAATGTACTCTGATGTACTCTAATGTACTTTAATTAGGACCAAACTAGATGCAGTTAGTAATTGTATAGTTGTTTGTTTAATACCATGGGTGGGTTGAGGGGACAATCAACCCTTTTCCCAGAAATATATCAGATACCCTATGCCACATCCGATACTTGCACTGGGGGAAAAACTTGCATTAGCTGCAATGGTACATAGATAAGCATAATTAACTATTTTGGGGGGCAGATGACTCTTTCCATTGGACAACCTTCACCAGAAAAATCTGAATTTAACTTAATTTATACAATCAATAGTTATATAAACATAAGCTTCCCGACATTTCGTGTGCTTTAAATGTGTGAATGTTTGAATAGGAAGGTGCAGGACAGTAGTAAACCATGTGCACATTTGTGAAAAAATTAGAAAGGGGAAGGGAGAGGACATACAGTGGTACCTTGGTTTACAACCATAATCAGTTCTGGAGGTCCATTTGTAAACCAAAACAGGTTGTAACCCAAAGTGCGCTTTCACCAATGGGGCCTCCCCCCCAAAATTGTTTGTAATCCAAAAAGAAGGAAAGAAAAAAGGTTGTAATCCAAAAAAAGGTTGCAAACCGGGACTCGCACTTCCGGGTTTGACGTGTTTGTAATCCAAAACGTTTGCAAACCAAGACGTATGCAAACCAAGACGTATGCAAACCAAGGTACCACTGTATACCTCTCTTTACAAGTATCTGTCTGGAAATAAGTGCGCCATTCTATCAGGCTATAGCCAAGCGAGAGATGGGGAAAAGAACATCTATCTTCCTGCTCTGCTTCTATTCAAATTTGTTGTTACAAGAATTTTGTACCTTTAAAGATATATGCTTGTGTTAGCTTATTTCCCTTTACATGACTTTTCTTTTAGATTACAAGTCTGAGGGCAGACTTCTCTGTCATTTAGCTTACATAAGTTTAGGGAGTCTTTCCAGCTCAGATAAAATGCTTTAAATATATGCTGACCCTTTACCCTTCCAATGCTAGTCCTTCTTGCTCAAAACCATTAACATATTTTTAAAAGACAACTGGGCCAACTCAATAGTTGCTCAGCTATCACTTCAGAAAACATTGATTCTAAATTAATTAACAGTGGAAGTTGGCTTCAAAGCAAAGCATATTTTGGCCCTTAGTCATTTTGTACATGAGCACATTCAATAAAAGCCCAAAAGAAACAGGACATGTTTGTTGACAATAGAAATTCATTTTTTACTTTTTCTGCCTTTAATATCTTTGCAAAGAAAGTAATCCTACAGCTAAACCCATGCCAACTCCAAAGAAACAGATGATTCCAACACCTCTGCAGTTCCAGCAGTGTGTGTTCAAAATATGTTCTGCTCACACCAAAGTGCACCAAACATACATTCTAATCTAGTTACTACAATAAGCCATGTCAATGTGAAAAGAGGTCACTAATATGACCCCACCTATCATCATTTCCTAGTGTACAATTCTAAATGTGGTCCAGTAGGTATCATAAAATATGCTGCAACATAAACTACAGTAGTGTGTCAAAAGGATAGCGAATACACAACACTGATGGACAAAATAAGCAGACAGGGGGCAAATGCCAAACATTATTACTAAAACTAAAGTGGCCCCACTGCTCCAATTAGGAGCAATTCTTTAGTGCAGATGAGACTTGTCTTGAGAGTGCTCCTCATTCACATTCCTTGAGCCTCCAAGGAGCACCTTCAGCAAAACAAAAAGACCACACTTGAGACCTGACATTCCCAATATTTCCAAAGTTAGAAAACCAAATAAACAGACCCAAGGATAAACTTAAAACTTTTATATAGTTTCAGTCTTTGAACTCTCTATCCTAACCTCTCTCAACCTTCAGTTCTCAGATATTGTTGGACTACAATTCTCACCATCTCTGACCACTGATCCTGCTAGCTAGGGATGAGAGTTGTAGTCCAACATCATCTCAGGACCAATTGTTGATAAAGACTACTCAATACAATTTTAGCCTTCTTTATATATTTTAAAATGTTACACAATTGAACG
Organism: Lacerta agilis; assembly: GCF_009819535.1. Lineage (NCBI taxonomy): Eukaryota > Metazoa > Chordata > Lepidosauria > Squamata > Lacertidae > Lacerta > Lacerta agilis. Next base: position 74,988,549 of record NC_046317.1, read on the forward strand.
TTACTGCAACCTCAAACTCATTTACAGTATTCAATCAAAAACTGAAGTTCAGTTTGCTACTGGGAAATCAGTACTTCTTGGAAGTAACTATTGCTTCATCTAGAAATCAGTGACTGAAGTTCAAACCATTATTTGGCTGCTACTGGAGATGAAGTTTATAGAGTTCTATGAAGGCATGAAATATGTTGCTTGCGATTTAAGAGTAATCATCCTGGATTTCACATCCATGTAAATAAAGTATATTTACTGTGAACAACCACCTTGAATTCACCACCTCTGACATGTTTTACAAGATAAACAACCCTAACTTAATCATCTCATACTCTGTTTTGAAGGCCCTTTTGTGTGTTGCCTGTTGGAGAACTTGCTGCAAAAACCTTTTAGCTCAAAATATGTTCCTTTCCTTATTTTCACAGCAACTTGAAAATAGCTGCAACACTAGAGATACCCTATCGATATTGATTCAATTATAGAAAGTTACATAACTAAATGTGTCTTTTTTCTTTTTGCTGCAATAGGTTAGTAATAGTTATGACCACTAGGTGACACCTGAGACACTTCAGTTAAAAGCTGCTTGGACCTGTTCCAACTTAGATGCTGCAGGCTTAGTATGTACCTTTAAATAATTGCTTGCTTGTAGAACCTGAGGACATACATGGACAAGATTCTTTGAAGGCTAGGGCCTACAACATACAATTTATTAAGATTGTCAGATAAATACTAGCCAAGTAGGTCTGAAGAGTGGTCTTTCTTGCATGGTCCAATATGGTCTTAAGGAAGTGGTAGTAAAACTTTTCTTGGAAAAAACTCATTGAGCCACCAGCTTGTTGGGTCATTTCCAGCCAGTCGCCAACATTCCATTCCTGGTTAGGGTGACTGAGCAGTGATGACTTCTCAACTCCAGGTTTTCCTGGATGAGGTATTTCTACATCCATTCAGTGGCTTCTGATAGCATCAGATATGGTATCCATCTGCATAGTGTGGTCAGGATGGGACTTGGGGACATTGTTTTAATAGTGGCTCCAGTCTTTCCTGGAGGGTCTGTTACAGAACACAATGCTGAAAATTGCTGCTTACAATTAGGTTATGGTAACTCAGAGTGTTCCATCTTGTCCTCTGCTTTTCAACATCTGCACAAACTCATTGGGCAAGGCTGTTTGGAGATTTAAATGTTGTACCATCAGCATGCTAATAACAGTCAGCTTTCTCTCTCCTTTCCATTTTCTCTGGCATGTTATTGTCGTTATTTGTTCTGCTCTTTCATTATATTTTATTTCACTTCTTTAATGTATTTAGTTCTAAAATATATAATAGTTTTACTCATGTTTTTGCTTGCAGTTGTTGGCAGCTGTTTTAGGCATGATCCACAGAAAAGCAAGATAGAAATATTTAATACATAAATAGTCCTAACTACATTGCTGTTTGAGAGAGACGTCCCATTACAAATCCTACTTCAACACTATAGGTAACAAGTTAAGACTACCATACCCAAATTGCTACTGCTGCCGTTCCCACTTACAGTATTAATTTTTACATTTAAGAAGTGTGCCAACAACTAGTGTGTCATATTATCACCAACTATATGCCAATACCAAAAATGTTACACTCCCTTGATTTACTCCCATAGAAATAGAGAAGGAACACATGTACTGTATCAGAAATACCAAAGGAGACATTTGGTTATGTTCTCTCTCAGCAGCTTCATGATAGGAGACTTAGTTTCAGTTCTTACTGTATCAAAAACTAGAATACTAAAAATGACAAAATATGGTATTGATGGTTTAGAATGACTTTGCAGTTGCGTCAAAACAACAATAGCACTGCTGTTATTTAAGCAAGATTAGTGCTTTGTAGAATTACTCCAAAAATTCAAACGCATCTTTTTTTTTTTTTACTGCAAAATGTATGAAGAATTTTACAGTATTTTCCAAGAATGCTTTGTTCACTTTTTGATGTGGTTGCTCAGCCTACCAGAAATAACCACTGCTTATTTATACTTAATCTTAAAGTGCTTTAGCGGTTGTAGCTACATTATGAATACTACAATCACAAGAAGATGATTATTGCAATCATACAAATACAGCAACCATATACTCATTGACTTCAATTGCCACCTGAAAAATTCGGGCAGCGCCACATGATGCCCTAATTATTTTCTATTAATAGAAAACAGACTAGGAGATGAGTACACAGAAAATAGGAAAGAAATCTTCATCGGGAGATACTTTTTTCAACAAATGCTACAGCATCAGAGAAACTAATACCACAGCTGAACATGGAGTTTCTCCAAGGCATGGAGTAACGGTTCAACAAAGTAAGCATTCAATGATTAGCTGGTTAGGATTAAGCTCTAATATATATTCTCTATGTATTCTGAGAACTTTGGTTGAAGTGTGGTATACAAATATAATGCATAAATATTACATTTGCTTAAGTATATCTGGGTTTTGATTCATTTACTTGAAATCATTATTACTGTACTAGGAAAAAGTTGCTTTTAGTGTGCTTACATAGTGATCAATAATTTAGAGCATGATAATCTAAATATACTATCAGCAATCTCTTGGATATTCTCTTGCTATATTTATTTACTAAGTAGCATTAGTTGTTAGTGGTGCATTTGTTGTTTCATTTTAGCAATACAGATACAAAAGTAGCAAGTGGAGTAGCAATGTAGAAGGTATTTTGCCATCACAGACAAAACACTTTCTAAGTAGGATATTTCAGCAAGTGAACGATCAGCAGCAGTTTAACACTCCAGCATTGTATTTCTCTCAAAACGCACAGCTCCAGAACTTCCCAGCCCTAGTCCAACCCCCTGCATTGCAGGAATCTGAGCTAAAGCATCCACGACAGATGGCCATCCAACCACTGCTTAAAAACCTCCAAGGAAGTAGAGTCCACAACCTCTTGTGGGAGTCTGTTCCACTAACAAACATCTCTTACTGTCAGAAAGTTCTTTCAAATGTTTAGTCAAAATCTCCTTTCTTGCAACTTGAAGCCATTGTTTTGAGTCCTACCCTCCAGAGCAGGAGAAAACAAGCTTGTTCCCTGTTCCATCCCTTAAGGTATTTGAAGTTGGCTATCACATCTCCTCTCAGTCTCCTCTTTTCCACACTAAACATACCCAGCTCCTTCAAACACTCCTCATAAGGCTTAGTTTCCAGACCCTGGATCATTTTGGTTGCCCTTCTCTGCACACGTGGAGCCCAGAAGTGGACACAATATTCCAGGTATCGTCTGGCCAAGGCAGAATAAAGTGGTACTATTATGTCCCTTGATCTGCACCTATACTTTTGTTGAGTGTGGGAAAGCTTCCCAGAGCTTCAAGCCCAGAGCAATGGAGAAACACTGGTTGCCTATGTCTGGAAGTATGATGCTGAACTAGATAAGCTTTTGGCTTGATTCAGTAGACCTCTTCATAGGTTATGTGAATTCATTATTTTAAATAAATAAAGAAAAAACTAATCTCTTTGTTTAGGTTGGTCAAACCTGGAAATACTTGGGGGGGGTGTCGTCTATTCAATATAAGGGGCAAGAAGATTTGACTGACATTAGAGTCTGTTTAACCAGAATTCTGTTTACTTACAAAAATAGCACTCATTTAGACTTCACTTCTTAGTTTCAGATAAATCTTGGCTGCTGTAGAAACTAGAAATAAAACAGTAATCTCAATCTTCAGTAGACCCTACAGCCAATGCAGAACTACAGTGGTGCCCCGCTAGACGAAAATAATTCGTTCTGCGAGTATTTTCGTCTAGCGGTTTTTTTGTCTAGCGAAGCAGCAATGCAAACCGCGGTTTTCGCTAGACCAAAAAAATTTTTTCGTCTTGCGAGGCAGCCCCATAGACAAATTCGTCTTGCGGGGCAGCCTTCCGCTAGACGAATGCCTTCGTCTAGCGAGTTTTTTGTCTAGTGAGGCATTCGTCTAGTGGGGCACCACTGTATTACCATAAGTACAGATACTGGACCAAGGAAAGAGTAGAGCACCTAGTAATCTCCAATGGTTTCATATAAAACACTGCATCAAATCCACGACTTCTATTACCTGCTCTTTATTATTACTGTTCAATAAGCCAGGTTTCTTTTTCTTTTTAATAGGGCTTGATGATGCGTCCTCCGGGGAGTGGCCATTGGAAGAGTGTGGAGGACTTGGAAACTTCCTTTTTTGTGCTGTACGTTCAGCAGAGCCAGGATCTATAACAAAAATTTTAACAACATTAAGCACCCCTAGCATACCACTAATGTACTAGCACTTTTTAGTATTTCAATGAACAGGACATAATAATACAGGTAATAAAGCAGTAAAGAGACAGAATGCCAGGAAGGCTCTCTGTGGACTCTCAGACTACTTTTTCTTGTACAGTATTATGAACAATTCCACCAATTTCCCCTTGCCACAAATTTAAAAGAATTTTATTTAAGCTATAGCCAGGAAGTATCAAATACTACATGCAAGTAATTTCTAAATGTATAATCTAGCTCTCCACTTAATCAGCTACATGACTATCGCCAAAAAGCCATGAGGAACCAGTCTAGACAACAAAGTATGAAACTGGGGCCAAGCAGGAAAATATTACACACCTTGGAAACTTCCAGAATGATTATTACCTAACATCACTCTTGGTCATTGGTCTTGTGAAATGGTTATACAAATGCTAACAGTACTGCTGGGCACAACTGTGAAAAGTCAACAGCTTAAGAACAGTAAATGCTGAGAGGATGATGTGACTCAATTCTACTGATTAAGAATAATTAGAAATTGCTCCAGAAGGGTTCCAAAGCATGCCTTTGGAAATGAAATTTATTTTAAGATTGCATACTATAGAAATACCCAGAGAAAAACACACCAATTAGAAATTCAGTTTGGAATGTAGCTACCCAAATTTTAATCTTCACACGACAATTTCCCTACCATTGTATTACTTATTTGTGGGTCATTCCATGCCAATCACCTGGTGCCATGTGCTTTCCCGACTCAGACTTTCTTCAAAAAATTTTTTTTTATGTGTAGATACCTATGAGAGAACCTCAAATTAATTTTTAAAGGTTTTTTTGGTCCAAAATTGGGCGCAGGATAATTTTTTGAAAATTTTGATTTTCGCGTGATTTAGGCTAATGCAATTTCTGTGTCAGTTTAGAAAAAACCCTCCACCTTTCACTTATTTTTCAACCGATTGGCTTTTGGTATCAAAATAAGCCCAAATTGTGGTCTCTTTCAAAATAAGTTATAAAAATGGTATTAAGAGTCACAGAAAAGGGTTGCTGGCCATTCAAAATGATTTTTTGTCATTTTATTCCCAGTTGGTGCCATAAGCCATAGCGCGCAAATCACAACCAGCACATATACCATACTTTTGTTGTAGAATGGGCTAACCATGCACTTGTTATGTTGTAAAAATAAGGAGGGTGTTTTTTGTGGTTAAAAAATAAATTGAGTTTGAAGTAAAATTTTTACAAAATAAATTATTACTTTTTTGGACAGGTTTAAGGTCTCTTTGGGCCTGAAATAACTCACACATTCATGAGAACAGTTAAGACTGAGCCTTCTTATGTTACAATGTCAACTGATATATTTTTTAAATTAAGTTTTGTTGATTATTTAATAAAAACAAAATATGTCTCAGAGTCCTTGTTCATTTTATTATGTAAAACACTTCTGCAATGATATGGTCAAAGCTATTTTGTTTCCCATACGTGTAATATGTTCAATGATGCTGTTTTGACCACTGTATGCAACATGACCTTTGAATCAGCAAGAAAAAAATGTATTTATGTATTTGCTGCATGTTTTGAAAATTAGCATGAAAATTAACATTCTTCCATCTCTTTGGGTTTAACATATTTGACAGCACACAAAATGTACTGTCAGGTGACAGGGTTACAAATTGTACTTTCTATGGTAGAAATCTTTTTTTTATGTCACTTCACATTTGTATTCAAATATGTCCTAGAAAGTTGTGTGTTATCAAATGTAATCAAAGTTCCTATAATCACCCACTAAGAGCAACCACAGCACAAATATATTGGATCAAAAGCAAAACATGATGAGCATGAAAGTTGCCTTATACCAAATCATATCATAGGCCCACCTCACTTGGTATTTTGAATACCAGGATTTACTAATCAATTTCAACCAATGGACACATTTTGAATTTTGAGAAACTGCTATGGGCACTATGACAAAATGGTGGCCATGGGGGCATGGCATAACACAAAATTTAAGTACAGCTGTTGTTGTTTTCCCCATTGCCCCCTGGACAAGCTCATGCTTGCCTTGGGAAGTCACCTATGTCCTGTTGGTCCTGATTGTGGAGTTCACACACTATTGATTCTCTTCCCACACACTGATGTTATTGCAGTCAAAAACAGAGAGCAATCCCCAGTACCACGAAAAAATATACAAGGTGGCAACACCACACTCTAGTGCATGTATGGGAATAATAGAGCCATTGCTCCTTTCACCCAGATTATCTAGCTCAGAACCAGCCAGGGCAAATCTCCTTGACAGTACAATATAGCTCTATGTTGACTAACTATATAACTGCAAGGAAGCAGCAAAATACCTGAATCCACTATGGAAATGAAGTTATAACAACCAGATTCAAAAAACTAGTTTACCAGCTGTCAAAGCTTATAATGTGACTGCACTGTGGCAATGTTCACAGTCGGCCTTTGTGATGATGGCGGGACAAGCTACGTTATTTTTAGAGAAATATCTCACTTCCACATCTTCCTGATGTGCAAAAAGGAACATACTCAGTCCTCCACTCAAGCCACTTGTAAATATATTGATGTTTTCGCCTTTCCAGCCTGAAAAACTGAGGTACAGAAAAGTCAAGAACACAAGAAAAAATTAGTCTTGTTGAAGATCCCTTGGCAGAACTGCTAAAATCAAGTTCAGCTTGCCAACACAGCCTGGAACTAATTACATTATATTAGTAACAGTCACTTGCCCATTAGAATCCTACCAAATTATGTATACTAATTCAATTGTTTAGTAAGGGAAAACATTTTCCACAGCCTCATAATTATGCCCTCTTAGATATTTCTTATTTACATTATAATCTACTCAATCAACAGACTTTAGGCAGCTTACAGTGTCAATAAAAATATTTAAAAAGCCATTAAACCAACCCATATTGTGTTCACGGTCAACAATCATAGAACACAAACACCAAATTCATCACTACAAAAGTTGTCTAAAGGAGAAAAGGACTATGAATACTCCAAGTGACAATACAAACTCAATGGTCATGTTTGCATGTAATGCATTGCTAAACCATAGTTCATGATCTGTGCATGAGCCTTAACAAATTCCAGAAAAATGCTGGTCATGCAAGCTCCTGTCTCCTCTTCCTCCAGCATGGCTAGGAATATGATTTCAGCTAAGTTTAGTTTCACTTTTACAGAACCTCAGTTTACTGTTATATTTGAACCAAGGATCATGGTCTAAAACAAAACATAAGCATGCAAGAGCCTGATGGATCAGGTCAATGGCACATCCAGTCCAGCATCCTGTTCTCCCAGTGGTCAACCAGATGTTTGTGGGAAACTTGCAAGCTGGATTCAAGCACAAGAGCACTCTACCCTCCAGCAACTTGTTTCCAAAAGCATTGCTTCCTTCAGCTGTGGAGGTAGAGCATAGGCATCATGGCTAGAAGCCATTAATAGTCCTTCCCTCCACGAATTTGTCCAAAACTCTTTTAAAGCCATCTAGGTTGGTGGCCATCACTGCCTCTTGTGGGAGTGAGTTCCATAGTCTTAACTATGTGCTGTGTGAAGAAATATTTCATTTTATCTGTTCTGAATCTTCCAACATTGAGTTTCATTGGGTGTCCATGAATTCTAGTGTTATGGGGGGGGGAGTTCTCTATCCACTTTCGGTATACATAATTTTATAAATTTCTCTCTCTTACCTTTTCTCTAAACTAAACAGTCTCAAATGCTGCAACCTTTCCTCATAAGGATTCTGTAACACTGCAAAGAGGATAGGGAAAGGGGGAGCATGCAAGGCCAATTTTTGCACATGCAGACCCATCCATGTAGCACTAAACTGTTACACCATGATTTACTGTTATGTGTGACAATAATGCTTCTGAATATCAGTTTTTCCCGAACACACCCAGCCAAGGAGGACAAATGGCTGGTAGTTAAATTCTTTAATGACAAAACCACACATTGAAAGTGGGACCACGCCCTCACCCTGTGCTTAAGTACCCTCATCTTATGGAGTGTGGACAAGTAACCAGTCACTTCTACACAAGGAAGTTGTTGCTGCATTTGCCTCTTCCTGCATTTGCCTCTGAACAGTCTCTTCCTCCACTTCCCACACAGTCCCCCAAGGCCTACTGCATTCCTCCTCAGCAGGTCAGTCCCGGCAGCACACCTCCACATGGCCTGCTCCACCCTTCTCTGATCCCTCTCGGCCTCTCCTCTGTAAAGGCTGCAGTAGCAGCAGCTCAGAGGCTGCTCAGTACAAGGAGAGGCTCCCGTGGTGCCTGTCCTACCACACGGTTCTCCTGGGCCTCCAGGTTCCATCAGGCCACCAGTTGGGTCTGTCTCCATCCCAGGATGAGAGGCACCCAGGGAGACACATTTCTCCACGACCTCTCCGGTTCCCTCACTCCCATTGGGCTCCTCTCTGCCTGTAGCAACAGCTGCAGCAATGGCTTTGGAGGTGCAAAGACCAGCCAGATGCTCCTGCTGGTATTGTATTTTTCCTAGCAGCTTGCCGATCTTGTGGCGGTTGCCATCTTGCCTTGCCAGAAGTCCAGATGCAGTTGATTTTCATCCAACAGTGTCAGCTCACTTGCAGGTTTGTCTTCTGCTCATGGAATGGGACTTCCCTTTCCTCTTATTTGTGCTTCAGCCACAACCCCCCCCCCCACGGTGACCCTGAACAACAAACAACAACAACACCTGGAAATTTTGCCAAATTTTAAAAATCCACCTGGCCAGAAATGTTAAGTCTGAAAAAGCTGGTGTGTCTGGTAAAAAATGGACATATGGCAGCCCACCTTTCAGAAGAGGGTCCGTGTTCTTTTACCCAAAATAATTACACAAATGACAAAAATAAAATTGCAACTTTATGCAGGGTCACAACTTATTTATAAACAGCCATCATTCATGATCTTGGATTCCAGAAAAATATTCTGCATGAAGGAAAATGTAAACAGTACCATAGGTTTCCAATATTATATTTTGTTACATGAAAAATGAATAACTCAGGAGAAAAATATATGATAATAATAATAATTTTTTATTTATACCCCGCCCTTCCCAGCCAAAAACCGGGCTCAGGGCGGCTAACATTAAAATCACAGCAAAAACATAAACACAATCAATTTAAAATAACAGATTAAAATACAAGGTTTGGGAGAAAGAGCATGGTGGCAATATGAATATGGGAAACAACGATAAAACTATTTAAAGAGTGGATGGTGACCTTGTTAATGTTCATTCACTGAGATACAGGACAAAATAAGATTAATGACCTAATAATAAATATTAAGTGTCTGGGCAGGAACCAAAAGAATGGTACTTGTAAAATTGTTATGCCACAGTACACAAAGGAGCAGGAGCATAGTTCAAATCAATGTCAAAAGTTCAAAGTCACCAGATGAAGCAATATTAGCCAGTTTTCTCCTTATGCTCTGAGGAACAAAAACATTGTTTTAACTCACCTTTGGATCGAGTGGAGATATCCATCCCTTCCACCACCTCCTGCTCTGCCTTTATTTCTTCTTCAGCCAAGCTAAGAAAGCAAAGAGATACTTAAGATTATTATTTTCACACTGTAGTTTACATATTGCAGCCTTAAAGAGGAAGGGAAGCTGACTAGCAGCCTGATTCTCACTTCCATGTGCTACTGCAGTGGATGGGTAGGGTGGCAACAGCAGAGTTAATACTTTCATCCAAATTTCAACTCTAGAGTACACACCAACCTCATAATGATCTCTGGTATGCTATCACCTACATATACCAAGGGTATTGAGCAAGGGGACAGGAAAGAGGGTTCAAAATAGTTCTGAGCTTGACTAAGATCCTGAATTCACCTTTGCAAGAAATAATTTATGTTGCCTATCAAGAATTGACAGTTCTGAGTAGTAGTAATGTCAGCTTGTATAAGAAATGTTGAATACAAAGATGTATTAGGTACATTTCAGAAGTATTGATACAATAAATTACATTGGTGTTTGATTTTGGATGGGTAGGCCTGTAAGTTGGATAGAATGCCCAAGAACCTGTTCCAATATCATTTTATTCATTATCAGAAGTAGAAGATTGCAAGTGCACATTTCATTATTCATATAATGTATTTGTTTTAGTGTTTAAATTGTAAACTGCCTTGGGCACTTTGGAAGAAAGATGGTATATAAATCCAATAAAAGAAATAAATAAATAGTTCAGTCTAAGAAAGATGGTAGAAAGCAGAGAAGGTAAGAGTTGTATGGGTTTCTATTGCCATTCTGTAAATGACAAATATATAGACTTCTAAGAGATAATATTCAAGGCACTATGGTGACTACACTTGTTAAGAGTCTAGTTCTGGGCATTTGTTTTCTAAAATACCATTGCAGCACCATATTAAATGTATTTTTTAAATCTGAAACAAAATGAGAAGTGAGTTGCCCACAAAAAAACAAATTGTCATGGTGAACCCTAACCCTCAGACACAGAATGAAGTTTAAAGTGAATCTTAATGCACACATTTTTCATGGAAACTATTTGTGATTTTTTAAAAGTAATTTATAACATGATTAAAACCATTAAAGCTTACAGGCCATCAGTTATTAAGATCATGTGGTAACAAGGCTTTCTTAAGGTGTGGTCTAACTCTCACTTCTTTCAGGTAGCCTGGGACCACTCCTTCTTTTAGAGAGGGACTAATATATCTCCTTGGTCAGCTAGCAGTCCTCTCCCTGTCATATGTTATCAACCACAAGGGTCAAGGACCAAGAACACAAATGGTCAGCCACTCCCATCCACATCTTTGAACCTTATCAACTGAAACAAATTTTCCAACAACTGATCTGATACCACAAGGTACCCCTTACAACTGATCTGCTACAATAGTAGAGTCTAAAAGGTAAAGGTAAAGGGACCCCTGACCATCAGGTCCAGTCGTGTCCGACTCTGGGGTTGCGGCGCTCATCTTGCTCTATAGGCCGAGGGAGCCGGCGTTTGTCCGCAGACAGCTTCCAGGTCATGTGGCCAGCATGACAAGGCCGCTTCTGCCGAACCAGAGCAGCACACGGAAACGCCGTTTACCTTCCCACTGGAGTGGTCCCTATTTATCTACTTGCACTTTGACGTGCTTTCGAACTGCTAGGTGGGCAGGAACTGGGACTGAGCAACGGGATCAGCAAGCCCTAGACTCTGCGGTTTAACCCACAGCGCCACCTGGGTCCTCTATAATAGTAGAGTCTAGGTCCCCATGAATACAAGCAATTTTATTCTCAAAAGCCTTGCAAAAAGTCAAAGCAGACTACTATGTGTTCTACCACTTCCTTTCAGCCAGTATGAAAAAGCTCCACTGGATAAGACACCAAGGGTGCAATGGAGGCAGTGAAGCAACTCTTCCTTGATGCCTTCCACCACAAAGCAGGCTCAACAGGGAATTTCCTAAGTGTGAGCAGTTTCTGACCTCTGGGCGCAGTACTGCGCCTAAGGTTTCAGATTAAAACTGCAGAGTGGAAGGAGGGGAGGACCTTTTTCTGTCTCCCTACTTCCAGCTACTCTCTGAAGACTGGAGAAGAGACCCTTCTTAAGAATATTAGGAGGGTGATCAAGGGGAAAGATTAGACCATGTGAAAAATGAATATTTTAGCTGCAGTTCATTCATTTTCAGCTTTGTGGTGTTCTTATAAACAAGTGTGCCTAGACATTTTGTTGTTGCACCCATAACCTAGGTTTAAGGTGCCATTTAGCTTCTAGTTTTCATATCTCAGTTTCTAACACTATAGGAGCATACAATTATATTGTTTAGAGACTTTCTCCACTTGCATTCTAGCTGTTTTCCAACTGGTATCATTGCCTTCTGCTTTGCGGTATGCCACAGTGCTACCCCAGGCTTGGCTAAGTGGAAGAGAGTACTCAGGAGCACTCATGCCATCTGCCTGGATCATTTCTATATCCATTAGAGTGACCAGATCTTTGATATGGTTGCAAGACCTTGTCATTTGGAGAAGACTCCAGAGCCAACAGGAAACTAATAGGATATATTAGGGCAGACCATTCTAACAGAGGGGGAATGTTACTGACAATATGAACCTCAACAGGTGGGCCGATCGTGACAAGGAAATGCTATCAAAACTGATCACCTTCAGATCACTCTCTTCCTACCCCACCAAGAAAATCAGGTCCGGTGTGTGATCAGCTAAGTGTGTTGGGCTGATGACAAGTTGGGACAACCCTGTGAAGTCTTGAGCTGCCCCAGAAACAGAAGCCTCAGCATGGATGTTAAAATACCTCAGGACTGACAGCCTGGAGAATCTCAACACCACGTCCCCAGATGCTCAGGCAGGGAGACTGTCGAGCAAGGTGGGTGTTATACAAACACAATTCCTAATCTGTCCTGTTCATCCAGTGACAGGCACAACCCCAGGAACTCAAACAGAAACCAGAAGAGAAGTATCAATTTATACAGACAACTTCCTCAAGCTTCAGATCTGCTCTGGTGGTGAACTAAAAACCCTGGCAGACACAGCTTGGAAAAACCACCCATTCCCTGCTTTGGTTATGTAAGTCCAGTTTGTCTCCATAGCTGAGGGGAAACATGGGAGTTTATTCTTACTGCAATATGCTTCAGTCAAAAAGCAGGAAATTGTCTTATGGCTCTCCAAATGTCTGAGACTCATTGGAGCTGCCAATACCTGTGAAACCTGCCCAGTTGTCAACAACCAGAATAATACGGAATATAAATGATCAGATGGCAGAGGTTTAAATAGGACACAGCAGGAATACTTAAGGTCATGTAATAACAAGAATTCAAGGCCCTGCATTCTGTTTCTAAAAACAGTTGGCCATATGTCTCTGGGAAGCTCACAAAAGACCATCATCCATGGCTTCATAATTCATGCCTTATTATCCTTATTATCCCAGTGTGTTAAGTGACATTAAGCCAGAGTTTCCAGTTTCAGGCAAAATGGGTAACTCTGGCTTAATAGATTTCCACATTGAACCTAGTGCACAGTGGGAAGAAGAGGGGTGAGAGAAGTCTTTGCACCCGTGGCTTTGTAAATCATGCCTAAAGACAAATGCCTAAATGTGGCCACTGAAGGCATGATGGCAATAGTCATTTTCTCTTGATCATCTCTTGCACTTAGTAATCAATATATACCACATATGAACTGGAAGTTCCCATTTTTAACTATCATGTCTAATGGCTATCAAATCTGTCCTGTAGAAATTGTATAATCTTTTAATGATGGTGCCCTGGGGAGAACATTCCTTTTTTTTTTTTAAACAGAATTTATTAGCATTTTCATAATATAACACAAACCCAACCCCACACCTACAAATACAAAAACAAATACAAATACACATAATGTCAGGATTCTTCTTCTTATCTATATACCTTGCAAAAAAAAAATTTCTAGTTCTGAATCTTGACTTTTGACTTCCCCCGCCTATACACCTTCGGTTTTAAATCAATATACTATTTCCTTAACAACTTTTCTCTGTAAAAAATTTAACTTTACTTAAAAAGAAAAAAACACAATTGTCTTAATCTTTGCATTATAACCTAGATCTTAACCAAGTATTCTTATAGCTAAACTTATTTCTTCTATCCTTTATCATGCTGCTTTTGACTTAAGATTCAATATCTCCTTACTTATTTAAAATAAACTTGTAATTAACAGACTTCACACTCCGATTTCGGATACCATGGCAGACCATTTGGATTGTACATTTAATATTTCAACCCACTCCCCCTCTGTCCATTGTCTTTTTCTGTCTTTCACCAGAACCAAATCTCCAATTGTCTTCCTCTAAGTGTCCACAGGTCCAGGCTGCATCCACAACAAACCCCGCATCGAGCCTCAGGGTGTTCCTCCCCTCCATTCTGGGTTTCTCCGTTTCTTTTTCTTCTTCTTCTTCTTCTTGTAGAAATCTTAATTCCATGTCCCTTGCCCCCGAGCTGCCACCTCGGAGTCTGGATATTGTAAATTTTCCCGTTCCAGGGCTGCCACCCCCAGAAACTGGCCCCCCTTCCTTTCGGAGTTGCCCAGCCATCTCAAACCATCCTTCAAGCGCCCCTCCCAGCTCTTTGCCAAAGTTTGTTTCCATTGTGTAAAACTTTTGAAAAGCCTCTTCTGTGGAAAGTAAGTTCTTTTCATTTATAATTCCACTCAAAATTTGTAGTTTTCGATTAAGCAGTTCCAGTTGCAAGACAGTAAGCATTTCCTCATCCTCCAAACCAGAGCTCGATACCAGTACAAGCGCAAAGTCCAGCATTTTAGGAGGGAGGGTGAGTATCAAGTTTCAGTTCCTGTCTCTTCCTTTCTTTGTTTCAGTTTTTTCCCACGAAAGTCCAAGTCGTCGCCATTTCTCCGATGCCGGAGTATAAAGACCAAAACTTCAAATGGAGATATTTTTTCCCCAGTTAACCCCCGAAGGGAAATCTCAACAGTCTCAGTTTTCAAATTCCAGATACTTTCTATCGATTGTTGTAGCAGCAGTCACTTAAAGAGTTAATTCCTTTCATCTCCCGAAGGGAGGGAGGCGGGCTGCCTTTCTTCTTTCCCCCAGATCGTTCCAGGAATACAAAGAGTCAATCAATTACTCACCGCCTCTGGGTTCTTAACAGCTCATTAAGGACAGGTAGAACTTAGACGCTCATCACAGGCTTTGTCGCCGCATTTACATCCCGGTTGGGGCATGTCCCCTATAGCCCGGCTCCGTCGTCCCTTCACCCCCACTCCCCCTTTACAGGGGGAGCGGGGGAAGGGTTCGGAGCCACAACGGGCACAGCCGGGGAGCCCAGGGTGCGGGACGCTCTTCCCGCACCCCAACCGGAGCCCCGCTTTGCGGTAGCAGGGCTCCTAACCCCCGGGATGGACTGGGTGCTTCGCAGCCGAAGCAGCCCACGACCACCCGCAATGGCGTCAGCCGCCGGAAGTCCCTGGGGAGAACATTCCATAAGGGAGCAGCTACTAAAAATGTTAATTATTGTGTTGCCACTCTATGGGTCAGGGTTGGTTTATATGGAGACAGCTGGTCCTTGAGGTCCTAAGCTACGCAAGGTTCTATAGGTCAAAACCAGCACTTTTAAATGGGCCCAGAAAATAATTGGAAGCCAGTGAAGACAGACCAGGATTAGTGTTATGTGCTCAGACCATACATATTGTCCTGGTGAGCATCCAGGCAGCTGAATTCTACACTACCTGCAGTTTCCAAACCATCTTCAAAGGCAACCCTGAGTGCAATAGATTGCAGTAATTAACATAGAGATTACCAGAGTGTAGACAACAGCAACTAAGCTTTTCGTGTCCAGATTGGAGCATAGGTGGGCCACTCCACACCAGCAAAGTCACTTACTGGTAAGCCTCAAGCAACAGTGATGGAACCAGAAATATCCCCAAGCTATGTGACTGCTCCTTTAGAGAGAGTATAACCCCATCCAGAGCTGGCAATTTCACATCCATCTGGTGTAAGGCACTACACAAATGCTATCTTTTATTTTATTTTTTATTTGTTTGTTTGTTTATTGAATTTATATACCGCCCTATACCTGGAGGTCTCAGGGCAGTTCACCCTCTTTAGCCTTCCTTACAACTAAGACTCTGTCTTTATTATTCCATTTGCTATTGTCTACACCAGGCATAGGCAAACTTGGCCCTCCAGATGTTTTGGGACTACAACTCCCATCATCCCTGACCACTGGTCCTGTTAGCTAGGGATGATGGGAGTTGTAGTCTCAAAGATCTGGAGGGCCGAGTTTGCCTAGGCCTGGTCTACAGCATCTCCAGCTCTAGAAGAGCCACATGACAAGGAGAACACAGTAACAGCATACAGAGCTTGCTTTGGGAATCTTTGCAAGTTGCTTGGTATCCAGAATAACTTGGTAGTCATTGTCAAAACAAAATAAAAAATAAAAAAAATCCTTCCAGTAGCACCTTAGAGCCCAACTAAGTTTGTTCTTGGTATGAGCTTTCGTGTGCATGCACACTTCTTCAGATACACTGAAACATTGTTAAACTTGGGAACCTGGTTCTTCATCCATTGTTAAACTTGGGAACCTGGTTCTTCATCCACAACTAGATCATTTATGCATACCTTAAATTATACAAATTCCGTAGCAATTCTTGGGGAAGCCCACTATGCCCGTCTGCTCCTTGTTTTTAAGCAACTAATGATCTGTACAATGCCCTAATTCATTCTTTAGGAGTCAACTGTCAAAAATCTTTTTCAAAGTAAATTTGCAGATAAGATAATATTCTCATTGCAGGCATGAGACAAATAGATACAATAAATTACTTCTGCCTCTTCTCTGCTGCTCTTCCAAATGCCCCACAGTTCTGAAATTTCTAAGTTTTCTAAAATATTGCAAGACCACAGTTAACACATTTTAGTGGTAATTAATTACATCGAAAACAGAATACTTTTTTGCAAATAGATTAAGGATAGGAACATAGATTTGACTTCACATCTCTGTTATATACACTACTCTATCAGGATCCCGAGATCAGTGAAACATACAGTCGTACCTCGTGTTACAAACTCTGCTAACCCGGAAGCGCAACCCGATTTGCACATGCGCAGAGCGTTTTTCGTGGGGGTTTTGGGTTTTTTTCCAGTCTTGTTCGGGTTACGTCCTTTTCGGGTTACGTACTGTAACTCGGAACGGATTAAGTACGTAACCCAGGGTACCACTGTACAGATATATGTTTACCAGTTGTTACAGTGGTTTTGCATTATGGGGCTAGAATATTCCTGCATTTTCTGACAGATATAAACACACACAGGTTTCACTTATCAACTGGCGTTATAGCAGTGAAATTTTGTACATAGAGAATAACCTTCCATTTTAATCATACTATATGTAATTTAAGGAACGTTCCAAACCCAAGGTTCACTGGGATGCCTAAGTGAGGATCCAGACGATCTCCAGCTCAACCAGTCCATGTTGGCATATGCCCCACATTCTGGTTTAGCCTGAGATACACTGGCATAACTCCCTCAAACTGACTATGCTGGCTGAACTGAGACTGGTATATCTTCCACGAGCATAAGCCCTTTAAAAATGGGTGTATTGGAGTGGGGTGGGCAAAATCTTAACACCATTGTGCTTGGTCACAAGAGCTGGTGACCGTGCGAAACCTATAACATCAAAAGGTGTGGCATGCTGGTGTAAGTCAAATTCTATTTCTGTTTTCCCACTGCCAGTCTTAGGCCAGCTCAGCTGGCAGTAGTCCTGCTCTTGAACAGAGTTTGGAATGGGGCAATTTACACTGTTTTAATTTAAAGGTAAAGGTACCCCTGACCATTAGCTCCAGTTGTGGACGACTCTGGGGTTGTGGTGCTCATCTCGCTTTACTGGCCGAGGGAGTCAGCGTACAGCTTCTGGGTCATGTGGCCAGCATGACTAAGCCACTTCTGGCAAACCAGAGCAGTGCACAGAAACACCGTTTACCTTCCCGTTGGAGCAGTACCTATTTATCTACTTGCACTTTGACGTGCTTTCAAACTGCTAGATTGGCAGGAGCAGTGACCAAGCAACGGGAGCTCACCCCGTCGTGGGATTCGAACCACCGACCTTCTGATCGGAAAGCCCTGGGCTCAGGGGTTTAACCCACAGCGCCACCCATGTTTTAACTTAAGACAGTGTAAATTATGCTGGCCTCTTGAAGTCAGTATTTTTGTGATACTCTTCCGAATTATGGAAGCTTTCCAAATCCTAAATACCTGGGGAGGGGCCATAACTTCATAGTGGAGCACACACTGTGCATGGAAAAGGTCCCAAATTTAATCACTTGCCTCTCCAGGTAGAGATGCCAAAGATTTTGACACCCTGGAGAACCACTGCCAGTCAGTGCAGACAATACTGAGCTAAATGGACCAATGAACTGGACAGACCAATGATCTGCCTCTGTACACTGCAGCTTCCTATGTTTCCATTTAAAAAAATAAAGGTTCTAGCCTTTAATTCTCCATAAGAATTGTTTGCAGGCTGTTTAAACACAATACCTCATTCATCTCACCAGCAGTTTAAATAAAAGATTTAAAGAGACAATCTCAAATGAAAACATTTCCCAAACAGCTGTGATTCAGTACTTTTGCAATGCTTTCCCTTTCCCTAATACTCCTTTCTATTCTTTTGCTTTTTTAAAAAATGGAGGTGCACTTTGACATCAAAGGAAATGTAACCAGAAAGAAAATATTAAAGAAAATGTTAAAGAAAACCAGTAAAAAACTGAGGGGTAAATATACAACATCTTTCCTACCATATTCACCAACAATTCATTCAGCTCATTTCTTGCCTTTTACTGTGCATTTAAGAAGATACTAGTCTAGAGCTGTGTACCACAAATAGTATTGAAGTACTTTCAAAGTTTCTACCAACACACACACACACACACACACACACACATTCTGTGAGGGAATTCTTTTTTTAGAAAAAGACACTGAAGAGAGAACTTCTGTGAGGAAATCTTTGCCAACAACATAATTGACTGGAATTTATATTAACACATATTTTATATAAAGTCTCAAATGTTAAAACAAAACTAAGTTGTTCCTCATATACTTGTTAACTTGCATGACAGAGATGATTTGCAAATGGAAGCTCTCCCCCTCCTTTATTTTTACAGGGAAGCTGGGAGATGGGAAGTAAAAAGGAGGGTTATAAATGAGCACAAACATACCCTATGGGTTTGCAGCATATCTATCTTTATCACAACTAAAAAAAGAATCATATTTCCAATTTGCCTCCATGAGGTATTATAGTTATTTTATTTATACAAATAAAATATATCCTTCAGAGAGTATAATTTCATCGCACCCTGAATAAAAAATGAATATAGAAACATCTGCATATTCCCTTATCCTAGGTTAATATAGACAGCAATCAAAAGTTGTAGATGAACTCCTGCACCTTGACATTTAAACCAGGAAATCTGATATGGAAAACTACCTAGAAGATATTGCCCACATATATAATAGTATCAGTTATGGAAATTACTATATTTAAGTTAATCTCAAGCACCATACATTTCTGGAAGCTATTTCATTTAAATGAAAAACAATGTTTTAACATCTTAAACATTTAAATTCATTTTTAGCTTCAAAGTAATTATTGCTGCTCTCAGATTGTGAGCAGCAATCATTAAATAAAATGTCCAGAAATTGCATTTAATAGGAAATTGGACATAGTATTTTGCATGCCATTACTGAATAAATAGCATCTGTGTATAAGCACTCACCTATAACAGTCTCTTACTCATCGGTAGCTATGCTATTTATGCAGGGATTCTTAAAATGGCGTCTGGCAGCACTGCATTGCCTCATTCCTATACTGAAAGCTAAAATGGTAGCAATTTATTCAATAACTATGTCCCTTGTTTAAACAGCAGTACTGTATTCAAAGCAATCATCTCGGCAGTAGAAAAAATGGTAAAAGATGACACAGTGATATCTGACAACCTAATGTTTAACTAAAATTCAGAAGACAGGGAGCTCTATGAAGTCACAGGTTATTAAGGAAATCCTTTCATTTTAGATGTTGGCTTCAGTTTCACTGTGCAAGTACTGACAATATTTCTCCAGTTACCCTGCAAAAAGCCTAATATGTATTAAGTTTAAATAAGAATACTGACAATACATAAAAGACAAATTAAGCAGTTTAAATTCAGATGCATACATACATTTTAAATGTGCTTTTTCCTTAAAAGCATGAGAAAGTGGTAATAATGTTCACATATTACAGTGTTTCGCAAGCAATTGTTTAATTAAGACTTATATGGCATAAATAGGTTTCTTATACTGTAATACTAACAGCTCAATCCCATGGAGAGCTTGACATGCAGAACCAACTCTGGCTGCACACCTCCAAAATATGGAAACATAACTGAGTATATTCCTTTGTGCACAACCAGCACTAGGTTTTATTTATCATATTTTGAATCACTCAATGTCATGGGCTCTGGCAATAAATTGTTATCACTGAAGGGAAAAACATGTCTGATTGTAGCAAAATATGTTAAACTCAGTTTATATGTAACAGATTCTGTGGGGGGGGGGGAAATACATTGGGCCCTGGTTTCTAACAACAGGTTTTGAAAGTCCAATCTTAAGGCCTAGTGAACCTATTTCGTGGTGCTACGTAGAGAATTTAGTACAAGCACAGCTCCCAGAATGCCAGGATGCCATCTGGGGCTCTTTAAGTTGATACTCTTGGCTCAACAGAATCTAGGGCATAGCTGGCACTGAGACTCATCACTCCAGAGCTGATGACTACAAAGTAGCACCTGTCTTAGGGGGATTGAATTTCTTTTCTTTCTTGCCAGGTATAAAACAAACATGGCTGCTTTTCTGAACAGGGTGTGTGTGTGTGTGTGTGTGGCCATTATACAGAGACGCTCATGTACACGGATGTTAAATTTACAAATGTGTTGGAAAACCTAGGGACTATTTTGCATATGGTTCTTCCAATGTCAACAAAACAGCTGCTGAAGGAAGGGGGGGAAGCATTTCTTTTTGGACACTTTACATAATGAACCCTTTCCTTTCCCTGCAATGTCAAATGCTACCAATAAGCTTACCTACTTCTATTTAGCTCACAACTAAAATAGTACTGCTACTCCTAATGAAGGCATGTGGTCTTTTATATTTCATTTTCTAAACCAGAATGCTTTGTTTTTCCGTTCTGTTCTCTGCAGTGTAAATTACAAACGTAACCGAATGATGTCTAAATAATAGTGGTGAATTATATTCATACTGGCCAAGCTAAAAAAGTATGTAGCTGCTAAGAATAAATAAATTGGATTTATACTACTTCCTTATTGCCAAAACTATAGTTTTCTATCAGAAGAACAAATCACAGCTATGTTGCTTCATACAAACTACAGTCAACAACAAAAATTTCAAGATTCAGTACTGTCTGGGCAAAAAGATTTAAG
The DNA here is from genome assembly GCF_009819535.1 of Lacerta agilis. NCBI lineage: Eukaryota > Metazoa > Chordata > Lepidosauria > Squamata > Lacertidae > Lacerta > Lacerta agilis. Next base: position 75,009,674 of record NC_046317.1, read on the forward strand.
TATTCATCTATCCACCCTCTGTTGTTTAAAGACAAAAACATCACCTGGCTCAAAAAGGGTGGGATGGGTTGGCACACCGTGCTTCTAAGGATATGACATCCATAAAAGTGACTGTTATACTCTGCAAAAACATTTTCTTTTTTAATTGGAATTCCTCAGTTTGGCTGAATTTGCTTTACTTTGATGGAACAAAGATGGGAGAAATTTCCAGAAGGCCTCTCTTAGCCTTGCTACAGTATTTGCCAATCTTTAACCTATCCTCTGTTTCTATTGGCTCAGGCTCTCGACAAGAGTAGCATGATTGGTCTGATCTGGAAACAACACTGCTGTCTCTCCTTGCCTCAGACATCTTGCTGCAATGCAGACATTTATATTTTGTGAACTATGAAAGAATTAGCATTTGAACATTTAAAAGGGTGAACTTCAGGGGACTTGTGATGCTGTGTTTCATTATGTGCATAAGGGTAGCCCATGCAAATATGCCTCCCCCTGTCAACAATACCTCTGAAGGTGCAGATTTGAGACACATCCTTCTTCAACAAAACCTAGGGGAGCCATTTTAATTCAAGCTCATTTTCTCCAGCTTCTTCATAAGATCATATTGTGTAATGTTAAGATTCCACACCCAGCTGCTAACATGTAATAAAGTGCTGCAAGAAAAATACATCTGAGCACAGTTTTGACAACCATTGAACTAAACATTTAAGGTATATTCGTAATAAAGTTCTAAAATAGCATAAAAGCCTGATAATAAATGTCAGCTTCTTTAGAAATGGGGGGAGGGGAAGAGAATAATCTGAATTAGGTATTCTTAATGGTACATACTTTGGAGCTTTGCAACAAGCGATAGAGCTTAAGGACAAAAACATAGTAAAAGAGATACTAGATAGCAGTTTATAATCATCATGAAGCCCCTGCACAAATGGTGACAAGGCATTCTTTCAGAAGATACATTTGTATAATATTGTGAATTGCACTGCTACAAAACTATACACAAACTGAACACACAGCAGAGTGTAATGCTGTGAGAAAATGTTAAATGAAAAGCTGCTTGTTGAGACATGCATACAAAATGTCTCAGTTCCAGATTATTTTAAAAGCACAAGATACTCAAAAGTGGTTCTAAAACCAAATTTCATGCTGGATGATATATCATAGGATAACAAAAGCATAGAGTTACTGAAGGATAGCCTTATAACAATGTAGTAAATTACTTTGCTGAGAACTAGCACATTCATCACACTTCAAAAGCCTGAGGAAAGTCTGAATTGAGCTTTAACCTGCAAATGCATTAATTAAGGGGGTCTAGGAACAAAGAGTAAGAATTTTGTTTTCAGAGGAAAACAGGAAGTATACATTTCATGTGTGGCAGAACATAGTGAAAAGCACTCTGTTTGAATGAACAGAATTTTGAGAATACAACAATATTTATTTTTACTGAACTAGCTATCCACAAAAATTCACTGGCTGGATTAATTTTGCCCTGTTAAATGCAAAAGATTGAGAACTATTTAAAATCATCAAAGAATAGTATACAAGTTTACTTACCAAGTGTTCAAGCAACCATCTCATTTTTCCCAGTAAATAGGATACAAGAAGCTGGCAGAATTGGGATTTGACCAAAAGGAAATTTTTGAAATAATTACGTAGCATCATGCCAAAAACCAGAAAAGCCCGAAAAGGAGAAAAAAAATGAACATGTAATGCTCTCATGAACCACACATGATTTTATATCACTCCACCTCTGAGAACTGTGCCTGATTTTTTTACAGAAGAGAAAAGCACAGTTAAAAAGTCAAATCGTTTTATCTGTACTAAATAAAAGGTAGATAATAGTTAAAAACTGAATTGTCTTTAAATAGGTAAGACACTGGAAGAGATGCATAGCTATGCTTGGTGGATTCAGACCTAGACCTTAACTATTTCTGAAACCTACAATAAGAAAGTCATTTTTAAAGAGACAGCTTGTAAGCTATATATTCTCATCCAGAAAAATGCACACACTGCATCTAAGGATCCTGTTAAAAAAGAGAGAGTTAAATATCCATTTTAAGTTAAGGCAAAACTGCACAAAAAACATGATGCAATAGCAATCCACCAGTTAGGCCCAGTATCTACAATCTACCATTAGCACTATTTACTGCAGTCTAGGCTGCTAAAAATCCCATATTTTATCAGGGATAATTTAGCTTAGCTCTTCTTTTCACTGTTTGAAAAGGTAAACTTGCCTGTTCTGCTGTCTGCCATTATCCCTGCTTGTCTCCCTGTAGGGCAGTTAAATGCATCTGCTCCCTAGCTTCCATTTTCTCTTCAGCAGGCATGTGACACAACAGACAATAGTGCAGGCAAACTGCTCAGACACAGAAAGCTGCTTTGGAAGAACAGTATCTTGACAAACTCTAAAAACCACCATCCCCTTGTGAAGAAGTATGTATGCAAACGTTTTGCCAGTCTGTAAAATAAAGCTATGGCTAATGGCTACTAAACCATGTGACCCAAGAAAGCAAATTTAAACATTTTCAACTTAATAAAGTGCTGTGGGGTGAGTTTTGCGCGACAAATCACAGAGAATCACACTGTTAAACCACAACTCATAGGTTTTAGAGCAAAAAAATGTAAAAAAGTAAAGCTTACCTCTGTGGATGCATTGTTAACACAGTGTTATGTCAATACTTATAAAACATGGAGGACAGGCTCTCAGTACTCAGACAGAAAGGGCTTGGCACTTCAGCTTGATGATCTGTCTTCCTAATAAAAGCTAATCCTGGATTGGCTACTTTGGAAAATCTGAATGTAAAGCTTCAGGGGATTGGCTGAAACACTTCCTGAGCTATTATCTTTGTGCAGCTCTGGCAAGCAGGAGCCATCCTGTGCACAGAGAAGACAGGCTAAACTAGGCCTGTTTCAGCAAAAGAAACTTAAAAAGAGAGCCACACTCATACAAACTCCTTGCAGAAAGCAGATTTTCAAGAAGAATAAAGTGAACACTAAGTGCTAGTCTAAATAAAGAATTTCTCAAACCACATCTGTTGCTTCTGCTTGAGGTTTTCTAAACATGGAGGTTTCCCCAGGTCACAAAAGCTGTTTTTGCTACAGAGAAACAGCGATTCTGAATACTGTAACACTGTGAAAAGACACTACATAAAGGAAGGAAAATGTTTTGAAGCATAACAGGCACAGATACAGTCAGGTTCATAAACATATAATAAAGGATCAAGGTTAGTGCTGTAGTTCAGCTGTTATATAACATCTACACAGCTCAAAAAGCAAATATGATTCTCTCTCTCCTACACACACACACACACACACACAAGATTGCCGTGAGCTGTAAGAACCCACATTCTGGATTTTTACCCCAACATAAGTTGCAGTGCCTATCAAAAAGTTGGATTATTAACCAGAATTCTGATTTCCTAATCACTTACAATGTCCCTTTCCTAATTAAATATAAAGGATGCAGAAAATAGCTACGGTTTTTCAGTAGTATGCTGCATGCTGTTTTCACAAACTGCCCTTCCCTCATCCCTAAGGCCTTCTAAAGTTGTCAGTTAAACAAAAATCTCGCTTGCCTATTAGTCTGCTGCAGCTGCAGCTTCCTGTCCATTAACCCTATAACATTCGGCTCTTTTTAAGATGCAGGCCTTGTGAAGAGTTGAGTTTCAGTGTGTGGAAAAATACCAGAGCTGCTTTCAGAGCAGGGAGGAACAATGGGAGTGCAGTCTGTATTTAGAAACATTTCGTGTACAGCCCTCATTTAAACTAGGTCTCTAAAAATGGGAAGCAATTTTAAAAGGTTGTTTTAAAATATAATTTATTTACAGTGCAATCCTGAATGTAACTACTCATAAGTAACCACTGTTGTTTATCAATGGTACAGGTAAGTATGCACAGGAAACTGTAGCCAAAAATGGACAGCCTGATTTGGGGCCAGTTCTTAAGCACTTCTATTAAAGAAAAAGACACACCCTAGGCTTCATTCTTTTCCAAAACAGCCAATATTTCAGTTTTGCTACCATAGGCCTTAAAAGATGTTGTTACGCTGGGGGAAAGGAAATAGTTGTAGATGAAACATTTCAAAGAACAGGTTTTCACACAGGTTCTCCAGTAAATGCTTACGTTTATGCTGACCTTTTTCTGTATTCGCAGCTAAAACAGTTAAGAAAACAAAAGGCCCCAGCCACAATCAGAAATTACCATGCAAAGAAATGTGTATACAAAAAGAGAAAGGCATATTAGCAACCTTGTATATGAACAGACCAAAATAAGGAAGTGCAGGTTTGCTGAAAGCAATTAGTAAAGAGAACAAAGAGTTCTGAGTATAAACCTCAAATAATATATAGAAACGCCATTGGTGCAGGGAACTGATAAGCAAAGGTGGGTAGGTACACAAGCAAGCAACAGCATTCTGTGGCCTCAAAATAGAAAGGCTTGCAACCAAATTAAATCTATTTCTTAACTGCCCTGATCTCAACACTCAGTAATGTAATCAAAGTTAGGACCGAGGGAGGGACACACACACACACACACACACCTTTTGATTGTGGATTTCACTAAATCACATATGCATAATCCAAGGCAAAGAAATAATCCTAGGCTCTCTTGCCTCATGCTGTGGCCACGCTTTTCTAAGATAACCATCATCTTTACACTTCACAGGAAAACTCAGTGCTTATGCCACTAAGAAGATGTATGTCCTTCACCAAGGCTGTTTTTCAGGCTATACCAGTGAATTATGTTTAATGCTGATTTGATATACAAAATTCTAGTTTCTGCGAGGCAGCGGCTTTTTGCCTTTCAAAACCTAATCACTGTTTTTCAGGATGGTGAGCAGCAAAACTCAGAATGTACCTTCACAGTTTTTGTCCATTTTCAAAATGCAGCAGGAACTGAACAATATAATAAAGGGGAAATATATATGTCACTTAACCATCTTCAGTGGAAACTAAGATAGGCAATTTCTGAGTAATTTTGCTACCCCAAGCAAAATCCCAATGTGTTTGTAACCCGAAGCGTTTGTAACCCGAGGTACCACTGTAAATTGTGGGCTTACTGTACACCAGTGGGGGTGGAATTTTTAACCCCATTTTAGCAGCAAGAGGGAGCTGGAAATAGCAACTCTACTAGGTTTTCTAATACTCCTGGAATACTGTGACCTGTTCTGGGCTCCACAATTTAAGGAGGATGTCGATAAGCTGAAACGTGTGTAGGGGAGGGCAACCAATCTAATAGGGTCTGGGAACCAAGTCTTATGAGGAACGGTTGACAGAGCTGGGTATTTTTAGCCTGGAAAAGAGGAGACAGGAGATATGAAAGCCATGTATCTTAGGGGCTGTCACATGGAAGATGGAGCAAGCTTGTTTTCTCCTGCTCTCGAGGGTAGGACTCGAACCAATGGCTTCAAGTTACAAGGAGGAAGATTTCAACTAAATATCAGTAAGAACTTTCTGACAGTAAGATCTGTTTGACAGTGGAACGGACTCCCTTGGGAGATTGTAGACTCTCCCTCTTTAGATGTTTTTAAGCAGAGGTTGGGTGGCCATCTATCTTGGATGCTTTGGCTGATATTCCTACATTGCATGGGTTTGGACTAGATGACCCTTGGATCCCTTCCAACTCTTCAATTTTATGATTCTATGCATGTTTATATCTAGGAGTCTCAGAGACAAGTTTTTATAATTTTAGGATACCCAATGTGGTGCCCTTCAGAGGTTCCTGGACCCCAACTTTCATTAATCCAAGCTAATATAAACCATGATTAGCGATATGGGAGTTGTAGTCTAGCAACATCTGGAGGGCACCTTGTTGACAACTCCTGATAAAAGTACAGAAACCTATGTTTCTATTCTAAACGCAAAGGAATTGGCGGTGACAACCCACACAGGATCAAATTCATTCCCTACAGGAGAAAGAAGGAATCACCAGATAGTACTGCTAATCTATGGGATATTATTCAGTATTCAAAACTACTGAACAATAACATACCACACACTTAATCTGAATTCATTATTATCATTCTAGTAATTCTTTGTATCCAGTGGTTTTATAGATCAAATGATAATCCAATAGGAGTTTATATCAGATAGTTAGAAATGTGGTCGTGTTTTAGAAAACTACCTTAAGAAAAACACTTTAAGACAAGAATAAAGAACATAAGAAGAGCCTGCTGGATCAGGCCAAAACCCCTCTAGCTCTACGTCACCTCCTCTTCCCAACATGGTCAACTGGTAGGAGTGTTGGGACAGTGAAAAGGACACTAAAAAGGACAAAAAAGCACAACCAGCCCTTTCCCACAATCAACATATAACACATACAGCTGTCGCATTTTCAAATGGCTGTTATACTGGAGAGTTTGAAGGTATGGTTATGGTCTGAAGGCATAGGAGGGCACCAACTTGCTAAAGTTAAGCAGGACTGGGTCTGATCAATGCCTGCCTGTGAGGCCTTCCATGTGTATGCTTCCTTGTGTTCCATGTTAGAAGAAAGGAGGAATATAAATGTAAATAATAAACAAATAAATACACTTGCTCTTAGATAGGGAGAGACTGAAAGCACAGCAACATTCTATCCATGTAATGGGAGAGACTGTGAACATAGACCTGAGATAACCTTTCTGTAATGGGCAATTATAAAGGGTGCTTCCTGGTGGTCAATGGGGGGCGGGGAGAGTCCAAACAGCAAAACATGCAAACCAAAGGGATCAAATCATTGCAGATAGAGAAAGGAAAGAATATTCCTTTAGTTCTGCAGTACAAGACAATGCTGCTCATGTAGTACAATACATTTCTTAGAAATTCTTAGCTACAGCTTTAGTGTGCAGTTGTGTCAATATATGACATTTCAAGAATGGGGTGCGCACGCGAATCAATAGGCAAATGTCTTTGAAGTCTGATGCTAACATGGAATACTAAGCCATATACTAGGCATGTGGGGAACCTGTGGCCTTCCAGTTGCTATTGGCTTACAAGTCCCATCAGCTTCAGCCAGCAAAGCCAGTGGTCAGGAATGATTGTGTGAGTTGTATTCCAACAATGCCTGAAGGCAACAGGTTTTCCATCTCTGCCATAAACAATAGTATTGTAAGCTGCTTGGTGCATGAGCTATGCATTCTGAGTGCTTTGTTCCTCTCTTTGTATGAATCATAGAATTATAGAGTTGGAAGGAATACTTAAGGTTCCAGGAATCTCCACACACAATCCCTCAATCAATTTAAAACCATACCAGACCCTGTTTAGTTTTGCAAATGTGCTAGCAGTTTTATTGCTGCACCACTAGGAAGTCAACAAACCATGACGGGGGTTTGTTTAGCATCATGTATAAATAAACCTGTACCTAGGGTAGGTTTTGCCCTAAAACACACACACAATTGCTAACAGCAAATCATGGTTTAAGACTAGCTGGGGATCAGGGTTTGTTCTGGTGAAGCAAAGTACATTTGGGTTCAGACGTCACACTAAGCCCTTGGAGGTTTGTTTACCCACTTGCACAAAGAAAGGGGTGAAACAGATGTGCACAAGCTACATGCACAGTGTGGCTTACTTAAACATAGCTTTGGCTTAGCATTTTTATGTAATCACCACTTGTAAAACTGCAATGGTACTTTTCTAACAATGAGAAATTAGCAACTAATATTTACTTGAATTATTACATCCTGAGGGGGAAAGATTATTATAGGAATGTGGCTATTTTTTGCACCATGATTTCATTTTGTGAACTTTAAACAGATATTTAATTTGTACTTGACTGGACACACATTCCAAGGACAATTGCCCCCAGCAGACTGCACACCCATATTAACACCAAAATGGCTGCTAGCAGCAGTGTCAGTGCTGTAGACAAAGCTTCTTTTGCCTTGCCCTGTCTAATACAGAGGAGCATTTTGCAAAGCTCACATGTAGCTCTTATTCACTCTTGGTGCTTTAAAGTCTTAATGATTCGGAAGCCAAGAGAGAGAGAGAGAGAGAGAGAGAGAGAGAGAGAGAGAGAGAGAGAGAGAGTCCACTATGGAGGCTGCCCATGTGGCTTTATTTCACTGGCAGCTCTGCTTCAGTGTTATTCATATCAAGAACAACATTCCCAAACAAATACAACTGGTATACAGTTTGATTCTCTGTGGGAAAGACGTCCTGGCTCTGGGAGTGCAATGGCGCTGATGGTGGCTGGGCACAAAGCCAAAGTGACACATTCAGTCCCTGGAGGGAGGATTTGGTCACATATCAGCTAGTAATTTAATAGCAGCAATAGCTAGATGAGGCCTCAAGTTCTGCTCTTCTAAAACAACAAAATGCTTTACTGAGCTAAAGTGAAGGGCTTTTAAGTGCCAGTAAAAACAAAGACTAATTGGGGAGCCCTCTCAGGTAGTTCATGTTGTTTTGAACTCAGAGGCAAACAGCAGATTTATCTCACTATGGTAAACATATCCTTTAAGTATTTTAAATTAGGAAACTGGAAGAAATATTGGAGCTTGATCTTCCCCCATTTGGAATGATCTTGCATACTAAGTCCCCAAAAGAATGAGAGGCAAAAGTACCATTTTATTGGAACAATATATGTTGTTGAAAGCAAGGAAGCTTTTCATGCTTCAAGCTAAGGCAACTGAAAAAAAACCCTGCTGCAATCAGTGAATGAAATGTCTTATCCTGTAATAAAAGGCCATTAAAATGCATGGCCTACTGCAGGATTAGCCAATTGCTTTTCCTGGGGTGTGGCTATTTGGGAGTGTGGGCTGTAGAAAAACAACAATGAAATGGAAAGGACAGGCAGGAAGACGGAAATAGAGGGCTAAAGTCAGAGATGTTAATCAGTAGCAGTCTGAAGAACCCAAGTGGTAAAAGATGAAGTGGGGGTTGAAAACCATGAAAACAAAGCCTAGAAAGAAACAGAAGGATGTGGAAGAAGAATTAGGTTTTTTTTAATCAACCAAAAGCCAGTAGAAAACTCTAGAAACATGGCACTTTCCCTCAGTTCTTCTCTTTACAGATTGCCTCAGAGTGCACATATTACCCATAAGGCAGAAGGGAGGGAGAGTAGCTCCCAGAAAATGCCACACATGGTACTTATGGCCCACAACACTACAAATAAGAGCTCTCCCTAAAGAGCGGCTACTGCCTGACACAGACAAAAGAAGATGCTTTTCTGTTCACAAGACATGAAAACAGTAATTGCTGAGACATGTTCAGGCAGAAAGGAAAAAGCTGTGTAGAAGAAAACAGGCAACATGAGCTATATGAAAAGGAAAAATAGATGCATACAGAAGTAGGTTGCTCAAAAATGCATACTACAAAGGAGTCAGAGAGGTGTTGCAGATGGTTCACTGTACCAGATAGGAGACTAGGGCAGCATGTTTCTGAAATGGAGGGACAGAAGAATATGTCCACAAGGTTAATAGACAGAAGACTGTATTTCAAAAGCAACTGGAAAATATGTATGCCTTCACTGGTGGTATTATTGACCTATGCACATTTCAAAGATCTACATTAGTAAAGTAGTTCAGAATAATTTTTCTTAGCATCATGCTAGTAGTAAAAAAAAAAAATCCCCAAAGAGAAGGTGCTCAGGTACTATATAAAACAAGTTTTTTGCATAACAGAAATTAGAAATAAAACATGAGATACAAAACACCAGTCTTATCTAGTATTGAAAGCTTACCTTCTGGTTCAAGTTTTCTAAACATATGAATTAACAAGCAAGCAAAGGGTATATGGAGGATGTTGGCAAACAATCCAGGCTAGTGAACTGGGGGGGGGGGGGGAGGTAATAATGGGTAAATGGAATAACAATGCCAACTGGCCTTCAGCTATGCAAATCACCTTGAGGGGTAATAATAGCTTTTCTAGCCTATAGCTGCAAGGGTGCTGTTAGGTGATATGATGGTGATCAGGATGCATCCTGTTATCTCTCCTTCAGTGTTTCTCAAGCAATTTAGTCCAGTGTTTTTCAAAGAGTGGGCCTTGGGCCAAGACTTTCAGATGACCAATGCCAGCAACAGCATCTTCTTGCATGCTGAGTAAAGGTGGCCTGGAAAAGAGGGGAAGGGAAGTAAGGTCTGAGAGGAAAGGGCAAGAGGTGGTATTGAAGCAAATTTAAAAATGAAATAATATATTATTAATAATAAACAGGGAAAAGAAAGGAATGGGAAAAGAGAGGGAATCTGTTTTAAGTGAATATAAAAAGGCCCAGTGAGAAAGGATAAAAGAAAAAAGCAGGGGCTGGGTGGGGGGCAGGGGAATAGGAATAAGACACAAGTTGACTGAGAAAGATGAATGTGAGAAGAAATTACAGGAGATGGGGGGGACCCTTTCAGAGCTATGTGGTGCTGGAAAGAGAAAAATTTTTTTTAAAAAAAAAGGCTTCTGCATTTGGAACCTCTGGATTAGAATATTTTGCCTAAAATGTAGGTGCTGACTCACAATACCTCCAGAGGAAATTTTGTACTTCGGTTGAGGAAAGCTAAGCTATGGAACTTCTTGCCACAAGCAAAACACTTTGACAATAAATTTAGCAATTCTCAATGAACTATATATTAGTAGAATATGTCAGTAACTGGCAACTAATTATGCCAAACTCTGCCTCCATCTACCACCATTTTGTGATTGGCTCTGCCCCTTCACCATTTTGTGACTCCTAGTAATTTTCAGCAGTCTCCAGCAAGCCCTTGTGGTAGGAAGTTGGAGAACCCCTGAACTGTCTTTCTAAAAAACTGGGGCTTCCCAACCAAGCATCTATTCCACACCAGTATGTATAGAAATTCTTGCTACTGTTCTTTATGGGAATCTATCTATTGGTGTAGTAATCCCACACAGCTAATGAAAGTAGTGAAGCAGTATGGACAGTATGGTTGCACAGTCATCAGCAGGGATACATCTTGTAGCAACGACGTGGGGCTTTTCTACTAAGGCGGCCTCTTAACGGAATCATCTCCCCTCTGAGTTATGGCAGGCACTCACACTGATTATATTTATGCACCTGCTGAAATCTAATTTATTCTTTGCTGGCAGTTAAAACCAATCTCTTCTTAATCTGTTTGCTTTTTATTACTGTTTTTCTTGTTTTCCCTTTTTTAAAGATTATTGTATAGATGCAAATATTCTAGTTTTTACCTTGTATTGTACATCTTTTTGTGGTTTTTAAATGAAAGGCAATAGAAAAACATTTTAAAATGAATAACACCGTTCCACACCCTGCCCACCATTTTTCTCACACTCCTCTAACAGTCAGGCAACATTTTGAGGGGTTTCTATGTCATTCACAGATACAGAAATTAAACAATTTAATGTATGGATGTATTTGAGAAGCTCTCCCTTAGGATACAGTTCCTTTTTTCATATGGTGCATGATGTGCAATAATATACTATTTTAGAAATTCATATTGTTCTGGAGGACAAGCATGCAGCAGATGCTTAGTTACATTTGGAAATAATTTCCTTACTGATCATCACCTTTCAGCTTTTCTGGACCATCAGCATTTTGTTTTTTTTGAATTATCATTTATAAAAAATATTTATATACCACTGTATCAAAAATATATTCCAGCAGTTTATATAAAAAATAAAACTACACAGTAAAATCATTTTAAAAAACTAAAAAGTTAAAAGCAAAAATAAATTAAAAACAACAAAAGTTCCCAGAGAATCCTCATGGTCTATCACCATACTTCAGGCACAATGAGGCAGCTAAGCATTCCTTATCAGCTAAATGCTGAGCCAAAACAACTACCGGTACTTTCCCAGCGCCAATTAAAATATGCAGCTGGCATAGCTCAGTTGGTAGATCATGAGACTCTTAATCTCAGGGTCATGGGATCAAACCCTACGTTGGGAAAAAGATTATTGCATTGCAGGAGTTGGACTAGATGACCCTTGTGGTCCCTTCCAACACTACAATTCTATGATTCTATTTGGCTTTTAAGCCCGCATGAAAGTAAAACAGATAATACAGATATGCTACATGCCTGCATGTTGCAATTAACACTACTGAGCCAACTGACTTTAAAACTATTCAAAATATAAACACTCTAGAACTAGAACACACTGCAGAGCTCAAATACAACAGCTTTACTCATCAACATCTTTCTAGTTTTATTAAGTGTTATCCATATTACTAAAGTAACAAAATAGAACTTCATGAGACAAACACAAAAGCTAAACCAAACCTAGGCTGGCATGAGATGTTACATTCACAAGAAAAAATAATAAAGCAGGTTATCTGGATGTTTGTGATAAGATACAGACAGGTAAGTGGAGGGTACCATAATAAGAAATGGGAGAACATGAGGTGTGGCACACATGACTTACAAGATATACAGAAACATAAATCTATAACTGAAACTATCAGAGGCACAAGGAGTAAGAAAAATAAAAGGCTCCACATTACATTATGAAATATTTTCAACCAATTAGATGTTACTCATCCCATATTTCTTGAGAGACTTGTGGAAAAGGCCAATGTAAATTTCCCTTTATATATATTCAATAAAATCCCACCAAAAGATGTTACCCTTGATTTTTTTCTTTCAAAAAGTGAGTGTACAAGGGAGGTTTTTCATGTAATGCAATTTTTCATATATTATTCCACCTTAATGTGGTGTTAATTTCAGACAAAGAAGAAAATACTTTTAAAGGAAACAATAAGATATTATTTAGCCATGGTGAAGTCTGTTACTATCAAATGCATTCAAGGTCAGAAGGAATGTTTGCTCCTAACTTGGCCAAAGACCACATACTCTCTTATTGGGACTCAAAAGGCTACTGACATGACTTAATTTCCAAAGACTTTGGAGCAAAAAGAGGTGGGGTTAAGAAGATAAAGGCAGACTACTGCATGCAATTGTGTAAGCTTCATAAGGGTTTTGATATTTAGTATTTTTTATAGGATGAGCAGGCAACACTGGAGACAATAGGTATAATGCTACTACACTGCTCATGACCAATTATATGGGTGCCACAGTCAAACATAACATTTATGACCTATGTCTTAGAGCACAGGTTATGGTAAGAGTAAAGTGGCAATATAGAGAAGTAATTGTAAGTCAAGTAAGGAGTGTCAAACCTTTCTGCCTCTCACTGCATTCCCCTCACAACCCATTCTTTCCAGCCACATTACTCCTGATTGGCATCAAGATCAGAAATAAATCCAACTACCGGGGGGGGGGGGGACGGACCAATTTGGGTGAGAAATTGTGGGGCAGAAGCATTCACCCTAATCAGCATTCCAAGACACTGGTTTGCAGACATTCTGTATAGTGCAGTTCTAGGCACACATGCTTGCACCAGGCAAGTGTTAACTAATGGGTGTTGCTAATGAAGTCTGCAAGTACATGACAAGTGCTGCTGGCAAGAAGCTCCTGCTTACCACTGCCATAACCCAAAATGACAGTTAACTCTACCAGAAGGAAGAAATTTAGAACCAATTGACCCACATAACAAACTGCTTGCTATTTTTCTCTTGTTTTAATAAAAAATATCCATTTCAGATTGACTCATGTTCCTGGTTTTGTTCTTTGTGAACATATATACTTCTTGAGGCTGTGGGATGCCCTCAGTTACATAATTTGTATAATGTTATTAGCTGTCCTGATGTGAAATGCAAAAAGGCAATTGCTTGTTCACGAGATTAGTTCTCTAGAAACAGCTGGGGGGATGCAGATGTGATGATGGAAAACTCTGATGGTGATTACTACCCAACAATGAAAATGAGTATGACCACAGTTTTTCTTTATATGTATGAAAATAACAAAAAACACTAAGCTAAGTATTGTCAGACCAAATTAGCCACTTAAGCTTCAAAGAAAGGAAAAATCCATCTGCTTCAACTTCAAATGTGTGGCATTGGTTAACGTATGCTTCTAGTTGTCTGCTATAAGAAGTACGGTAATAATTTCTTCCAAGTGAAAACCTTCCTAGGCCCCCTGCTGTCACCCTGCAACACTATGTTACCTGCATATACAGGCTGGATGGCTTACTAGAATATTTGTCTGAGCAAAAGAACCCCTACACAAGAAAGATGCCTAGCAACAGTACTTCATTCAGCTCAAGTGTCTTCTTCTCTTTTATCCCAAATTCCCATTCCCTAAGTTTGTGTTGGCCGTAGTTATGTGTACCCAATGTTGTAGATTAGGCTGCAAACCTAGCCATGTCTACTCATAAGTAAAAAGGTAAAGGGACCCCTGACCATTAGGTCCAGTCATGGACGACTCTGGGGTTGCGGCGCTCTTCTCGCTTTACTGGCTGAGGCAGCCGGCGTACAGCTTCCGGGTCATGTGGCCAGCATGACTAAGCCGCTTCTGGCAAACCAGAGCAGTGCACAGAAACACCGTTTACCTTCCCACCGGAGCGGTACCTATCTACTTGCACTGCGTGCTTTCGAACTGCTAGGTTGGCAGGAGCAGGGACCGAGTAACGGGAGCTCACCCCGTCGCGGGGATAGGTTAGGATTGCATCCTTTGGCTATTATCTATCTTGTGAAGTTTGTCAAACATCTCAGCCCTGAATACGTCCAGGTAGTGCAGGCATAGGCAAACTTGGCCCTCCAGATGTTTTGAGACTACAAGTCCCATGATCCCTAGCTAACAGGACCAGTGGTCAGGGATGATGGGAACTGTAATCCCAAAACATCTGGAGGGCCGAGTGTGCCTATGCCTGAGGTAGTGTAACCACTGTTCCTTTAACTTTGAACTTGTCAACTATGCTTCCAGTGGTGTCTCTAGGAATATGCAGTGCCTTCACTATCTTTTTGTTATCTCTTCTCTTACCTTCTTGAACCATTCTCTTGACTTAGCCATATTTCTAACATGCAGCCAAATTTGACACTCATGAAATACATGAGCTGGCTAGGGGTTTGCTGTGTTCCAGCTCAAGCATACCTGGTGCAACTAACGAAGCCCCTGATTACCGGTATTGCATCAAGTGTGCTTGAGACAACACCTGCTGTATTTGTGCTGCTGTGAAGGATTTTATTCAGGGGGTGAAATAATAGTGAGACTGGAGAAGCCAGTATAAGTTGCATTTTCAGCTGATTTTGGGGAAATCACTTTAAGTATTCATTGTGATGAGCAGGGGCGTTCCTAGCCCCTTGGCTGCCCGGGGCGGGAAGCCAAGAGGCACCCCTGGGGGCGGGGCGTCGCCCCCACGCGCGCATCGTGACGTCATGCCGCGGGGCGCCGGGCGGGGGCGGGGCGTGCGCGCGGCGACGCCCTGCCCCCGCGGGGTGCCGGGCGGGGGCTTTTGGAGCGTTTTTGGGCTGCAAAGAGTCCTGAAGCCGCTGCTGTAGCACAAAGGGGGTGCTACAGCAGCGGCTTCAGGACTCTTTGCAGCCCAAAAAGGCTCCCCAAGTTCCCGCCCGCCATCCCCGGGGGCGGGGCATCGCGGCGTGTGCGTCATGAAATTTGATAATAAACCTGATTTGCAGTGGGGGCTGAATAATTTTGATTGTAACTGTAAATCACGTATTTGCTTCCAATAAAGTATACTTATGGCAGAAATTAAAAATGCTGTTCATCCAACCTGCAAAGTCACTCTTACATATATATTTTTTGTAATAGGGCCTTTTGGACTTACTCTATGTATTGCTTAAATTTAAATTAAATTCTAGCTGTAGTCTCAAATCATTTCCAAGTACAGCCTGTTATAGCCAACTACATCATACTCGGAGTAGATCCACTGAAATCAATGGACTAAAGTTAGTCATGACTGACCTTTAAATCCATTCCATATATGACTTAATCAAATATCACCCAGATACTTGTGCCATAAACAACTGTTAAATGGTTGCTCTACTTGTGTATTCTTCTACCTTAGCATACTCCATACTCCAAGTTAACTAGTGTATCACCTACTTAACTTAAAAAAAAAGGAACAAAAGAGTGACTTGGAGGAGAGGAATAATGCAGGGTGTTAATAACTGCTTCTGCCTTCTCCTCTTGAGTTAATAGAAATATAGCACCCTCTTGTGTTTCCTTACTCTGGAGTCGTGAAAAAGTTTCATTAAAAAAGAGCAAGGGCTGTAGTTTTAAACATCTCTGAAGTATCAGTCTGAAACAAGAGTTGCATAGCCAGACAAAATGTAAAGATACTTAAATGTGTACAGGGCTAACAGTTAAACAAATAAGTCAGTCATTGGCAACCCATGCATGCATGCACGCACACACAGGTCCTCCTGCAATTATTAAGAAGATTCCCATGGTGGAGAGTGTATCCCTACTGAATCATAAGACAGGGAAATATCATATTCCAAGGTGCATGGGAAAAATGAAATTATTTTAGACCTTGTTCAAGTACTGTAACCAAGTCAATGAATGCACCTCCTGCAATTCAGCCTTGGTGTGACACTCCTCCAAGTTTCAATTCAGTTAAGATTATGTACCCATCCACATGTAATGGTCTGGTCCTGGCTTGGCCCCCGAGCCAAAAAACAGGGGTGTTGCATTCCCAGGACAAGGGCTGGCCAAACTCTGGAGGTCCAAGGTAGCAGTTGGGTAACAAGGCAATTAAAATACACAAGGTCTTAAGAATATGTCAAGGTCGAGCAGTCCACAGTGAGGCAGCCCAAAAGTGGGCATGGTCCAATAGCATAATCATGAAACAAAGCCAAGGTCAAACACAGCAGAGCAAGGTATTAGTAGACGACACCCAGGAAAAAAACCAGAAACCAGAAGCTGGGTTGTACACAGCTGAGAACCAATATTGTTCCACAACTAACAGTCTTCAAATGGAGCATGATGTAGTTTATAGTCATCCAGACCCCATCCAGACCTAGCTCCAGCTAGTTAGCCCAACTTTCAAGGTTCCTTGCTTCTGAGAGCCCTTATTCTCCAGGAACCTGGTTCTTCTAGGCCTTGAGGCACACACTCTTATCAATGCCCATTAGTATTAAACTCTTGAGTACGAGAACCTACATCTATATAAAATAACTATTACAGGCAAACAGCATGATTTTGATTTTGTAAGCCTTATAGTTCATTTTAAAAAAAGAACTCAACTGAATAGGGTGCAGGTTATTTAGAAAATGAAATGGAAGCAGTTTCTTCAGTAAGTTCAGCCCAATATAAGCTCATAGCAGTTCTTAACACCTGTATTCAATTACAAAAGATTGAAAACATCTAAGAGGTGTCTTCATTAGCAACTGATGCTTTTTGGTGATGTGAGGTGCACTGATGATCTTACCAAGATGGTCTGCAGTATGGAGAGGCCAGAATAACCTCATGAAAAATCTGTCCTTTCCATCGCATGTTGCAAAAAAAGTGGGGGAGCCTAGTATTCCAGAATTCTAATCTTGTGGAAATATAGGGGATTGAAAGAGGAACTACGTGCCCAGTTGAACAATGACAAACCTGGTTATTGTGATGAAATATTGTCCACAGCCAATAATTGCTGCCAGGAGCCCCCCCCCCAATTATGCAGGGGTTACATTCTGGGCCCCCGCGCACATAAGTGAAATCATATGAAGGGGGAACACCTTTTTAAAAGCCTCTGAACACCCATTTTTTCCTCTTCTCCAGCTCTCTCCCCTCTCACTTTCCACACAACTCTCTCTTCAAAAACAGCTGAAGTTCTGGGGCAAGCTGGAGGCTGGAGCGTGTGTGGCAAAGCAGCTGCTGCTATGCTATTTTGCATGTCAGCTGCTAGGCAGGGAGGCTGAGCAGCCTAAACAAATCTCTGCTCTTCCCCAGGTGTTGACACCCTCTTTGGGCTCCAGGAAGAGTCTCCTCAGTAATCACAATGACTCTCTAGCTCTCTCCCGCCATTTCCTGGTATGGTTCTATTTATTTAATTATTTCCCAGAGTAACACATATATGTGGTAGCATGTGAATAGAACATGTGTAAGGGGTGTGTGTGTGTGTGTGTGCCTGTACTTTGACTCAGTATCATCATCTCTACCTGTCATATCTTTCTCATACTGGTCAGAGAAAGTGGCATAAAACGGATGCCTCCCAAATCACACTGAATAGCCACTTCCCCTTCCACACAGAAACCTGGATGACGCTTATATGCATGCCACACCACACAAATAAAAATATTGAGAATCCATTCCAGATCTTTCAAAGAAAAAACACTGTATTAGTACAGTATTTGGACCAGCTGAATAAAGACAATATAATGTGGCAGTATAGCAAAAAAATAATTTAAAAAATCCAAAAAACCTCCATAAATTATACCTCTATCAATGGTAAACGTGGAAAGGCCCTTAATCAGTTTCCTAAGGAAGAGTCTTTTCCCCTGGGTTCAACCAGACCATATTTCTCTGAAATGGCTGTCAGAGATTAACACATTTGTGTGAAATTTCTGTCATTGATTAGCTAGTATGAAAAGTGTTAATTTAAGTACCCATCAAAGGGAAAGTTTATCAAGCGCTAAACATATTATTTAGTAACTGACACTCTGACAGATCACGTTCACCGTTCCCTATAGGAAAAGCAAGTTCCTACTACACCGCTCTGCAGAAAATAAATGTCATTCACTTCTTAATACCACTCTTTTTTTAAACCCACTAAGTAAATGACTATCAGTAGCACAGAAATCTTGGCATCATGAACAGTAATTGCAGCTTAATGAGGAACAGCCTAAAATATTACACTGGATGCTTGCATAGCTGTCAACTTTTTCCTTTTCTTGCGAGGAATCCTATTTGGAATGAGGGAATTTCCCTTAAAAAAGGGAAAAGTTGACAGCTATGCGCTTGGTCCCACTCACTCTGGAATATAGTTAAAATAGAGAAAATCATGCATAATTTGAGATTTCGGCAAGGACTAGAACCTCCAGACAATTTTTATGTGATTTGGGATTCCTTTATGACATATGCAGTGGAACTACCATTTTCAAGACAAACTTTGTCACAAGCCTGACAAATCTGGAAATATACTTCATGATCTGCTAAAGCTGGTAGTTTTTACTTGGATGTTATTATTTTAACTCATGTTTAACACATTCTACATGTCTGTTTTATAGTTTTGTTTCTCATCTTTTGATTTTCATCTGTTATAATTGTTTTATCTGTTTTATATACATTATTTTAAAAAGGAATAAAAAGCTTTCCAAACAAATCAACACAAAACGAAACAGACTCAATTCAGACACGTCAACAAAACATTATTCAGAAGCAGCTACTGTAACCTTTAAGGTAGTGATGGCCAAACTTGGCCTTCCAGCTGTTTTGGGACTCCAACTTCCATCATCCCTAGCTAAAAGGACCAGTGGTCAGGGATGATGGGAATTGCAGTCCCAAAACAGCTGGAGGGCCACGTTTGGCCATCACTGCTAAGGTATGCCAATAGGATGACTGAAATGAGGCAAAGTTGTGGACACCACATGGCAGGTACACACTGCTCCCTCTAGCAAAGATTGCACATTGATTTAACATGCAATGCTCTTTTACTATTATCTATCCAACCTTTTACTACATTGGTTATATCTGACCTTCTCCCAATAAGAGGACAAAATAACTAGTTTGTTCAGATCACACAAAGGCTCTAGTCACTCACTAGTCAAAGTATATAAAAAGAATGAAGAAATTATCAACACATGGAGGGACACTGGAATCATACCCACACGCTTCCTTCCTGTCTCCACTTCACATGTCAGCATAACATATGCAGTTCAATATGCACCAATCAGAAATGCACAATCTTTAAAGTTCAATACAGGAGAGACTTGCTAAAAAATGCACATAAATAGGACATGCACATAGGAACAAATACATGTATGTAACTTTTAGACTGTACCAATCCCGAGGGAGGATGCAGAGGTGTGATTCTGCTTTCCTACTGCATGTTGACTTTATGTACATTACTGAATATATGATCAGAACAAGAACTGAATATTGGGAGATAAATGTTTAATCAATAAATTTTTAAAACATCAAGTGTTAAAGCTTACATTGAACCTATGCCCATGCAAACACTACTATAGGCTTCCTAGGCCAGCAAGTAACAAGAGAAAGTTTACTAAGTTGCTAATTTGGCAAGTTTTTTTTTAAGTTATGCAAATTCCTAATGGCGTGCTCTGGTCCATGGGGTCACAAAAAGTCAGACACAACTAAACAATGGTATTATAGAACCTGATTCATTTCAATAAAATTATTTGGTAAAATGCCTTAGGGATTTTGGCTTGCCAGACTTCTGCCTGGCCTGTTATGAGCTAAGTTGCTTATCTATATGCAGGACCAGCCCACCCATGCATGACACAAGGTGAGGCAACTGCCATAGGGGGAGGCAGGATCCTGATGTAGATCTTTATTCCCCGCCCCCTTGTTCCTAATGTATATCAACCCTTCTTCCCTCGCTGGGAGGGGAGCACCATTCTGTCGTTCTTCTCAGGCACCAAAATGTACTTGGCTGGCCCTGTCACCATGCTTAGAAAAGCTTCACCTTCCAGTCTGTGTCCTAAATCAGTTGGCAGCCCTTCAGTTTGGCTGCCAGACTTTGTTAATCTGTAACACACCAACTTCCATGTATTTGACCTGGCCATTTGAGGTTGACTACACTTACCCCATCATGACAACCAAGTTCTTGTGTGGCTTTCTTTTACGACTCTGAAAAACAAATCAGATGAATTTGGTTTTAGATTTAAGATGCAGGAGAAAACAAATCAGCATTACTTTTCTTTCTGTGTTTTGTTTATTATAAAGTCTTACACACCAATATTCAATTAAACTAAGTTACTGGTAGAGAAACACAAAATACTGTCATTTGCAAAACAGAAGGCAACCACAGCATTTGTTCTTATATTCTTTTTTGGTTTTGGTTCCTCATTAATTTCATCCTTTCTTATATGGAGCTAATAAGGTCATAAGAGTCTGGTAGGCATTTTTTCTTTTACGCAGAACTTTAAGTTTATTAAACAAACAATGAAATGTCATACAGAAAATTTCTGATATATCTTTACTGGAGTTCTATTGAGGGAAACACAACAAATTGTGGCACACATAGCTCTGATCTCCAAAAGAATGGAATGGCCAGGTGGCTCAGGAGGATCTGCAGAAGCAGGGGAGGGGGGCTACCACTGTTCCTGCACCCCCAGCTTCTTTTGCCTCACTCAGCCTAATGATGGGGCTGGCTGGAAATCTGAAGTGTGTGCTTCACACTACAACATTTTGTTGCAGGCCCTATTTAGCGGAAATCCAGATTTAAAAGCAAGACTAGAAAGAAGCAAACATAACAAACCAGGCCACACACAGGTAAGATGCGTAAACGAAGGAAAGCAGCCTCCTCATACCAGCCTCACTGCTCCACGCTGAGCATTGTGGCGGTCTATTTCTCCGACCCTCCAGGGTTTGGGGGCCAAGGTCTACCACGACCCATTCCCCGTCCGTCCGTCCCTCCCCAGCCCCCTCACGTTTCGGAGGGATATGCCTGGGATGAAACTTGGGAACTTTCCCAAGGGAAACACGTGCTCTGCTACTGCTCCAGCTGCGGGCCCTGCCTTGGGAGCCGGATTCAGGCCGACGTAAAGCCTACTAAGTTCAACAGGGCTAGGTTTCTGACAAAAGAAAGGAACCCCAAAAAAGCTTCCTCTCAGGATTGGGGTCCGCACATCCTTCTTATTTTCAGAACGTGGCTCGCTTCGGGTTTTTTTGTGATAAAGCCCAGGACGCATATTTTGAGAATTTTTACTACATAAGGGAAACAAAAAAACCAACAAGCCCGCCCCGCCACCCACCCCTGGCCCGCACAACCGGTACCTGACGCTCTTTCTTCTCACTTAAAAACTCCTCGCAGGATGTCGCCTCCGCTACCGAAAGCCCAGAGCAAGTGATACAGGTGGATGAACCTCGCGCAGGCTCCACCTCCGGGGGCCAACGAGTGGTCACACTCAGGTGTCACTCACGTGAACCCCGCCTCCCTCCTCAAACAGCCGTTTCGAGCGTCGGGCAGCCTCCCTCAACCGCCCCTCTCCCTCCCTCCCTCCCTCCCTCCCCGGGCAAGCTCCAGTCGAGGCAAGCGATTAGCCGCCGAAGCCGACAGTCACGTTCACCCTGCGCGGCGATTGGACGACCCCCGGAGGGAGAAGGCGGGCCAATGTTGTGGAAGGGGTGAAAGTCGTTGGTGTTTACTAGGCGTGAGGTGAGGGGGGGGGGGATTGTTGAGGAGTTTTTTATTTATTTATTTTAAAGAACTGCTGGCTGTTCTACACCCTTCATCTCTCTCTCTCTCTCTTTCCCCTCCACTTTGGGGCCTGGAGCTTCCCCAGCCTCACAAGCCTCCGGAGCAATGGGGCTGAGGAAGAAGAATAAGAGCCCGCCAGTCCTGAGCCATGAGTTCGTTATCCAGAACCACGCGGACGCCGTGTCCTGCCTGGCCATGGGCCTCCTCTTGGGGCTCATGTTCGAGGTACCAGCGCTGTGTAGGGCCAGGGGACGAGAGAGGCCGGGAGGAGGGCGAGGGTGGGGGTAGGGTGGTCAGCGTAGTAGCGGAGCGCGGGCTTCTCGGCTGAGGCACACCCCTTTCCTTCCCCCCTCCCCCTCCTTCGCGCGCGGCCCCGCCCTTTCCCGAATTTCGGCTCGGGCACTTCCTTTTCCTTGGCGAATTCTCACCATCCGCACGCCCCCTCTACGTGTGCCCGTTCACGTTCTTCCCCTGTGCAAGGGAGGCGACGTTATCCCTGCCGGGGCCCCCTTCGCCAACCGCTTCTCCCTCCCTCATTCCCTTTCTCTCCCCCTTCCCCCGCACGGAGTCTTTTGCTCAGATAACTCGTGAAAGCAAGCCAAGCCACATGTTAGAGACCCTCTGTCGGGAGAGGGAGGAGTGGGGTGAGGTGGGATACAAATTATCGATGGTAGAACTGATAAGAACACCACCCCACAACTACAGTAAATGATTTCTCGGCATAGCAGCGATAGATGCCTTTTGGTTAATGTAGTGCTACATAAGGCAAAGTGGGAGGCAAAGCCCCCCCCCCTTCTCTGAAAGTTTTGTCCTGCCTCTACTGATATTCGAAATTGGCCCATCCTCCATTTTCAAGGCCTGTTTGTGTGTGTACACATACACTGGTTGGCTGCTCTCCGGAGCTGGTCACATAGCATTGCGAGCCCAGCCTTGGCATCTATTTTCAGCGCTGAAGCTCAGTTCTACTGTGCACAATAAGAACAAACCTCAGTATAAGGAATCTCAAGTTTCTTTGGTTACTCACTAAAGTTTAATAAGAAGCTAGATTTGAAGTATTTCTAGACTAGCCTTTTCCAGTCTGGTTGTCTCTCTTCCAATATGTTTTGGACTACAGTTCCCAAAACCCCCAGCCAGTGCTGATGGGAGTTGTAGTAAAAAACATCTGGAGGGGCACCAGTTTGAGGAGGAGCAGAACTTGGCACAGTATCTCATTTTCTGCGTTAAGCACTGTTTGTATGTGTAAGTTTTGAGAGACTCGGTCATATGTTTATATGAGTTGGCAATCGTGTGATATGCCAAATGCAGCTATTGGGTGTACAGTGGTACCTTGGTTTACAAACTTAATCCGTTCCAGAAGTCCGTTCTTAAACCAAAACCGTTCTTAAACCAAGGCATGCTTTCCCTAATGAGGCCTCCCGCCGCCAATACCCTTGAACCATTTGGATTCCATTCTTAGACCGAGGTAAAGTTTACAAACCGGGACACTATTTCCGGTTTTGCGTTGTTTGTAAACTGAATCGTTCTTAAACCAGACTGTTCTTAAACCGAGGTACCACTGTAATTGTATTTGGCATGACACATATAGTTGTAGCATTGATTATAACATAAGTATAACTGTTGATACCCCTATGCTACATTAGAAAGGGTGTATGGAGTATTAGAGGAGCTGTAGTACCTCTGGTGGGGGATATACGCTCCTTCTGTGATAGTTTGTCTGCAATGGACTCAGCTGTCACCTGTGGCTCCTAGAAGCTGTTAGCATGTAACTGCGCCCCAGAAATTGCTTCAGCTGGCCAACTAAACCAGGTGTGGGTATTTGATTGGTATCAAATCCTCGGTAAGTTAGGCTCCAGCACATTGAGCAGATGAGGCCAATAGTGGGTTCACTGGTCAGGAAGGCGGTTTCTGCATGTGCTGTAGAGTGAAGTGAGGGGCACATGAGGATCATCAACCTGGGAAGGTAGGCCATCTAGAAGAAGGAAAATTGATCCTAAACCTCCATTGCCTTGAGGAATTTTGTTGGGAGAACAAAAGGCTAAGAAGTAAATCCTACACAAATCCAGAGTGGAATCCCTAAGACAGTTGGATGGTGCCTTGTATACCACCATCTGGCAACTCCTGCAGCCAAGCTGGTGCCAAACATATTGCTCTGCTTTCCCTTGGACCACATCAGTGAGGCCAAGAATGGGGGGGGGCATGTCTTGTCATCTGGGCAGCCTAGGACCTCCATACATACTGCCCAGGCTTGTGCCCTCGGGAGGTCACTTCAGTGCTGCAAATGCAGTGGTATGATTTTACCTCTGTTTGGTGTACTCCATTGTCTCTCAAGACAGATGGATGCCAACCAACATTAGAAAGCTAATAGGGTGCACACTATTCAGAAGGAATGAGGTGTGTAAAAGTTATGGAAAGCTGTGTTGATGTATGTACAGCAGTGTTTTTCAACCACTGTTCCGTGGCACACTAGTGTGCCGCGAGATGTTGCCTGGTGTGCCGTGGGAAAAATTGAAAAATTACTTTATATATAGTCAATATAGGCACAGAGTTAAATTTTTTAACATTTTCTAATGGTGGTGTGCCTCGTGATTTTTTTCATGAAACAAGTGTGCCTTTGCCCAAAAAAGGTTGAAAAACACTGATGTACAGATTGCTAAATTGGTTGGTTGATTGTTTGAAGAATGCTTTTTGTCCCATTTGGTTCAAGCAGCAGGTAAATTAATTGTGGTAAAAAGGTGTAAGAGGTGTACGTTTGTGCTTTCCACATGGGATACTGTTAATGTAAACAACTTAACATGCCTTACAATAGTCTCAGGAGTGGCCAAATTTAAATAAGCATGTTCATCACTGACTCATAAACCTGCAAAATGGAATTTGGAAAAAGACTCAGAATTACTTTTGCACACCTTAGATTTTATATAAAATGACTGTGTCACAGTTGTGCCCTGTCTTCAAAAAATGCCATCAAAAGTGATGTTAAATAGAGGTGGGCAGGCAAATCAATGAACAATAAAGAGATGGATATGTAGGGTTGAAAAGCCTCCCATGTGCTTTTCAAGAATCCCAGCTCGGTCTGAGGCAGTCTTAACAGCAAATGAATTAGTGAACATACCGGTAGATTGGGGGAGTAAATCGAGAGGAAGGGGCAATGCTATGATCCTGGAACAACACGCAAATACGAATGTTGAAGGATACAGAAGAAGTTCATAGGGAGCAGCAGGTCAACCAATTGGGGGTTAGGGAATAATTGATTAGATCCAGCAACTTCTTCTCCACTACAGTTTTTACTCTAGTCATAAAGACATGTGGATCTAGACATTACTTTAGCCCAGGGATAGGGAACTGTGGTCCTCTAAATGGATGTTTGAGACCAGTAACATTTGGAGGGTCATGGGTTTCCCCTTCTTGCTCTTTTTGTATGTAATCTGGATATTGCACAGCACTGTTATGTGCCAAAAGATTTGCAGTGACTAAGTTGATGGTCTGAAAATGAAGTGGTGCTGTTTTTTCTTTTTAAATCTAAGGCCATTGTAAAAAGAGGGAAATAAGTTTCTACCTTCACTCAGCAAGCTGCTTGCATTGGTCTTAGAGTAAAATACAATCAGAAGATTTGGCATAATTCTCCTCAACACAACTCACTGTGCTAGTTTGAGAGGACTTGTAGAAGACTGTTAACGTAATCAGGCTGCAAGTTGCAGTTGTACTCTTAGATCTGCAATACATTAAGTACAAGTGTATAATAGACTTATGTTTATGATTGGTAATTGGTTACAAATAAATAACAGAATTTCAGTTTTTAGAGTTGTGAATATCTTCCAGATGGAACTTGCTGTTGGATTTACAGTAGCAATATAAGCATTCTAATACATTTTATATACTCTTCTTTATTTCTGCTAGATCCTCTGTGACATTCTAGCTGCAGATATTGCCTTATACATGCCATATACTTGTTCTTTTAACACGCCTGATGCCTTAAAATGTATTTATTTATGGAGTGTATGGTTTCCTCAACCAAGTGCTACATAATAATATGATTTGTTTGCTTAAATATTTGGGCTACAAAGTAGCAGAGAGTTAGGGAAGTTTTGACTTAATTGGGTTTAAGCACTTAACTCCTTGGTGGATTGTGATCATAAGATGATGCTCACTCCTGTAGGTAGAGTGTAGAAGTTGTTGTTTTTTTAATGTGGAATTTGTATTCTGCCTTTAGAGAAAAGCACTTTGTGTTTGTAGTCTCCCTGTTTATTTGAGTAGAATGAATATGGCTTGAAAGACCCTACCATTGTCATTGGCTGTAAATCATTGTATGTGTCCTCCTGCCATGCAATATTCAATCCAGGAAAATTTAAAAAGAAGCCTGTGTTGGTTAGCTGTCTGTTGCTGGAGGTGGACCAGGAAAGGATACTTCCCTTTGCTTCCGTGCTGTTTTGGTATCTCTTGAGGAAATAATTTTCATCCCTGCTTCTTGAACAGTTCTCTGAAAAACTGTGCCTGCATCATAAAGGAGATTTAGGCTTGAATGTAATGTGTGTGCTTCTGTGTATTGAAAATAAAATTGCAAGCATGTAAACAATGTATATATGTGTATTTTGGGGATCCCTTGCCAATTTAACACTTTTCGTCCCTTAACCATGGTTCTGGGGTTGGAGTCTCATGTTTCCTAACATTTTAGGCCCTGGTTTTTCCCATGGTTAGTCTTTATATCTGCACATGTTAAGCATGGCTAATGCTAAGCTGACTTTGTTCCTAACAAGAACTTAGGAGCCAACTTCAAAACTTAGCTTTAGGTCCTCCTCATGATCAAACCCAGCTTAGTGTGTTAACCATGTTTTACATCAGTGTAGACATAATGACTGTGAGTAAAAGTCATGGGAGTGGGGATTTGCAAATCAGAGAGCACAATCTTGTGACTCTGATCTCTTAAGGGACTGCCAGTGTCAGCCATTGGTATGGCCCAATTTTAAACTTGGTGATACAATCCTAGACCAGTGAATGTTTACCATCCTTGATGCATATAAATTAAATAAAATAAGACTGAAAGCCAGAAAGGATGAAAGCTGTACAGTAGCAGCTTTTAGGAAACATGTAAGCGATGTAAGCGCTTGCTAATTTGCCTTCTGTTTTAAATTTTAGGTTACAGCCAAATATGCCATTATGTTTATTACTGTTCAGTACAATGTTACATACACCACAGGTAAGAGTAAAACAAAATCATCTGCATGGCTGGTCATTGGTTTAAACAATAAAACACTGATACGTTTCATGACAATTATTTACAGTGCAATCTTGTGCATGCTTACTCAGAAGCAAGTTCTGTTGAGTTCAGTGAGTCTTACTCCTTGGGTTGTGTAGGATTGAAGCCTTTATTTAAAATATTTTTTAGTCTGCAGTACAGCCTGATCCTATGCATGTATATTAACAAGTTCACTGACTTAAAAATGCAAGAGAGACTTTCTTTTAAATTCCTTTAATCCTAGATAGCACATACTCTTAAGTCTTGAATTGTTATCCAGTTATTTCTTGAAGAATTCATCATAGAAATCTAAGACGTTAGGAATTCGCCAGACACCGGGCGCATTTTGCAATTAATTGCATCCACATGGAGATCTCTGGCTGCCAGGTTGGCAACTGACATCTCCATCTGGCTGGCCCCTCCAGCTTTCTTAAGCAGATAAGCAGAAGAGTTATTTATCGCATTTATATCCCACCTTTTTCTCCAAGGAGTACCTGTACATGGTTAATTCACACACACCCTCCTCAGTTAATCCCTGCAAATCTCCTGTTAGGTAGGTTAAGAGGTGGTGACTGGCCCAAGGTCACCTAGTGAGTTTCCTGACTGAGTGGCAATTTGAACCCTAATCTCCCAGGTCCTAGTCCGACACTAACCACTATACCACACTGGCTTCCTAGAGTACTTCTGCTAAGGGGAAGCTATATAAATTTTGTAGGTAAATAAAAATCAGGAAAGTAAAATGTCACTTACAGAAGGATCTGAAATACTTTCCTTGAAGCTTGAATTTGTTTTAATGTGTTGTAAATCGATTTGAGATTTTTTCTTTAAAATATAAAGCGGTATAGAACTGAAATTAATAATAAAATGAAGGATAAACAATAAACACCACCGGGGGGGGGGGGGAATGGTGCCTAGACATTTTTGTGGTGACCACAACCTAGGGTAAAAGTGTCATTTGGAGATTGGCTTATAAATTTCTAAAACTGATCTAAGATAAGCAACATTGATGAAAACCATTTTTGTGTTCTTTTATTGCCTAATGGTTTTCCAAGTGCACTCTGTACAGCTGGATACTTCTATAATAATAATATGTTATGCATTTCAGATGAGAGGCCTGAGCCGGTACATTTCTATGAGTATGGTCCAAAAGACGTGGCCACCATCTTTTTCTACATGCTTATAGCCATTATTCTTCATGCAGTGATTCAGGAATACATACTAGATGTAAGTTGAGCTTTATTAGATGGGTGTATATATTTTGGGTTTGATAAGTTCTTAGCTCTTAAGATGGCTTTCTAAATACCGGTAATACATCTAGTACTTGTCATGAAGTACTTGATATTCGGTGCCAGAAATCAACAAATTGTTCATTCAGTCAGTCACTGCAAGGCTTGCTAGAGCAGGGGTTGGGGATCTGTGGCCCTTCAGAATCTGACTCCTATAAGCCCTCGCCAGCATGGCCAAGGATGAGGGGAGTTGGAGTCCATTAACATCTGGAAGCCCACAGCTTCCCTGTCTGTGTTAGAGACTTCTCTTACTGTCCTCTCATTGCAGGTAGGTAGCCGTGTTGGTCTGCCATAGTCAAAACAAAATAAAAAATAAAAAAATCCTTCTAGTAGCAAATTAGAGACCAACTAAGTTTGTTCTTGGTATGAGCTTTTGTGTGTATGCACATTTCTTCAGATACACTGAAACAGAAGTCACCAGACCCTTATAGTGAGAGAGTAAGGGGGGGGGGGTATTACTCAGAAGCATGTTGGGAATGGGTGATTGGCTGATGGGTGTGGAAAACCTGTTGAGGACTGTTAACGGCTGCAATTAGTCTTAAAGGAAAAAGCAAGGGTGAGATGGCTAAAGATAGCTTTGTCATGTATAATGAGATAAGAATCCAATGTCTTTGTTCAGACCAGGTCTGTCCATGGTTTTAAGTTTGGTAATGCATTGTATGCATTCTTGCCCACCGTTTCAGTGGAACTTGCCTATTACCCTTGTTAGCTATACAGTATGTCATAAGCTGTATATCTTGGGCTCTGCAGTGTGTGAGGTTCAGTTGCCAGTATGGGGCACAGCATGTTGCATTTTTACAAATACTTGAGTAGTAGGGCTACTCTGATAGGGTTGAATTGCTGTAGATCATAGTCATATTGCTGACCTGGCAATTCCAATTTATAGCCTTATTGTATTGGAATACAAATGGAGAAGATAAGCTAAACACTTACAGGTAGGTAGCTGTGTTGGTCTGCCATAGTAAAAAAAAAAAAAAAAATGGTGCATGCACACAAAAGCTCATACCAAGAACAAACTTAGTTGGTCTCGAAGGTGCTACTGGAAGGAAGCTAAACACTGACATTGTGCTGATATTAGATTATCCAGAGAACATATTGTAATCAGTACAGAAAAACACCCACTTCCTAACTCATGTAAACTCTTGTTCATGTTTTTGTTTTTTAATTTCTAGAAAATTAATAGACGTCTCCACTTGTCAAAAACAAAACATAGCAAATTCAACGAATCAGGGCAACTAGCAGTTTTCTACTTGTTTTCATTTGTCTGGGGAGCCAGTATTTTGTCTGCAGTAAGTAAGTCAAGTTATCTTTCTAGAATTTATTCAACATACATATTAGCACAAAATAAATGATCACTTCTTTTACCTGTATATTTCTCCCCATTAGGAAGAATTCACAACCAATCCAACTTTATTGTGGAAAGATTACCCTCATTCTCGAATGTTGTAAGTGTTGTTCTTGTGTTCCTTCATCTGATTTTAGTGGATCTTGCTTTACTTGTTCAATTAACTTTCTGAAGTTCTTCAGGGTGAATACATCTCTGCAGTGTCTAATCTCCAATCATAGTTTTATACATTTGTGTTGTCACGTCCCCCTCAGTTGCATTTCTCTCTCTCCAGAAGCTAGTATATATATGAAAAAAAATTAACCTCCCTTTGTAAGAAATTGTAACAGTCACTGGTCTACTTTAGTTGCATCTCTTCTGACTCTGTTATGTTCTCTTGAATTGGGGGACGGGATAAGACTAACCGTCTTCAACCATTCATTTTGAATGCAAGAAGAGGGCAGTATGTATACAAGTCCCATCTGCAATGTCCCCTTCCCCATAATACACTTAAAATTCCCCCCTACAGAATCTGTGTCATCATGCATTCTTTTAAATATATGAATATTCATCCTAGATTTATATACCCATATTTTCCGTCATATAAGCCGACTGGGCGTATAAGACAACCCCCAACTTTTCCAGTTAAAATATAGAGTTTGAGATATACTCGACCGCAGATTCTCCACCCGGCGTATAAGACGACCCCCGACTTTTGAGAAGATTTTCCTGGATTAAAAAGTAGTCTTATACGCCAGAATATACAGTAATAGTTTACAATATTTGCTGATATATTTACCAGTATTTGAACTTATGTTTGACTTTGCAAATAGAATCCATTTGCAGTCAACCAAGATCTTTCCTAATGCAAGCAGTTTAGACTCCATTATGTATGTAGGATTGTACATTAGTTTTCATTTAGGCTGAACTTAGTCTGCTGTTCCATTGTCCAGTCAACTGTGAAGCTCTTGGGATTTTACTGCCCTTCCTATTTCATTGTCTGTTCCACACCCATATCTTGATAGTTTATGATTATAAAACACCAGTACAAATGTAGATCCAAGTGGGATCTACTGCCAGTGCAGTGACAGCTATTTTTTGTTGCCAACACCATGTCCCCAGTTCCTTGTCTATAAGAGGGATCTTGTTATCCAATGGTTGCTATGCTTTTTAAGGAACATTTGAAAGACTATGCCAATGAAGTGCTGCCTGCATATTGAGATTGCATTTGTCAGGCTACAGTATGTGATAGTGTGCCCTTGCTATCTTTCACTTGTATACATAATATTGAAACATTCATTAAAATAAAATATTGGGGAGTTTTTCTATGAATGTTGAGTGTTGCAGATTAATTTAATCAAGAAAGTCAAATTGTATGAGCAAGGTCTACATTCTTGACTGACTGCTAACAAAGCCAAAAAATACGGTTGCAAGATTTCTCTCCCCTTCTGCCTTGGGGGCAAGTGCCTTTCCCCTACAGCAAAGGAGCATTCCAGCTTCAGCTGATGCTTGGCTATAGGAATTAAAACCCATTTGCTCAGCAATAGCTGAAGAAGCATCCCTCTCCCCACATATTTCTCTTTTGGAGAGTATATCAACTTCAGCTGATACTGGGTGGTGGCAGGCAAAAAACTCCCATGGAACTTTCTTTGCCCTGGAGCCTGGTAAGGGTGAAGTCATGGACTGGCTGGATGCAGAGGAACGAAGGGAAGAACAATTGGTGGACGATAAGCAGTCAGAGGGAGAATGCTAGGAAGAGAAGGTGTTGGTAGCTGAAGAGGTAACATGGCTTAGTGAGCTAGGAGAGTCTGTGGCAGAGGGAAGTCCAGAATCAGAGGCAGAAGCTGAAGCAGGGGAGGTGGGACATGAAGAGGCAGATATGAGCCAGGCTGGTGAAGAGTCACAGGTGTCTCCCTCTCCTGCTGTGACAAGCTCTGTTCCCCCCTGGTCTCCCAGAACCAGATGAAGCATGAAAGGGGCAAAGGGAGGCGGAGACTTTCAATCTCAGCAACTGATCCATGGGGCAAGATTTACCAGGGATGAGCTGCTGTACTCATTAGGCCTGACAATTTGCCAAGTCTGTACAGATTGTGTTATTGCTAATAAAGGGTTAACTCCAACTTGCATGGTGTGCTTTACTGATAGCTCACTCATGCCAGGTTGTCCCATGCAATCCCTGCCCTGCCTTCCTCCCAGCATGAGAACTGGAAGGTAACTGAAACTGTTTGGATTATCCCCCCTCCCCCCATAACATGAAAGTTAGGAAGAAGGCACGTTGTTCACTAGATAGCAGAGTCACAACTGCCCTAGTGAGTGTAATGGTTGAATGAGTTAGGTTAACACCGTTTATGAATTTTGAATTACTGTTTTGTGTGTGCGTTTAGTTTTCAGGTTAAATTCTTCTATATCTGCCAAATTGCCTATTGGCTTCATTCACTGCCAGAACTGTACTTCCAAAAGATTCGAAAGGTATGAGTTGCAATTTCACCTTATTTTTATTGTTAATATTCTACCATATAAAAACTTTAAGCCAAAAAACAGCAAACTAGATCTTGGGTACAAAGAGAATGGTGGGTGTTCCAAATAAGGAGAAGTTTGAATAAAAATGGGGAAAACTTAAATATCGCTGCCTTCCCTTTCCATAACCCAAGAAAATAGTACTGGAAGACATTGTGAAGACAAAATGATGCAGTTATTGCCTGCAACTCATTCTGCATTTCTTAATTTAAGTATGAAGAACAATGAAAGATCACACAGCTTGCACAGATTTTTTTTGTCTTTTTAAAGTGTAACATGTCTCCTTTTCCTCTTTCATATAATTCTAGGAAGATATTCCTAGACAGTTGTACTACATCTGTCTTTATATTGTTCACATATCCGGTGCCTACGTTTTGAAGTAAGTACAGGCGTCCCCCCACTTAAGCGGGGGTCACGTTCCGGGGCCCCGCATGCATAAGTGAAATTGGGTAAAGCGGGGACCACCCCACTTTAATAGAAAAGGAGGGACAGAGAGAGTGGGTGAAGTGACTCCAGAGTAAGGAGACTTGGGAGGTGGCACTCTCCCCCATGGAGAGGCAGTAGTGGGTGGGCAGGGGGAGTGAGGTAGACTGGGCGAGCATCAGGGGAACAAGGCTGGGCTAGGCAAGTTGGCTCCCCATCCCCATCCT
Organism: Lacerta agilis; assembly: GCF_009819535.1. Classification (NCBI taxonomy): domain Eukaryota; kingdom Metazoa; phylum Chordata; class Lepidosauria; order Squamata; family Lacertidae; genus Lacerta; species Lacerta agilis. The sequence goes on from NC_046317.1 coordinate 75,042,775, forward strand.
CCCTCTGCCCAATCCAAAATGCAAGCAAGGTCTGGGAGAGAAAAAGCAGGCGCCTCATTCCCCAGTGGGGGATTGGGGCACTCAGTATGTGCAGACTCCATCCCAATACTGCCGAGTCACCCCAGCTGTGGCATCCGGCTGCAAACCAGGCAAAGGCGTGGGGAGGGCAGCTGAGAGCAGCTGCCACTGGGCATGTTGTCTTCCCACCACCTGTGCTGCCTCCATGTCCCAGCTGCTGTGCTGCAGGCCAGGCAGGGAGGCAAGTGGACAGTGCCAGGAGGCTGAATGTTTGTGTTGGCCCAGCCAAAAGGCAGACAAGCAAGAGGTCAGGTGAGCAAACAAGCAGGCGATCAGGAGCCAAGCCGAGGCACCTCGCTCCCTGCACGCTGGGAGGACTCTATGTAGTCTGCTCCCCTTCAGTTACTTCAAGGCTTGGCGGGTTCAAAATTGCTGTGGCCTTTCCCTTGTTCGGGCAGTAGCCCTGAGCAAGGGAAAGTGCTTTATTTAGTGGTGACCCATGTAAAAACAGTTGTGCTTGAGTGGGATGCGCTTAAGTGGGGGGTGCCTGTATCTATAAACTTTGTATCTTATAGCATGCAAAGTAAATGTTTAGTAAATGTGTCTAAACACTACCACCTAATAAGTTGTATAAGGATAATGACACAGTTGGGAAACTATGGTTAGATAATTTGATCTTAGCTGAGCTGGGATTTGAAAACAGATTTTTCTATAGCAAAACAAACCGTACTGTAACTAGACCACACATTGGCATCATAGTTACTGATTATCTTGAACTGTGTTAATATATTGAGGAAGATATTTATTTTTAATATTTCAGTCTGCATCGTTTGGGCTTAATTTTGCTGGTACCGCATTACCTCGTGGAACTTATTTTTCATGCCTCACGCCTTTTCTACTTCAGCGATGAGAATAAGCAGAAAGGGTAATTTCTATTTATTATTACTGTTACTATTGTGAAATTAACTTTTAATTTTCTCCCTCTACCCCTTTCTTTTACCCCTCACCCTCTTTTGTTGCCAACAACATAGCATTTGGGTTGGGACCAGGTTATTTCACTAGTTGTGAGCATGTATTTGAGCCTGCTGGGTCTTAAGAGCAGCCTTGGAGGCCCTGTTCTCTAGTCTGCCACCGGGAAAGAACAGGTTGGTAGTTACTAGGTGAAGACCCTTTTCAGTGGTAGTTCCATATCTATAGAATTTCTTCCTCCAAGAGTCAAAGGAATCTCAGGGCTTTTAAGTTCCTCTTCTTCCCGTCTTATACAATGCGCTATCTTTTGCAGCTTTAAAATATTGCATGCGTACAGCAGGGTTGCCCTGTGCCACATGATGCAAGTTTTTGAAACTTTAATTGCAGAAGTAACTAGCAATATGATGTGGAAAGCGCCACTCAGTGGAAAACACTGCTATACAGCAGATTTCTTGAGAATAATTTAATGTCATGCTATGCTGACTGTTCCATCAACTCAAGTTTTTCAGCTTGCCAGATGGAACAATCGCCCTCTTCCATCCCCTGTGTGCTGTTCTAGGTTTCTCTAGTCTTACCCCTAGATTCAATTTGCTGGAGTGCATGGAGGATGGGGGAAAGCCCCATTGCACAAGTGGAAGTCCTTGTGGGGGCTTCTGATGATGGGATTTGTTAGGTCCCTTTCCAAGCAGCTATTTGGGATAATTACCAGTATTCAGGAAACTTAAAATCTGGTAATTTGGATTAGAGACCTGTGAGGAGTAAGCATAGACCAATGGTATCAAATAGTATGGGAAACAGCCTTATTAGAAAAACTAACCAATAAACTGTAACTGACACAGGGACAAATAGAAGATGACGCCTTCACCCCGGTATGGTTCCCCTTTATCTCATACACAGCCCAACAAGACAACAAGAAGAATCCGCCGACAGCATATGAATCAATCTGGCTAACCTGATTCAAAAATACACACTCAAACCCCATGCACACACGAAAACAATTCTCACTACAGCCAACGAAAGACAACCAACCACACCCTGAGCCACCCCAACCTCTTTCACCACCAAGGAAATGCAACAATAGTAAGAAAACTCATACAAGTAACGCTGAGACAACCCACCCCCACTAAGTAGAAGAATAGAAGAATAGAAGCATAACCACTTGACCCCCACCCCACTCATCTTTTCCCCCTCCCCCTTTTTTCTTCCTAATTGTCCGTTTCAGGGGTCTAATCCCGTCTGCCGGTTGCTTTAATCCGGCCCCTGTGGCAGTTTACTGGTATTTCCTGGGGTAAAATCCTTTTAAAAAGCTCAACAACTTCAGTCCTAAAAAAAAGGTCAACAGCATTGGTTGGCCCTTTGGTCGGCCCCCACGGCCCTTCACTTCATCAAATCTGGCCCTCTTTGAAAAAAGTTTGGACACCACTGGAACCAATTCATGAACCAAGAACTTATACATTAGCCACTAATAATGAAACATATGTTGTAGATATTTTTCCACATTTATTATTCTACTTTTGTGATATACAAATGACATGAGAAAACTTGGTATACTTGTTTGTATAACATTATTCTTGTTTATAAAACCCAATTTTTAAAAATCTGGTAATTTAGGGCATTCATGAAGCAACTGATTGGGGGGAAATACTTACTGCGAATTTCTTTTCAGATTTACCCTCTGGGCTCTACTGTTCATATTGGCTCGCCTTCTGACTCTAACTTTGTCAGTGCTCACATTTGGATTTGGTCTGGCAAGAGCAGAAAATCCTGGCTTTTCCATAGCAGAAGGAAACTTCAACATACTAACTCTTAGGTATAGTGAATTTTATAAATGGCACAGCTATTCTTGCAGGAAAATGTACTATTGGTTTGTTTGTTTGCTTTTTGTCTTTTTTTGCTCCTTTAAATATTACATTTATTAAGTTGATAGGTAATTTGTGTGAGATATCTGAAATCTATCTTAATTGATCAAGCGGGACCTTGCATGAAAATGTTGCAATCTTGAGTTCTTCTGTTCAGGATTTCATCCACTCCATTCTTTTTTTGTTCCAGCATTCCATGCCCACTAAGTATTCTCAGTCCCCCCTCCGTTATTTGCAGTCCCCTTCCTGGGTTCAGGGAGGGAAGGATAAACACAACAGTACTCAATGCCAGCTATGTTAAATTATGGAATATGTCCTTTGATTTATAGGCAGCTGTCACTTCTGTCCCAGGAACATTGGGAATATTCTCTTTATTTGGAGTTTGCTGGTACCTTCCTCTTGTGCAAGCGCAGAAAGATGTAAATCAGAAGTACATGGAATAGTGTTGGATAGCTCAAATAGCAAAAGTATATGTGAATTGCTCTTTTGAAATAAATAAGTTCCAGCCATTTCAGCATTCCGTCTCCAGCAGTGACCAGCATGGCGACTCTGACAAGTTCAACCTCTGCTTGAACTTGTATTTGGAGACTGGAGGCATTATTGCTTCTGAGCAGGGACTCCATATTTGTTAGGTCTATTAATAGTTATTAGCCATATCACTCAGAAACATCAGGTTGCTGTTAAAAGCACAGGAAAGCGACATCCCTCTTAACAAATGTGCGGTTGTATGTCATGAGTAACTTTTATTTCTTCCGTACTCCATAAATGTAAATCATTTCAAACATGTTTGCCTCCAACATAACTTGAGCCAATTTAATGCATTATTTCTAAACTTTTCATATTTATTGTTCAGTGCTTGTAGTTGTATTAATTTGCATATAACATTTTTCAACTTACTAGAATTAGCTGTCTGGCTGCAATTTGTTTGACCCAAGCTTGGATGATGTGGAAATTCATTAATTTCCAATTAAAGAAATGGAGGGAGCATATTCAGAACCAAATTCCTAAGAAAACCACAAACATAAAGGTTAAGACAACAAGGAAAGAATCATGCAAAGGTAGGTATAGTCCTCATACTCATATACCGCTATCGGTCACAAAGGATAACTGCCACATTGGCATGTTCTAAACCAGTGATGGCCAAACTTGGCCCTCCAGCTGTTTTGGGACCACAGTTCCTGCCATCCCTGACCACGGGTCCTGTTAGCTAGGGATGATGGGAGTTGTAGTCCCAAAACAGCTGGAGGGCCAAGTTTGCCCATCACTGTTCTAAACCATGGTTTACTGTGATAAACATGAGCTGGAGCGAATCTCTGGCTCATGTGCTTCCCCTCACCCTTTCCTGGTAGAACATTTGACTTCATTTACTTTTCCAGTTTGGCAGTGTTTTACATCATATCTCAATTTGTTGTGGGAAAGTCCACTATCAAGGTTTAACTCCAAGTATGGTTGGTTTAGACAAGCTAGCTTCATAACTCTTGGTTCAAAGTTGGCTTGTTTTGAAAGTAAGGGGGGGAGAGCTTGGGCTCATTCAGCTGATGCACATTGCAGTAAACATATAATCCAATTAATTATTATTATTAAATTTATATCCCTTCCTGCCTCCTGAAGGAGTGACCTCTTCCCAAATTAGGTGGCTTATTTTACTTCTGAAAAGTGCACAGTGCCACTGTTCGAAGTTATGGGAGAGGCTTGGGAAACAGGAGTGTTCCTCCTCTCTTATAGCTCCTAACAAAGACACTGTACCAGAGAAAGTAGGACTTTTCAGAAGTAAAATCTTTGAAACTCCTTCATTTCCCCCATCTTTTTGCCCCAGCGCTTTAATGGAGTGGAATCTCCTTCTCTGCTCTGCTGAGTGCCTGTGTGATTATCTGGTGAACATAAGTGTACTATCTGTATGGCCTGTTTAAGTGTGTCTTTGTCATGCCCACTACTGACATGAAGGCTTCAATCTTCAGTGAAGCCCTCAGGCTGAAAAAGGTTGGCCACGCCTGCACTAAACCACTGCTTAACAGCTAAAGTTTAGCATGGTTTGTATATGTAGCAATTGATGGCTGAATGTGCAGTATTATAGTGGCAGCTTCCAGTGAAAAGCATGTTACTCGCTTGGTTTCTTACCACTGGAGTTGGTGTTTTGTTATACAGTAGAATGTAATTTGCTCAGTCCATTCATCTTGCTGTAGAGACAGAGTATACCTTATTGGTTAAGTCTAAAGCAAACATCATCTAGGGCTGCAGCCTGGTGTATTCTTAACATGTTAAGTGAACTGAATGAAGCTTATTTCTGAGTATACTGATTTGTATAGGATTGCACTATTAGTTGTTTTAAAATCCCTGATTTTACTCAAGTTGTGTACCTTTGATGATGAAAGTATCTGCTTGCACTTCTGCCTTTAAAGGGGAGTCCCGGCCACGCCCCCCCAGCCGGCCAGTTGGCCAGCTGTTTGCTGACGCGGCCGGGAATCCTCCGGGCAGCGAGGGACAAAGTCCCCCGCCCACCCGGAAGTGAGAGGGCGACCATGCGGTCCACCGCAACTCCTCCCCACAGGTAAGTGGAGCGGATTTCACATGCTCTTTGGCAATTCTCCTTCTCCCTCCTGCAGCCCTGGGTGCTGCCTCCCAACTATCAGAATGTTTTGGAGCAAATATTGGGTGAACAGGGGAACTGTATGGGGAAATAGGATTATACACCTACCTTTCTTCCAAATATTATTCTTGAGTTGGAGATGGGGAGTCTAGCAGTTTGGTAAGGTGAGGCTTGCGATATTTGCTGGAGGAATGGTTCTTCAAAGGACTATGCCATGACATGTTCAGAGGGGAGAATTTTCAATATGTTGCAGAGGTGGGTAGCAGAAGGAAGTGACACAGGAACTGAGATTATTTATGACATATGTAATAGAAGGTACCCAGTATGAAACTTGGAAGTTTAATAATACAAGTCTAATCCTGACAATTTAGGAGATTACAGTATTGTGTTTATACAAACTGGTGTTGCATTAATATTCTCTTTTTATTGCAGCTAACTTCGTCAATGGAGCAGTAAAATTTGAAGAGGGTACATCACCTAGAAAAAGAAAATCAAAAATGTTATGAGGAGCATAGAACCAGAAAGCAACCTTTTAATTGAAGACTTTGGTGATTAATGGAAATGTTCCATTACCAGAGACAGAGTATTTGGCTGTGTTCACTAAAGGACTCTGGTTGAAATAATATATTTTAAAAATTCATCAAAACAAAGTTATGGTGAGAATACTGTACTTCAACATGAGTTTTAGTTTATTTAACCTAGATGCTCAATCTCCACTATTAATTTCAGCCTTTGAAAAATTATTTGTCTTACTCTTGAATGTAAGTACAAATCCTTCAATGCTATGGAAGGTTTATAAATCAGACATTGCTTTTATTTGAAGCTTTAAAATATAATTAATATTTCATTTAAGTATAAAGCTTTTAGAAACTTTAATTTCTGGACTCAGATGGGAAGTTGTGATAGGGGTTTTTCATTTTGTTTTTAAAGAAAATGTTTTGCACACTATTCTCAAACTGTCTGAAATGTCTGTTCAGAAGTAATTCCACATGATTTTCCTATTTTAAAAGTTCATAATTTGGATAACTATGGTTAAACATAGTGTTTAAGGAAAGAGAATAAAATCAATGAATATCTTCATCTTGGAAAACTGCTAGTTCATTTGAGGCTACACTGTGTATTTGAAAATGACTGTCAAGGCAGTCTATTAAGGCAGATTTTGCTGAATTGGTCTCCTGAATTACCTAATACGAAAACCCCACATAGCTGGCTTTATTTATATATAAACACATATGGCTTCTTGAAGTCCTGAAAAGTAAGTTTCAAAACTAAATCCTCACATGGTGCTTAAGTTTGATTTATATTGGTTTAGATATTAACTGTTTCATGAAGCTAAAAATTCTTAACGAGCAGAGCTGCATATCATTTCAGATTTAAGTCAAATTTCTGGTATTATGTAGTATAACAAACAGCCAATATTTTTTTCTCATTTCAAAACAAGCTGAATCTGGCTCTTCAATGTCATAATTTCAGCCAATAGGTCTGTTTCATCATACCATAAGCATTTAATCCCAAAACAGACACTTCATCAATGGTTAATATAACAGATGTGCATAATCACTAAATAGCACAGCTGTGTGATAAAATATCCAATTATAATTAAGGTTTAGAAAAATGGTTAACCCTTTAAGAGAAGCATTGTAAAATCCAAAGAGCTTACTAGGCTCTTGCAGCTGGCTCTCAGAAGTCCAGTGTTACTTCTTTTACTTTGACCAAGCTTAATTTTATGCCATCGTGCAGGTTTTTAAACTCCTTACTGATTGAAGTATGTTTGTCATGCAGCATGGAGGGCAGTTGCAGCTTGAGTAAAAATAATTTTGAAGCCCCACTGGGTTCATTGAACTGCTTTCAGGGCATTGTTTTCAAGCTTCTATTTAGAAACTTCTTTCCTTCCCAGGCTATCTTCTAGAGAAGTAGGAAGTGAAATATTTTCTGTAAATGATACAAATGGAAACATAGACTGCAATCCTGAAAGCACATTCTAAGCTCCATACTTTAGAGTGAGCAAGTAAGCAGTAAGAGCCTCTGCCCTTTGTATGTGCTGTTGGTTGTGCTATATAGGAATTTTGTGAAATCTATATAATTATACTAATATTTAATTGTGGTTTTTTCCTACTATTCAGTTGAATTCTGTAAAAGCATTAACACACTTTGCTTTAATGGTCCAAGCTGATTAAAGTCTGTAAGACACTATAAAAATTTGATCCATGTACTATTGAAAGTATTGCTGATTACAAACATAGTTTGTTTCTAATAGCCCCATACCAACCACCAGACATTGCCATAAGCACCAATTTTTCTCTACTTGGTTCATTCCCAGAGTGCATGGAGTTGTCTTAACACTGCACTCAGCTGGGAAGCTATCACATGCACAAAAGCTCTGTACTTATTTAAAGCAACTACACTTAAAGCCTTTGATGGGGGGGGGGGAATGCTTAAAACAGATGCCTCAAGTACCTTCATTAGAAACACAATGGCAGGGTCATCAGCAGGGATGTCCTTGTTTCATACACACAGTAACTGTATGATAAATTAAATCACAAGTTAGCTATTACAGCTTACTGGGTTGTTTTTAATGTTCACACAAACTCATATTTAATAAGCAAGGTTTGTTACCATGTGCTATATATCAGGAAAACCATCTACTGTGATATTGGCAAACCATTTTCGTATGATTGGTTCAGAAATCAGTCTGCATCAGTCCTGTGATGAAATCAAACCTCACTTCTGACCACACTTCTGTGACAAACAAGTGACAAATCATTATTTATTTCTCATTAACAGTCAATTAAACCACTGTCACATGTTCTTTGATGTTGCTACGTAGATAAAATCATTCAATAGGAGATTTTTTGGTATGTTATGTAAACACAGTCATCATCTGTATGCAAATGCTATTCAGGATTTGAGCCCATTTTTCTTGTTTCCCAACTTGTTTCTGTGTGCAGATTATAGGAATTTGTCTGACTTCTCACAATCCTGTATATTTCTACTGAAGATGTTTACCATTGAACTAGAATATATTTTTTTATTATTTTAATAAAACTTGTTTGTATAATGATGAATGCCTCATTTGATAAAAGTAACTTCTAAGCAGTTTTGATGAAAATATTGTTTCCTGATTTTAGTGTTCAGTGCTGCTTGCAATACTATGTTTTTTTGAACAACTTGCTTATAGTTCTGGACTATTATGTAACAGGGGAGGCCAAAGGCCAGTTACACTATTACATCCTAAGGATGATAGCTGTGGACACTGTGGGTTTACAGGTTGAAGTCTGTACTATCTAAAATGGTTTATGTTAGCTAATTTCAAACAGCTTTCTTAAATAAATGGCAAACCTAGAACTTTAACACAATATGTATGTACTGTATCAATAATGGAAAAGGTAGTGGTTATGGCATTTGAATTTGTGGAGTCTATCCACTGTTCCATATTGGGAACTATGTATGGTTCAATAACTGCATAGTGACTGGAAATAAATTGCAAACATGCACCTATACATCTTCTAAGCCTCTACACTGACAGATCTGTCTCATTTTTATTTCAGAAAGCCAAACTTTTTGGTTATAACGTTTTAACTGAATGTTAACTTAAATATGTGTGGATAGTTGTGTGCGTGTACATCTGATATCTGTATAATGGAAAGAAAATGTCATTCTGTTGCAGCATGAAAGGAATTGAAAATTGAGTATCATACTGCCCTGTGTCATTGCACCACACTGATTGATGTTTTATGTACTATCAAATGCATTAAATAAAAAGTGTGCCTTTGCCTTAGGATACTTTTGTTGAGCTTTGAAACTTAAGTCTGTTGAAGTTTTGCTGTGGGATAACTTGATGCACAGGTGGCTTGGCACAGATTTACTGCCAGTTGAGATGATTATGGAGAAATTCGTGTTTGAGAAATCTGTGTCTGGTGTATATGTGGGCTTCTGTTTTTCAAAACATTGTTTGAGCACTCAAAACATATATCTGAATTAGTGCAGTCTGCAAACAGCTGCATTGCTACAAAGTGGTAAGTTTGTTACATGAGCAAACAACCCAACACTTGTGTAATGCCTATTCAGTCCTGGATGATGCACATGAATGTTGTTCATTTGTGTGTGCACAAGAGCTGAATGTTTTTCAACCACAAAAAGATTGGAAAGGGGGCTTGAGCAAAATTGGAGATTGGCTGCATATGTAGCAACCTGCGCTGCTGTTTCTGTATACTTCCGAACAAATGTTTGTGGCAGGATATAAATGAAATAAAAATACATAATTGCAGTTTACAAGGGAGCAAGAAACCAGTCTGTAACATGATTACTTCTCATATCCTATGCAAGAAAGGTACAGAAAAATGTTTATTGCCCACCATAGTCGGGTACCACCTTATTCTTGGTGCAAATAACAGAATAAAGGCCTAAAAGTGATTGTCGTTACAGACACCTGCAAGTGAGTGAGAACAGAAAATCAGTCTTTCCATTTTGGAAAACGGCTACACTGTATGTTGACTTATTGAAGTTGCCAATACCTTCTATGGTGCCCATGAAGTCTCAGTAAATATCTCCTCCAATTCACAATGCACTGACTCTGCCTCTGTTACACAGAACAAGCCCACATTTCACTGGACACCCATCATTTTGCGGCCATGTCTCTCTTCTGCTCTTCTTGCCTGTGGCAAGAACTTTGTCTCCTACACCACCAGGGCAGGGACGCGGGTGGCACTGTGGGTTAAACCACAGAGCCTAGGACTTGCTAATCAGAAGGTCGGCGGTTCGAATCCCCGTGATGGGGTGAGCTCCCATTGCTTGGTCCCTGCTCCTGCCCACCTAGCAGTTTGAAAGCACGTCAAAAGTGCAAGTAGATAAATAGGTACCGCTCCGGCGGGAAGGTAAACAGCATTTCCGTGCGCTGCTCTGCCAGAAGCGTCTTTGTCATGCTGGCCACATGACCTGGAAGCTGTACGCCGGCTCCCTCAGCCAGTAATGTGAGATGAGCGCTGCAACCCCAGAGTTGGACACGACTGGACCTAATGGTCAGGGGTCCCTTTACCTTTTACACCATTAGGGCAGTCATTTCCTCAAAATTCCAAATATGCTTTACCGGCCTAGAAAGTTGGCAACTTATGCACTAAGGCCAGAGACAAGCTTATCTCAGCTTTTACCTCTGTGGCACTTAGTGCTAACTCTGGGATAAATCTCTGCATGCTCAGATGGTAAACTGTCAAAAAGCAGCCAACATTTCTCTCTGATCTGAGACCTGTGGTTGAAGGCAGGGCTTTTTTTCCCCAGCTGGAACTCACCAGAATTTCTGGACCTCTCAGGTGGGCGCACCATTGCCATTCTAAGAAAACAAGTGAGGTATTCCATGGTGAGTTCTTGCACCTCTTTTTCTAGAAAAAAATGGCACTAGGAAGGGACCCCTGCAAAGATTATTTTGGGAGTACATAAGGAGATGGGAAGAAATGCAAGTTCCATTGCCCCAGAGAAACCCCACTGGTGTAGCATTGGCTGCTGCTGCTGCTGCTATTAATGATGATAGATTCAGGTGGGTAGCCGTGTTGGTCTGATGCAGTCGAAATTTTTTAAAAATTGAATAAAAAATTGTCCAGTAGCACCTTAGAGACCAAGTTTGTTCTGGGTATAAGCTTTCGTATATGCTTGGGTATAAGCTTTGGTATCTGAAGAAGTGTGCATGCACACGAAAGCTTATACAGTACCCAGAATAAATAATAATAATAATAATAATAATAATAATAATAATAATAATAATAATAATAATAATAAATTTATTATTTATACCCTGCCCATTTGGCTGAGTTTCCCCAGCCAACTAATGGGCTGAATCCAACTAATGCAGTTCGCTAGGGCTCCTGCTAACAGAATGGGACCTTCCCTTTCTCTCCTCCCCCAAAACCAATGGAGGAAAAACCCCAGAACAGCATGCAAAGGGAATGGAGTTTATTATTTTCCTGTCACCACAAGGATCTACATGTGGATCCTGATGCTCCAGGCGGCCGCCTCACCCTGCCTGTCCTAAACTCACCAGTCTATTTTGCACAGCTGCCTTGACTGGGCTTGTTCTAACCACACACACACCCCAAATCACACCACCCCGCCGCGTGCTGCCCTGGACACTTCCTAGCAGCGTCGTCGTGCGTCCGTCGGCCTCCTTCCAACAACCAGCCCGCCTCTGCCCCCGCCCGGCTACCACGGCAACCTGTGCGGCGTGGCCTATGGGATAGCGAGACGGCATGGAGTGACCGGGGCGTAGGGCGGGCCTTGTGTCAAGCGTTGTCCCACAAGCGCGCATGCTCCGCCCGCCCGCCCTCCTGCCCATCATTCCGGGCGTTGCCGCGGTGGCAGAGCGAGGAGAGAGGGGCGGGGCCACGCCGATCTCTCCCGTCTAAACCGAGCGGGAAATTTCCCCGCGTATCATCCTTAGGAGAAGGGGCGCGTGGGGGGTGGGGTGGAGGGAAACCTCTCTCCTTCCTCTCCTCCTGTCGTGATTGTTGTGATTCAGAGAGAAAAGCGATTGTCACAAGCAGCCGCTGTCCGTTGGCGCTACTTCCGTCTACTGTTGAACTGCTTTCACTTAACTTGTCTCTGCTAATAATTTAGGATTTAAAAAAAATATCATCATCATCATCGTGTTGCCCCCGATACAGCGACGCTACTCTGCTGCGCACCTAAAGAATCACGTGGGAGGGGAAATTTTTTTGGTAGTGGTGCGGTTCATTTTTCAGTCTCTGAGCCTCACTGTAATAATAATAATAATAATAATAATAATAATAATAATAATAATAATAATATTTATACACTGTCCATTTGGCTGGGTTTTCCCAGCCATTCTGGGCAGCTTCCAACAAAATATTAAAAATACAATAATAAAAAACTTCCCTATACAGGGCTGCCTTCAGATGTCTTCTAAAAGTCTGGTAGTCATTTCCTTGACATCTGATGGGACTGCATTCCACAGGGCGGGCGCCACTACCGAGAAGGCCCTCTGCCTGGTTCCCTGTAACTTGGCTTCTCGCAGGTCCTCGGAGCTGGACCTCAGTGTCCAGGCTGAATTATGGGGGTGGAGATGTTCCTTCAGGTATACTGGGCTGAGGCCATTTAGGGCTTTAAAGGTCAGCACCAACAATGAATTGTGCTTGGAAACGTACTGGGAGCCAATGTAGGTCTTTCAAGAGTCGTGTTATGTGGTCTCGGTGGCCGCTCCCAGACACCAGTCCAGCCGCCGCATTCTGGATTAGTTTCTGGGTCACCTTCAAAGGTAGCCCCACATAGAGCGCATTGCAGTAGTCCAAGTGGGAGATAACCACTGTAGCTTTTTCCTTCTTGCTGCTGGATTTTGGGAGCTTGGGGTGGGGTGCGGTGGGGAGTGGGACTTATGCTTGACTTATGGTCGTGTGTGGTATGCCACACTGGTGTGGCAGGAGAAGATGGGAAGTGTGGCAGGAAGATTCAAGGACAATCAAAGAAACATGTAAACATTTTAGTGTATAGTATAGGATCAAAATAACTTTTTTATTTGCAGAATATGGATAGGTATATTTTCAAAATCCAGCACTACTAGGATTTTGGGGGTTTTTTTGTCTTCCATTGTATATTTTATTAATGAAAAAAATGGTGTGGCAGGAGCAAATTTTTATTCTGGAAGTGTAGTACAAAGAAAAAAAGTTTGAAAATCACTGCCTTACAGAATGACATGCGGCAAGTAATTTGCTCAAAATCAGTAATAATATGTAACTGGATTAAAAACATGGTCCATACAGACGGAACTTAAATCCACTGGAAGCAATTAGCTGCATCTGATTTAGCCTCAAGCAGTTCAGAGGGAATACATTGACTTTTGCCTGGTATGTCTATAATGCGAAAAGTCCTTCTGTTCCTCAAATGGGTAAAACAAGAAGCTATCCTCCTGTTTTAGCTCTGGGTGGTCAATAGTAGAAGCAAGGGGGAATACCTGAACAACTTGCTTCTTAGGCCCCATCTGCATTACACAGTTTCTGGGTCAAGCGCAAGGGAAGCCCCACATAGACAACATTGCAGTAATCCATAGAATCATAGAGTTGGAAGAGACCACAAGGGCCATCCAGTCCAACCCCCTGCCAAGCAGGAAACACCATCAAAACATTCCTGACAGATGGCTGTCAAGCCTCTGCTTAAAGACCTCCAAAGAAGCAGACTCCACCACACTCCTTGGTAGCAAATTCCACTGCCGAACAGCTCTTACTGTCAGGAAGTTCTTCCTAATGTTTAGGTGGAATCTTCTTTCTTGTAGTTTGAATCCATTGCCCTGTGTCCGCTTCTCTGGAGCAGCAGAAAACAACCTTTCACCCTCTTCTATATGACATCCTTTTATATATTTGAACATGGTTATCATATCACCCCTTAACCTTCTCTTCTCCAGGCTAAACATACCCAGCTCCCTAAGCCGTTCATCATAAGGCATCATTTCCAGGCCTTTGACCATTTTGGTTGCCCTCTTCTGGACACGTTCCAGCTTGTCAGTATCCTTCTTGAACTGTGGTGCCCAGAACTGGACACAGTATTCCAGGTGAGGCCTGACCAGAGCAGAATATAGTGGTACTATTACTTTCCTTGATCTAGACACTATACTCATATTGATGCAGCCCAGAATTGCATTGGCTTTTTTAGATGCTGCATCACACTGTTGACTCATGTCAAGTTTGTGGTCTACCAAGACTCCTAGATCTTTTTCACATGTACTGCTCTCAAGCCAGGTGTCACCCATCCTGTATTTGTGCCTTTCATTTTTTTTTGCCCAAGTGTAGTACTTTACATTTCTCCTTGTTAAAATTCATCTTGTTTGCTTTGGCCCAGTTGTCTAATCTGTTAAGGTCATTTTGAAGTGTGATCCTGTCCTCCCCTCCCAATTTGGTGTCATCTGCAAACTTGATCAGGATGCCCTCAAGCCCATCTTCCAAGTCATTGATGAAGATGTTGAATAAGACTGAGCCCAAGACAGAACCCTGTGGCACCCCACTAGTCACTTCTCTCCAGGATGAAGAGGAGCCATTGATGAGTACCCTTTGGGTTCGGTCAGTCAGCCAGTTACAAATCCACTGAATGGTAGCATTGTCTAGCCCACATTTTACCAGCTTCTTTACAAGAATATCATGGGGCACCTTGTCAAAGGCCTTGCTCAAATCAAGATAGGCTATATCCACAGCATTCCCTTCATCTACCAGGCTTGTAATTCTGTCAAAAAATGAGATCAGGTTAGTCTGACATGACTTATTTTTCAGAAACCCATGCTGACTTTTAGTTATCACAGCATTCCTTTCTAGGTGCTCACAGACTGTTTGCTTAATGATCTGCTCTAGAATCTTTCCTGGTATTGATGTCAGGCTGACTGGGCGGTAATTGTTTGGGTCCTCTCTTCCCCCCTTTTTGAAAATAGGGACATTTGCCCTCCTCCAGTCTGCTGGCACTTCGCCTGTTCTCCAGGAATTCTCAAAGATTACTGCCAGTAGTTCTGAAATCACCTCTGCCAGTTCTTTTAATACTCTTGGATGTAGTTCATCTGGCCCTGGAGACTTGAATACATCTAAATTAGCCAAGTATTCCTGTACTACCTCCTTACTTATTCTGGGCTTTGTTTCCCCTGCTGAATCATCTGCTCCATATTCTTCAGGTTGGGCATTGTTTTCTTTCTTGGAGAAGACTGAGGCAAAGAAGGCATTGAAGAGTTCTGCCCTTTCTCTGTCCCCTGTTCGCATTTCACCATCTTCTCCTCTAAGTGACCCCACTGTTTCCTTGTTCTTCCTTTTGCTACGGACATACCCATAAAAGCCCTTTTTGTTGCTTTTAACCTCTCTAGCAAGCCTGAGTTCATTCTGTGCTTTAGCTTTTCTGACTTTGTCTCTACACGTGCTGGCTATTTGTTTGAATTCCTCTCTGGTGGTTTCCCCCTTTTTCCATTTTTTGTACATATCCCTTTTAAATCTTAACTCAATTAAAAGTTCTTTAGATAGCCACCCTGGCTTCTTTAGGCACCTTCCATGTTTCCGTCTCACTGGTATTGCCTGAAGTTGTGCTTTTAATATTTCCCTTTTAACAAGCTCCCAACCATCATGAACTCCCTTCCCTTTTAGTATTTCTGTCCATGGGATTTCACCCAGCATTTCCCTAAGTTTTCTGAAGTCGGCTTTCTTAAAGTCTAGAATTTGAGTCTTAGTATGCTTGGTTGCTCCTTTCCGCTGTATAATAAACTCCAGTAAAGCATGGTCACTCCCACCTAATGATCCTGCCACTTCTACACCACTAACCAGGTCATCACTATTGGTTAGGACCAGATCTAAAATGGCTGATCCTCTTGTTGCTTCTCCCACTTTCTGGACAATGAAATTGTCTGCAAGGCCAGTGAGGAATCTGTTCGACCTTGTGCTCTTGGCTGAGTTTGACATCCAACATATATCAGGGTAGTTGAAATCCCCCATTACTACTATCTCACTTCCTTTTGAATGCTTGGCCATCAGTTCCAGGAAGGAACTGATGTCCTCAGTTTGGCTTGGGGGTCTATAGTAAACTCCCACAATGAGATCACTGTTATTTTTCTCTCCCTTAATTTTGACCCAGTATTTGATCCAGTATTGAAGTATCCAATGCATGCATGCAGCACACCATCAACTTCTAGGTTCAAGGCAAAGTTGAGCCCCCATTTATATTTCCCCCCTGCTCCTCCGAGTACTTCAGCTGTTTCTTTAAAGTTTCAGAACTTGGATCCTGTAGCAACGTTATCTGCTTTTCTTTGTTAGTAATTTGTTCTTTGACCCTCCTCTCTGCTTTCATTAATTCTTCTTTGATCATATAATTAGCAAAAACTATTATTATATCCCTTGGTGGGGCACTTTCTTTTGACTTTGGTCTCAAGCTGCAGTGGGCACTTTTCATATCTGTAACTTGTATTTCAGTAAATACTTCCTTCCACCAATCAGTTCGGAAACCAGTTGAAGCCTTAATTGTAAATCATTTTGGGATGTTGTAACATTCAAAATTTTGTCACAGTGGCATAAACTCAAATCCAGTGACACAGTGACTGCTTTCTCTACTCCCCCCACCTTCCCTGCCAAATCAATTACAATATTTTATTCTCCGGAATTTAAAGCCTTCTTGCCAATTTCTTTTTAAAAAGTTGGTGTGCAGGTTGTTTATTCGAGTGGACACTGCTTCCAGTGGGAGGTTTGCTGGGCCTTGATGTATTTTATCTTTGTCCCACCACTACACTTGGATCTCCACTTTATTTTGCAAAATGTTCTTTCTGTTGCTGCTCTGATTATCGGCTAAAATCAGATTTTTATTATTTAACATTCTTTACCTGACCTGGTGCTGGAATGGCTAACCTGGGGCTGCAGCTTTTGTTTATTTCCCTTTTTGTTATTCCTCGAGATGGAGATTTTGTTCCCCTTTGAAGTGCAGAGCATGCTGCTCTCAATCGCTGGCGCGCGTGAGCCTACCGCCAGAATTTTTTATTTCACTGTACAGTACTTAATTGCCTGCGTCTTTTAACCTGTAACAAATGCAGCTTTTACGTTTTGGAGGCCCGCTAGGATGCTTGCATCATCAGTTATAAAACCAACAAGTTCACATTGGGCAGAAATCCAGGATCACAACGGCTCTGTTCTGATTCACGCACACACTGTGGTTAAAAGTAACGCTCGCTCCTTCCAAGGCAGAAGAGAAGCGCTTCGGTCGAAGGGAGCGGCGGAAGGAACGCGAAGATGCTTTCGCGGACGAGACTACAAATCCCAGAGGGCTTTGCGGAACGGGCGTAGACAAGACCCCGCGCGGCCACGGAGTAACAGGACATGGACTTCCCTTCGTCGGCGGCTCCTGAACTACAAATCCCAGCTGCCCACGTGCTTGCCGGGCTGGCTCCGGCTCTAGCTGGCGGCTGCTTCTGAGGAGGCTGGTTCCTATTTTAAATCCAGTCAAGAGATCAAAATGGCGGACGCGAGCTGAGCGTGAGGCGGGGAGGAGAGAGCGAGAGCGAGAGGGGGGCGCTGGGCAGAAGGCAACGCTCCGCTCTCCTTCTCCTTCTCCTTTTTCTCTCCGCCCCCCTCCCCTCACAAATCCTCCGGTGAGTTGCGTTCAGACGTGGGGCGGGAGGGGAAACAACTGCCGCATATGCCGGCGAGGGTGAAACGGGTGAGGAGGGACGCCTGCTTTTCTCCCCGTTTTTCATTCCCCGCCTCGGGAGACCGGCCAGCCGAGGGGGGCAGCCCTCTCTCTCCGGCGCCTCTTCCACAGGGGGGCGTCGTGGGGCTTGGGGGCTGTTGAGGGAGAGAGAGGAGAGGTGGAAAGTGTAAGAAGAGGTTATTATTATCCTTGCCTCGGGGCGCTGCGTTTCTGTGGGTCTCTTCTTCGCGCGTCTCCTTATCTTCACAGGACTTCTAAGGTGCCCGGAGCGAAGAGAAGAGGGGACTTAAAGGCGGCTTTGCCTGGTTTGTTGGTGGGGTGAGGGGTGGGATTTGTTTCCCCCTCGGCGTGCGTAGTGAGGGAGGGAACTTGTTTCCCTGTTCACGTGTATTTCGCCTTGCATGCCTTTCCACGGGCACTCGGGAGGAGACGCGTTTTGGAGGGACCAAAACCAAACCCGTGCGGTGGTTCTGCTGCTCCCTTGCTCAAGATCTGTTGCTGTTGAGTCTGGGTGGAAAAGGAAGGCGAGGGGCGGGGGCAGCGAGTTAACTTCAGGTAAATTTGGGGACCGGTGGGTGGGGGAAACTCGCCCCCAGCATACCCTCCCTCTTTCGCCTGCCGGCTTGGTAAGTTTCAAGCGGGTAAGTCTCCTGTTTCGTTAACACGAGGACGAGCGGGAGACGCTCTTCTGTTTTGGTCGGGATCCGGGTGAGAGGATGGATGCCTGGCGTCTGCCTCTGTTGGCCGTTTGTGTTGCGTCTCTCAGCCATGGCGAGGTGGCTCTTTTCTTTTCTTTTCTTTTCTTTCTTTTTTTGGAAGCGAGAAGCAGCAGCAGCAGCAGCTTCCGTCTTCTTGCTTGTTACCAACTGGCTGGGTAGGAAGGGCAGAGCGCTTGGGATAACTGCCCGACGCTGAAGCAACCCAGCGATTTATTTATTTGTTTTAAAGTTTTGCCTCGCTGTCCTGTGCAAGGTGCTGCGGCTGCTGCCTTGGCTGCGGTTCCAGTGTTGTGTCTCTTTGCTTTGCCAAGTTGCTTGGGGGGAAAGAAGACATTTGCTTCCCAGCCCCCTTTTCTTGTAGCGCAGCTTAATCGTGTTGTTTTAAAGGATAGGGTTGCTCTTCGAGATACTTTGCCTCTGACTTCAAATGATTAAAGCATGAAGAACATGTAAATATAACAGGTACCGACTGTATGACAAGCTCCGATAAATATTGGCACTCCCGATAATAACATTGAAGAAAAATTGGACGAGCCTAGTCTTTCATATATTGGAGAGTGTATTGTGCCCACTGTCCAGCATACAGACCTAGCATGTGGCTGGTTTGAGCACTTTAAATGGCAAAACCACCCTGCAATATGTTAATGGTTGTTGGAGATGGGGAGGCATATCTTCCCAAAGTATTTTGGCTATAGGATTTAGGATTCTGAATGTTTAATGCTTAAATATGGTCCTTTATTTCAAAAGATGTCTTTTTGTGTTGTCTCTTTTTGAAATGTTATGTCACATTACGTTTTCTGTTCAAAATAAAGAAGTTGCATGCAAATAATAACTATAATGAGGTAATACACTTGTGAGTGTGGTGATGTAGAGGGAGCCATGGTGTTGAACACACAAATGCTCAGTCTGCATTAGAACAAGCTGTTAAATTGCTGTTTCAAGCTAGCCTTGGTCTATAAGTTTTAAAAATATTTAATATCTGTTTAAGTCTTATAAATTAATTAAAGCTATTCTATATGCCTTTAACTGGGAAGTTGTCGTTGTAATGTAATTTGTGTTCTGTGTGCAGTTGCTTATCAGATATGCACCAAATAGCTGAGCCAAAATGCAGACGAGAAGGGGAAAGCCCCTGATCACAATAGAATAAAAAGAAGCAGTATTCTTAGGTTGTATAGAGCTTAATAACACAGATGGTGTATAAAATGCAAACAAAAAAGCCTAACTTTTTGTAGATATTGGAGGGGAAACCCAAAATGCACTTACTGAGACACTTGAGGAAAGGAAGGCATTGAAGTCTGTTACTATGTCTAAAATGATATTGGACACTAGTCTGACATTGGAGGTTGCTTCAGGTCTTGCATATAAATGAGCAATATGAGCAGTAATCGAATATCTTATTTTTGCATTGTGTTCACATAGCACTTGACATGCTGATATGGTTATTCTGTGTATAAAAAAGAGAAAATACTATCTTTAGCATGCCAGATACTATTTCATTCTAGTGTTTGTAATTTTAAGAATGAGGGAACAATTTTTTTGGCATTGAGACAGTTGCTTACAAGTGACAGCTACCTATGAGCCTCTAAAATTGTATTATTATGCATTACGAGATGTTCAGTTAGAATTTTTAACTGCAAAAAATGGGTGTGTGCACAAAATGGCTTTTAAATTTTTTAGCAAGTAGGAGGAATAACTAATAACTATATGTTGTTAGTATGAAATGTAAGAGCTTTCCCAATAATTGAGAAATATGCACAAGTAAAATAGTAGTAATCTGTACAGTCAAACAAAAAATAATTTGAATGCATTAGTCTAAATCAGAATTTCAAGATTTATTCAGGGATAAAATGTTAGAAAATGAATTGCTAATAGTACATTAAAGTGTGTAATCTTTAATAATACATTAAAAACCTCTAATGTGTGTAATCAAGGCTACATTATCTATACTTGCATGGGAGTAATTTCCACTAAAGATATTGGGACATCCAAGTAAACATGTATAGGATTGGGCTGTATGGCTATTGGCATAAGCAAGAGGAGTGAGTGATGGAGACAGTTTTTAGGAAGTCCAAGTGCTCAGAAGCTGACCAAAGCCCTCTCTTTTGGAAACTTTAAATTTGCTGACAAGTCAGCAATCCAAAGAAGCATCCATGATACTCTTAATATTCCTCCTTTTAGTTGATGCTCAGGTAGACAATCTAATGTGGTTGAAGTGCATTTCAAAAGATTTTGAAGGATGTTCCCCTTCTCAGAAACTTGAGGATCAGTCTCTCAAGGCTGGAGCGGGCAACTGAATGCCTACTAGCTATAGAAAATGCCAGTGTGTAGAATAGATGATCAAATGACTTACTGCCCCAACATTTGGCACAACCATTTAATCAGTGCCAATCACTCCCATCCCAGTTCTAAATATTGGTTATCATCATCACCATCAATTAAATTGGTATACCACCCTTCATACATCTCACAGCAGTTCACAAGATGAAAACACAACATATATATATATTCCCCTCCCCCACCTCCTCCTACAAACACTGCTATTTTAATGAGGAGACATTATAGTCAGTCAAAGCTTTCTTTAATCATTTTGGATTTAATCTGACAGCTATATAATGAAGGATTCATTCATTTGCAGAAACTGCATTGTCCCAAATTGAATGGCACTTCACCTCAAAATATATACTGTGTGTAGTGTATTCCTGTGCATATTTATTTGGAATTTAGTTCCACTGTGTTCAATGGAATTTAATTCCATGTAAGTCGGTATAGGGATACAAATTAAGTAGTGCTAGCATTCTGAACCCACTCCCCCCTGAAAAGAAAACAACCAAGCACACCCAGAGAAGTACACATTGTCCTAGGACAAATTATGATTGGACACATGACAAAGCCATTTTGATCCAGTTGCTCCGATATTGCAACTTGTTTATTCTGTAAACCTAGAATTGGTCAGCTTGTTTTGCTGCAATGTGTAAGTTGTAGTCTGTTTTCAACCTTTCACTGTTGAAGAACTACACTGAAAAGCTTCATAAAACTTATTTCTTAAAGCAGATGGTGTGAAGGGGGTGATGCCATTAATCTTAAGTAAATGAATATGGATTCAACTATCTGATAACATTAATAACTTCCGAATTGAACCTTGTAGGAGGTAAATAATATTTCAGGCAAGCATGTGTATAATGGATGCGACCAGGAATGCTATTTTAAATTGTGTAATCATGCAACTTGCTTCCGTTCTTCTCTCCAGTTCTTCCTTGTTTTCTCAGTCTTTTGATTACACTCAAATCACTGAAAGCTTTTTGATACAACTAGAAATTTTGGAAAAGCTGGGTCATTCTTAAGTTTTAAGAAAGCAACAAGGATACTAAGTAACTCATGGAGAACCTATTGCCAAAAGCTGTAGTAAAGAACATCTTGAAATATGACTAATCAGGGGCACTTAATATGCATGCCTCGATTAGAAATGGAAACAAAAATACATTTGTGATACTAAGTTTAATGTCTTCTGCCATATGGTCTTGTTATATAAGAGACCTTAAGACTTTTACTTAACTTTAAGATAAAATTCCTTCTAAAAATATAGTAACATTGTATATAGAAAGAATTGTGCTTAATGCTAGTGTTGGTATGGTCTCATCAATCCAAAGTTTGAGGCAAAAGGCATCTGAAAACTTTTTAAGTGTTCAGAAATTAGTTGCAGGACACATGGTGATGCAGAGTTCTTTTTACCAGCTTAAGTTTTTGTGTCATCCATGAATGATCTTGGATGGGCATAGTATAGTTGCAATGGCTAATGGACTGGTAGTGTCTTGTTTAGACCACTGTAATGTGTTGTCTGCCTTTGACAACAGTCCAGAAACTACTTTAAAATATGGCTGTTAGGATCTTAAGCAGTCTTGTTGGGAGCATATCTTTCTAGTTTTGAAAGAGATTTGTTGGCTACCAGTTAATTCCTGAGCCCAATCCAAGGCATCATTCCTGAATTTTAAAGCTGGACATAGCTTAGGACTTCACTGCTCCTGTTCAGACTGCACAGCAAAAGCAATTTGGTTCTTGAAGTTCATTCTGATTGTGCAGATGAAATGTAACTGATAGAATTTGACAGGAAGTGGTATTGTTGTTCAGTCGTTCAGTCGTGTCCGACTCTTCGTGACCCCATGGACCAGAGCACGCCAGGCACCCCTATCCTCCACTGCCTCCCGCAGTTTGTCCAAACTCATGCCAGTCGCTTCGAGAACACTGTCCAACCATCTCATCCTCTGTCGTCCCCTTCTCCTTGTGCTAATACTAAGTGGTATTACCTTGTGCTAATACTAAGTGGTATTAGTGTGTGAAAACAGTCAAGATCAATGATCCCCAGGCATGTGCCTCCAGATGGTGGAGATGCCAGGCACCATCCTAGTGCCCAGGCATGTTCACTTGGTTGCAAGTAGCTGATAGCCAGGTGCAAAATGCTCCTGGCTAGTTTCAATCACTGGTTGGAGGCATGCTGCCTTGCCTCTCCCTGTAGCTCCAAGTTTTTGCTCATCTTGCTTGCCAGAGCCTGGTACCCCTCTCACTGTCGTGAAGGGCGGTTAGCAAGGTTATTGAAGCCTGATGTTAAGGAACACCTTCTCCCATGTTGATGTCGATATGTTAAGGTCTTTTACTAAGACATTTCTGTGGGTGTTCTGCTGTTGGACCAAAAGCAAGCAGTGAGCAGGAAGAGAGGGCCTTTTCATTTGTGCCACCCTAGATATTAAACTAGGGATGCGGGTGGCACTGTGGTCTAAACCACAGAGCCTAGGGCTTGCCAATCAGAAGGTCGCTGGTTCGAATCCCCGTGACGGGGTGAGCTCCCGTTGTTTGGTCCCAGCTCCTGCCCACCTAGCAGTTCGAAAGCACATCAAAGTGCAAGTAGATAAATAGGTACTGCTCCAGCGGGAAGGTAAATGGTATTTCCGCACGCTGCTCTGGTTCGTCACATTACTTGGAAGCTGTCTGCGGACAAACACTGGCTCCCTCGGCCTATAGAGCGAGATGAGCACACAACCCTAGAGTTGTCTGCGACTGGACCTAACGGTCAGGGGTAGCTTTATCTTTACCTTTTTAGATATTAAACTTCATCCCCAAAGTATCACATTTGGCACCTACTCTGTTATGTTATTTTCTTTTAAAAACAAAACCTGGTAAAGCCACTTCAGTTCTCCCAAGCTTTTTAACCATTTCTCAGTTTTACTTACTTATTTTTACTCTGTTACTTTTAGGTACTTCTACTGTTTTGTGTGACCTTTCTTTTTTATTGTTTATGAAATTCTGTTGTGACCTTTCCTGAAATATATACAGTATTGTGAAATTTATGAGTGTGCTTAGAATTGTTTTAGCAATATCTAATTCTTCCCAAAACTGCAATTCAGAGTTTTTTTTGTAGCAAAGCATGACCAGTTAACTGATTTACATTAAGTGCTATCAAAGTGGCCAGTGGATGCCCAGCATAAAAGGTGGAATCATGACCCAACTTTTTGCTTGGATAGATCAGAGTCTGTTAAACAGTGCTGATTAGGTTTCCCATTTTATGGATGAATACAATTTATAGCACGCGCCTTGAATGGCATGTTTCAGGGATGGGAAACCTTTTTGGCTCCACGGATCAGATACTTATCAGGATCTGCCTTATGGGCCAAATTGGACAAATGTACAGGGCCTCCCACCTGTCAAAATCCCTTCTGTTGCCTTGCAAAACACTATTTGAAACATCCACTCACCTCATTTAAAATGTGTGTGGGGGATAAGGTTGTTTCAGATTGTGCTTTGCTCTGATTTTTCTTTTAGTGGGTGGGCAGCATCAGTGGCACACCCACACCCCTGTTACCCACTTAAAGGACAAGGCAAAGAGGGCTTTAATCTGCTTTGTCTTCACAACCCTGTTTTCTGCTTGGAAACATGGCAGCACAGCCAATGTAAGATTAAACTCTGGCCTCCCCACCATCAGCTGATGTGTCGGCAGGCATACCGTGGTTTGGGGAAAACAGCCTGGGCAGAGGTTGCTCACTACTGTACTGTATTAGATTATCAGATCTTCATTATGTTTTCTATATGGAACCTCTGTTGTTAGAGTTGTTGAGCTCTGCTGAGCAGCAATGGGCTTTCAAGCCCTGTTTGTGGACTTTCCAGAATCATCTGATTGGCCACTGGCCTATTTGGTCCTTTAATCTGAATTAGAAGGGTTTCTCTTTATACCACATATCAGGTCTGGGGAAGCTTTGGTCCTCCAGATGTTGGTGAATTACAGTTCCTATCATTCCTAAGCATTGACCATGCTTGCTGGGGCTGATGGGAGTTGTAATTCTGGAGCATTTGGAGTGCCAAATGTCCCCTGCACCTGCCATGTGTAATTTTCTTAGGAAATAAGTCTGATTATGTTCAGTGAGCCCTAATTCTAGGTAAATGTGGATAGGATTGTAGCCTAGTTGTTCTTTATTTGGATTCCTTATGCATCCATGCTTAAGAGAAAAAAACACCCAACTGTTTAATAATAGCACAATAAAACATTTAGTTCTTGGCCTTTTCCATTCTCCCAGTAGTAGTCTTTAAAAAGCTATTCTGATTAGCAGCTTAAAATAGGTTTACTATATTAGGCAATGTTGTGGCTATGTAGAAGAGTATGCAAGTAACACATTGGGTGTTACTGGTATATCAGGGAAATGCAACCTAATGCAGGGTTAATATCTGACAAAATATTTTAAACATTTCCTGGTAAATGCTAGACTTCCATTTCTGAAATGCATTCTCACTTTATCAGAATCTGAGATGTTATATATCTAAAACATGTAAGGCATTGCAGTGTGCCTCCTTTGCTTCTGGAATTTGCTCATTGTGCCTTCAGGAGACTCAAGGTTATCTGCTAACAATGCATTGCAGTTAAATACAGTGTAGGATTTTTTAAAAAAACCTAAATTAAAAAAAATTACAGTCAACATTTCTAACTTTATATTTTCCATTTTTAATGTATATTGGAAAGCAACAAAATGAAGGGAAACGGACAGAGAAGAGGAATAAGGGATGTTGTGCAAACAGATTAGATTCTGCAGGGCAGGTGACTAAATCAAAGTTTGAGTATTCAAGGTAAAATGAGATGTGACTTGAGCGTCATTGCTCAGGTGACTCAGAATTCATACCATAACAGTTTAATAAGAGCACACACACCTATATTTCCTTTGGCTTGCTGAAATTGATGACTGATTTCAGTAACAGCATGGTCTCAGATAACAGTTTTGCAGAAATAATTGTGGAAATCCAGTGGTGTGATACAAATGCTCATTACTCATGGATAAAATGGCCTGATGAAAAACAGGCCATGGTGAGGCCAAGGCTCTCATGTTGTCACACTGCCTGTGTTAATTGGTTTACTAATAACAGAATTCCTGTAGTATTGACAACTGTTTCATGAGTGGCCACAATTAATTATAAATTATCACTGTGTATTTTTCTGCATTTCTTTTTCCTCTAGTAACACTCCTCAACATCACCACTCAAAAAACCTCTTGCAATTCAGGATAATACTACTGTGTATCTGATGAGGTGTAGTCCATGAAAACGTTTGCCATAATAAATTTATTAGGATCACATCCAGTGATGTCTATTTGCGAGTGGAGTGAATGTCTGCTTAGACAACAGTGGTCTTTGCCTTTTGCTCCTTGCCCTTGCAACCCCAATACACTTCCCTAACTCTGAAGGGAACAGTACATTTGAGGAGGGCCTGGTGTTGAGGAAGTAGAAGTCCTTTTGCTCAAATGAAAGTTTGCTCACATGACCTTGGATGTTGTCCTATGTCTTAAAGGTACCATGAAACTCTTCATTGTTTTTAACTTGTGTAGAAGAGGAAATGCCAGCAGGTGTAACTCATCTAGCAAGCCATATCTGATGAAAATCCCTCTTGTACAGAAAGTTATGGGTCCCTTCTCTTCTTTTTCAATTGGGATCCTGCAATAGGCTGAAGCAAGGTTTGGTAGGTTCTTGTGAGACTTGAGTAGTTAATTTTCATCATGTGAAAATTGAATGCTTGGGTTTGTAGGTAGCATTTAAATACCCATACAGTGGTACCCCGTGTTACGCACTCGATCTGTTCCGGATCACTCTACGTAACACAGGCATGCTTAACACGAACACCCCCCCCCAAAAGAAAAAACCCGGAAGTAATGCGATTTGAGCACCTATGTGCATGCGCGAAGTGCGCAGAAGCGTTCTGCGCATCTGGGGGTGGGGCGCACTCCGGAAATGCTTCCGGGTTGCGGGCGTTCTTAACTCAAACGTCCCCAAACCGGGGTGTGCACAACCCGGGGTATGACTGTATTTGAGAGGTGGTCAGATTAGTTTTTCATTTGGATGGAAACACCTTTAGCTCAAATGTATCTGATAGAGACATTGATTCACTTAGGGATTAACAGTTGGGCTAATTTGCTTATATCCAGATTATTTAATATTAAACTAGTTACTCTTTAACAAACTTTATTTTCACAACTTTTCAAATAAATATGATCTGATTGTTTTTCTTTTTGTTTAAAAAATTGTAAGCTTTTATGCACCCTCCAAAAGACGTGTGGGCTTGCATGGCAAAGAGTTTGAATCACATTTCTATGATGTATAGGATTATATCCAACATTGCTGTTCATTCAGCTCAGGCAGTAGACTTCTTGCAGAATGGAACTTGCCCTGCTCTTCCTTGCAGCTCCTTGTGCACTCTCAAAATCTGCTTTAGGGACCTGGGAGACCCCTGGAACACATTTTGGTGAGCAGGGGGAGAGGATGGGAGGGGGAGAGGATGGGAAAGGAAAGGGAAATCCTGTTGTGCAAGTGCAACTCTGCTAACAGACAGTGTTGGATACAACCCATAGACTTTACTTAGAAAGCTATGCTTTTATTAGAGAAGCAACTAGATTAAATTTTAATCGAATCATCAATTTTTTAGCTGAGAATTTTAATCAAACAAATCTGCATGTGCTTAAAACTAAGTTCCAGAGAAAATTATGCTTTTTGTACATAAAAAGTATACATATACTATCAAGTTACTACATATGGTAATACAGTCTTCATATACTGTGAAATGATTGTCAATGCACATTTAAGGAAGAATGGACATAATTCTGTTTCTTTCTTACCTCAAGTATTCATAATGTATACTACCTGGTATTTCTGTATATATTGTTTACATTGCTTATGATTAAAAGTGCCTTTCTGGATCATAGCAAAGGTGCTTATAGTGCAACATTCTATCCTCTTCCAGGGGCTGCATACCTGTTTCACTCCCAGCGTTCACATGCACATGCTCACATAACAGCATTCCATTTACTGGTATAACATTGGCAATCTAGGTGCCTCCCACCCCAAAAGATAATGACCACAAGAACAGCCGTGTTTCATCAACATACAAGATAATACAAGCATTATCAAAACTGATGGGCATGTAGAATTTTAGGTGTTGAATTGGTGTCTGAGTAGGGATTCTTGCATGCAGCTGCAGACTCATAGATTTGTATATAACAGGGGAATCTCTGGCTCAAGGGCCAAATGCAAACCTCCACACCTATCTGGCCCTTAGTACTCTCCCCAAGCCATACCCTCTACTGGCTCTGCTTTTCCCTTCTTGAGTGTTTTCGTTTGGTTGGAATGTGTCCTTGAACACAGATAGTGCCTTTGCTTTTTTGGATATAGGCTAGAGGGGCATGTTCCAGTGTGTTTAGAAACTTTCCTGCAGTACAAGGCAAAATTTACATTCATTGCTCTGCCTGCCACTGGTATGCAGCCCCTGGCAGGTTGCCCAGAAGGGAGTGTGACCCTCAGGCTGAAAAAGGTTCCCAACCTCTGATATGTAAGAATTCTGCTTTTTCATCAGTTGAGCAGACTTTTTGTATTGGCATGAGATAGAATACTGGTAAGTTCAGAAAGGAATAGGTCCAAAGTTAAAAACATGGAGGAACACTAGACTAAAATATGAAGATCAGCAATGGTAGGTGAACATGGCCCTTACTGGTTTTTAGAAATGTTTAGAAATGAGCCTAAATAATCATAAATTAGAATAAATCTATCATTGCAAAAAGCAAATTGAGACAGGCTGAGTAGCAGCTTGCAAGCTGACCTCTGAAACTATAGTAATAATATTCACTGGAGCTGGATCCAGTACAATTAAACTGAACTCTCTTGACTTTACAATTTTTATACAGAGTCCCCACCCAAACTACCAAAAATCTGTGCAAACCCTGTTTTGGCAAAACACTGAAAGTCCCAAGAAGTTTGGCAGGTAACAATGTGAGTCAAGTGTGGCTTCTGATGCTGATTTGGCATGAAATGTCTGGTTACAAAATGGCTTGTGAGCTAACATGTTGGAAGGGGATATGGTTATTCAGGCAGACTCAAAGGCATTTGTCTTTCATTCAGCCAAACTTTGAGTCAGATGAATAGTTTGCAGAGATTTATAGCTTCAATAATTTTAGTGCTCTGGACTTTTACAGAATGCGGAAATGGTAAAATGTCTGCATTTTGACTAATCATTTTAGCCATAGTTGTAAAGCTCCCTTGGGTAAAAACTAAGCATGTCTACAACTACTAATAAGATTGAGGATTTCATGTTAAATTGATTTATATCTAACTGTAGATACAATATGTAAAAATAAGTTCCATTGAAATTTGTTGGAATTAACAAAGTATTTTAGGATTGAGGTACTGGGAATTTTTTAGGTCTCCATGCTTCAATCTTATAAATACTTTCAGGGGGGGGGGAATCCAGTGTAATTCAGTAGATTCTGCTACTAAGATTTCATTCTAGTAGCTTTGTGGTTGACCATCAGAAGTCAAGGGAATAAACAACTACCTGACATTCAGAAAATTCCTAAAGGCAGCCCTGTTTAGGGAAGTTTTTAAACTGTGATATTTTAAATGTATTTTAATGTTTGATGGAAGCCGCCCAGAGTGGCTGGGGAGACCCAGCCAGATGGGCGGGGTACAAATAATAAATTATTATTATTATTATTATTATTATTGCTCATCTAAGTATTCTATACCTATGGGACTGCCTATACTACCACAGCACATATATAACTATAATGCTGCCCAAAGACACCATTTACAGTAAAGGCAACAACCCAGAGACATGCATGCATACCAGAAGCCTTTCTGTGTGTGTTTCCAGCAATATCCCTATCAGCCTCCCCAAACTGTCCTCCAAGCATACCACACTTGAAAGCCTCTGCTACGTATGCAGATACATAGGTTTGTGTTCAATTAACTTTCACTTGGACCAATTTAATTAATAGCAATGACTAACTGAAGTCCATTAGTTTCAATGTGTCTAGCTGAATACAACTCATACTGATTTTGCATAAAGGGGACTGGAAGCCACCAAGAAAAACAAATAGGAGGCAAAGCCTGAAATTGATGCTAAAAGTACTTAAAATGTATTAGAAAATTCAGTACATTATATGCATTTTGGCAAGCTGCTGCAATGCTTATGCAGATGGTATATTCACCATAGTACAGTGTTTAATTCAATCCAGAAAATTGTACCATTTTTACTTTGAGCACCTTTAATTTGCAGTTCTAATAGTGTGTTCAGAAGAGCCGTATGTGTGTATGTATTTACTGCTTTCAGGACAGGATTACTTCATTGCACTCTTATGTGAGGCGTTCTTCACACTTGATCCAGAAGCTGCAGTTAGTGCAGAATGCTGTAGCACAATTGCTGACAGGATTGAGGCCTTGTCACATATAACACCTGTGCTCAGCACTGGTTGCCAGTTTGCTACTTGCCAAGTTCAAGGTGTTATGATTAGTATTTAAAGCCTTTAACAACTTGGGACCAATTTACCTATGAGATTGCCTTATCCCACAAGTGCCCACTCAACTGCAGTGCCTACACTTTGGAACTCCCTCCCTGTTGAGATCAAGCAGGCACTTTCTTTGTACTCTTTTTGTTGCCCACTAAAAACATTCTTGTTTAAACAAGCCTACCCATTATATTCCTCCCATAGAACACAGTGTGATGACACTGAGCATGCTCAGTGGACTCAGAGTGCTGAGTGACTATTGTGGAAATGAGAATAGAAAACTGGGGATGGTGTGTCTGGAACCTTGAGCAGAGACACTCCACACATTTTGTTGTAGGGATATGCTCAAATAGCACCATCCATACACAAGAGACATCTTTGGCTTGCAGAAGTATGGAAAATATTTAGGAAACTAAACCTCAAGGGGAACCCACCCAAATAGCCCAATGAAGATTGAATGTGTTTAGCGGGCATGGAATGCGATTGGAGGGGGGAGAAATGGAAAAAATGGATGGGGGAGGGCAATGGTGTTCTGCAACACTCAACGAGTACTCCCCATAGCAACACTTTGTTGGTGCCAATTGTTTTTGTTAATTAGGGGTAGCTATTGTTTGTACCCTCCAGATGTTGCTGGGCTGCAACTTCCTCCCATAGAACACAGTGGCTATGCTAGTTGGGGCCAATGGGCACTGTAGTCCAATAAATATTTGGAGGGCACTACTTTGGTGGGTGGCGCTGCTGATCAGGAGGTCGGTGGTTTGAATTCCCACAGCAGGGTGAGCTCCCATTGTTCAGTCCCAGCTCCTGCCCACCTAGCAGTTCGAAAGCACGTCAGAGTGCAAGTAGATAAATAGGTACTGCTCTGGTGGGAAGGTAAACAGCATTTCTGTGTGCTGCTCTGGTTCGCCAGAATCGGCTTAGTCATGCTGGCCACATGACTCAGAAGCTGTACGCCGGACCCAGAAGATGTACACCGGCTCTCTTGGCCAGTAAAGCGAGATGAGCTCCCTAACCCCAGAGTCGTTCGCGACTGGACCTAACGGTCAGGGGTGCCTTTACCTTTACTTTGGCTATGAGTATTCTACATTAAGCTACTCCCTATATAGTAGTATATTTCTGCCAACTATGTGCTTAAGTAGTAGACTTTGTAGTAGAATTTTGTAAATACGGCCAGAACATTTACTTACCTGCCTCACAAAATATACCCATGTTAGTTATTTGTTGCACATTGATTTCATGGCAAAAAAACCCAACCATATTGGGTATCCTCTGTATTAAAACAATCTGCCCTTGCTGGCTGCCTGAAGGAAATTCTCACTTGCCGCAGGTGAGCAGGCAAAGTGTCTAATTACAAGCTGCTCTCATATGATTAGTGAAATTGGTATATTTGAAATGAAATTTAACCATGGTTAATTGCTCTGAAAAGCTGCACACTTCTTTGAAAATTGTTCCAAGATCATGAAAGATAGATGTGTTGTGGATATTGTCCTGTGCATTTAATTGTGTTGACGCAATATTTCCTTTTGATAGGATTTCAGCATTTCTCACTCATAGAAAAGTACATGAGAATTAGATACAAAATGTTACAAAATATTACAGAATAGCAAGTGCTAACAGTGCAAATACATGTATCTTCAACATTTGTTTATAACACTTAAAAGCTTGTCTTCTGCTTCAAAATGTCACAAAGTACCGGTAGTTTTACTTAATGGCCTGATGCAACAAATTATTATCTTCACCTAGCCTTTTCACCTAGTTAGAATCATTTTATTATTAAAAGATCAAGTTAGCCTTTCTTCAAAAGTTTGTTGCACAAATGCCAGTTTCTAAACTATTAGAAGTGAAATATAAACCTTTTAAAAGGAAGAGCAACTTCCAGGATTTACAAAGTAAAATCCGAGGTCATTGTCTGATGACTGCTTTGCAGGAAGAAAGGTAAAAATAAGCTGCATACTTTTTGGATGTGGGCCTGTGAATTTTTCCACTATATTCATTAGTAACATGGAGGCATGCTTGTGCTGCTGGTATTTTGAGCAATAGGCTTGACTCCGAATGGAATTTTTAGTTATTCAATCTGCAATAAACAAGACAACTAGCCAGAATTTTAAAGCAGAAAAACACTTGCTACAGAAAGTGTTTAGTAATTCAGTTAATGAGTGTAAGCAAGTGAAATGAGTCTATGTTAGCTTGCTGTTTAGAATATAACTTAACATATTTTGGGTAAGTATCTGTACCTTTTTTTCGGCTCACCTACCAGCTCTCTGTCTCATCTGAATCAGGTGGTGCTAGACTATAGCTTCAATGCAGTGATGGGTCGGATGTGGGTAGTAGAGGTTCAGGAATCCTCAATTCTGATTTACAAGGAAGAGGAATTCCCTAATGAAGCTGATCTCATGAGAGAGAATGAGGAGTACGTGAAACCGGCCCATGATGGGTCTCGTGAATCATGGATACTAGCATTCTAGCTCAAATGCAAATCAAGTAATGGTGTTAGACGTGATCTATATAAGGTGGAATTTAACACTAGTCCCACTCAATTATAGACTCAATGAAGTTAATGGACATGATGTTTTATTAATTTAAGTGGGTCTACTCTGAGTAGGACTGAGTTATAAAATATTTGGGTGGAATTCAACTTGACTTGGCCCTTAGGGTTCACTTTTTCATTATAGTATCCTAACAGTGCAGGGGAAGTCATTTTAATTGTTCAAAAGTTGTTATTTTCTAATAATAATTGTAAATTTGGTTGCAAATGGACCATGCCAAGTTGCAAAACATGCCTGGCACCTGGGGTGTTTCGGATGCTGATCCAAGTGTAACTCATTCAGGCCATTAGGTGAAGAACAGGGTACAAATCTTGTGGTGCTTTGCAAACCCATTTTTGGCCCAGCCTTGACTTTATCTGCCCCAAACCTGGTGTATATCTATTTTTTTAAATGAGTTTGCTCATATTTCAATTCCTTTTGACAGAAGAGAGTTTCACTTTCACCTCTGTAGCTTTTATAATGACTTGTATTAACAGTTAAATGGTATTTTAATGTGTATGTGTCCAGTTAATTGGGGCACCTTTTCTAGAAAATATTTTTATTATTTCATCATAGTTATTAAATGGATAAATGTTGCAGACCAGCTTAATAGGATTCCATTTGCTTAAGATCTTGTGAGTTCTTCACCACAGGTTGTGATGCTAAAGATGCTTCTGGATTATTTTACTGGGGTTATGAACCAAAATTCAACTATTGACCATCTCTAGCCCTAAAGGAACATAAAGCTTTATATATTTGTATTTAAATGTTATGTGTTTGTGTTGCCGTGGGAGTCATCTTTGAAGAAACTTCTTCTAATATGCTTCCCATCACCCATGGTTATTGCAAATGCTTGTGTTAAAATAATCATTTATTGGTAAATAATCATTTTCTGATTATTGGTTTCAGTTCTCCTAAAAGTATAAACGTGTCAGTACTATGTTATCCAAATATCTTTTCTGGAAGTAATGTCTATCAGTTGCATTTTAGAAGAGATAATTTTATGAACAATATACTATACTATTTTTTTTTAAAAAAATCTACCCACGTTTGCAATGTATATTACAGCTTCAGCAGAGCTACAGAATAGCAATGGTATTATATCTAGCAACATGATGCACCAGGTTGGTGTGTGTTGCAAAGGATGAGCCACTTTTGTGATAGTGTTGCTATGGCAACTACCTTCTGAGAGCTGCCTCAAGGTCACTCATCAACCATAGCCCAGAGTGCTTGGATTTTACGCAAAATAAGAGCACCTAGCAGTTCCTGTTGTTCTTTTTTCAGTCTTCTACTGTTACATTAAATATTATGAGGAATACTAATGGATTCACAATATTTACATGTTAATTAATATTAAGTGACATTTTTATACAAAGGGTAATGGACACAAGGACAGACTCTAACAATTATACAAGTGTATGTATATATTTTTAAAAATCTTCAAATTACATAAAATAAAGTTGGTTGTAACTAGTATCAAGCATGTGTACTTAAACTACAATTTAAAGAATTCTTTTAAATGTCTTTTCAAAAAATGATGATGATTTTTCTTCTAAATCTGAAAAGACTTCCAGTAGTATAAGCAAGATTGGCACTCAGCAATTACAAGGAGCTGTAGGAAATACATTTATGGGGCTTGCAGCTCTGTTCACTCCCATATCATGTGACAAACAACCAAAATTTTGCTTTTAATAATTTGTTTTATTTTTTGTTCTTCAACTATTTGCTGTTTGTGGCCCATTCTGGTTATTTAGAAATTGTCTACCTGAATTACTTAAACTTTTCAAAAAAATAATAATCATGAGAAGTGTTATTAAAGTTAGATAAGAGCCAAAATTCATGTATGATGTAAATATGTATTTAATTCCAGATCACTGGCTCTTTGCAGGTGGGGCAAACAAAATTCAAAGCTCTTTCTGTGTGTGTGTGTATGTGTGGAAAATTACCTTTGAACATGTGCAAAGTGCAGTTTCCTCCTAAGTGTTTCACTGGAACACTTTGTGGAATATGTTTTCAGATCAAAGTACTGGTAAGTACCTCCTGTACAAGATTTTGAACCTCAAAACAACTAGTATCTTTCCCAGCAGACATCAATCAGCTTGTTTTCTCCTCTCCATTTGAATTTCCCTTTTCCATTTAAGTGTGTTTATTTATTTTAATAGATACTGCTTTGATAGTAAATTGAACCTCTAAGCACTTTACAAAAAATAAAAAGAAAATGTTAAACTTACATTTTTTACAGAGTTAAAAATAAGAATTAAAATTTAAAAATAATATCTACAACAAGCTAACAACAGATTAAAATACATGAAGACTTCTACATGTCTGGGTAGACTTGCCTGAAATAAAATATTTTTAGCAGATGCTAAAAAGAGTACAGTGCACCCCTGCCTAGTGTAAATAGGGAGGGAGGGAGTTCCAAGGATAAGTGCTGCCACACCTAGAAAAGATTTGTTTCCTGAAAGTGTGCAATGAGTGTTATGTGCCAGTTCCACATATATTTTTGTGTGCAAAAATACTTAACATTTCATTAGTTCTTTAATTACTCTATTGATATCTGTGAGCAGTTATCTCTTCTGTCACTTGGTAGATTGAACAGTAGCATCTTGTGCAAACTAGGAAGTGATCCTGGCCCTCCTGTTCAAGGCACTCCATTCTAATCCCTCTTCCTCTCAGTTGTCAGTATTTTTCATCTTCTCAAACACTCTTCAGGTGTCCAGTTTGAATGTGCAAATGGGCAAGTGGAGTAAGCCCCCACTTCCTCAAGGATGCATGTCTATAGGGTTGCCTAAACAAAAAATGTTTTCAGCAGACACTGAAAAGGGTTGTAGAAGATAGGTTACTCATACACAGGTCTGATAAAATTAACTTGCCTACTTGCTGAGTTCATCAAAACAGGCCCTGTTTTGTCTCTATTGGATTATCTGAAATATAGTAGGTGTCCTTGGAAGTTAAGGCCTTTCTGATAGTGGCACCTCTGTTCTGTAATTCCTTCCTTTGTGGTGCTGTTTGGTTCCCTCTGTGCTAAGTTTTAAACACTACTATTTCTGAGGATGCTTAGGACCAGTGATTTATATCAGTTTTAGTCATACTTTTTTACATATAAAAAAATCAGATTTTCTTGGGTAACAAAAGTACATACAGCTTTCAGTTCATGGAGTCCTTTCTACAGATCAGTTACATTCGATGTGAGACACTAATGTTATAGTCTATGAGGTGGGGAGAGAGAGAAGGGGGATAGTAAACTTCCATTCTTTTACATAGTGTATGTGAGAGTTTTTTGTGGGTAGGTTCTTTTTTCCATTCATTTACTAGTTTTCATTGGCAGTGAGAAAGATTGGGGGGGCTTAGGGCATGGTTAGTTTCCTTTGGTTGACTACAGTGAGTTTAGTGTGTGTGTGTGTGTGTGTGTGTGAGAGAGAGAGAGAGAGAGAGAGGTTGTTTTTCAAATTTAAAATTGTACAAATGTTGAACCAGTGCTTGGAGGTATGAGACAAAAGTGTTGGGGTAGTCAGACTCTACAATATGATTCCAAACTGTTTTCCCCCCAAAGGGAGTACTTTGTTTATTATTATTATTATTATTATTATTATTATTATTATTATTATTATTTATTCCTATTTCACTGTTCTGATTGCAGTGAGTGGTGGTCAGTCAGCATTTATTCATTAGACCTGATTTGGCTTTTGGTAGCCCTACTTGATCTTAATTGAAACATGGGGTGGGGGGAGAATCCAGGGGTTTCGTTAAGGGGAAAATTCCTGTCTGAACACATGTGCTTTAATTGTAAAGCCATTACTGCAAGAAGGTTACCAGCTTCTGTAGAGAGCAGGAGCCTTTTTGAAGAGGTCAGTTCGTTTAGCAAATTCTTTAGGCACTGAATTAGAATCAGAAGCATGAAATGCCTCCTGAGACTATAAAAGAAGCCCTGTCCCTGGGCAGGTCAAGTCTGTGATAGCTGTGATTGTTCCATTGCAGTGGGTTGGACTAGATGATCATTAGAACTCTACAATTCTATGATTCTAAGTGTCAGGCACAAATCTGGAGTGAAGTTCCTAAGATGGTTGGGTGGCATCCTGTACACCTCCAGGCGACTCCTGCAGCCAAGCTGGTGCTAAAGATATTGCTCTGTTTTCCTTTGGACCACATCAGTGAGGCTGATAGGGGGTCTTGACATCTGGGCAGCCCAGGACCTCCATACACACTGCCCAGGCTTTTGCGCCCCAGCGAGGTCATTTTGGTGCTGCTGATGGAGCAGTTTTACTTCACCCTGGGAGGCGTACTCTATTGTCTCTCAAGACAGTTGGATTCCAACACGTGTCAGGCAATTTCCTCCACCCAATGCATCATCAGTGTTACTCTGAAGGGGGTTGCCTTACTTCTATGTAGAGTTTCTAATACAAGGATGGGAACCATTCATGCAAAATTGGTGGCAATCTTTTTGGAGGTGGTAAAGTCATAAGTGAGGAACATTCAAGTGAATCCAATGAGGGCCATTGGTCTGTGGGCCAATGGATTGCCCACGTTGCTGTAGAGAAATACTAATAAACTGAAAGGTACATACATATGATAGAGATCTGTCAAAATAATATTGCAAATGGAAATAAAATAATAAGAACTAGAAAGTTCAGTATGTTTGACCAGCTTAATTCAGGTTATTGTCACCAGGAATTTTTCTGGCTTTTGGATATCAAGAGTAAAATAAAATTCATCACAACTTGTTCCCAGTACTCTTCCATTTTCAACCTCATCCCTGGTCCCACCTACTGAAAATGGCTTCTTCTCCCCTCTTGAAATCATGTTCCACTGTCTTCCGGTTGCATTTTGAGACACAGAACTTTTGATTCTGTTATTTAATTCTTCTACATGGAGCTCTCCAGAAAAATTATCTGAACCCTCCCATATGCTCCACTATTTTACCTCCTACATCTATCATTTACTAGTAAATGTATTTGTAAGACCTACAAATCAAACATAACATGTTCACAGATCACATTTCTTGGCTATATTTCAGAGAGAGAGAGAGAAGTAAAGAAATATCTACACACACTGATCCTATTTAAAGCCTTCAATTTATGCAAGAACTTCTCAGTAAAGTGTTAACCCCTGCTGGTGGTTTAGGGACTGATTACTTGATACTCTGGTAAGGGCCTGAAAGGGTGCTGAAGGGAAGAAGTGCACAAACCCAAGGACTTTTTGAAAGCTGTCCTGTTCTTGTAGTGCCAGCCCATAGTTTGACAAGTCTGTAGGTGCAGTGTTCAGCTTAGGAAACACTCTCCACTGAAAAGCCCACTTGTGTCTGCACTTTTTTCATTTTAGAGATAACCCACCACTTTTTAATTTTTGGTTGCTTTCAATAGCCAGTGGTGAAGGGAAGCTACATTTTGGTACTTGATGTAAGCTGCCTTGATGCAAACTGATTTGAGAACTTCTCTGGGCCAGAATAGTGACATATAAATTTGAGAAAAGACAAAAGTAGTTATATACTATTCTCTAGTCTCCCTGTGATGTTAAATACTTGATGCATTTGATTAATTTTGTATGCTGTTTCTTGACACTAGAATGGTGGACTAGAAACTCCCAAAATAAAAATGTTTTATATTGTAGCATTTAAGAACTTGCACTAATTCTATTAAAGCACTGCCATTGATACGGAAATAAAATAATTTCAGTAAAAGACAAATTCTATTTACCCTGAGCCAGTATTTAACACAAAAAGTGTAGGAGTAATTAGTGTGTGTACATGTGTGTTTAAACCTCATTTAGGAAACTTTGAGGGCTCAGGTTGTACAAACTAGTATATACTCATCTTTTGCTTCCATTATGTACTCATTTGGCATAAAAAGCACTGGTCTAACTCTGGTATTTCCTGCACCAATTATAATATGCAGTACTTCCCTAAATTACATAACCTCTAGACAGGAAATGTAAGAGGTTCTGATGTAGATGGGCTTTAAAAATTAATTTTACGTTTTTCATATCTGGATTTAGCTTCTTGCAGAGCCGTCTTAAGGGGATCTGCCGCCCTGGCGCGGCTATCCCTCCGGCGCCCCCGCCATGCCGCCTCTCCGCCGCCTCCCTCCCGCGCTTGCCGCCCCTTGGGAGGGGGGTGGGCGAGCGGGGGATGAGGGGCGTGGCGCTGGAGCGGCACGGGGCTCTGCGCGCCCTTCCAGCGCTTCCGGGACGGGAGGCGAGGGCGGCCGGCTCGCGCTCCCGCGCGCATCCGGATGGCGCGGCGCAGCCGGGCGGCTTGTGCTCCATCGGGTGGGCGGCCGGCTGCGCGCCGCGCCACCAGCCCCAATGGATGAGACGGCTCTGGCTTCTTGCACACTGTGTATTCTAGATACTGTTCATGCACCCATTTTACTTGATACAACGTGACCCTGATAGAATTAACTTTTTGAAGCACTAGACTCCCAGATTTTATATTTACAGTATTTACCAGTTTTGAATACTTACAGCCTGCTTTTATAGCCCCAAGAGGGGCTTATAAAAATGTGCACAATGCAATCAAATTCAACTGTAGTATCAGGAACAGAAATAACATTGTGTCCATATGGTGCCAGTATTGTTCTGATTTCAGTCTCAGGTCTTCAGTGTTAGTATGGGAGTACCGTATTTTTCGCTCCATAGGACGCTCCGGACCATAGGGCGCACCTCATTTTTAGAGGAGGAAACAAGAGAAAAAATATTTTTCTGGTTTTCCTCCTCTAAAAGCCCTGTTTTGTTTTGTTTTTTGTTTTGTTTTTGAGGATCAGCTAAAAGTTTTGCAGCTTTTTTTGCAAAGGGAAAAGCCCTGGGGTTTTGGGGGGGGTTTGGAGGATCAGCTAAAGGTTTTGCTGCTGTTTTTGCAAAGGCAAAAGGCCTTTTTTGAGAATCAGCTAAAAGTTTTGCAGCTTTTTTTGCAAAGGGAAAAGCCCTAGGGTTTTTTTTTGTTTTTTTGAGGATCAGCTAAAGGTTTTGCAGCTTTTTTTGCAAAGGGGGAAAAGCAAAGCTCCTTTTGCAAAGGGGGAAAAGCAAAGAGGAAAAGCCCCATTTTTATGGGGTTTAACTCACATTTCTGAAAAATCCTAAGGAGAGGGAGCCATTTCTACTGTTTTCAGACAGATAATCTAATCAGCCAGTCACATGTCCTGGGGAAACAAACAACCTCCCTCTGCAGCACATTCAACAAAGGAGGGCGGGGCTGAAAGGGAGCCGGGGACTCTTATCTCTCTCCCGATCTCTTGCTGATCAGCTGCTGAGCGGGTCCTTTCAACACTCCCTTTTCTCTTTGTAAAATAAAAAGCACAATCTGCTTTTGGCCCCTGGGCAATTCAGCTCCAGGGACCACCATTCGCTCCATAAGACGCACAGGTATTTCCCCTTACTTTTTAGGAGGAAAAAAGTGCGTCTTATGGAGCAAAAAATACGGTATATTGTTCTCAACTACCCTTAAAATGGGAAAGAAGTCCACCAGCTCTGTTTCTGGTAAACGGAAGGGCTTTGGATTTGGCCCCTGGAACACC
The DNA here is from genome assembly GCF_009819535.1 of Lacerta agilis. Lineage (NCBI taxonomy): Eukaryota > Metazoa > Chordata > Lepidosauria > Squamata > Lacertidae > Lacerta > Lacerta agilis. The sequence goes on from NC_046317.1 coordinate 75,082,911, forward strand.
CCTTTTGTGGTTATGATCTGCTCTATGCTGTGGCATCAAGAACCCCCTTTCATTGGAGAAATATTATTTCATACAAAATGATAGTATCATTGGTTATATACTTTGCACTTGTATTACCAAAAGATAAATACACACACACATCTTGATTTGTGCATATTGAAATGCAACATTTGTTTAGTATGGAAAACACTTGCTTTGTAGTAACTCCCTGGAACATTCAATTATATAGGAATTCATTTTTAACCTTGTAATGTGTGAAGCAACTCACAGTACAGTGGTACCTCGGGTTGGAGGTCCATTCTTAACCTGAAACTGTTCTTAACCTGAAGCACCACTTTAGCTAATGGAACCTCCTGCTGCCGCTGCGCCGCCAGAGCACAATTTCTGTTCTTATCCTGAAGCAAAGTTCTTAACCTGAAGCCTTATTTCTGGGTTATTGGAGTATGTAACCTGAAGCGAATGTAACCTGAGATACCACTGTATAACTGTTTCCTATCTTTTTATCTTCGTTTTGTGCTTCTGTTGCCTAGGATAACCCCCTTGTATAGACTGCAAACTGGAACCCTTTAAGTTGCAGAGTGATGCTATTTATGTCAATGTGTAAATATTTTACATTGCAGTTGAGGAACAATACAAATGTTGAGCTTCTGGGGCTTTCCACTTGATTGTATCATCTGTTTGTTTTAGACAGAAGATACTTCCATTCAAATCACTCTAATAAGAAAACCCCACACAAACTATTCTAATGTGAAAAGATTCCCAATTTAATCTAATGTGTAAGATGGCAGGTTTGTTGTGGAACATGGTTAGGAAGATTATGAAGAAACAACTGGATAGGCTAGCAGTCAACTGCAAAGGGGACTCGGATATCTAATTTGCACATTTTACTTGAGAATTACCTTTTATTCCATGTAACAAGGAATTTTGGTGGATTTGATCATGATATTACTGCATATGTAGTAACTGTTGGGGTCCCCGCCTTTCCTTTATATGGATGATGCCATGGCCTTTGGCTAGCGCAATAATTTTTTTAATAAAAAAAAAACCTTTTGTGGTGGTACAGTCATATGAGAGGATTGTACAACTTCAGCAACTTAATGTTTGAATTGGCTCTCTGAGCCTGGGTAAATGGAGGTCTGTAGACAGCAGAATTGCAGTTCAGTTCATTAGATCCCCCATTCTCATTTAAGGGTTAGGTTGGTTCCATAACTTTCACAGACATGTATTCACACACACTTCTTTGTTTTCAGATTAGATAAATAATTTTATTTCTCTGGGTAACTAGTATCCTGCTGTTTTTCAACCTCTAGGTAGAGATGCTGTGTGAGTGCTGAGAGGAATACATTTCGAAGTAAGTGTTTAACAGTGAACTTAGAATACAGTTAATTATCTGGCCCCATTGAAGTTGGTGAAATAATGCCAGTGTAAGCACAGGAACTCTTACGTAGTTTTAAAAAGCTATTGCAAGTGGGGGGGGGGAATTCTGTTGAACCGTACTTCATTTTCCATGTGGTTTTCTAAATCTTTACAGTCTCACATCTATTTTTGGATATGCACCTCTTCAGGTTTTCTCTATAGTTTTCTGTTGTTTGCTACCTCTATTCACATAAGCCCTGCTGTTAGTGGTCATTACCTTGGTCTTTTAAAACTGGGGTCACCACTCTAGCATTGCTTTATTCCATGAACCTGAATCATCTCTTACCACATGCCCTGTGTATGTCCATTTTAACTTTGTGGCCTTTTCCACTACCTCTGTAACTTTTGATCTTTGTCATATTCAATTGTTAGCTTTGCTTGTTCCATGGCATATTGTGGTGTTCTTAAGGTGTTTGTTTCTTTGTGTCATGGCCCAGTTCCTCGATCTAAAACACACCACAGGTAGTACACAAATATTGGATACTTTAGCTTTCAAATCTAAATAAAAAGTTTTATTTTTCATCTTATGTGTGATTATTGAACATGGGTCACAAAGGCATGTGATGCCTTTCAGCAAACTTTCTGCTTGAATTGGGCTGCAATCCTTTGCTCATTTTCTTGACAGTTATCCACATTAAGTACAGTTCGTCTTGATTCAGAGTTACCACGTTTTCATTAGAATTTGTTGCATGATTGCCTATACCTTCCTTGTTGTTCTTGAATTCTTGGGATGCTGCAAACCAGGAGATCAAATAGAAAAATTATTGTGGCTTATTTCTGGAAGTGTTTAAAGGGGAGCACCATTTAATCTTGGTATGACAAAGTTTGGCATTTATCAGGAACATAATAATGTGTGATGTTGAACGCATATTAAGGGGTTAATGCCAAAATTGCATGACTGCCAAAACATGCTTATTGAGCCAGTAAAAAGATTTAAGGATGGTTTCTTGGAGTATTTTATTTGAAACATTTTAATGCAAAGTGAAACCAATTGATTTGTAGGAATTGCATTATAGAATCTGTATTAAAGCGGAGTGTAATTCAACAGCTTTGAGGGAAAATGGAATTCAGATAGGTAACATTATGTATTGTTTACTTACAGTGCTATTCTCGGTGTGTCTATTCAGCATTCAGTCTCAGTGGGGCTTGCTCAAAAAACAAAAAACAAATAGAGCAGAGTTGAGGAGGCCTTTTTCTGCTGAGGACCGCATTCCTTTGGAGGGGTGTGTGGGAGGCTACAGGCTGCTGGTGGGTTGGTGTGGAGCCAGAACATGGGCAGACTATCATCTTTTCACTCTCTGCAACCCATTTCCCTCCTTTTTCCGTCTCCTTGCCATATGAGAATCACATGATAATTAGGACAAGGGCTGTAGGGTCCCCACTTCTGGGATACTGTATTGGAAAACAACCCAAATGGCTCTGTCTTAAAAATGTTATTGCCACTGTTTCTGTGTGTGCAGGGAATGGCAACATCATCCTGAAGTTTCCTTTAAAAGAAATTGTGTAGTTGTGTACATTCATGAATACATTTAGAATATTTGTTCCCTTCCCTTTCCCCCTTGATATCAGGCAAGGTTTATGTTAGCTATTATCATGGTATTAGCAACTGCCAACACCCACTCCCTTCCCCCAGCTTCAGAGTGCAGAGAAACCTAGTTTGCTTGCAGCTGCAGTGCTAGACATCTTTCAGGAAGTGACCTTGGCTTGTATTAATCAAATTCAGAACACAGAAAAGCTGCTTGCTAACATGCTGACTTGATATAAAATGTTAGAGCATCCATTTTCTTTTAAAATGAAGCCATAAGGGAAATAAGAGACGTTCTTAAATAATATCTCCATTTAGATGACTTTTCAGTATTTTGAAATGACAGAGAAGTTGCCTACAGTGAGGGTTATTAAAATATAAAGCCTGTGTAAAAATAATTTAGTGGTTGCGTTTTCAAAGCAGTATCTGTGATCTAAGAATGTATTAGGCAACAATTGGCATTTAAAGTTAAGCACAGCATAACATTTAACTAATAACCAATCTGTATAATTTCCTCTTTAAAAGTTGATCAGCATTGTTGATAAACATTGCATGCTAAGGACCGATGCATCTGAACAAGTAGCCAGGTGAATGCAGGAAGGCCCCATGTGCATCTAGCAAGGATTTTTATACAATGCTGCCACAAATGGTTTTGCTCATCTTCCTCTATCTCAATAGAGTGTCATTGTTGGAACATGCACTGAGGCAGCACAGACATGAAAGATCCTACTATTTTGTGTAGGGCATCTTGCCTGCAGGAATAGACTAACAGTCATTTGTGATATTGCCATTATGTACTGTCTTACATAGAAATTGTTGTTGTCTGCTGTCTTATGTAGAAATCCACTTGTTGAAAATTGTTAGGACTAGACCATTAAATCTTCAAAATCAAACAGAACATCAGATAAGGTTTAACTCTCATTATTCATTTAACAAATTATATGTATATCCATGAGATATTATCCTTGGGTTATAGGGAAAAGTCTGTTGCACAAGTAAAACAGCATCATTGAATGCAACCCACACTACAGTCAATAACAACTCAATTTTGGTTTGCATGTAACACTAAACTGTGGTTTATCTGAAGTGGTAGCTTCTTATCTCCTTGTAGCTGGGACAGAGGAGGAACAGGGCCATAGACATAGCACTGAGCTACAAAGCAGGAACAAGCTATGCATTTAAAATATTTTCACTGCCCTTCACTGGAAGATTCCAGGGAAGTGTGAAATAATTCACCCAACTAGAAGTACAATATCTGAAGAACATACCACCACCACCACCACCAATAGAAAGCAAGCTAAAAAGAATAAAACTAAGGAAATCAAGCAGCTTAGACTAAAATATCTATAAGCAAATAAGATATTTCAAATATTGTGCCATGAATATTGTAAGGTTAATGCTAGATAGGCCTTTTTAGACAGAGCGGGTACCACCGCAGAAAATGAGGCCTGAAATCAGAACCTTAACGATGGGGATTCAACAAGGTTAAGAGTGGTAAGATGAGAAATCCCTCTGAAAGAAGGCAACAAAGCAACCTTTTGAGCATGCAATGGTACCCCGTGTTACGCACGCGATCCATGCCGGATCTCGCTATGTAACACAGGCGTGCTTCACTCGAACGCCCCCCCCCCAAACCAAAAACCTGGAAGTTCGCACGTTTTTGCACTTCTGCGCATGCACAAAGTGCGCAAAACACTTCTGCGCACCTGTGCGCACCCACGCATTGCGTGCGCTCCGGGGAGGACTTCCAGGTTGCGGAGGTCTGAAAGTCAAGCGTACGCAACTCGAGGTATGACTGTATTTATGGCAAGGAGGGACATGGGAAGCTTTTAATCTATAACCAGTAAATATAAGCAAAGCATTGCAATCTCTAAATTTCACTGAAGACAGTTTGCATTGTTGTGACATCACAAATTGAATAGGTTTACAAAAGATGTTGAAGTTTCAACAATTTTGCAGAATTTCCTTATAATCCATCCATGTCTTAAGAACTTCTGTAGAGACTCTTCTCAGAGTGCCTTCCTTAACAGAGGTACATTATGTAGTTATAAAGGAGAGGGTATATTCATTCTCATTCTCTCTCTCTGTGTGTGTGTCTCTCTCTCTGTACTTTCAGTGGATTTTGTTTGGCTTTAGTACTCACACTGTAATTAGTGCCATATTTGGAGTCTTGGGGGATCCTGCAGGTCAGTTTTTGATGTTGCAAATCAAATAGACAAAAAAGCTTTTCCCTTCAACATTGTTGACATTGTCAAGCTACCTCCTATTTAATAGCTTGTTAAATCTCTCTTCTTACAGATCCAGGGTAACATGACATCCTACCAGTTTTTCTTGTCTTTCTGCCAGAACATCACCCTTGTGGCGAATGACTGGAAGCCAACCCTTGATTATTTGGAAAGTTTGGCTATCTGTAATAGACTGACTGCATCAATTATAGCACAGGGGGTGTAATTATTTTAAAGTTCCATTGGTTTTGTGTGTATGTGGTGTGGCCCTGCTTTGTTTGTCTTTATATAGGGTTGCCATATGTCCAGAATTTCCTGGACATATCCAGAATACTGCAGTCAGAAGCAGTGTTTGGGCTGAAATTGCTAAAAATGTGGGGAAATTTGGACTTATGGCAACCTATGTCAGCTTTTTGGTGATTTCCCTTAAAAATAGCTCAAAAGCTTCATTTTTTAAAAAGTGAATTTGACAAAAAAGCTTTGGGCAAAACTAAAAACCTCCGGATTTTCACTGTTTGAAATATGGCAACCCTACTTTATATGCACACCACACCATTCTGCTTTTAAGAGCATGATGGTAAAACAGATAAAGACAGCAGAGAACTCTTAGGCATATCATGGTTGTCACCCAGGATGGAGATTACCCTATGTGCACTGCACTCCTGTTTTCAACTTCCAGAAAGCGGTGTTGGAACACTTCCCATCTGCTCCATTGCATGTACATAGTATTGTGTAGCGCTGTATGTTGTCCCCAGTGCTATTCTAATGACAAAGATGGATCAAGAAGCACTGCCTTACTACACACCTGCTCCTTCAGTGAGAGTGTGACTCCACAGGTTGAATACCAAGTTCCTAGACACAAGAATAGTGCCTCCAATTTATCAGGATTCAGCTTTATGTTATTGACAGTCATACATCATGTTGCCACTTCCAGGAACCAATCCAGGTTCCAATGGACTAGAGATACAGAGTTGGGTGTCATCAACATACATGACACCATAACCCAAACCCCCGATCACTGTACCCAGCAGCTTCATATAAATGTGAAATAGCATTGGGGACAAGAGGGAATCAGAAGGAGGAGGAGGAGGAGTTTGGATTTGATATCCCGCTTTATCACTACCCTAAGGAGTCTCAAAGCGGCTAACAATCTCCTTTCCCTTCCTCCCCCACAACAAACACTCTGTGAGGTGAGTGAGGCTGAGAGACTTCAGAGAAGTGTGACTAGCCCAAGGTCACCCAGCAGCTGCATTGGGGGGATGGGGAGAGCAGAAGTCACCCAGTGCTACTCCCTGGTGATGGCCCTGCATATAGGAGTGGAAGCATTGTATCACTGTGGCCCCTAATAGTAGACAGTGTGATGACATGCTACTGCTTAGCTGACCCCTTCGTTGTGTTGCTGCTGCTTACCAGGAGGTTGATTGCTTCAGCAGGGGCGTCGCTGGGGAGGGGTGGCAGGGGCGGCACGCCCCCAGTGACAGGGTGACAAGCGGCGGGTGGGGGTGACAAGCGGCAACCCTTCCTGCCACTCCCATGCGCCGCCGCTCCCTCCGTCACCCCGGGGTGACCGGTGGTGCGTGGGGAGTGGTGGGAGGGGCCGCCACATGTCACCCCCACGCACCGCTGCTGGCTCCGTCGCCATGGGAGCAGCAGCGCACAGTGTGTGCAGTGCTGCTGCTCCTGGGGCAACGGAACAAGCGGCGGCACGTGGGGTGACAAGCGGCGGCCCCTCCCACCACTCCCACACGCCGCCGCTCCCTCCGTCACCCCGGGAGCAGCAGCACACGGGCGGGGTGCTTTCCGCCGCTTTTTTCGGCGGGGGGGGGGTCGACCAGTGAGGGGGGTGTCACGCTTGTCACCCCCTCCTCGCTGGCCACCACCCCCCGCCGAAAAAAACAGTGGGGGCGGGGAAAGGAAGCAGAGCAGGCGCATTCAAGCACTGGCTCTCTGCTTCTTTTTCCCCTTTCCGCCGCTTTTTTTTCAGCGGGGGGGCCAACCAGCGAGGGGGGTGTCGCGCTTGTCACCCCCTCCTCGCTGGCCACCACCCCCCGCCGAAAAAACCGGTGGGGGGCAGGGAAAGGAAGCAGAGCAGGTGCATTAAAGCGCTGACTCTCTGCTTCTTTTTCCCCTTTCTGCCGCTTTTTTTTGGCGGGGGGGGCCCGACCAGCGAGGGGGGTGTCACGCTTGTCACCCCCTCCTCGCTGGCCACCCCCCCGCCGAAAAAAAGCCTCGGAAAGGGGGAAATTCCCCCTTTCTGCATCCACGTGCGTCGTGCTCCTCCCCCAGGGGGGTGCCTCTGCGCTGCCGCCGCCCCCAGCAGCGCAGAGGCTAGCTACGCCACTGTGCTTCAGATATGCTTCCTGCCAACTTTATTTTAAATGTCTTCCCTGAATGGCTTTCTATCGTAGCACTACAGCTCTGGATGAAGTTGTATATATGTGTGGAGACAAATCACACCTGTCCATGGACACTGGACATTTGCATGTGTGTATAGTAATGTCTGAAACTGTACATCTGTAGGTTGTGCCTTCAACTGGCAGATTCTGCATATTCAAGAATCCCCGCTCAAAATGGATAGACCTTCCAGTTTTTGTACGGATGCAGATTGCTTAAGTGTGGAGATGAACAGCTGTGATTTTTCTCCCTGCCCCTCAACACATTCAGAGTTGCATCTGAACAGTGTTGGTGTTCCAGACGATTTAGAGGTGCATTCAAGAAAAGGGAGGTGTTCAAGCTTTTATCAGTTATTAAAGGTAAAGGGACCCCTGACCATTAGGTCCGGTCACAGATGACTCTGGGGTTGCAGTGCTCATCTCACTTTACTGGCCGAGGGAGCCAGCGTACAGCTTCCGGGTCATGTGGCCAGCATGACTAAGCTGCTTCTGGTGAACCAGAGCAGCACATGGAAATGCCGTTTACCTTCCTGCTGGATCGGTACCTATTTATCTACTTGCACTTTGTGCTTTTGAACTGCTAGGTTGGCAGGAGCTGGGACCGAGCAACGGGAGCTCACCCTGTTGCGGGGATTCGAACCGCCGGTCTTCTGATCGGCAAGTCCTAGGCTCTGGTTTAACCCACAGCACCACCCGTGTCCCTTATCAGTTATTACGTATCCTTAGTTGCACCAGTTATTACGTATCCCTAGTTGCAGAGATCTCTTACCCACTTAATACAAATGGGTAAGTCAGAGGCGTAGCTGGACAGAAATGGGGGGCTCACTGAGTACCACATCACACTTACCGTGGGACCTGGCCTGCAGTGCGCCCATGCCACGCGTCTCTCCTGGGAGTGATGCGGTGGCTCGGGCATCTGCAGGTTCCACGCTGCCCAAAACAGCAATGTGTAGCTTGTGTCTGCCTGCTGCCTCTCCCTTAGCCGCCCTATAGCTGAGAGGGAGCTGGTGGCAGATTCCACGGGGGCTCCACGCAGTACACGCTGCCCCAACTTGCCCCGCCCTGTGGGTGCCTTTCCCTGCCCCATGGGCACTTTGCCCCGCCCCCAGGCATGTGCCGTCTGAGGTGGCTAGCTACGCTGCTGAGAAATTTTACCAATTGCATATCAAACCCTGATGATGTACACTTCAGGGGGCACCTACATTGTAACCTGCTCTTGAAACCTTTGGTCAGGGAAAAATAATCTAAATATCAAAACTGGTTCCAGGAAAAATTATAAGACTAGTAAGTGACCTTTAAGTTTCTCATATGGAAGACGTTACATTAATGTACTCACCATAGGCAGGGTGGTTTCTTTAAGCAAGAGAGTGTTTCAGCAATGCAATCATATACAAGTAGTACCATCATGCACAGATATTATTGAGATAAAACTTTTAGTCAGTTGCTGCAAATGGACCTTCTTCCTCACAACCTGCTCCACCTGGTGAAAGTTTTTAAAAAACAAACAAACCCAGTTGTCCCAAAGTGGCTTGCTGTTCTGTTTCAGTCTGAAGTCTAATGTCACTTTAAGTATAGTGATGATAAAGTATTTCTCATGTGAAAAATGGTTTGGTGCACAAACAATATAGAGAGTGCACTGGAGACCATTGAGCAGGCAGAGATGGAGGAGCAGTTGTTGTTGTTAAATAAATTTCTATACTGCCCTGCATCTTAAGATCACAAGGTGGTTTACAATATAAGAACACAAAAATGTGTAACACAGTAATAAACAAAACCAAACTAATCAATCAATCAATCAATCAATCAATCAATCAATCAATCTTTTATTTGTATCCCGCCCTCCCCGGCCGAAATAGGGCTCAGGGCGGCTAACATCAAATATATAATATTGGTATAAAATCAAATAATAATTAAATTACCTCCTAAAAACAAGTCAGGATCAAATTAAAATTAATTAAACCCAGTTATAAAGGCCATAGGTTATTTAATTAACCGAAAGTTCTGGGAGAATAAAAATATTTTTGCTTGGCACCTAAAGATATGTAGTGAAAGTGCCAGGCAAGCCTGGGGAGCGCATTCCACAAGTGGGGAGCCACCACAGAAAAGACTTGATCTTGTGTTGCTGCCTTTCAGGCCTCTTGTGTAGGAGGTACACAAAGAAGGGGTCAGAAAATGATTGTGGGTTCTAAGGCAGTTCATATGGGGAGAGGCTGGCAAGAGGTGGTCCTGGAGGTATTGCAGAGATTTAAAGATGCAGTTATGCCTAGTTATGTCTAGGTTCCCAAATGTGTTAGACCATGGGTAGGCAAACTAAGGCCTGGGGGGGGGGGGCGGATCCAGCCCAATTGTGTGTGAATGATTTTGTAGAATTTAAGAGTATGTCATGAAACTCGTTTGGGTGAAGTACAGAAAGCTTAATTGTCTCTTTGGTGTTCTGATTTGAAGAGGGATGGACTTAAAAGACCTAACGTGTGCGCAAATATAGTGGGTGGCAGAGTAGACCTATTTACAGTATATTAATGGACTTAACTTGGTCATGTTCATTTATTTCAGTAGGTCTACTCAGAGTAAATTTAGTTGAGAGAGAAAAATATCTGGGTAATTGAGATTTTACAAAGGAACCACATAAATTTCATAGTTATTCCAGTGGAATTAAGAAAAAAATGCAGGCGGCTGTATTGGTTCTTTAGAAGACTTCTAAACTCTTGTAAAAGCAACATTAGAACATAAAGTTGAAAGTTGTAAGGCACTTTCAGGTTTCCCAGAATTCTTTTTCTGGTTGGGTGGAAGAGGAGTGAGAAAAAACCTGACATGCCCTTTATCATCATTCTCTGGACACTTTTAGAGTTATAGAGCAGGGCAGAAATAACTTTGAAGATCACCCTTCATCTTCAGAGCAGTTTCAAAACTACCAGGGGAATAAACCCAGTTACAAAATATGCAGACTTACTTTTTTGTAAAGTACATGAAGGAATATTTATTTCGCAGAACTGTTCATCAAGTTGGATGTTAAATGCAAAAGCTACCGGTAACATGGCACCTTCAGTTGGTATTAATAATATACTATTGCCACAGTTAAATCTTGCTACTCCTCATAAATTGCTTGTTGGAAATTGTGCAAATGTTGTGAAGCTATAAATATCTCTAAACAAACACTTGGTAAGAAAACTTTACGGAATCTATTTTTCACTGTCTGATTCCTAGAAAAACAGTAGCTGTAACAAACTTGCCAAAAATTTAGCCTTCCTATGGAATCTGGTACTCAATGAGTTAACTTTCATTTGCAGCTGAAAGTTCTGCCTTCAGTCGCTGTTTTCTGATTGGTTGCTAAAAGGTGAAATTGAAATCACTGTGAACTTTTGACCCCATAGCAGTTCTTGTGGAACGCCTACCACTTGCGGAGAAAGAGGGTGGGGTTTTTTGCCTCCTTTCCTGTATTTATTCTGTGTGATCGTGCTGCTCCGCATGCAATCTTTTGAGGTGGGGGTGGAGAGAGATGAAGAACAAGTACAAGCAAGTAGCTTGCATGTTCCAGTAACAGCAAAGTTGGCATTTTCCCTCTACTTACCAACACCCACAATTAAAAAAACCTGGCAAATAAGTAGACTCTCCCTTTAATTTGTTGGATTCTCTTTCTGCGCAAATGCTATAAATGGATCCTGACAATGTAAAAGGCAGACAATTTGAGATTATTTGTCTAACGAACACTTGAATCCCAAAATATTAGGTTCTTTTGGTTTGGAAATAAGTGGTGGTAAACATAGGAAATTCTTGGAGGCTTTTAATGTCAGCACAAAAAGTCAGCTGACATGCAGCTAATAACAAATGTTTTTTTTATTTGCTTTAGTAGTCAGACAGCGATTTTGTGTGCATTCCATCTAACCTGTGAAAGGGTCATAGCTCAGTGATAGACCATGTATAATCCCTGTCATCTCTAGATAGAACTGTGAGAGGCCTTTTCTCTTAAATCAGGGGTTGGCAGGGCTTACTGGGCATGGGCCGGATCACTCCCACGGAGATCCTTCATAGGCCGGGCTGGCGCAGCACAACACCGGAAATCGCGTCTGTGCATGCCCAGACCCCAAAAATCACGCCTGTGCAGAAGTGATTTTCGGCATCTGGGCATGCACAGAAACAATTTCTGGAGCCACAGAAGAGAGTCCCCGTGCTGTGCTAAACCGGCGCAGCGCGGGGACTCTCTTCCGCGGCTCCAGAAATCACTTCTGCGCATGCCCAGACGCTGGAAATTGCGTCTGCGCATTTCCAGTTTAGCGCAGCGCGTGGGGACTCACCAAGCGGGTGGCTCTGTTCACAGGCAGCTCGGGGGCCGGTTAAACGGCCTCTGTGGGCCGCTTCTGGCCCATGGGCCTTAGGTTGCCGACCCCTGTCTTAAATCCTGGAGAGCTGTTGCCTGTCAGTGTGGATGATACGGAACTAGGTGGACCAATTGTCTGACTTGGCATAAGGCAGTTTATTATGTTCCTAATCTCACAGCTGTAATTTGCCTTTAGTTTAGTTTGTTGTTGCTTTAATTTTTGGAGGGGGGTGTGAAAATCTCAATGCTATGTGTAGTGAATGATGGAACACATAATTCCAATAGACTATTACTATGTCAGTGTGATTATTTAAAAACATTTGGCTTAATCATCTTGTAACAGCTCATGTTTGAAAGAAGTATAGTACATGTAAGGCTTATGACTGCAAACTGCTAAATTTTGATGGTTATTGAGTGCTCACTAGAAGGACAGATCCTGAAGTTGAGGCTCCAGTACTTTGGCCACCTCATGAGAAGAGAAGACTCCCTAGAAAAGACCCTGATGTTAGGAAAGATGGAGGGCACAAGGAGAAGGGGATGACAGAGGATGAGATGGTTGGACAGTGTTCTCGAAGCTACTAACATGAGTTTGGCCAAACTGCGAGAGGCAGTAGCGTGCTCTGGTCCATGGGGTCACGAAGAGTCGGACACGACTGAACAATAACAACAATTGTTTCTTTTATACAGTTTGATCTGGGGTGCAGTAGAGGTAGAATCCTTGTATATAGCCTTGCCTGTAGCATGAAAGGAACAATGAATTTAATATGATTAATAGCAAATTCTTTTACCCGCCCCCCCGCCTCGTGGGTGCAGTTCACCTCGAAACAGTAATTGCAAAATGCATTCATAATGATACTCTGTGGCCTCTGTTCTAATCAGTGTTCCCAAGTAACAGCTATTGTAGTTTGACTCTCCTCGCCTCCTGCAATCTTTTGTCTAGCGTCGTTTTACACTGTACATACTGGCTATTTTTATTTCTCATGCAAGATATCTTTGGATTTGCTGTGCATGTATTTTGATACAGGAAATCATATTACAAACCAGCCTTTTTTGGTGAGATGAGTTGCTCTTGTTTCTTCCCACCCCTTACAAATCACTTTTTTTTTACTCTGAGCAAATTCATCTACTTTTTAGGTGTTCTTTGGTTTCTTCACCCAATATTTCATTTTGAGACTTGTACCTTTGTTCAGATGTCATACCAACAGTGGTCAATTCCCAAATGCTGTTGACTTTATTATTGTTAATATGTGATTGTACTGGGAATCCTTATTATAGCTGATTGATATTAATATATATGCTTCAATGATTGACAGTTTATCATTATAATTTAAAATGAAAATGATAAAGTCTTTGAATGTTCTTGTGATGTGATGTATTTTTGTTGTGTGTTAAGCTGTTTTGGGTATATTTATATGGAAAAGTGATATGCCAGTTGAATAAGTAAGTAAAATGCTCTTTTCTCAGCCATGAGACCTTACTTAGGGACATACCGGTAATCGCTTCTGTAGTTCAGGCTTGTATTGTAAATGCTTGATTATACTAAGCATGTTTTTGTTCCATGCTGTAGCACTATTTCCTAAAGGGAAATACTGTATAGTGGAATAAATAGTTTGTATGGCTTAAATCACACAGAGAACCTTTGTTATTGCACACGGCAGAAACAGTCTTATGTATTTTCAATATCTTCCTGTCTTCCACTGAATATTGGTTCATCCAGACCAACATTGTTTTAGATAGACTAGTGGCTCTCCATGTTTTCAGTACAAAGGCATTGCCCAGACTTGAGATATCTGTTAACTATCCAGGTATGAAGCTTAGGACCACCTGCATGCAAAGCATGTACTCTACTACTGAAGGCCTTTTGGAAAGATGTGGTACCTCTGCTGGTACTAAGTACCAGGGACTGACTTTATTTTTGTTGGCTGTTTAGATTTATATGGCTGGTTATCAATAAAATTCTCTGGCTAGCTTAAAAATGACAGTAGTACAACCCAATATGCAATAATTAAAATCAACAGTAACAAATAAAAAACAACATAAAATATTCCTTGTAAAAGATAGCATAAATTGTTTACAGCTCAGGTTCAGGCCACAGTAGGCCTGAACAGCCCAATATTAATTTAAGCACAATATTAAAAAATCTTGGATGAACAAAGAATGTCTTCACCTGGCATTGAAAAGGCCATAGAAACGGTGCCAGGCAAGCCTCTCTAGGGAGTCAATTTCATGCCACCACTGAAAAAAGATTTCTTGGTTAGGAATATTTGGGAGGAGGGAGAACTTTTCACACAACCTGGTTTCAAGCTGTTTACACCTTTAAGAGTAAAGAAGCACTTTTAATTAGTCCCAGAAACAGATTGGGAACACTCCTTCTTTTTGACCAACTCATGTTGCCTACTTTTCTGTTATGGAAAAATAATGTTCTGGCATCCACCACAACAGTTCTTTGGAGGTTGAAGCTTTGATTTTCCCATATTGCCTTGGAACTCTTCTTAGTTGTGGAAAGATCAGGAACATTAAATCTCTGTACATGCTCTGCTTGATTTTTGCCTGGTAAAGCTCCCAATAGTTATAAGTGGTGATATGCAAATAATACTTTTATTTCACTGAGGAATATTGTTTGCAAAAAGTAGTGCCTGGGGCTTACCCGGTAGTATGAAAGCACTAACTTGAATCTTGAAAGTAAGAAAGGTAGGTTAATTTCACTTTGTATTGTAATAGTGGATTCTTTTCATGTAGCTTGCTCCCTACAGGTCATGTTGTTTAGTTTAAAACTAGAAACAAAAATAGATTGCCATGAAAGTAAACACGAAGAATAAATAAGTCCAGTAGCTGTCATTTATTGTTATACAGTAGGCCTAAGACTGCAATTTAGGTGCAATCCCACCTACCACTGAAGCCAATTTTGACCAAACACAATTTTGGCTTTAGGTGCAATCCCTGGAACGTAACTGCCGTGTAAGTTGTGGACTTACTGTATTACCATTTTTGAAGGATATGTCCTTTCATAGACTAGTACATATTTTGGTACAAAGAATCTAAATAAAAGAAAGGTCAAGCTGAATGAATTATTTCAGTCTTCAATCACTTTATTGACATTAGTGATTTTACTTCTACTAGTAAAGGGATAGCAGTGGCTTATTCTTAAAAGGTAGCTTTTCCCATATTGAAGTGAAACCTTTGAACTCTTTACCTTGAGTTGGTATTGCCATGTAGAATGCATTACATACAGCTGTTGAAGTCAAAATTTCCTTTTCAAGTCCTGTGGTTTATGAAATTTGTACATATTGGCCTGAATTGCAGGACAGCTGATATATATCAAGGGTAACAGGAGCTTTACTCATTTTCACATTTTAAACAAAATTTTGAAACCTTTTTGTATGCACACATGTTCAGCATATGTGTCTGAGCTTTGAACATTTTGTTTTGAAGTGCATTGGCTCTCATTAGCTCAAGAGTGCAAAGTATAAAACTTTAATAAGCCTCATACATCAAACTTATGCATAGCAATATTATTATGTAATACGACACATAAAACTTAGAAGTATGTGCTATGTTCAAAGCTTTAAATATATCTGGCCTTGGAAAACTTATTTTTATTAACTGATAGTTCAAAATGCTCATATGAAAAACTTTGAGAGAGATCCTCTCAGTGGCCCTAAGGCTGAAATAAGGGCTCTCAGGGACACACATTCTAGCAGAGATTTAAACTGATAAAATAACTTTCACATTCTAATTCTCCAATTTGTGCAACTTGGTGTTAATTGTGATTAAGGTTTTTACCTGGGTTGTGGATTGAACTGCTCCTCTTCATTTCTATTTTTACACATTACTGTTTTTGGGTTAGTTTCTTCCTGTTACTGTGGTAACTCAATATATTGATATGCAGATCACACTGACTTGCAGCAAGGTAACAGAAGGCTCTAGGTGACTGGTGTAGATAAATGCAATTGTTATCCTAGACTAGTGTGTTAAAATGTGTCTTATGAATCAATCAACAATATGTGGTGGTATCCCTCCTTCTAAGAGAAAGCTGCAAGTGTTAAGCAAATGCCAAGAGACTGCTCAAATATTTTTTGTTTAATAACGTCCTTTATAATTTACCATATGTCAGATGAATGAACAAGAATGTGGCAGCCAGTCTGTTTCATGGATAATAGGGGAAATGTTTTTCATTTAACGTTTAAGCATAAAAACATTACAATGTGGATTCCCTTAACAATGCATTGAGTTGCATCCAGTTGTGCCCCTTCACTGACAGTAGGGCTGTTTGATATAGCAAAGGCTTCCATGAGCCAAAATGGGTGGAGGTGATTTCCTCAAATGTCCCCTTTACATTGCAGTCTGCTGTGTCAGCTCCCACATCACTCTAAAGGGTCTGACAATCCTTTTGAGCAGATTTTGGGTGTCCTGCAGAGGAAAGTGACTACATGGCTTAAAGCAATTTGTGTAAAATAATGCAAGTGCTTGAACATTGTTGACAAACTTTGCAGCTAGGGAACAAATCATATTTGCAATACTATGTCTAAAGATTTTTATGTGAGGGTAGAGGTAGGATGAGGCAAGAAGCTCTTAGAAGGGTTGAGGTGATATCATTTGATAATCATAAATTACCTTTAGATATAGCATTAAGAGGATTGTTCATAAATTCACAAACGATGTTCAGCAAAGTTAATACATCGCTTTTAAGAATATCACCACCCTTTTAGTAGAAAAAAAGCACCGGAAACACACACACACACACACACACACACTAGAGTCGGGGGCTGCCGCTTGGCTGCTGCCAAGGAGAAGCAAGGATGGTTCTGGGGGTGGGGGATGGCACAGGAGGCAGATCGTGGCGTGCAAGGTCTTTGCAGAGCAGAGGCAGTGGCGGCAGCAGGGCCAACACCAATTAGGTTTTTAAAGGTCAGCTCCAACATTTTGAATTGTACTCAAAAAACGTACTGGGATCAAACGTAATTCTTTTAGGACTGGTGTTATATGGTTCCAGCGATTGTTCCCAGTCACCAGTCTAGCAGCCACATTCTTGATTAGTTGTAGTTTCTGAGTCACCTTCAAAAGTAGCCCATTTAGAGCACATTGTAGTAGTCTTAGCAGGAGATAACCAGAGCATGTTCCACTCTGGAGAGACAGTGCACAGCCAGGTAGGGTGTCAGCCAACGTACCAGATAGAGCTGGTAAACAACTGCCCAGAACACAGAATAAACCTGCACTTTCATATACAGCTGTGAGTCCAAAATGACCCCAAGGCTGCACACACCTGGTCTTTTAGGAGCACAATTACCCCATTCAGAACCAGGGAGTGGGCCAAACCTGCCCACCCCCTTCCCCACAGAAACAGTATCTCTGTCTTGTTGGGATTCAACCTCAAATCTGTTGTCCGCCATTCATCATTATAAATGTGATGCACACATGGAATGTGCCCCAGTCCTCAAAAATATTTGAAGCGGTCCTCTGTCTTGGTTGAGGAATGCAGGGCTATACCATGAATACATTGAACCAAGTCAAGGCACGTCAGGCCAGTCAGCCAAGTGGTGGATTTCCAGTGTCTTTGACAGAGAAGGTTAAATTTTATGTGTTGGAACCATGCACACAGGAGCAATGATAGTGCTTCTTGGTTTCACTGTTGCCCCCACAAATAAAACTGGTGTCACATTTGTTTGGCTGAGTATAAATCATCTTGCAAACATTTTGCAATATCCCATGGAATTGTGTTGTCATTAGCTCCATGTCTGGCTTAAAAGCAACTGGGATGTCAGCTACAGACATCCGGGTATAGGGCTGCATATAATTTCAGTTGTTGTTGTTGATG
Source organism: Lacerta agilis (assembly GCF_009819535.1). NCBI lineage: Eukaryota > Metazoa > Chordata > Lepidosauria > Squamata > Lacertidae > Lacerta > Lacerta agilis. The sequence continues at coordinate 75,100,600 of NC_046317.1, forward strand.
ATGATGATGATAATTAATGTACAATAACTGTTATACCAGGCACATTGGTTTCTGTTTGCTTTATTTGCTGGCATGCAATCATTGCTTCCATAAGTGAGGCATTCCTTTCTGATGAGATAAGAACATGTAAGTTGTGTCTTGCACCATTTAGTGAAGTAGTTGCCCTCTGCACACTCATTACAGGTTTCACCAGAATCTTTGCACTGCCTGGGCTTGTGGACGCACCTATATCTTCAGCAGGAAATTGTCTTTTGCAGCTACCAGGCTATCTGCTGCAGAGGCCTGCCTCAGGGACTTTCTTCCTCCTCAAGAAGTTTCGGGCTCTTGTGCTGAATGGCAAAAATAATTATTTCTGCAGTCATTGCTGTTCTTTGTGCCCTCATAAGGACCTTTGCTTTGCAGATGTTAATTATTTGTGCTAGAATCAAGTTAGGGTTTTCCAAGAGCTTCTTTTTGAGCTTCCTGTTGGAAATACTGAAAACAATGCTGCAACTGAACATTAGAACTGTAGATACCCCAAATTCACAATGTTGGGAATCTAACCCTTAAATGTTGTGACAAGGCTCTATGCCTGCTGCCTCATCACAAGGAAGTTCCCAGAACTGGAACAACTCAAACAGGGTTTCTTCTGGGATCACACTTTTTGAATGTGCCAAGTTGGGGTGGCCAACATAGTGGCCTCTAGCTGTTGCTGGACTACAGCTCCCATCATATTTGACAATTGGATGTGATAGTTCGGGTTGATGGGAGTTGTAGTTCATCAATATTTGGAGGGCACCATGTTGGCTATTCCTGCATTAAGTGCTTCTGTTATGCTAAGCGCTTCTGTTAACTTTCCTGTTTGTTGGCTCTGCATAGATATTAGGAACATTGTATATTTCTAAATATACAGTATATTTCTACAAATATACAATATATTTGTAGTCCTCTGATTCTTACTCATCTTTTGTAATTGCTAGCTATAATTGTATTCTGTATTCCCATTTCCCCCTATGTTTCCACCTTCCCTATTAATAGGCCGGAAACCTTTGTGAGGAGGGCAGTCCACACACACACACACACACACACACACGTGTGTGTGTGTGTGTGTGTGTGTGTGTGTGTGTAATAGAGAATATGCAAATCTAACTTATAAAATACCAGTTGGTGATAGTTTGATGGGTCTTCCTGGATTTATTTATTTACTTATGGCTGAATCTCATAACTGGGTCCAGGTGCCCAAGGGGTATTTGGGCTTTTGCTTTTCAAACACTGTTCCCCATGCCACACCTTGTTTTTCAAGTGCTCTTCCCAACAAAAATAGCTTTTGAGGAGGGCAGCCCAGACCACCCTCTCCATTTGCCCCTCTTTCATTGTGATTGGCTAGGCGTGAGTTAGGATTCAGGATTCAGCCTTTCATTGCTTTGTGGAGTGTTTGCAAAGGACACCCACAAGTCAGTCAGCTCATTGTACACTCAGGTCAGAGCCAGCCCAGCAGGGTCTTATCAAGCAATTTCCATGTGTAAATGCCATGTGGCTATGAGAGGACACAGAGGACAGCTAGATCCAAGTAGCATCATAAAATAATCCAGTATGTAGTCCAGATCCTCCCATATATTTTAAACATATTTTTGTTGTAATATCTAAGATGAAATATTGCCAGTATGCAAGGGTGATTTAGCAAGTTAAATTCCCACCCTTTTTGCTCCTGCTGTTGGAAGAGGAAATTGTTTTCTAAGCTCCAAGCCTTTAGGGAAGTTTCTGCCACCCCAAGGGATTTCCTCTGTCTCCTCTTTCTTCTCCCCCCCCCCCAATGCCCCCTGAAATTTGCTCTGTGGGGGTCAAGAGAGCATCAGAAGAGCACACAGGGCCATGAGAGGGGGAATCCTTCCATCTGGCAAGCTGCAGTGCTTGTGCAGACAGCATGTTCATGATAGCACAACACTGAACTCCACTGATAATGTGTACTTTTTCCTCAAACTCATATGTTGCGGCTTCACTCTTTACTCCTTGATACTGCCAGATAAAATTTATTTTACTAAGTTAGTACGCATAAATAGATGAAATGTGTTATTAAAACACTGGATCAAACTTAAATCAGGTTATTTTCCTTGCCGTTGTTTCTCCTCCTGTCTTCCACATTGCTCACACCAGAGCAACATTTGAGTTATAGAATTTATTCCAAGACTTGTCTGCTGAATCTGAAGGCAGAAGTCGTCTGGCATTTATTTTCAGCTGAAATATGTTTGTCCTGAACCAAAGGCTAAGGCTTTGGAATGCTTTGAGGCTTCAGACTTTTTCCTGAAACTGAGCTCTTTCCTCTCTAATTTAAAATGGACTTTCGCTAGCAAATGGATATTGTTTTCTGTTGCTGTGACCCTTGGTTGTTAACTATTTAATTACATTTCAGAAATATGTTTAAGAAATAAAAAAATTGCAATTGGTGTTCTTCAGGCATTTGTACTTTCTGAAAGCATCTTAAATAGCTAAATGCCTCTTGTACCTTATTGAACAATAGTTGTTACAACTTGGGAAAGGAGAAACCAGCAAAGAGTCTAAACCATCAGTGAATTATGACCATGACAAAGCCCTCTCATGTCACAGTGATTATAATTAGGTCTACTAAATCTGTTGAAACATTTCATATGTAAGTTGATACTGGCGGTATACAACAATAATAGAATTAATTTTGAATATTTCCTAAGAATGTTAGATGAACTCGGCTAGATCTGACCATAGGCCCATCATGTCCAGTGTCATGTTCTCAAAGTGACCAGCCAGATGCCTATTGGAAACTCACTAGTAGAGCATGAGTGCAACAGAACTCCACACATGTGTGATATCAGCCCATGTTTTTATGCCAATATGCAGAGTTCTGATCAACTTGGGACCAGGGTACAATAAGGATGACCTGAGCTCTTATAGCCCAACTTGATCACTGAGAGAGCACTACTAGTTGTCCCCCATGTTACAGAGGCATGACTGGCTTCTATAAGTCGGACATCTAGCATCGCCAGTCCTCTGCTGCACAATATTATTACAGCAGAGAATCGACAAGTTTCCTTCTTTTGACTTTCAGGTGCCTCTTTTATACCAGGAGGCCTTTAATAATGTTTTATTGCTGTTTACTGCCCTGATATTTTTATGATAGGTGGTGTAGAAATACTTTTATAAATAAATGAATGGGATGGGGTGTGAGGGGACTGCAGCGAGTATCGGACATTGTTGGAAATTGGGGGGTGGGGCTGTCCTGCATATACATGAGACCTTTTGCAATTCTGCAACTATAATTTTAATTGGGACATAGTAACTCAGAGTAAGATATGCACAGTCTGTTTTCAATGCTGCATCGAAATTGTAAAGTTCTTACACACTGTGTTCACTGTTTTCTTTCAGAAAGTGTTTTAAACATATGTTTATGTCCTGGAGGGCAAGATTTTCTGTGGTAAGTACCCTACCTAACTTTTGACTTAATTTAAATGTTTCCAAGTTTCATGACACATAACAGACACATTAGAAATGGCTAACCTCAGTTGATTATTTGTTAAATTTGCGATCATTTGGACCATAGAATATTATAACTATGGTGTATCCAAATATTCCAGGCTCAAGAACAATTGACTTGTTCAGACAAACTATAGTTAAAGCTAACAACAGTTTGTCTGGTTTGGCTATAACACACTGTGGTTAGTTGAAAGTGGAAGCAAGTTCTTCGGATCTCCTCGTGACTGCACTGGAGAAGGGTGGGATGTAGGTTTGTGGACATCTTTAGTGTTAATGTCTTAATGTGGCCACTGTATTTCATACTATTTTGGCATCTTATGTTTCTCTAGAGGGTCTCTGCAAAGCCTCATGTTATAGCTTAGCTCAAACTGCTTCCTCAGTTTCAAAAATGGTTTGCCATTTAAGAAGCATAAACAGAGCCCTCTTGGGTACATAGCAATAGTTTTGTGGTTTTTGGATTCCAGCCAAGTCTGAGTAAAAATGAAAGTAATTTTTAATTGCAGTGGTTCATCTTGTTTTAATATAAATGAGTATAACACTTTATTTTTCAATTAAAACTACTTGAAATATCTTTAATTCGCAACTTATTTTAAAGACCTGCTTATTGCATATTTTGTTACCATTGAATATTTTAAATACTGTATATAAATACTCATTTTAGCTGCACAACTAACAACAATAGTTATGCATTTAAAATAACATTGTAATATCCTGTAAGTAAACTTGAATCTTTGAAATAAAAATGTTAGATATGGTAGCCAGTTTCAAATGCACAAAGCTTCAAACTGACTAAAGCAAAGCAAAAGCAGATATCCACAAAAACAGGAAATCATTTTGTGTATCCTTCCTTAGCAGCCCTGAACTATGTATTAAACTCACACCGTTTTATAAATGACTATTAAGCTTTTCTGTTGAATATTCATTTTCTGTGATAAAGTGCCTCCAGTTCTTTTTTTATAAGAATTGCTCACTCATCTAATTCTCTTCTGTAGTTGCAAATAATTTGCTTTAAAAGTTCCTCATAACTGGAAATGAATTGGTACTATTAGAGCAGGCATGTCCAACAGGTAGATCATGATCTACCAGTAGATCACTGGACGTCTGTGATAGATCACTGGTAGATCATGGGCTCCCCCCAGAGAAGATGAACAACTGTGGCTCCCCTTAAAAAAGCTCAACATTTTACCTCCTCCCTGAAAAAACTCAACAACTTTGACCTGAACCCACCCCCAAATGGGCCTTCCTCCTTCCTAAAAAAAGCCCAATGACTTTGACCTGAACCCCCAAAAAGGGGGTAGATCACTGCCAGTTTTTAACTCTGTGAGTAGATCGCAGTCTCTTTGGAGTTGGCCACCCCTGTATTAGAGGATTTAAGTTTGATGTTAGGGAACAAAATACTATATAAGGCAAACCATTCTAAAAGGTAGGCTTATATAATATATTGAATAGGAGCTCAGAAGAGGTTATCCATTCCACTCAAAAGTACAGAAGGGCAAGGACAATAGGGACATGAGCATTGTCTACAAGCAGCATCTTTTTAAGCTGCAAGTGAAATGAAGCAGTTGTGGAACCATTCCAGAAATGAAGAAGTCACCCAGACCTTTTTGTTGGATTGCCGAAGCACAGGAAGCAGATTCTTGATTTAGGGCTTGGGTTTTTTTTGAGACCTGTTTAGCAAGCCTACCTTTATTAAGTTTCAAATTCATAAGATTATTGTTCTAGCCAAAATTCATGACAGACTTGTAGCAATAACATTAATAAAGTAATACAGAACACCCATCCATAAATAAGCCAACATCCACAATGAAAAAGAGACAAGTTACCAGAGAACTAATAAGCTTAAAACCAGCTTGATTTCAGGTTAAATCACCAAAACAATTTAGAGGCTTTATCTAACTCAGGCTTCCTCAATCTCGGCCCTCCAGATCTTTTTGGCCTACAACTCCCATGATCCCTAGCTAGCAGGACCAGAGGTCAGGGATGCTGGGAACTGTAGTCTCAACATCTGGAGGGCCGAGGTTGAGGAAGCCTGATCTAACTCCTTTCCCTCAATTATTATTATTATTATTGTTATTTGCAGCTAGTGAATAGGGGGCCACTCTCTGACAGCTATCATTGTCTAAAAAGAAACCAAACCAATTTATTAAGTGCCCAGCCATATTGCCACAGAGCAGCACAGTCGCTCTATCCAGGGGTTCTTTCTTCAGCTTTGACAAGGCAAGTCCACTCAGGCATTTTCTTTCAGAAAAGCCCTGTCTTGTCTGTGTTGAAGACTTGCTCTGGAAGGTTTGCCTTGTCGTCCAGTAACTGCTGTAGTTGCACAAGGTATGTTTTTGCAGCCTCTTAGTCTGCAGATGCAGCCTCTCCTGTCGTTCAGATATTCTTAAAGTTGATGCAGATCTTAAAACTGTTAAGCCAACTTGGGTTGGCTTTAAATTCCTTGGTAGCCCAGTCCCCATCTGTGGTGGAAAGTTTGAAGTGGTCATATAGGTTCGGAGCCTTTTGATGCAAGATGCTGCCATCCATAGGAGCACGTTTCCAGTTTATGCCTTCTAGCCACAAGCTCATTGCTTTCTCCCGTGTACACTAAAGCCTTGTCTTGCACCTGGCTGGTCACCTTTGCAGTCAGTGGTGTGCTTGCTGCCACAGCCCCACGGATCTCATTCTCATGCACATTGATGGCATGGATGCTGGACTAATTACAGCCAAATCTGAGTGCCACAGTACACACAGATATGCCATCTCTGAAGCAGTCCAGTAGAGCCAACTTCTCTTCCAGTGTGGGATCTACCCTCCACTTCTTGGGTTTCCCATCAGCTGATGATGGTAATGCCTTGTGTTTTGGCACCATTTTGTGGTCTGAAGCTCTCCAGACACTTTCACAAATCTCTGTGGCCTCTTCCAGTCACCTTCTTCACCTGCTTCTTCCACATCCAGACACTTTCATGAAGACTGCTGGGATTGCTGGCCATTTTTTTATGCTCTCACACCCTCTCTGCTCCCCACCCACCCCGTGTGCCACTTTTGCACCATTTTCTTATTTTTTCATTGTATGTGCAATTTTTCATCATTTTTTTAAAAAAACATTTTTTTCTGCAACATATGTAAAGCTGTGAGCACATATTTTAAATAAGTGTAAGATGCAAAATAGGAAATAGGAAATTCTTTCCAGTAGCACCTTAGAGACCAACTGAGTTTGTTCTTGGTATGAGCTTTCGTGTGCATGCACACTTCTTCAGATACAAGAAGTGTGCATTCCTATTTTGTTTTGACTATGGCAGACCAACACGGCTACCAACCTGTAACTGTAAGATGCAAGTTACCTGTATTTGTATTCTATTTGTGTTCTACAATGAGCACCAGTTGTTCGGCCTCTTCTGTTATATTTTAGTAGCTACCCTAAGCTTTGTCCTAAGGTACAGGATTCACTACATCTTGGAAACAGTATCAGGCATTTATATATCATGGGTATCTATTCTTGGATTATTCTCTGGCCAGCTGGCTATTAATTTTATTGAACCAGAACCTGATGGAATGTTGACTACAGGTTTACTGTTAGCTGTCTGTCTGGCACTGCAGAAATGAATTATGCATTCACAAATGATGATTCTTGACTGAATAACATGAACTGCTGACTAATAATAAACCAGTAGGCATGTGAAAATGTCAGATTGTATCATTATTTCCAACTCACGATTTGGAGACAGTCTGGAAACTGAAGGCTCTCCTACTTATTGTCAAATGGGTAACTGTTGTGGGGAAGAGGGAAGAAAAAGTGTATAATGGCTGCTGTGGGTGGAAGAATTATAAGCATTAAAGTTAGTAAAACTCAGGTGTCTTATAATGGTTTGCTGTCCAGGCTATTATAAGGGACCTCAATCCACTCCTGAGTCTCACCCATTTTAATACTTAGAATACTATTGAATACAATAAAAGCTTATTCTTCCTTTAATTGTATCAGTCAAGATAAATTAGATAGGTGGCTGAAATTTAAGCTATTTAAAGTCATATATGGAAAATGAAATAAATTACAGTTATACAATAAGAAGTTCTGATAAGTTACTGTAAAAAAGGAATTACAGTGGTACCTCTGGTTACGTACTTAATTCATTCCTGAGGTCCATTCTTAACCTGAAATCGTTCTTAACCTGAAGCACCACTTTAGCTAATGGGCCCTCCCACTGCCACCACGCTGCCGCTGCCCGATTTCTGTTCTCATCCTGAAGCAATGTTATTAACCCGAGGTACTATTTCTGGGTTAGCGGAGTCTGTAACGTGAAGTGTCTGTAACCTGAAGCGTCTGTAACCCGAGGTACCACTGTAGTACATTTTGACCTATTGATATGGATACAAAATGTACATTTTGTTATAGCAACCATGAGTGCTTTGCTTGGTGTGATGCTCATAATACTCAAATCCCCAATTGAACAGCATTCTGAAAGCTACTACAGTGGTACCTCAGGTTGCAGACGCTTCAGGTTACAGGACCTCCAGAACGAATTAAGTTCTTAACCGGAGGTACCACTGTAGTGGGGCTCTCTTGTTTCTAAGTAAGCCTGGGAAGATAAGAACAACCAAACAAACCAAATGCCTCCTGTCTGCAACTTGCTACAAAGCAAGAAGGAGAAAGCCCTCTCATGAGTTTGTGTCTTGTATTCTACCTCTTTTACAAAGAGAAGAAAGGCAAATACAAGGGAAGAGATGAAGAGGTAAGATACCGGTATGTGGGGTATAACAATATAGGACTCTGGCCACATGCTGTGCTCTGTGTGAAGGTCTCACTCTGCCCCTCACATTTTAAGAAACACACGTAGAGAATCTTGCTTGAAAGTCCCCAAAACTTGAAGCTGGTGCAGTGCAAAAATTAAGGTAACTTCAGAAAATATTTTGACTATAAAAAGCCAAAATTCATCGTAACAGAGGAAGGAAAGGAAGACTACACCCACTTGATATTGCTACTTGGCAAATTAGAAATAGAAGATTTTATTTTAGGGGATTTTCTAATTTATGCAAATACTGAATCTTGTAGGTCTTTGCAATACTTTCCAGCTGCTAACACTATATACAGTCGTAGCTTGGTTCTCGAACGGAATCCATTCCAGAAGTCCGTTCAATTTCCAAAAATGTTCAGAAACCCAATCATGGTTTCTGATTGGCTGCAGGAAGGTCCTGCAGCCAATTGGAAGCCGCGGAAGCCCTGTTGGACATTTGGGTTCCAAGGAACGTTTGCAAAGCGGAACACTCACTTCCAGGTTTGCGGCACTCGGGAGCCAAAACGTTTTGAGTTGCAAGGCATTCACAAACCAAGGTACGACTATATATCTATTTGCAGGTATTCAGCTCCTAAGCATTGCAGGATTAAACTGGTGGACCAGATGCATGGAAAGATTAATGAAACATATGTTTACAGGATATAATGAGCTTTTATCAGTTTGCATAATTATATTTATTTTAAAAATACCTAATCATAATCAAAAATAGGAGATTATTTTTTTACTGAAGTATCTTTTTTAAAATTATAGACTTAAAAATGCTTGCTTAATGCTGTTATTCAGGGCTGCTAATCATAAGTGCCCAAGCTGCACATTTTTGCAAAGTTCAAAGATATTATCACATACCATGGTTTAAGCTTCCTGCTTTCAGTAACACTAGATGGAAGGTTTATCACTAGAACATGTTCATGTATTTCTTGGAATAGTTTTTCAAAAGCTAACTTTTTCAAAACTTGTTGATGACTAAATAAAAATCATGTGGGGAAGGGAGAGCTGCTGACTTGTTTAGTTCTGCAGTGATATTTCAGCTACTGTCTTGGCAGGCAGAGAGACTTTTGCTGTTGTGGGTGAAGCAGTTGGCTGGGACTTTGACCAAACTGCAAGGGGCCCTGTTGCATGGGGGTAGCCACACTACCACAGTCACTGTCTTTGGACACATCCACGCCATACATTTAAAACACATGGCTTCCCCCAAAGAATTCCAAGAACTACAGTTTGTTATGAGTGCTGAGAATTGTAGCTATGCGAAGGGTAGACTTTCAGGGTTCTTTGGGAGAAACATGTGATTTAGCTCTATGGGGTGAATGTCCTGTTCCTTGCTCTCTCTCTCCCCACCCCCACGCCCGTACAACTTCACATCTGTATTCATATTGTTGTCATACCATTTTTGTCTGTCACAGTATTGAAGTAAGAGCATTTGGGTTTTGTAGCAGTAAGTAATCTACTCTTAAAGGATCTAAGCTTCCAGCACTGAACAGAAGTCAGCAGTAGCTGGTGGAAGCCAGGTATTACTTTTAACTGAAGTGAGCTGGTTCGTTGAATTGTTAGTTGAAACTGAATTGCCACCCACTCTGGAGGTGGAAATGGCTTCAGCAACCACAGGAGCCTCTTTATGAACTTGCTGAACATGTATTGAAGTGTCCATTTCCCTAGCTATTTTTAGCCATCTCACCCCTTACTTTTTCCTGCAAGGCCAATTGCAGTCGTTAACAGTTGTCAACAGGTTTACCTCACCTATCAGCCAATGACCCACTCCCACCACCTTTCTGAGTAACACCTCTCCCCACCCTCTCACTATATATAAGGGTCTGGTGACTTCTGTTTCAGTGTATCTGAAGAAGTGTGCATCCACACGAAAGCTCATACCAAGAACAAACTTAGTTGGTCTTTAAGGTGCTACTGGAAGGAATTTTTTTTTAAAAAAATATTTTGTTTCGAGTATGGCAGACCAACACGGCTACCTACCTGTTACATTTCCCTAGGGAGCCTGGATGATTGATTGAGCTGGACAGCATTATGGAATTATCAGGCCCTAAGTATGAGGGCGAGGGACACGGGTGGCGCTGTCGGTTAAACCACAGAGCCTAGGGCTTGCTGATCAAAAGGTCAGCGGTTCGAATCCCCGCGAAGGGGTGAGCTCCCGTTGCTCGGTCCCAGCTCCTGCCCACCTAGCAGTTCGAAAGCACGTCAAAGTGCAAGTAGATAAATAGGTACCACTCTGGTGGGAAGGTAAACAGCATTTCCGTGCTGCTCTGGTTCGCCAGAAGCGGCTTTGTCATGCTGGCCACATGACCCGGAAGCTGTACACCGGCTCCCTTGGCCATTAACGCGAGATGAGCGCCGCAACCCCAGAGTCGGACACGACTGGACCCAATGGTCAGGGGTCCCTTTATCTTTACCTTTACCTTTAAGTATGAGGGCTCTGCAAAGATAAAGCTTTTCTGAGAAAGCTGAGAAGAACAAATGTATTATGAGGTGTTCACTTTTTTATAAAGCTTAATGGGGAAAAGGTGAGCTTCCTGGACTGTGCAGCTAGGGAAACAAGAATTAACCTTCCCTTTGCAGCTGCAATCTCCAGGAAGATCACTTCCCTACCCTTCAACAAGAGAAAACTCCTTCCAAGTCTAATTGCAGCAGGAGAGGGGAAATTTTGGGAGTGCTGTCTAGCTGGGAAGGGAGTGGTAACCCTTACCTTCCAAGCTGCAACTGCCCACTATCTCCCCACCTCCATTTTAATAAGGCTTTCTATTGAAGCCAAAAATAAAGAATACAAGAACTCTGGCCAGGTGGGAGATCAGTTTTAAAGTCTTCAAACAGTTTTATTGTTATGGTATTGGAACAAATTCCAGTTGAAATAAATTCCAGGACAAGGCCCTGTTTCGATAATTCTTCGTCAGCTGGAATATTAAGAAATCCTACGTTAGAAATAAATCTTACAATATTTATAAGTGCTTATATACATAATACCCTTTCGTGAAATCATTAGTTATACAGTTTATACCAAACTCAGTCCATAATTTACATAGTATATAACTGACAAAAAACAGCTTACCTAGATTTTCATGGTCAGGGTGTACCAATTCTCTGTATGCCTAACTTGTTCACACTTGTTTGTAGTATTTAAAGGAAAAGTAAGGTGTGGTCCATTTAGTGATTCTAAAAGCAGTACTACATCTATAGATGCTGAATCATGCAGTATCAGTTTAAAGATACAGTACCAAGGTATAGTTTAAAGATGCACTACGACATAGAGCCAATCATAAGAATGCTGTAAAGTCCAGATTATTGTTTAAACCCCCTGGATGTATCATTTTAAAAAGATGAATAAACTTGGATTCCTGCTGCAGGAGAAGTCTATCATTGTTATTACGGTGAAAGCAACCTTGAGGAAGAACAATGATAGACTTCTCTTTATGATTGGCTCTATGTCGTAGTGCATCTTTAAACTATACCTTGGTACTGCTTTTTGTAGATGTAGTACTGCTTTTTGAATTTTTGACTTCTGGATATCACCAAGAACTCCAATTTCTACAGCATTTCTATCGAAGCCAGCAAAAGGCTTATCTGAAGCCTAATCGTGGTGCTGGCTCTCTGCAGCTGTGAAACTTCACACACCAAAAAATGTCCCTTTACACTGCAAGTAAACTTGGGAAAAGGCATTCTATGGTCCACAGCAGAAGTCTTCTTTCAAAGCTAATTTTAGTGGGGAAGGGCCATGGAGGGGGGGGAGACCCAGAAGGTATCAAGAAAGAGCTTTGCGGGTGCAGCATAGCAATCAGTAAGTTATGCCATTTTGTCATTTGGGGGTTCTCCCCCACCCCAAATCTTTCTGGAATCCTTAAGCTTCCTGACAACAATTGTGGTGTTGCCATTGTGAAGTTTGGGGGGGAAATTGTCAGCTTTAAAAAGCTTAATTGCTTGAAACAGATTTATGTTTAATTTTTTAAAATAATCCAAACTAAAATGGGGGGGGGGACTCTGAATGAGATCAGTTGAAGAATCTGTGGCTATACTAGTACAACTGGCTAGTACAACATTGTTCTGAGATTAATGAGTCAGAATGTGCTCTTTTAAAACCTGATTCACTTATCAAAAATGTAAGAAGACAAAAGAGGAGGTTCATGCAAATTGCAGTGCCTTGATAATAATAAAACATCATACTTAGAAGACCTGCAATTTTTTCTGGGGCACTTTAAAATATTTCCTTTGGGATGTGAATGGAACTGCCAAACTAAGCTGATATTCTGACAGGAAAAGTCTTTTTTGTTTTGTTTTTATGATACAAGTTGTGTGTTTTTAGTTAATTGTATGTCATGTTTTCATCAAGACCTTGAGTCACCCCAGTTTCTGAAAGTGTTAGAATGATGTGTTCTGTCTTAAGGATGAAAGGGATAGTTATTGCAGCAAGGAACTGACATACTGCTGCTCTGAAACTGAATTCCGGAGGTGTGTGTTTGGAACATCTCCCCTTTAAGGGGAAATATTTTCTTGGCTGGTCAGTTAATAGATAAATGCGCTTGTATCTGCATCAGCTAGTTTGTGAAAAACTGTCAGGAATAATGCTTTGCAAGAACTAGTGTCATTTGGAAAGGCAGCGTAGCTGTGAAAATAATCAAATTTTCATAAGGCAGCTTTTATTATATTACTTAGCATATTACATTATCAGTGTTTGCAGTGTGCAGCTTTTGCCATAGTGCATGTGTTAAATGTACAAAGCAATTGTATGCAAAATTTGTTACAAATGTAGATAAGTCATTGTGTGCCTTGTTTTATTACCGGTAGTTGTAAAAGCTGTAATTTAAATATTAGAATATTTCTCAGATTCATGTGGCCTCATTAAATTAAATCTTAGTTTTTAATAGTTTTAACATTCAAAGGCAAGGGAAATATGAAAAATGGCAGTATCAAAATAAATTATCCCATATACTTAGGATTTGTTTTCACTGCTTTTAGTCCCTCCTCATTACCCCTCCCCCTCACGACTAACCACTTTGTTGGACAAAATCCTGCCCTCCCACCACACCATTCACCCTTATTTCCAATATTGCAATTGCTCAATGTGGGAATATTACAGCAAAATTACCCTCTCAAAACCTTTCTTCTTGAAAGCCTTGAGTAAGGTATGCTCCCACTTACTCATCTGTTGATGGGTGGGAACACATCTTCAAATGCTTCCTACTTCTTCAATCTACAGTGGTTTGAAGGAGTTGAAGATGTGTAGCTCAATCAAAGAAGAAACTGTGAGCTTTAAGCTCCTGATTGTTCCTTTGAAGTCCCACCCTTTCTTGCCCTACACTGGACAACAGCTAATATTTTATCTCAAGTATATCTTAAATTTAAATTAATACTTCTCTTAACATGTATAGTGTGACCTGCTCATTTTTAACTACAAGTGACAAGGTTATAAAGACAATAAATACAGAAATCAGTTTTTACACTTTCCTAGATACAGTTACCTTAATTTCATTTTGTAAATTGATAAAATAACTGGTTTAAAAAACACCTTTAAAAACACCTTTAATAAGCTCGTTAAAACATGATTATAAAATTGTGTTGTCTGTGAAGCTCTGGGGCAAGCTGCTACACCTACTGCCATGTTTTGTCTACCCTCTAGCCGATTCCTTTGTGTAAATTATTAAACTAAAATGTCAAAAACTATTGTATATTTATTAGATGTATAACTTTTACACAGTTAATAAATCATGTCCCATTTCCCTAATTCCCCCTCCCCCATTGTATAGTATATACCTAAGAGTATATTCCCACATTGAACTTGAAATACAGTGAAGATGATCCAGCAGATTTTCAAATTTGGCATAGAAATTTGGTTTTCTTCGTGCAAAATTGGGGTTTGAAACATTTTATATCATGCCTTTTGATCTAGAAGGCTCACCAAACTTCCTAAAATCCATAAAACATTAAAAAGGAAAGAATCATAATTTATAAAAATACCAAAGAGGAGACACAACTTGGGAGTGAAGAAACTAGGCAGAAAACAAGCTAGCAGAACCCTCTGTTCTGTGGACTCCTATGAACACTGAGACTTTTAACCCTCACTTTATTCAGGTGCAGCTTCAGCCCTACAATGTTATTCACCAAAATGAATAGGACCATGATTAATTGTAAATGAAAGTTAAAATCCTACTCTTGAAAATTGTTCGTGAGAATTTGCAGTGAAGCAAATAGGTATCATTTTCCTGAAATACAAGGCATTATATGAACTGGGCTTGGAGGCATGTAAAAGGTCACCGTAAGATAAAACTATGTGAAATAGGCAGTTTTGGCACTTCATAGTGCATATTTTATAGACAATAGTTTCCCCCCCTGCACGTATTTTATAAGCCTTTTTAGACGTTCCATGCTGAAGACAAAATAAATATCATAGTTGAGATAAGTAAAATTATTGTTTTAAAGCATTTTTATCAGTTGATAAGTCTCTAAATAAAAACAAGACAGTCTCACAGGCTAACATTCCAAAAGACAGACACAACCTTCACGGGCACGTTTGGTAAGAACACGAGGACACACATTTACAGAGGGCCATCTCAGTGGCTGCTCCCAAAGTGTGGCACTCCCTTCCACAGGCCTCTCTTCTGCTTTCCTTTCACCGGCAGGCAAATACTTTTTTTCATATAGATACCTGGCCATTAACTTGGTGTTGTGGTAAGGTCTTCCGAACATGAGTGTTGTACATTTTTTCTGTCTTTCAACATTGTAACTTTGAAATGGCTTTCAGTGTTGTTTTTAATAGGAATGCACTATATATGCAGGCATCCTTCCACTTATGCGTGTTCTACTCTTGTGCAACCATGTATACATGTTGCGCTGGGGAATGAAATGAAAAATGAATGAATGAATAAGCAAGCAAATAAATAAATAAATAAATAAATAAAATCTTACCGGGAAATGGCGGGAGAGAGCTGGAGAGTCCTTGTGGCTCATGAGCCCAAAGAGGACGCCAGTAGAAGAGTTTGGATTTGATATCCCGCTTTTCACTACCCGAAGGAGTCTCAAAGCGGCTAACATTCTCCTTTCCCTTCCTCCCCCACAACAAACACTCTGTGAGGTGAGTGGGGCTGAGAGACTTCAAAGAAGTGTGACTAGCCCAAGGTCACCCAGCAGCTGCATGTGGAGGAGTGGAGACACGAACCCGGTTCCCCAGATTACGAGTCTACCGCTCTTAACCACTACACCACACTGGCCAGTGAGAGCGGAGGAAGCCCCAAAGAGACCTGAGGCACAGTGGGGCTTTGTTTAGATTGCTCAGCATCCCTGTCTTAACAGCTGATGTGTGGGGTAGGGCAACAGCATCAGCTGCTTCCTTGCGCGTCCTCCACTCTCTAGCTGACCCCACAGCTTCAGCTCTGGTTGAAGAGATAGTTATGTGGAGAGAGAGAGCTGGAGAGCATGGAAAACGTGATTTCACTCGTGCATGGGGGACCAGAACATAACTCCTGCAGAAATGGGGAGATGTATGTATGTATGTATGTATGTATGTACAGAGGGGGAAAGCTTTGATCTAGTGCATTGTCTAAATCCATACCCTAACCACCTGTCTAACAGAATGAGAGAAAATAGAATGACTGGGGCTGGGAGCAATAGGTTATTGCTGGTAAAAATAGCAGTACTTGGTTATCACAGTTTTGTTCATCTTGGATGAGCACTCAATGAGTGATGAGCTTGAGAAAGACACATCAGCTTTCCAAGAGCTTGCAGCTTTTTCAAATTTATTTAATTCAATACAAAATGCTGCTTAGTCACTTCCTGGTAGAGTTCCCCAAAAGTGTGTACTGGATTGATAAAGGCCTAAGAGATGCTTGCTTGCAGTTCATAGCATCTGAGGGTACCCAGAAGGATGTAACCAAGAGCTGCAAACTAATTTACTTTGTGGGTACCAGAAAGCCGACTTGGACCCGAGATACGGAATGCGCTTGTAACATAGTATTTATCTTATGAATGAAACTGTTTACAGTTCTTATGTGATTTCTTGCTACAGCCCAGGAGGCAAGTTTTTAGTTCATTTTGCATTTTCACCCCACATTCTTTGATGTCTACAGTCATACCTCTGGTTGCGAACAGGATCTGTTCCAGAGCCCCATTCGCAACATGAGCAGCACGCAACCTGAAGCACCGTGTCTGCGCACGTGCCTGACGCGATTCGGCGCTTCTGCACATGCGTGAACTGCCGAATCTGGAAGTAACACATTCCGTTACTTCCGGGTTTGGCACGTTCGTAACCCGTGACGAATGCAACATGCAGCATTCGTATCTAGAGGTATGACTGTATTGCTATTCAGCTCAGATTCCTGATAATTTGACTAACAGCAACATTATAGAGTTCCTTAATGGACTTCACTGTTTGTTTACTTTAAGCACTGTTTTGTTTATTTTTAAGTTATGCTTCTTTGTCAAACCATTGTCAAACTCTTTGAGAGATGAGGTTTATACAGTCATACCTCAGATTGTGAACGCTGCGGGTTATGTTTTTTGGGGTTGCGATCACGCCGAACCTGGAAGTACTGGAATGGGTTACTTCTGGGTTTTGTGACTTGTTTCTTTTTAATATCCATTGCTTCTAAAGCTCATTTTTGTCACCTAATTATGAAGATACACTCCCAATATCTGCTGCAGTGAAGACCGGTGGAAAGATTCCATCTACCTGCTTACTCCTTTGTTATAGTTTTTCTGGCTGGGTTCATGTTTCCAATATTTGTGTTCTCTTTATTCAAGACCTCCAGTTTTTAAAAGAAACCTGTTTTTTTGGTCTTGGTATGACCTTTTGTGTGCATGCTCATACCAAGAACACACTTAGTTGGTCTCTAAGGTGCTACTGGAAGGAATATTTTTATTTTTTTATTTTGTTTTGACTATGGCAGACCAACACGTCTACCTACCTGTATCTGTAGAATCTGTTCTACGTTCCTGGAATTCCAGCATGCATGCTTACCTAGCTGCACTGGTAGGTTAAATCAAGCCACCATTTAAATTCCCCACAATTCTCTGGAGCAACACTAAGTTAAACATTCCGGGGCACTGTGGGGAATGTAATCAGTTGCTTTCTACAAGGGATCTATCAGCACTGTTTGGCTCTGACAGCTGCTTGAGGATGCTGATGCCTGCACCGTCCTGAAAGGAAATATGCCTGGCCTGGATTTCCTGCAGTTTTCCACTTGCATATAAGTCTGATTTGAAAGTCTGATGCATTGTTTTGAGAGGTTGAAATTTAATTACAGTTGGGGGTGTGTTAATGATAGATCCTGTATTCCACTATATGTGACCAGTGGTGCATAGTATGAGCTCTTGATTTTTATCTTTAAGAACTTTCAAATATTTTTTTGTTGATTCTTAATCTCCCCTTACTCTATTCCACTCAGATTCTATTAAGGGGCATAGATTTGGAGCCTTTTGGGTCCAGGGCCTGGAATGCTCTCATCAGTATAATGCTGCCTACCCACTAAGCACAGATAGTTGGGGGGTGGACATATTATTTTTATTTTCTGCATTCAGGTTGATACTCTGCAATTTGCAGCAATGTATCTTCTCTTGGGGTGGGTTTTACCTAATTTCCTTCCATCATCGGAAGACCTGAACAAGGAATTCTGCTTGCACAACAGCGTCCCCCCCCCCATTCCTTCCCTTTGCCTTCTGAAATTGGCTTGGGGCAGGCAGGAGAACCCCCAGAATAGCATGCTGGGAGAGGAGAGAGGGGATCATTCCATCTGGCAAGCTGCAATGCTAATGCAGATGGAATGTTGGTAATAGTGTGACATTGAATTCCACCCTTGGTTTCTCTGACAGTGATTGCCAGGTTCTTTGAAGTACAAGGCTGCTGTGCCTTTAATAGTCACATAACTGGGAATTAAATTTTCCCCACCTCTGTAGCATATGAGGAGAAAAGTGCTGCCATATAGGATTAATTGGGAAATGATTTGTTTGTTGAAATGGTCAGAATAAATTATGATTTTGCCATAAGAATTTCCACAATAGTACTTCAGATTTTGAAAATATATTTTTTTTCCTCCCTGACTAGTGGGGGTTTCTTACACAGAAAGCTTTACAAAGGTGTGTAATTAGGAGGCAGTTGAGTCTTGATGCTTATCTTTACGTGACCATATTGCCAATCACTCCTCTAATTGGTAATGTGAGTTCATCTGAATACAGCTACTGTCAATGTTGTCAACTGAGTGGTTAAACTTGCATGCAAATGCATACGCAACTGGTTGATATGAAAAGGCCCTAGTTAAATTTCTTAAGAAATTATCTGCCTGTACAAAGCTCTTCACCTGACTACTAGTAATTATCTATAAGTAGTCTGAGTAGAAGTATCAATTTTGAAATTCTGAATTCTGGATAGTACTATAATGTGTGCTTCTACATATGAATGCCTCATAAATATTTCCCAAGAGCAATTTATTTTTCTAATTAGCTAGAAGAGTCTCACTTTTTTTTTACACATTGCTTCAAGCAGTTTTGAATAAATCAATTCAAACACACAGCTGTTGTTCAAAACTTCACTTAAGTTGCTGTAATTCTCAATAGCTTATTAGAATGCTTCCTAACTAGTCGATTTAATAATACCATTTACAACATGGTCATAAAATAAATTAAACCAGTCTCTAAACTTAATGGATAAAGTAGAGAAAGGGAAATTGTCAGGGTCTCTGCTTGTTTTGATAATAGACGTTGCAATATTCATGGCTTATTCAGAATATACCGGTACCTTACACTAAGAAATTACTCTGTCATTTTTCTGAAACATACCATTTAGGAGGATAAAAGAATATAAATGTTAGAAAAAGGAGCAGGCTTTTAAATAGCTTCAACAGTGTTATTGGGCATGGTGTGAAGGCCCATGTTCCAGCAACCTTGCTTATGCTAAGCAGATATGGATCTGGTCAATGCCTGGATGGGAGACCACTTGGTAACCATCATGAGCAGCAGAAAAAATGCACAGCCAGAATTATTTACCTTCACGTCATAGGTTTGTGTGGATGTCTTTAATAAAATGTGTATTTTAAAGGGCCCAGATATAGATGTGTAATCTCAAAATGCTTAGAGTGCTGAGACTATGACAGACACAATTGCAGAACATGGACGTCTTTCTGTGCTGTTGAACAGGATCAACAAACTGTGCCCCCTAGG
This sequence comes from Lacerta agilis, assembly GCF_009819535.1. Classification (NCBI taxonomy): domain Eukaryota; kingdom Metazoa; phylum Chordata; class Lepidosauria; order Squamata; family Lacertidae; genus Lacerta; species Lacerta agilis. The sequence continues at coordinate 75,119,997 of NC_046317.1, forward strand.
TAGAATATGAGCTGCAGAAAGCTGCCTGTAGTCTCAAGCAAAGTCCTCTCACTTTTGTAAATCAAGGGTGGGTGGTGTCCTTATAATAGAAGTGGTCAGATAACTGGTCTGAGAACCTTACGCTTTTGGGGGGGGGTTGCGGGGGGGGGAGATGAGCTGAATTATGTGCAGGTTGCTAGGCCTTCAGCAGCTATAGAAGATTATCAATTTCTCAGCCTATGCAGGTTGAAGCTAGTTGGAAAATGTATTCTACTGTTCCACTGTTGTCATCTCCTTTCTTTTAAAGTAACAGAGGTAACCAGAATAACCATTCCTACCTATTTTCTCCATGCATGAGCAGCCTGGATGTAAGGGTGGTAGCTGAGTAGCCTTTTGTTTAAAGCCTTGACCTCTTGATGAGGTTCTAAAATTTGTCCTCAACCCCAACCCAAATTCTTAAGAATGTAAATAAAATAGTCAACAAATATCAATATATAATAAACATTTATTTATTATCATTGTTGTTGTTGTTGTTCAGTCGTTCAGTCGTGTCCGACTCTTCGTGACCCCATGGACCAGAGCACGCCATGCACGCCTATCCTTCACTGCCTCTCGCAGTTTGGCCAAACTCATGTTATTATCATTACTAGGAATAATATAATATAAAAGACAAGGAAGTAAAACAGTGAAAATAATAGTAGTCCTTGACTAAATTATTGGAATATCTCATATTAAGCTTTACTGAAAATGAAGTTGGGGAACACAATGATACTTACATGACGTTTTAAAATTTTCTTTAACAGAACGTGACACACAATGCCTACTGATCCTGATGCCTGCCGTTGAAAAATCATCTGTGCATGCTTGAGTTTTAAGGACATGTAAGTGAAAATATTTTAAAAGTAAACTTTAGAGATTATTACTTATTTTCCATAAGTTCCCATTATAAACATAGATTCTGAGCACACTCTAGCCAAATTCCCATCGATAGGAGATGCACCAATATGCTTGAAAGTTTCTCACTGAAATCAATAAGATTTAATGTAGATGGACTGTGCCCTATGTTAGTAAAATGTTAATCTGTTGATTACATTCCAGCGCTGTTTTCCTAAACAAGAACAGAAATCAAAAAGTTTTTAACAGCTTGCTCTTGGGTGGGGCTTGATTTTTTTCTTTTTTCTTAAAGTTGGGCACTGTTATATAGTTCTAATAAGTCTTTGACAAATAAAATTATATTGTAAACCACCATATGATCTTCAGATGAAGGGCAGTATACACATTTAATAAATAAATAAATGATGAGAGGGAAAGTGTTGCAAACGAAAAACTCGCTCCTAATTTTAACATATTTAGTGAGACCATAGGGAGTATCCTATTATAGAAATTTTAATATGTGAAATGTTCCTTAAAGACTATAGGCACGGGTAGCTAATTAAAGTTAAATAAATAATAGTGGTAATAATATGAACAAGCCCTGAAAAAGTTCTAGGGCCAATCATAAAAGTAAATAAATATTAGAATAATATCTGGACATTCCTAAAATACCACTTTTTCTACTACTTGACTGTTTTACCAAATGTTCCCACGCTTCTATTTTTTTTTTTATGTATTTTTTTCGGTGGTCAAAAGTGTTCCACATACATAGGCCAATATTAGCTCGAGGTGCATCCTTGAAGCTGTGAGATAGTGGGTTGCTTAAGGCCACCTGGTAAGCTAATGGCTGAAGAGAGATTTGAATTATGGACTTCCTAGCCCACAAAACATTAAAACAGGAATACAGAACCTTTAGAAGTTTTGGACTCCAACTCCAGCCCCAACCAGCATGGCCATTTGGTTTGGCCATCCCTGCTTTAAAGTTTCACTTAACAATTTTTTTCCTTTGCTGCATATATTTCTAATCTAATCACCTCACTAGTACAATTCATGCATCTGATGAAGCAGGCTTTAGCCAGTGAACCCTCACACTAACAATAATCGAAACAAAATAGAAAATTCTTTCCAGTAGCACCTTAGAGACCAATTGAGTTTGTTCTTGGTATGAGCTTTCGTGTGCATGCACATCTTGTGCATGCACATGAAAGCTCATACCAAGAACAAACTCAGTTGGTCTCTAAGGTGCTACTGGAAAGAATTTTCTATTTTGTTTCGACTATGGCAGACCAGCACGGCTACCCACCTGTAACTGGAACTAACAATAATGTAGCTCATCTTTAAGTTGCCACAAGACTCAGTTGTTTTATCAGACCAGCTCTTCCTGAATTTCCATCCTCTGACAGTATTGTTTAGGAAAAACACTTATCAGCTATTGAAACTTAGCTTTGAGAACTGGGGTTTTATCTTAGTAGCAGGATTTGCCAGCTGCTTCTTTGTGCTGGGAAAAGCCCTTCTCAATTCCACCTCTTTCCTCTGAGAAGCCCATGATGTCATTCCATGCTTGTGTCCCTCAAACCTAGAAATTAGAAGCTGAGAATTTTTTTTTTGTATGGGTTATAGATGCAACATGTTGCCCTTCAATTGGAGTATTAATTAATATTAGTGTTAAAGACAAGTCCCAAAACAGTATCTTCTATGCAGAGATTGTATTTGACCTTAAAGAATCCAGGAACTAGGAACATTTAAAGAGCTCTTGCAAGCATAGCAAACCACTTGAGCAAGACAATGACACAGTACAAATAGGCCTGTGTATCTGATTGTATCAGTTGCAGCAATAAGAGCTAGAAATATTGTACCTGTATTGTGCCTCTTCCGGAAGTCACTCCTGATACAACTGCTGAGTGCAACTACTTAAGCGCTGTGATATGGTCTGACATTGGGTTGTTTTGTGTTCAGAATATCACCAGTGAAGACAGTTGTTTAAAAAGGAAGCGTTTAAAGTAACTCATATAACAAGGTATCAGGAAAAGAAGTGTGGCACTTTTTTTTTTACTAGTTAGTGACCTTTCTCTGACATAAGATAATAGGTGTTTTAATTCCCCATATATGATCAAAAATAAGAAATTTAACTATGCATGCATTACTTTTTAACTGCAGTGAATGGGTGGTATGTTGTCTGGTTTCATGTGCACAGTCTGTGCAGTCATTGTAATTATTTTTCTAGCTTTGCAGTTTCAAAATCCGTGCTTCAGCTTAGCTGCTTTGGCTGAGAGTTGGCTCTAAATAGTAAAAACAAAATGAAAAATGAAAAAATTCCTTCCAGTAGCACCTTAGAGACCAACTAAGTTTGTTCTTAGTATGAGCTTGTTATGACTATGGCAGGCCAACACAGCTACCTACCTGTATCTGAATAGTAAGTTTCTTTACAGATTGCAAGAAAACCTGTCTTTATCCAGGTTCACCTCTTAATAATCATCAGTCCGTTTAGTAATACCATTGGCGTAAACTACATAGGAGGAGGTTTTCTGGCTCTGATCAAATGTCCATTTAGTTCAGCATTCTTGTTTCCCTCAGTTGGGGACATGAAGGCAGTAGCCCTTTCCCATTGCTGTTCTGCAGCATACATCCTCAGATCCTGGACATATTGTCATGGATAAAGTACTGTACAATAAGGGTTCATATATAGTAATAGACAAGTACCAAATGTGAACATATATTCTGTTGTACTCAAGAACCATATATTAAATGGAATAAACAATGTGACTCATAAGACCATGAATAGTATACATATAATGGTACACTGGTTATTACAAGTGAGTGTTTTCCCAACATGCCCCAGTGATCTTGAGTCCTTGAGTGTTTTCACATTTTGGGTCTTTCTCATGCTTGGGCATGACATAGTGCCTTTAACAGCAGACTCAACTAGTAAGTGGTGACACAATTGTTCTCAAAACCGAGAGAGAGAGAGAGAGAGAGAGAGAGGAGAGAGAGAGAGAGAGAGAGAGAGAGAGAGAGAGAGATTGGCATACACTCCAAAGCTTCCCAGTAGGTGGGTTGCTTACTGGGAAGGGCATTTTGGCAGGCTGCCAGCTCAGGAGCCTGGGAGATGCTCCACTCCAGTATTGCCTATAAGTTTTTTTTTTAATGGTTTCAGTTTGGTTCACTTTGCAATAAAAGGAAAAAAGCCTGCCTAAGGAATATTGGCCACCTCAGTGGAAGTGATGTCACAAGTCATAGCTTTGGGAAATGTAATCCAGTCAATGCAATCCAAGTACAGTATATAATTACTGTCTCCTCCCTCAGGAAATGTGACCATTGTTCAAGACTAAAATCTAATCAGACTAGTGAAAGAGTGAAGAATGCCGCCTTATATCTGCAAAAGAAAAAGACCCACCCCATCTTGCCATGTGCTTCAGAGCTATATTAAGCAAGGCTGGTCAGGAATGGCACCTCCCTGATCCAATCAATTTTGAATTTGCTTTGAAGCTTTTGTCCAAAAAGGTACAAAAGCTGAGGTTCTGATCCCACTACTACTTCTGATTGCTCAGTTCCACTCTCCTTGAAATTGCTTGCTGAAAATCCCTTAAATGGAGGTCTAACTCCCATTATCCTCCTCTGCTTTTCCCTCACTAACACTGGTTCCTGCACTTCTGGATGGTCACTTGCTGCTTCAAGTGCAGCTGCTTCAGAAGCAGTTTTCAGGAATTTACTTCAGTTCCTTCTTCTCTGGATCCCTGCTTGCTGAATCAGAGATCTTGGTTCCAGCTGCTCAGAGGTCCTTTTCAGGTTTCCTGCCTGCCTTCCCAGTCTCACTGTTTCCTGCCTTACCCAGAAGATTCAAAACACACACTAGTCCTCTTTCTTCAGGATTGCCAACTTTGTTGGAAAGGTAAATTTTGTTTGCTTTTCTGTCTTCTGGAGGTCCTTCCCCTATAAATTGTAGCCTCCACATCTGCTTCCTCTTCCCAGGCCCGTCTCAACCATAGAGGTTACTGGCACAAGGCGCCAGGGCGCCATGGCCTGGAGGGCGCCTCAGCCGTGCCCGCCCCACCATGCCGCGCCCACCGTGCCGCGCTTGCCCCGCTGTACCACCCGCCCCGCCCGCCCGCCGTGCCCGGTGGAGCGCGAGGGGCGCCAGAGGGATCTTCGCGCCACGGCACAAGATACTTTTAAGACGGCCGTGCCTCTTCCTATGTTTTTAGATCTATTTTTAACATCCTACCTTGGAGTGTCTGCATGCCTGGGTCCTACCAATTCAGCTGTGCATTGCTGAGACCTAGTCTGCAAGGTATGCCTAGAGAGCAAGAGCAGGCTAGTGTGGCTTCCTAAGCAGCTCTGAACACCTCTCCTCCCCATCTCTTATACCTTATGTGTTTGTTTGCTTTCTGTGTTTGTGTGTGCTAGTTTAGTCATGGTTAGAATTAACTAATTCTCACATACCAAAGAAAATGCACTTAGCTATCCCCATTGTCAGAGTAGATATGTATTGTTGCTGAGCCCCACTGAAATGGAAATGTGTAGATTTTCTTTCTTTTTCTGTCCAATAAGCATCCCCATAAACTGGGTAAATCTGCCAAGATGCAGTATTGCCACTAACTAAATGCCTGGAACGTGTGTATGTAAAACACACGTCTTCCAAGGAGGCTTGCTAACAAGGTCAACCTGATGCAAATGTAGTGGTGGAACCAACATGGTGCTCCTGTAGGTGTTTGTTAATTGTAACAACTGCTTCCCCACCTCACCCTCCTACCTCTTACTAAGCTGGACATGCTCAGCTTTAGCTTGCTTTGTTTTCTATTTTCAGTGAGCACCTAGGCTAGAACCTGCTGACTTCAGCATAACCCAGCCCTACAACTTGCCTAGTAATAGAGGAGAGTTATTCCTTGCTCATGTGCAGAGTGTTGTTCTGTCTTATCTCTCTAATGAGTAGCTACAGATCAAGCTCCCAGAGGGGAGTGGGTGGTGGCACACGCGCATTTGTCACCTCCCAATAGTCCAGAGCCTGCTGTTTGAGGTGGTTGCCTCTCATGCGTCATCAGTGGGCTGGGTCAGGCCTGGAGGGGTACCGTATTGGCAATGGCTAAACTAGCCATTGTTTGTTGCCCTCCACAAGTCTCAGGCAACAGAAATTCATGTTATTTATTTGTTTTTGTATCTGTAAGCCCCCTCCTCAGCTGTTCAGTGGTTAATCCCTGGATCAGTACCATCTAAAGTCTGCATAATAAGTTAAGCATATTCCTTTTTGAGACAGGGACTTAGGCCAGCATTTTCCAACCCTAGGTCCCCCAGACTATAACTCCAATCATTTCTGACTGATACTCCTGCTGGCTAGGGATGGTGGGAGTTGTAGCCCAACAACATCCTAGCACTATTTTGGCTGGAACTTTGTAAAAAGCTTTGACAGCTATCACACTGCTTAATAAATACAAGAGCATTGTGTTCTGGAATGATTCTAAAGAAGCATTTTGTTTAGTGAAGTTCTTTGAAAATTGGTGACAAATGGAAATAACCATTTCATGTTGTTGGGAAATACTAGAACACTTAGAGAGGGCAACAGCAAACTTTTCTTAATCTGTATGCAGAGTACTTGATATACTATTACTTTGTAGAGACACTTTCAAGAGTGCTGTTGTTGGCATACATCTGTCTCGGGAGACATTGGAGGAGTGCACCTTTTGGGGATGGATTCAAACTATTGGAAGGTTATAGTGCCAGCTTTGGCTGTAGAGACCAATGTTGGAGAGAGACATGCTTTGTTGCAGCTGGGGAAAATGAAGGTGTCCAGTTGTGCTGCTGCAGATGCACCATGGTGTCTCTTCTCTGTGCTCTTCCCAGTGGCCATTCCTCCTCTGGTCACTGCTATGGATGCACAACCTCATTGTCTCTTGCAGCTGGCGCATTGAAAATCATGTTGACTGTTGATCTCTGAGCTCTAAAGCCACATTGTGACTTGGCTTGTCAGTGACTGACTCTACTTTCAGTAAAAATAATTTCAAGCAATTGCAGAAAAACATAGGAACTATGCTCTCACATCTGATTGACCAGCATTGCTGCTATATTTTAATAGGTGGTATTTGCATTAATAATTGACTCAATTGTGAAGGTCTCTTGTTGCATAAAAATAGCTATCTCTAAGCATATTCACTGTAGGACCCTAAGCAGCAAGAGCACAGCCCCTCTGGGCTTCCGTGCAAATTGGCTGCGGTATTGCATTGCTTTCTACATTGCAGAAGCAATAATATTATTAAGAAATGATGGAGGTCTGCGTAGGGTATATTAGAACACTGTTGCTAGGGAAATAGACTCACCAGCTAGTCTCATTTTAAGGCAGTGTCCCTTGTTTCAGAGCTATTCCAGTTCCTTACAAGGTGCTATTTACTTCAGGATACAACTACAGTGGTAATAAAAGAAGTGCTAAAATATAGCTGTTAATGATATTGTTTTAACTGAAGTTCTCATTGTTAATTTAAACAGTATTATAGAATTGTATGTATCCAGCCCTGAACAGACCTTGTGGTGAAGGCTTTGCTATAAATTCAAACAATAAATATATAAGATAGCCCCTTTTAAAAAAACAAAACCCAAGCAAACCCTTTTTTGACAACTTTGTGGGTACTGTTATGCGTTGAAGTATAGCTGAAAGAAATACTGTAATGGATATATGTAATATGCAGGAGAAGAACAGACTGTGGATCATCCTATTACCAGTAAGTTGAGTGAACAATACAAGTTTTTAAAATACAGTATTCAGTATAATTTTTCCCTAGTGCAAGATACTTTTGAGCATAATTTATCAAAACTGAAAGAGGGTTTTTTTTTAATCAAACCTTATACACAGACACCCAACTCTCCTTTTAATATTACTTCATAACCAAATTAGTACCCTACAAAACAGCTTGACTTTTGATGGCATTGTACTGTTTGTTTTAAGTACAGAAACTTTCCTCCCTGGGTTTCTGTCTTGTCTGCTGTACCCCATACCCTTCCTGAGCTTCTCTCCAACTCTTTATCTTGTTTTATTTACTTCCTGTCTCTTTCTGTGGCAGCTTCTAGCGCCACAAAACTCTGTGTCTGTTTAGGAATGCAGTTGCTATGAGAGCAGAGGCAACCAAATACTGTAATCTGCATGCAGTATCTACACAATACTAATTCAGGGTTTGGAACTCCCCCCCCCCCAAAAAAAAATATCTTACAAACCACAAAACTGTTGAAAGCAGCTGTCTGAATGAGTCTGGACTGTGCCTTTTGCATGACAGAGCAGAGCCTGGTCTTGCTTTCTCTGTTAAAAAGCTTCCCTTTTTTGTATGTGGTGATTTTGTTGTCCTTTAAATGCCAGGTCCAAGTGTTTGATACTACCCTGCCATCTTGTGGCAAGCATGCAACTCACAATTTGTTTTTCTCTGGGTTTTCCTATTGTCATGCAAATTTATTCTTTAAAAAAAACTTATTTTTCTTGGGGCATTCATTGTACATGAAAAATGATGACTCTCCCAATACAATAGGTGGAAACTGTCTTCCACAATGACATGGGTGTCTGCAATTTCTAAATTTTAAAAAAGAAGTTGAAGAAACAGTAGTGCTTTATGATAGCTGCCTTCTAGATATGACATGAAAAACAGCCATTTAGTAGAAATTTAGTTTAGCTAACTCTTAAGCTAACATTAAATGGTGTCCTGTAGTTTGTAATGTGCAACTGCTTCCATAGAACCATAAAATCATAGAATTGTAGAATTGGAAGGTAGCCTGAGGATCATCTAGTCCAACCTCCTGCAATGCAGGAATCACAACCAAAGCATCCATGACAGATGACCATACAATCTCTGCTTTAAAACCCCCAAGGAAGGAGAGTTCACCACTTTCCAAGGGAGTCGGTTCCACTGTCAAACAGCTCCTACCGCCACAAAGTTTTTCCTGATGTTTAGTCAGAATCTCTTTTCTTGTAACTTGAAGCCATTGGTTCAGGTCCTGCCCTCTGGAGCAGGAGAAAACAAGCCAGCTTCATCGTCCATTTGACAGCCTTTTCAATATTTGAAGATGGCTATCATGTCTCCTTTCAGTCTCCTCTTTTCCTGGCTAAACATACCCATCCCTTTCAAGAGTTCCTCACAAGCCATGTTTGGCAGACTCTTGATCATCTTGGTTGCCCTTGTCTGCACACATTCCAGCATGTCAATATCATTTTAAAATTGTGGTACCCAGAACTAGACATACCGGTAATACTCCAGGTGTGTTCTGACCAAAACAGAATAGAGCAGTACTATTACTATTTTGACTGGGACACTATGCCTCTGTTAAGCAAGATATTTAAGTTCTGCCATATATCTAGAAAAAATAACCCTCCAAATAATTAATACAGGCTTTACAACAATGTTTTGACTGGCAACCCTGATAATTTTTTGGAAATATTGGGGCCCCAAAAGTGGCAAGATGACCCCCTTTCTTTGGAAAAACTAAGGTCTGCCAAAATTACTGCTTTTAGCAAAAACAGTACAGTATTAGAAATGAATGTAGCTCAACATTCATGGATAAATTTCTCCTGTTTTCTCCTGTGGCCAATATGCTAAAATTTAAGCCGAATGCTATCTGATCTGTCTCATGATCTGTCACTTTAATATTCCACTCCCAGTTAATAATGTTTTATTAGAAAGGACTCCTTTTAAATATTTAAATCAACCTGTATCTTAAACCATAATAAACTCTGAGGCATCAGGTTGAATAGAGACACAACAGAATTCATAGCAGAACTATGATTGGTGATGGAGTGCGCCCAATGCAAACTCATATACTCTTTTCTCTTGAGCCATCTGGATTATTTTATACATTTTTTATATTTTAAGTATACCAAGTCTGCATACTTTTTACATGGCATATCTTCCTTCTTAATTTGGATGTTACAACATCTGGATGATATGGTTTAATCTGTGAAGGAGGCCATGCCTGTTGTGGATTTGGAGGAGGTTAAAACAAATGAAAGTGAAAAACGTATGTGATGTTGTAGACTGTAGTGGTCATTACACTGCTGCAGTTGCAATGCAATTTTTGCCTTAAAGGTTAGAAATGTATTTTTTATGTAAACAAGCAAGCATGCAGATACCTAGTATTATTACAGAATTTCATCAGCTTTTAAAGAAGATAGTTGACAGCCTACTTTAAGATTGAATTGTACAAGTGATTTTCAAACTTTTTTTTTTCCTCCAGGGAACATATTTGGTATAAACATGTCTGCAATGCCAGGTATCTTAACACAGAGCCCTGTATGTTGCTGAGGATTTGGGGTGTGTGCACAGTTCACAAAGGCCTGGTCTGTTTGGGCTTACTGTTGCCTATCATGATCTCAGAGTAGACAGTGTAACAGCAGTGGCCAAATGGAACACCTCAGCTCTTCCCTGTGTATTTCCACCAACTCCCCCTGCCCTTTGCTTTAGTAAATAAGCTTGGAGGAAAGCCTGCAAGTGGCCCTGCCTTTGGTAACTAATTTTGGAGCTTCCTTCCCAACTTGCTGATGCCCCACAACCCCTGTAATTTGACGGGGGCACTACAATGGGCTTTGAATATAGCTTCTGCTTTTTACCTACCAAGCACTACATCCAAAATGACAGAACATCCAGGAGGGCGCTGGTATTTCAGGTGGCTCTTAGGCACCTTCTCCTTATTCAGTGGCAAGGTGGTGGGGAGGGTATCCTAAAAGCAGCACCTGCCTGGTAAATGGCAGTGCTATTCTTTGACAGTCTGTTCAGCCAACCAGTTGGTCTGTGACACAATCCTTCTGTGAACATGAGATTTAAAACAGAAATAGTAGGAAGTTGGTGGTTATGCTATTTTATAGGGATACTGTTCATGTTCACTGATGGACATACTGTATTTGAAGTTACAGGTAGGTAGCCTTGTTGGTCTGCCATAGTCAAAACAAAATAAAAAAATAAAAAATCCTTCCAGTAGCACCTTAGAGACCAACTAAGTTTGTTCTTGGTATGAGCTTTCGTGTGCATACACACTTCTTCAGATTATTTTGTTTGGACATATTTGAAATCCATTTTCATTGAGGATGCCTAATATGCCCTGGAATGAAGTTTGAAAACTATTGAACTAGATGATTTTCGGGTCACTTGCAACCCCGACATTACAAAAGTTTAAGTTCCTAACTTTATTGTTTTTGAACACCTTTGTTTTTTAGTTCATGAGAAAATTTCAACTTGGTTACTCCTTGACTGTTTCAGTTGCTGATGTGTGATCAGAATGAGTGGATTAGGGGAGAACTCCTTGGACAGCATGACCAGTGATTCAAGAAAACGCAAGCCATTGCCCTGCGATACCCCGGGACCAGGGTAGAGAGTATTCATTTTTTTATTTTATTATGGGTTGTTTACAAATAGTGAATGGGTTTTTTCAGTATTTAAAACTGAAATGTGTTGGCATCTAGTGCCAAATTGTAGTTGGTGACATGCCTAACATTCTGAAATTGGTGTATGTGAAACAGTCAAATAATATTATTGCAGGAAAAAGTTGTTGTATAAACAATTTTAGAGGCAGGATTTGTATCAATTAATTTTTAATATGGAGGGGAATACATACTTTAAAAAAGGACCCTAGAAAAGCATAAATATGTAATTTTGTGTATATTGCTTAAATCAATAAGTAATAGTGGTACAATAACATGTTTTTCTTCTCCCTTCAGTAGTTTGAGTTCTTATTCACCTTCTGTTCTTGTGTGCCTGTACCACTCAACATTTTCCAAAGCAAGATGTCCCTTGCAATGCTGGGCGTTTTTGAGTAGTTATCCTATACTGATGTCTTCCTGATAGAAGTTTTTTCTCATAGATTTCATTGCATATATTTACCCCACTATCTCTTACTGCCCTTCCTCTATTGATTTCCTATTGATGTGAAATTTCAACAACATTGGTGTATATCCCTACTCAGCCACTAATTTTCCTAGTGGATTTCTTTGAAAAGTGAGTGAGGGGTAATGGACTAGTAACTCAACCTCTCCCCCCCCCTCACACAGTGGCTGTTGGAAGATACTTGCCCAAGATTGACAAATGGAAAGAGGGAGGGAAGTTGGCATTTCTAAGGTCGGTGGATTTTACTTAGTGAGCTCCAGTTGCTGACCATATAAGTATGTATAGTGGGTAGCCAACATGGTGCCCTCCATATGTTGTTAGAGTACATCTCCCATCATCCTTGATCATTAGCCATGCTGATAGTCTGGAGGGCACCATGTTAGCTATCTATGATGTATTACATTTGTAACTCACCTTTCTGTACAGAGGTTGGCTGCATTTGCACATCGTGGTAAGCCATGGTTAATGGTTTACCATGAATGCAAAGAGTGCTCCCATTTCACTTCACTTCTAGCTAGCTAGCAAGAGCAAAAACAAAAAACAAAACAAAACCCCCCCCACAATATTTTTCTTACCATTACATCCAAACTGGATGTTTGCTCCAAACAAACCACAATAGGAAGCCAAGAACAAACCTTAGCTTCATATTGTGCATCATAGTTTGTTGTCCCTGCTCACTAGCAAGGTGGAGAGAAGCTGGAGCAAATTTGCACATTGATGGCAAACCATCAATGAAAGTTACAGCCAGAGTGATTTAAACTTAGAATGAGAAGTGTATTCCTGAACATTTAAGTTAGCAATTTGAGAATAAGTAAATGGTTTGAAAGAAGATCCTATGATAATTAGGCTTAACTACTTTAAAATGTTGTCTCTTTTTTCTAGTCTGATCTGCAGTGGAGAGAAACGTCGACGTGAACAGGAAAGTAAATATATTGAAGAACTGGCTGAGCTGATATCTGCTAATCTGAGCGACATTGACAATTTCAATGTCAAGCCGGATAAATGTGCAATTTTAAAGGAAACTGTTAGACAGATACGGCAGATAAAGGAGCAAGGCAAGTCCTGACTTCTTATATTAGAAGGGATAAATTATATTCCATTTTCAAGTTATCACATATTTAGCTTTTAAATACGGCTTTAAAAATTTGTTACATTTCTCTTCTGTATTAACTGCTTGAATGTTGACTGTGAGTTTACCTTAACAAAGTTTTCTGCAAATAGAATATAATTGAACCATAATGGGGGGAAATGAAGTAATGATTGACCAATTTTCCTAAACTGAATTCTACCGTGTTTCTCATAAAATAAGACACCGTCTTATATTTATTTTACTCAAGAAAATAAGCCTATGGCTTATTTTCGGGGGTGTCTTATTTTTTTTATTAAGTACTATATGGTTCTGGGCGCCTGCCTTCTCCTGCCGTGGCCAGCATTGCTGCTGCTGGGTTCAGCTGGCTCAGGGCACGTGGCCCTGCTGGGCGCCGACCCGGCAGGCCACCGCCTCCTCCTCCTGCTGGCTCCCGGATGCTCGGGGCGCGGCGCAGCTGGGCGCTGACCTGGCAAGCCTCCTCCTCTTCCTGCCGTGGCTCGGCCCCCGGAACTGGCTGTTGCTGAAGTGCTGAAAAAGTGCCCAGCAGCGCCGCGCGGATCGCCCTGAGCCGCGGCAGGAGGAGGAGGATTCAAATTGCTACCGTACAGAGCACTGCTGGATCCCGCAGGCTCGGGGCTCCACGCTGCGCGCGCTGCAGCTTCTGCTACGGTATATCCCGCTGGCTCGGGGCTCCACACGGCGCGCGCTGCGACTGGATCCCGCTAGCTCGGGGCTCCACACGGCGCGCGCTGCGGCTGGATCCCGCTGGCTCAGGACTCCACGCTGCGCGCGCTGCAGCTTCTGCTATATCCCGCTGGCACGGGGCTTCACAGAGCGCGCGCTGCGACTGGATCCCGCTAGCTCGGGGCTCCACGCGGCGCGCGCTGCGGCTGGATCCCGCTGGCTCAGGACTCCACGCTGCGCGCGCTGCAGCTTCTGCTATATCCCGCTGGCACGGGGCTTCACAGAGCGCGCGCTGCGACTGGATCCCGCTAGCTCTTGGCTCCACGCGGCGCGCGCTGCGGCTGGATCCCGCTGGCTCAGGACTCCACGCTGCGCGCGCTGCAGCTTCTGCTATATCCCGCTGGCACGGGGCTTCACAGAGCGCGCGCTGCGACTGGATCCCGCTAGCTCGGGGCTCCACGCGGCGCGCGCTGCGGCTGGATCCCGCTGGCTCGGGACTCCACGCTGCGCGCGCTGCAGCTTCTGTTGGATCCCGCTGGCACGGGGCTTCACACAGCGCGTGCTGCGGCGGCTGCTGCTGATGGATCCCGCTGGCTCGGGGCTGAAGCAGCAGCAACATCCGGTTCTGGGCGCCAACACGACAGACCTCTTCCTATTCCTTGGCGCCCTCCAGAACTGCCCAGCACTACGGCTTATTTTCGGGGTATGTCTTATATTTTATGAACGCTTGAAAATCCTCCCATGGCTTATTTTATAGGCCCGTCTTATTTTATGAGAAACACGGTAGTTTTACATTCATGATGTTGGGCAAGTCATTGTAGAATAAAAGGTCAGAATAGTACTGGGCATCCTAAAGTGTGTTCACAATGAATTCAGAAGGGAGGTTTCAGGCTAACAGATCCCTTTCTTCAATTATTGAACTGGTTAGAAAGCACAGGAACCAAAGTTCTATCCCATGTTCAAAAAAATGTCTATCCCCTGCTCAGTCACATTGCATTTGTTAGATGAGCAAGTAAAGAATACAGAAGGGATGGTGGAGGGAGCATGTGAATCGAAGGCAAGGAGAAATAGGAACATTCTGAGATGTAAATATTGTGAAAATAGCAGCCATTAATTCTACAATCACGTTAGATTTTCATTGAAAATCTTAAAGAATGCTTGATATGTATGACAGACGTTTACAAAAATACTTACATGCAGTACAGGTTTCAAAATTTGCTCTGGTTGGTTTTTTTTTAAGGAAAAACAGCTTCCACTGATGACGATGTACAGAAGGCTGATGTATCTTCGACAGGTCAAGGGGTTATTGATAAGGATTCATTGGGACCTCTTCTGTTACAGGCAAGTCTATAGGCTATTACATTTTAGTACTGCTAGATTAGAACAGTATATATTACAGCAACATTTCCCCCTCACTTGATAAATACTAATAGTCTTACATAGGCTTCAGAGGAAACAGAACAAACCTTTGCAATCAAATACTTCAGATTTTCTTGCGAAGGTAATTGATACACATGTTTTAAACAACTTTAAACATTAAAGCAGCGATGGGAACCTGTGGTACTCCAGAAGCTGCAGGGCTACAACTTACATCATCATTGATCTTTGGTCATTTTGGCCGGGGCTGATGGGAGTTAGAGTCCAACAACACCTGGGGGACCACAGGTTCCCCAGCCTTTGGCAACAGCATTCTGTCCAGTCAAGGCAGAGCATAGGGTCCATGGACAGAGCAGGAATATGGGAGGCACACACAGGCTTCCCATTTCCTCTTTATTATTTATTAAATTTATTTATTAAATTTCTACACTGCCTTCCATCTGAAGATCACAGAATGTTTTACAATATAATAACACAATAAAGACAGAAGCAATAACCACCTCCCCCTCCACACAATTTAAAAGGCCATGGATTTATTTTTTTATTATAATGGCCTGGTATGCTGGCTGCATGAGCAGAAGCCTAGAGGGATTAGTAGACAAGTAAGCAATGAATCTTTTTGGGGGGGGGGTGAGTGATGCACTGTCTTCAACCAAAACAGCAACATTCATAGAATCATAGAGTTGGAAGGGACCCCAAGAGTCATCTAGTCCAACACCCTGCAATGCGAGAATCTCAACTAAAGCATGCATGACAGATGGCCATCTAACCTTTGCTTAATAACTTCCAATGAAGGAGAGTCTACAACCTCCTGAGGGAGTCCATTCCACTGTTGAACAACTCTTACTGTCAAAAGTTCTTCCTGGTGTTTAGTTGGAATCTCCTTTATTGTAACCAAAACTGGATTGTTAGTCTAACAAATTGGATAATCTCCAGATTGGATTACTGTCATATCGTCTGCATGGGATTGCCTTTGAAGATGGTTCAGAAACTTCAGTTGGTGCATAAACAGTGCTAGAATTTTTGGTGCAGATTGCAGGGACAACGTAAGATTGATCCTTAAATATTTATGTTTGCTGTATGTTTCCTGGCACAATTTTAAGTGCTAATTCTTAGACCTTTTGTTGTTTCATTCATGTTCTTCTGAAGAATAGTTTCCTTCCAGGTTACTCAGCAGAGATGTGTTTATACTTAGGCATACATACATGTATGTGTGTCCATTGTTACACGTATCTATGCATTGTTCCCCATTCCAGCTGCAACGCTGTACACACATACCTGGGAGTATGCCCCATAGAACTAAGTATGACTTATTTCTGAAAATACATGTTAGGACCCCCCCCCCCCCGATTGCTGTCTGAGATTGGTGTGCCTTTATTTTCTGTGTCTTTCACATACCAGTATATAAAAGTCTGTATACTTGGATAATTTGCTATGATTTTGTTTTTAGGCATTAGATGGCTTCTTATTCGTAGTAAATCGAGATGGGAACATTGTATTTGTATCTGAAAATGTCACTCAGTATTTGCAATATAAACAAGAGGACCTGGTTAATACAAGTGTTTACAGTATTTTGCATGAAGAGGACCGGAAGGATTTTCTTAAAAATTTACCAAAATCTACAGGTAATAAGCTTGTTAATACTTGGGTTTGTTACTGGGTAGATATCCATTTTAAATAGGAAGATTGCTTTTAAGTCCTTAAGTGGTGAGGGGAGAGACTTCATCAGGCAAGGCCTTCTTTCACCTGCCTTGCCCCACCCTCCAGCCCAGGGAGTCCTCATAAGGAAGCTGTGCCTGGAGGAAGAACTATGAGGGGAAAGACTTCATCAGGCAAGGCCTTCCTCCATCTGCCTTGAACCACCCTCCAGTCTCTGCTTCTCAGTTGGTATTGTATTATTTTATGCACTGTGGCTTGCCTTTGTTTTATTGATTGTAGTTTAGAAATTATTTATTGTAATTGTTAAGAGTGGATTTCTGTTTAATTTTTATATGCTGATATTTAATATTATTCCATACTAGTCTGATGATTGTTTAATGTTACTTTATTTGATGTAGGTTGCTTATTTTAAAGTTATGTTTTATTGTCACATGTTTGTATTGCATTAGATTGTTATAAGGTGTCCATTCTTTGTTTCTTCAGCTTTTAAACCGCCTTGGGTATTGTAAGATAGAAAGACAGTATACAAATTAAATGTGATGATGATGATTAAGTATTAAGCAAAGTATTCCTTTTTATATTTGAATTAGTTTCCACTATTTTTAAAAACATTTAGTTTTAATTTATTTATTGCATGTATATGCTGCTTTTCCCTCAAATTATTTTAAGTTTAAAAGAAAAAACTAGCATTAGGTCTCACTAAGTTACATTTGCATCTCATATATAACTGCCAATTTTCTTTAAAGTCATACAAAAATATATTTCAAAACAGTTTAATTTAATTTAATATTTATTTACTGCTTTCATTAACAGAAATCTACTATTAAATTCTCATACCTTAAATGTAGCTGCTATATAGCTAGCACCATTGCTTTCTTTCTAGTGTTTGCTTCTTTGTTGCTGATATGTGAGAAAGTAGAATGTCCATTCCTTTTCCCTCTTCAGTAGCACTTAAAAAAATATTTCTGGCATAGGAGAGGCATCCATTGAGTTAGATATCTGATTTTAGTGAAACTTCTTCCAAGCATGCTTAGGAATGCAGTCTTACCTAATACCTTGTGTAAAGTCTTATTCTGTTCAAACATAACATATATATATATATTTAATTTGTGTGTACACTAGTGAATGGAGTTTCTTGGACCAATGAAGCACCTAGACAGAAGAGTCATACATTTAATTGTCGCATGATGGTAAACACTGTACATGATCTTCTGGAAGATGTAGGGAACAACCAAGATACACATCAAAGATTTGAAACCATGCAATGTTTTGCTTTATCACAACCAAGAGCCATGCTGGAAGAAGGTGAAGGTAATGACATGCAGCTGATGTGGCTGTTGATTTATTTATTTTTAATCTCTTAAGTACAACTTTATTTATAATAATTCCAGTTACAGGTAGGTAGCCATGTTGGTCTGCCATAGTCAAAACAAAATAAAAAATAAAAAACTCCTTCCAGTAGCACCTTAGAGACCAACTAAGTTTGTTCTTGGTATGAGCTTTCGTGTACATGCACACTTCTTTAGATATCAGTAGTGTATCTGAAGAAGTGTGCATGCAAATGAAAGCTCATACCAAGAACAAACATAGTTGGTCTCTAAGGTGCTACTGGAAGGATTTTTATTTATTTATATTTATCTATAATGTGATGAGCTGTGTTCAGTCAGTGCCTTTTGTATAACCTAGCAATACATAGATGTCAGTATTGGTATTTCTTAATAAAACAGAAAGCTTTTGTTTTCTTTAAATCTCAAGCTATCTATGAAAGTAACATAAAATGTTTTGCATTGCAGATTTGCAGTCCTGTATGATATGTGTGGCACGCCGTATCTCGGCAGTAGAAAGGGTATTTTCAGCAAATACAGAGAGCTTTGTTACTAGACATGACCTTTCAGGTATGTAAGCTATATAAATAACCAATGAACTCTATTATCAATGTAAATCATCACAAGCATGTTTTGTGCAGTTATTTTAAAATTGCTTGCCTAGAGTTGTTGTTTTTATTTTAAAAAAATATATTTAGAATTAGAGCCCCCAAGGCAGCTAATATTTCAGTAGGTTTTACTTGTATTTTTCTTAATCACTCTTGCACCTAGTTTGTTTATTTTAGCTACACTTGTCCTCTGCAAAATAAAGGCCTGGTTTGGATGATACTCAGCCCCACATAGTCCCTTCATGTATAAGTAGACCGAGATTGCAGCTTCCCAGGACATGGGCATGTGAGGCTGGCCATGTGCAGTTGTACACCCTGATTATCCATGCATGGATGTAATATTTGAATACATTACAGAGACATGTAATTGAAAGCCGAGTTATAAATAGGATTGTGTTGTAAAATCCAATATGCAAAGAGTTAAATCCTGTTGTCACTTCTCTTTCTCCCAAGTCTTGGGATTCAGCACATGATTTGGGATTTTACACAGTAACACCCAGTTCAAATATAACACCCACACATGAGTATTCACAGGAAAAGTGTGCCTGGTGGTCATTGTAGGTATGAACAATCTTATTCTCACCAGCCTAGGAAGAAAGTAAGGGAGAAAATAATCTGAACTGAGCTAAATCTGGAGTGTAGAGCTAAAACTGCCAATTGAATTTTCCATCTTAACCAGCAAAAGATCTTGAGCTGGCAACATAATGCTACTGTGGCTGAATTTAAGTCTGCTATGATTTTTCCTAGTTGGTGATTATCATTATCAGCATTTTTCATTTGGTTTATACAAAACAAAGAATCTCAAAGCAACATAACAAGATCAAATAAAATATTTAAAACAATTTAAAACCAGACAATTCTAAAGCAATGAAAAGTACAAAATTCATAAAATGTTCACCCAGTAATATAGCTATGTGTTGTTTGTTGGGAACAGTTTTGGGTTTATTCTTTTTATTTATTCATTGAATTTATATACCACCCTATACCCAGAGGTCTAAGGGTGCTTTAGGTTGGTTATATACCATTGGTATTTATTTCCAGGAGTTACGTTGACTGTTAATGATAATCCAGATTATCTGGGGAACAGTGTTTTCGGTTCTCCAGGTCATCCTTTAAATAGTTCATCCTTCTTACCTTGCGTAAACAACTGACCACTCATATGTACATGGTCTTTCAGGTTCAGACCTTGACATATGAGTGTTTGGTTCTGTATGCAAGGCAAAAAGTTTGAATCGTGACTAGGATTCCAAGAATGAACTTGTGTGCATTTCTGAAAGAACTGCATTTGCAGCCTAGTCATTCTTTCTTTTTTCTTATTCTTTCTCTCACATTAATGCCAAAGAATATTGCTAACCATGCTATGCTCATTTTATTGTTAGCTTTTATGTTTTACATATTTTATATCAAGTAAGCATTTTTCTGATTGACAGGTAAACTTGTTAACATAGATACAAATTCTCTAAGGTCCATGAGACCTGGATTTGAAGATACAATTCGTCGTTGTATTCAGAGATTTTTATGTCAAAATGAAGGACAGCCCTGGTCAAACAAACGCCACTATCATGAAGGTAACACCACACATTTCTAAGTGCTATTTTATTTAATTTGTACAAAGTTGTTTCATGCTTACTTCCACATGTAGGATCAAATTAAAATCAACACAATGAATATATCTATTAGGAAATGCCTTTACAGTAAAAAATTAAATTGTATACACCATTTGGTTATATTAGGCTCATTAATAATTACAGAGGTACCACTGTATAACTAATTAATTATACTATTTAGTGTTAGTAAAATACTAAATTTGGGCTGTTCAGATTCATTCACCTTATCTTACACTTATCTTAGTAAAACAAGTGAGAAAAAGTAGGTGAAGGTTTTGTATTGCAGAGCCTAGGGTTTCATTAAAGAGTATGGAATTCCATTTTCATGTAATATTTTGGGCTGTTGTTTTACTAAGGTAAGTGAGAAAAAGTGAGGAAAAAATAGGTTGAATGTATCTGAACAGCCCAAAATATTACATGAAAATGGAATTCTCATGCTCTTTAATGAATCCCTAGGCTCTGCAATATAAAATATTGCCACTCAGAGCTAGTTTGGTGTTTATAACACATGAACATGGGGTTAGCATCAGGTTCGTGGTTAGCTGTGGTTTCTTCTGTGGTGAGGAGAGTGAATTCGGTCACTTTCCCAGCATACAGCCTTACATTTAGCCCATATATATGGCCAATCAGCCCTGGAAATTGTGTTGGTTTGATGTTTGTGACATTAAAAGTACCTGGGAGAAAGGTTTTACGTTTTCATTGCTTTGAGACAGGTGATTATCTAAAAACTCATACGCTATTGAATTATTAAAGTTTCTGGAACTATTATACATATGAATATAAATTTTGCTCATACTTACACAAGTTTGATAATAGAATTCCACGAAGCTTTGCATTTTCTAAAATGTCTGCATTATTTTTTAAGTGACCATTTTGTTAAAGTTGTTCATGTAGTGTCCGTTTTATTTCTGTTTCTGTTCTAAAATGTGAAATGTAAGCAGATTGCTTCAGTACTAATAGTTTCTACTCTTCCTAACAGCTTATATGCAAGGTCTTGCTGAAACTCCACTCTATCGATTCTCCTTAGCTGATGGAACAATAGTGACAGCACAAACAAAAAGTAAATTGTTCCGGAACCCCGTTACCAATGACCGGCATGGGTTTATCTCCACCCACTTTCTTCAAAGGTGAAATCAATAATCTGTCTTAGCAGTTCCAAAATCATATGTGTCTAATGTGAACCAACATAACGAAAACATTTAGAGGACTGTATAAGAGACAATAGATGCAGAACCCATAAGCATTGCTAAATTTTATTTGGTCAGATATAACAGGAAGATAAAATTGCTGAATGTTAAGTTTCAGTTCATACAAATTTCATACAATGCCCACCACCTTTTTTTTAATCTATTCGGACAAGGACAGGATGGCACATCATCTCATGGTACATTGTGTTTATATTGAAATTATGAATACACCTTTTATCGAGTTAGACCCCAAATCCAATATTATCTACTTGGCTGAGAAGTTGGGAAGGATCAAAGAAGCTGATTTCTCTCACAATAATGATTTTGAACATTACTAGGGTAAATCCTACTACTAATAATATAATAATTTTATTATTTGTACCCTGCCCATGTGACTGGGTTGCCCCAGCCACTTTGGGCAGCTTTCACATGGTGAACCTGTGAAAAAAGGTTTGTTTTGAGCTTATTCATTTTTATGTCTTTGAGATAAAACAGTAAGCCTAATTATGTAACAGAGCAACTGACCTCTGCCCACTGTAACACAATTTATATAATGTTCTAAGAAAATTAGTAAAATATACAACTCGGAAATACAGTTTGTGCTCTTCCTGTGCCTTGTTGATGTTGATAAAAAGAATAATACAATGGGCTAAGGAAGAATTTTTAATTTCATCATAAATTTCAATGAGCTCAGTGAGGAGTGTATATGGCAGTGCTCCTGTTTTCTGCTCCTGCAAGCCAGTATTGTACATTGATTCCTAGAAGAACATAAGATTTTTTAAAACATGGACATTACTAATCCACTGTGTCAAGCTTGATTGCCAATGCTGTGTGTTTCAGAGAACAAAATGGATATCGACCAAATCCCAGTGCAATGGGACAGAACATCAGAATGCCTACAACTGCAAGTACAAATTCAGTCAGTGGTGTTATGAACATGTCATCTGGGCAAAATATACCTTTGCAGAACAGGAACTATGGTATGGGAGATCCTAACTTAATGGGGCAGATGAGTGGTGCTAGATATGGAGGTCCTGGAAACATGGGACCAGTGAACTCCGGACAAGGAATACAGTCTTCTCCTTATCAGAGTAACTATGGATTAAATATGAGCAGCCCACCACATGGGAGCCCAGGCTTGACTTCCAGTCAACAGAATTTAATGATATCCCCTAGGAATCGTGGGAGTCCAAAAGTGAATTCACACCAATTTTCTCCTGTAGCAGGTAATTATTTCTAGTATCTTTTTAAAGTGTGTGTGTGTTTTTCGTTTTGTTTTTGTTTCAGCATCTGAAATCAGATACTATTTATTCAGTTGGCCAGAAATGGTGATGATTATCGTTGTTTATAATCCACTCTTCAGCTATCATTCCCAGAGCAGTTTATAGCATAAACATAAAAAACAATATAATACAATCAGACTTACTGTGCTGTTTTTCATAGAATACTATGAAAAATATTGTTATGCAGAAATTATGGGAGGCAGTTTTAAAACTTTTGCTGTATATATTTTCTGCTGTAATGTTTCAAAGTATTTTCAATTAATGATTCGTTAATATGTAATCGCTCACTTGGTGTTTCTCCAATGTAAATTCTCTTTTTATATAGGTGTGAACTCTCCAATGGGAACTGCCAGCAACACTAGCAACAACAATTTTTCAAGCAGCTCACTTAGTGCTCTTCAAGCTATTAGTGAGGGAGTTGGAACTTCCCTTCTGTCTACTCTTTCTTCACCAGGCCCAAAACTAGACAATTCTCCAAATATGAATGTTTCTCAGCAAAGTAAAATGGGTAACCAGGATTCAAAGAGCCCTCCTGGCTTGTTTTGTGAGCAAAATCAAGTGGAGAGTTCTATGTGTCAGTCAAACAGCAGGGACTCCCATAGTAACAAAGAGATCAAAGAAGAGGGCCTTGAAGGCTCTGATCAGAGAGGACTACCTGAAAGCAAAGGGCATAAAAAACTTCTCCAGTTGCTAACTTGTTCCTCAGAGGACAGGGGACACCCTACACTGTCAAACTCCCCTTTGGACTCCAGTTGCAAAGAACCTTCTGCCAATGCCACAAGCCCTTCATCTGGAGTCTCGTCTTCTACATCTGGAGGGGTCTCTTCTTCTTCAAACATGCAAGAGAAGCATAGGATTTTGCATAAATTGCTGCGGAATGGTAATTCTCCAGCAGAAGTGGCAAAAATCACAGCTGAAGCTACTGGTAAAGACACATACCACGACAATAGCGCTGTTTCCTGTGGCGAAGGAACAGTCAAGCAAGAACAAATGAGTCCTAAAAAGAAGGAAAACCATGCCCTCCTTAGATACTTGCTTGACAAGGATGATGTAAAAGATCCTCTTTCAAAAGACATTAAACCTAAAATAGAAAATTTGGACAGCAAGATGGGACAGTGCTGTAGTTCTGCCATAACTACTTCAAGTCAAGAAAAAGAGATGAAAATAAAAACAGAACCCAGTGAAGAGGTAGAGTATTCTAATGTTTAGCAAAATCCCTGTTAAAAGAAAAGACCCAGTATATTTTGCTTTCCAAATAAGCCACTGGAATGGAACTGTGCACTTTCTTTTTGTAAGTCTGAAAACCACAGCTAACCTGAACTCCCAACTATGTTGTATCAAAGTAATTTTTAAAATGGTGGTTTTTAAAAATTATTTCACATTGTGCCAGTTTAATTTTCCACTGATTATAGATGATGCAGGTATTTCACTCAATACATGAGAGAACATGGAATGCCTCTTTTAAGAAGGAACCTGCCACCCATGTATTTTAAGTATTTACTACCTTAAATAATGAATATAGCTGACTGAGGCTGCAGTCCTTACCCTATGTACCTGGAAGTGAGCCTCATTGAATTAAATAGGATTTACTTCTGCGTAGATGTGGTTACAACTGCAGCCCAAGCCATTCTCAGGGTCAGCCTGTTGAAACTGATAGGTGTAAGAGAATCATGACTGAAATAAATTCTTTGATTTCAGTAAATGTACTGCTACTAGGCGTGACTTAGTTGGTGACCACTTTTAATAATTAACATTTAAAAAACGACCTGCCACTATGTTAAATAAATAGGTTAATCAATTAAACATTGCAGGCCCAGCCTTAAGTGATACCTTGGAAAATTCATCCACAATATTTTCTGAATATTCCATACTGAGATTACAGAATATGCAAATGAAGTTTTTATATTTTTCTTTCTCTCCAAATCGGTAATTTCTCTCTGATCACATATTTACATGGCTTCTAGCTGGTTTTCTTAAGAATTTGTAATAAGTTTTGAAGACATAGTTTTGAGCGCATAACAGCTTCTGATTTTTTGTTTAGAAATCTAAACAATTAAGTTTGTTTTAATTTTTTTTTTCTTTTCAGATGAGTGGAGATTTGGTGGATAATTTAGATGCAATTTTGGGTGATCTAACTAGCTCAGATTTTTGCAGTAATCCAAT
The DNA here is from genome assembly GCF_009819535.1 of Lacerta agilis. Classification (NCBI taxonomy): domain Eukaryota; kingdom Metazoa; phylum Chordata; class Lepidosauria; order Squamata; family Lacertidae; genus Lacerta; species Lacerta agilis. The sequence goes on from NC_046317.1 coordinate 75,144,673, forward strand.
GTCTACAAATGGAAATAACATGGGGAATAAGCAACCATTGTGCCAAGCAAATGCACCACTGGGTAAAGTTTATTTGACATAATATTCCACTTTACTTAACAGTCATTGTGTTGATTAAAGGTATTCAAGCCATTCTTTCTGTTTGTTCTTAATTTCCCAGTTTAGTCTTTTTAAAATGGTTTTTATTGTTGTCTACTAGTAGACTACAATTGCCTTGTAGATACCCCCTGTAATGTCTGATAGTGAGCTTTATAAACATTGAGATCTAACACAAGAAAACATTGGGTTTAAAGTTGCAAGCATAGATTTTATAGAAACCAACTCTCAAACACTGGGGAGCCTGTAGATCAACAGGCCTGATACTACCTCTTTCTGCTGTTACTGGAGGCTGTTCATGCTTATTAAATCAAATTACAGTGCATTCCAGTGTGCACAATAAGATGAATCAATAGGTCAGAAAGTTCAGCTTTGATTAGTTAAATAATTTGAGAAAGGTAAACTTTCTCAAATGTATTATTGGTAGCATACAGCAAGGTACTATTTTATGATGAGAAAGGGAATCATGGTTTTCCTTCATTAAAATTTCAAAACATGGGGTGATGGGTATTGGGAGAAGTGTTCTCTCTCTCTCTCTCTCTCTCTCTCTCTCTGTGTGTGTGTGTGTGTGTGTGAGAGAGAGAGAGAGAGAGAGAGAGAATCGTATTTTCTGAACTTTATGAAAAATTTTTTTTTTAAAAAAAATCAGTATGCAATTCAAAAGTGTTGAGAACATCAGTATTTAAAATGTTGTTAATCCAGATGTTTGCGTTATTACAGAGCTACAATAAGTACCATAAACAGAAAAAATACTTAATAAAAGGGGAAGATACTTCAACTGTTGTCTAACTTGTTTTCCATTTTATGTATTTAACTGTACTCATACCATATTAGAGCTAATTTATTAGACTTCTATTTCTGCCCCTGCCCCTGCTTTTCTAGTTAGGGCTTTGATTATTTTCTAAATTTTTATAGAATTCTGTATATAGCTATAAGATATTTGAAGTTAACAGAGACTGTACAGATCCAAAGAGACACACCATATTCTTTTAATAATTATAGTAGTTACATGAAGTTAACAGTATAACTTCTCAGCCTGTAACATTATAGATCAAACAATCCAGCATCCCCCCCCTTTTTCTGTATTAGTCTCCGTCAGTGACTCGTGTAGGACATAGTTTCTGTGGTTTTATTAAATTTACATTAAATAACCTTATAGCTGATGCTAAACATCTGTCATGGTAGCTCAATGCCAGGTTTAAAGATGGTACAGTTACAATTATATTTTAATTATTCAACAGGTATGAGAAGTCCCCAATCTATGCAGGCCACCCGTCCTCCTTTCAACAGAGCCTTGTCTTTAGACAGCCCCATATCAGTGGGATCAAGTCCGTCTGTGAGGAGTGTTAATACATTCTCCATACTACAGAAGCAAAACATGATGGGTGGGAGTCCAAGAATGATGGAAAATCAGGAAAATTTTGCAACTAATATGGGTTTGTTGATTTCCACATACTTTTAAAAAAATCATGAATAATATCCCAAAGGTTTGCTGGAGTAAATTATTAACTATGAGGAAAATGGTTACAATTGTATTATACTAGCTTATTCTGGCTGAGCTTCTTAGACCTTTTAGTTCAATTCACATATCTCACCAAAAACGTGTGTAGAGTTGGGTTTAGTTGTGATGTCTGAATTAACAAATCATGGTTTGCGAGGAGCTAGCAAATTTGCTTGCACCAAGTATGGTGAGCGTGATGTCTGAATTGACAAATCATTGTTGTGGCTATTCCTTTATCTCCATGGCCACCGCACCTAGGGTCTGGAGTGCTGACCGCACCGATAGAAAATAGAAGCAGACAAGCACCCCTAAAGCATGGGTTTCCTGTACATTCAGAAGTTCACGTCTCTGTGTTGACGTAGTTAGAGTATCAGACTAAGGTCTCTGAGACCCAGGTTAAAATCTCTGCTCAGTCATGAAGCTGTCAGGGGAACCTTGGAGCAGTCAAGAGCTTGATGTTTTGGCTTTTAAACTTTGGTGAATGCAAACTACAGCAAGCATGCTGTTTGAACCATTGTCACAAAAAAGACACAATGATAACAACAACCCATCTACGTTGTTGTGGAATGCTTTATATCTCAGTTGAACCTGACAACCTAGATTATATTTGCCGAATCAACCCTGGCGATCAATGGGGTGACAGATGTCGCAGCCAGATCGCCCTCACATCCAACCTAGATTATATCTGAGGTGTTACAATGAAAGGTGGCTGAAAAGCCCTGATGTATGCAGCCCTTTGGGTCCTGACTAAAACTGTGATTTGGAGTGGGTGGATATAAAAATGTCATCTGTAGCAAATTGTATTGTATATTTTTCTGTAGGGAAAGCAATATGTATTTAAATATGTTAATTTTTTAGGGGGACCTAACAGAAATATGCCTATGAATCAGCATTCAGCAAGTGACTGGAGCCTACAAAATTCAAAAGTGAGCAGAATGGAACCTATTAGTTCTGGTTCAATGCCAAGACCAGGACCAGACTGCAACCCAGCCCTTGCCAGATCTTCAGTTGGTGGTCCCATGCCTGGTTTACCCATGAGGTCAAATAGTATGCCTGGCACCAGATCCATGCTCCAACAGCAGATGATCCATATGAGTGAGTTCTTAACTATTCTTTTTTAATTGGACACCACAATAATTTGTGTCTTATGCACTGCACATAGGTAAGATAATAGAATCATAGAACCGTAGATTTGGAAAGGGACTACAAGGGTCATCTAGTCCAAACCTCTGCAGTGCAGGAAGCTTTCACCCAACATGGAGCTCAAACCCACAACCCTGGGATTAAGAGTCTCATGCTCTACTGACTGGCAATAAAGTTTGAAGCATTTAGGCTTTGGGCTGTTTGCACAGTGATCTGTACCGTGTTCTGAGCAACTGGTGCTCCAGTGTGGGTTGCTGGATACTGGTAGACTTCAAGGAAGTAAAGCATTTAAATTCAGTGATAATGATAATCAATTAGACCACTACCTCTTAGCTTAGGGTTTCCATATTTCAAGAATTCACCCAAAACACACAAATAGCGATCCTCAAACAGACACTTCCTGGTTCTGTTGACAAAACCCCCAGATTTTCGCTGTTTAAATCCCAGACATGTCTGGGAAAATCCGAACATAAGGCAATCCTATCTCAGCTGCCTTGTTTGAGTTTGATGGGGGAGCATCCTGGTGCTGTCATGTCTACAACAGTTCAAAGATGTTAAGAAGCTCTCTCCCCTTTTACATACCCATTTGAATAAAAATCTTACATTCTGAAAGTAATGCCATACATTTTTACTTATGCTTCGAGTGAGAGTAAGGCTGATGATTTTGATATTAAAAATAGTTGTATAGTGGTTTTGTTGAGATATTTTATTGTGTTTTATAAGAGTGATGCATTATTTTTGTACGCTGCCATGTGTTATTCGATTGCTGCTCCAAAAATTCACCTCTTTTCTAAAAGTAAATTTGGTTTTGTTTTATTTTGTAGGGCCAAATGAAATTAATATTGGTATGGGAGGGAATCCTTATGCACATCAAGGGCCATCTAACCATCCAAATGCATGGCCTGACAACATGCTTTCCATGGAGCAAGGACCTCGAGGTTCACAAAACAGGTACAATAATGTTCAGAATGTAATATGCTATTTAACTGACAGCCTTTTCTTTATCTACAAATGGTATCAGAACATTCTGATCATTCAGGAAAAACACTCATCTAAATACAAAATTAGTTAAGTCCATTGATTTCAATGGCTCTACTGTGAATATGACTTCCCCTATCTGAACTAGAATGCTAGACTATACAGATCATTTGTTTGTGATTCATCAAAGAAAATGCTTACATTGTATTTGTAATTTGTTTACCATCTTAGTCTTTGACATTCTATTGGGGATTTGTTGGATAGTAATGATCTATCAATGGTGATAAAAGTTTTGACATGGAGGGTCCTCCTTTCAGTTTCCAGCATCCTGCTCGCTAGTGAAATGACACTGGGCATATCTCATTTTTCCACTTATGTACACTGGGAAAATATAATTCTTATCTGGAGACTTCAATTTATGTATGCTATGAGAATTTATCTACTCTTTGACCAGTATTCTTAATTGTTGCTACATCTTGGTTTTCCTAGGCAACTAGTTAGGAATTCTTTGGATGATCTTCTGTATGCTGCTCCAAATGTTGATGGCCAAAGTGATGAAAGGGCTCTTCTAGATCAATTGCATACATTGCTGAGTAACACAGATGTCACAAGCCTTGAAGAAATTGATAGGGCCTTAGGAATTCCTGATCTTGTAAATCAAGTAAGTTACCAGTGCTCTTGAAGTGCAGATTTTTCAGTTTGCTGTATGCTCTTAAAATGTATTGGGGGGCATAAAAACCCTAGTACATTTCTTCCTCAGTGCTTTGTACATTCTCTCTTGGGTGCGAAGAACTTATTTTATATATTATAGGCTCCAGAACTTGCTACTCACCTCAAGCTGAACATAGCCCACCTTCTCTGTATTGTGGCCTGCCAAGTATTCTTGCAGTCCTAAAATGGCTGTAAAAACAGAAGATTTATCCAACTGTTGTTGAGCTGCATTACATTTGCAGGATTACAAATTTTGCAGACCTGATATGATTATAAACATGATATTGCAGTGCCCCTTTAAAAAAATCACAGTGAGAAAATGTTTGCCTATAACATATCACGAGCAGCCTTCTGATCTAAAGATTGTTTATTTTCCTTTTAATTTGTGACAATACTACATTGTAATTAATGTGTGCAGGCATCTTCTTTAGAAAGGTAGTTGTAGAATAGTTGTTGAATATTATAGTGATGAAGTCTCAATAGACCTGACTCAGAACTTGCTCATAGGAGATGGATTTTGTCAATATAATTTTGAATTGGGCAATTTTCATTGGATTATTGGATAATCCTGCGTGTATCCCTAAACTGTTAAATGCTGAAATAGGGTCCCATAACTGTTTATTTATTTATTTATTGTCTTTATTACAAATTTAAAATACTTACATATGTACATATACATACACAAATACCTGTTTAAAACATCACCAGCGTCCACAAGAAAGGGACAAAGAAAACACATAAAAGAAAACACTTTCCATCATGGATATTGCTAATAGGGGCTGGGTCCCATAACTGTTGTACCATGTGCTTACTGGTGTGTCTCCTGAACATTTACTATGTTTTTTGCACTGCTGGCTACACACACACACACACACACACACACAGCTCAGATTTTCAAATATAAAATTTCCCTGTATAAAATACTCTTAATATACTATTCCAGAGTGTGAAATATTGGCAAATTCTATATTCTTTTTAAGGGGCAAGCTTTGGAACCCAAACAAGAATCATTTCATGGCCAAGAATCTACTGTAATGATTGACCAGAAGCCTCCAGTATATGGTCAGCCATACCAGGGCCAGGGAGCTGCCCTGCCAGGGGGTTTTGGTAGCGTGCAAGGCCAACAGGCAGCCTTTAATTCTGTGATGAATCAGATGAATCAGCAGGGCAGTTTTCCAATGCAAAGTATGCATCCCCGAGCAAATGTCATGAGGCCCAGAACCAACACACCAAAGCAACTTCGGATGCAGCTCCAACAGAGACTTCAAGGGCAACAGGTAAACGATTATAATTTTTCAGTTCCCTTCTGAAGAGGGAAACTTGTTGGCTTTGCTAAGGGCAGGAAAATGAAATATATCACTTACCCATTAACACATTCATTATTTATTTTATCCTGTCCTGATATTCTGTACACACAGAGACAGAGGCTTAGTTTACATGTCAAGACGTTGCCCAAACTATGACTTAACTGGTACTATGCAACAATGAGGGCTCCTAAAATGGAGCTACAGCTTTGGCTACAGCTCATGGTTAGCGGGGAGGCCAAACCTTGGCTAATGATAATGTGGGAATAAAAAAGAGAAGAGAGGAGGAAAGGTGCTGTGAGCTCCCCAAGAATCTACACGTTTGCATGGTTCTGATAGGCCATAATTTGGCTTGCCATGACATGTGAACCAGGCCTGCAATTCCTCATCATTGTACTCTTTATTTTCAGATTGGTAATATTCTTTCTGAGATTAAATACTGCTGGAGGCCTTGGTTGATGAAAACAGTGGCATGGTTGTTTTCTGAATTGCACTATTAAGTAGCAGTATGAAAGTTAATGATGAGATTTGTATATTTAAGGCCCTTGTTGGCATCCTTCTGCCTTGGGAGACAATGGAGGAGTGTGCCTTTGGGCTTGAAGTCAAACGTTGTGTTTCAGCACACTTAATAAGCCACACTGAGTGAAGTAGCTTCTTTTTAATTATTACTCTTGCCTAGTTTTGTAGTGTAGCATGGGTTTTATAGAAACCTGTTTGATGTATTTTGACATGGTTCTGTTACACACTGTTGCTTTCTGTTTCTTAAGTTTTTGAATCAGACTCGTCAAACACTTGATATAAAAATGGAGAACCCCAACTCTGGTAGTGCATCAGTGGTGAGACCTGTTATGCCCCCACAAATGGGCTCGCAAGTAAGTATTACTAATCAGGTTAAACAGTAGCCTCCCACTTCCCGCTGTTATTTTACCTCTCCCCAGTTCTGCTTTCTATTACTTCTCTCTTCCTCCTCCTTCATACATCTTTTAAAACACTAAAACAGACACACACATTTTTATCTAATGGATCAAAGTCCAATAGAACATAACCAAAAGACAATTCTACATGAATCATGTCATCATTAGACATATATCAGTTGGGGGCAGGTGACTGGTGAAGAAACACTATATAATAATGTCATCCTAAATAATATCAATATTTTTGATTAGGAATTACAATGCTCTGTTTTACCATTGTTGAAATTCCTGTTCAGATGGGTGAGGCATTGGATCTCAACTGCAATCGTAGAAAAGTATTCCAGAACCAATCTGGGGATTGAAACTGGTGAACAATGCTAGTCTGGCAAGTGTGGATTCAGTTACTTGTCTCTAATGTAGCTTTAAGTAACCGTCCTATCAGTACAAATATTTATTATGCCTGTGCAATGGGACTTTCCTCTTGTGCACCCCCTTAATATTTTTTGCTGGTTTCCCCAACCATTTGGAGCAGATTTGGGAAGGACACATTCAGGGTGTGTGTGGGGGGGGAGAGAAGGTCTCATTGTGCAATCATAAATTTTTGCACTGACAGAAAAGTTGCTTAGTGCCTGCTGAATGTTCAAGCTACACAAAGTGCGACCTGCAACAAAATGTTTCAGTGTGGAGTGCTGCTGTTTGGGGTTTTAGCCACCCAGCTAGCATCTGTTCCAGGATGCTCCATTCCCTTCCATGCCACCTCCGTCTTTCTGTTTTCCACTCCCATCACCTTCATCACTCCAATAGTCATCAAGCCAGCCTTCTGTTTGCTAGGTCATTTTTGGTTCCCCCCCCCTTTACCTTTTCTTTTTAACTCAGACAAACTTTGGGGATTCCCCAAGCTGCTGATATCTTTTGCATGGATATCTGCATAAGGGTAGACCCAAAGAGAATAAGTTTGCTATTGGTATATAGGCTGTAGACCAGATGTGGGAAAACTTTGACCCTGCAAATGTTGCTGCAAGCAAAGCCAATGCGGCAACATCTGGAGGGCCGAAGGTGGTTCCCCGCAGTTACTGTACCCTGTGCTACTTATTACTGCAGAATAATTGTGCATTTTCTTACTGTTCCATTCTACTATTTCATTAATGGGAGAAAAATAGACTGCATTGTGCTTTTTTAATATAAATGCCAGTGCTGCTCATGAACATAAAACTCTTAAGATATGTTGTTGTTTTTCTTGTCAACGTAATAATTCTAGCTCTGTATTCTTTAATGTGCTTTTTGTCAATCCTCTAGCAGCAAGGCTTCCTTAATGCTCAGATGGTGGCACAGCGAAACAGGGAGATAATAAGTCACCACATCCGACAGCAAAGGATGGCCATGATGATACAGCAGCAACAGCAGCAGTCTCAAGCCTTCAGTCCTCCCCCGAATGTTACCACCTCAGGAAGCATGGATGGTGCTGTTACAGGCCCTCCGATGGCTCCAGTCCCATCCCAGCAATTTTCATACCCGGCCAATTATGGTACTTATTTCATTTGTCTCTTACTTGTTTCTATTTCCTGTGGCTGCTGTTGGGCTCAGTAATTTGCAAAAAAAAACCTTACTAAAGCTAGAAATATTTCTATAGAAGAGTATAAGCAGAATATTTTGGAATGAGGAAGAAAGTGGTTTTTTTTTAGGGATTTGACATATTCTGCAGACAAATGATCTAAAATAGAACAGCCACAGTGCAGAAATGTTGTAAAATTCATGAACTTTATACAGTCATTTCACAGCTCATTGGTTCTCTCAATTTTGATTTGAATTATGGCTTAGTCAGTGCTTAATTCTGCAAGAAAACGTTTTTGTTCTGTACAGGTAGGGGTCTGACAACAAAAAGCAAGCATTTGATCTTTTTTTTATTCTGCTTTGCTGTATCTGAAATTACAACAACAACAAACAATGAAACATTTGTAAGTTATAGTACCTTGTAACCATGTTTAGGGACCAAGTGAAACTGAGAAAAGCAAACTTGCATGATGGGGGAACATAAGATGCTACTTTATACCAAGTCACACCATTGGCCCAAGTAGCTCATTAATGTTTACACTGGCTAACAGTGGCTCTCCATGAGGTCAGGTGGGGTTCTCTCACAACTCTACCTGGAGATGCTGGTGATTGAACCTAGGACCTTCTTCATGCAGAGCAGATGCTCTACTACAGAGCTATGGCCCCTTCGAGGAGAGGGAGTCTTGAGGGAATGCAAGCTGGTAACAACACCTTAGAGGAAATTTAACATTAACTTGGGAATCAAAGTGCAGTTCTCCTGAGCACCATTGCCTCTCCATGAGAATTATTCCCTTCTGGCCTTCCGTTTTTACTATGCTCCAAAGGTACCTTTCTTCAGAGCTGTTTGATTGAATCAGGTAAGAGAAATTGTGCAACCACAAAAGTGAAATTCTGTAAATTTTAAAGAGCACATGTCCCTTCAGCAAAAAAATAGCTATGTGTCATAACCACCAAACTGTTATCTTATTTATTTTGCAAGGAATGACCCAGCAACCAGACCCTGCCTTTAGCAGAGTATCAAGCCCACCAAATTCCATGATGGCTCAAAGAATTGGACCCACACAAAATCCCATGATGCAGCATCCTCAGGCTGCACCAATGTATCCAACTCCTGAAATGAAGGGCTGGCCATCAGGAAATATGGCCAGGAGCAGGTGAGAGTCAAATATCTCAACTAGTGTTTTCAAAGGGGAGCCTGTGACTGGGGAGAACTGAAGAACATAGCTTTTAGCAGACTGAATTGTTTGATTATTATTTTTTAAACCATGGCAATCTAGACAGCCTTCACTCTTGCACCCATATTCTTTAAAAAAAAACAAACCAAAATCATTTGTTGCATAGATGATTTCAAAATATTTGTTTAAATTCTTAAAATTTGCAGGTTTCACAAAGATATGGGGGCCTATTTTTGTTTCACAAAGTTAAACAAGCTGATCAAGACACAGTGTTGTTAAAAAAAAAATTAAAGGAACATGGAAGTGTCCAAATCTATTTATGTTGAACTATTTGTTCCAGATAGGTTACGTGTAAAAACTCAATGAGGGGTAAAAACTCAATCATTTTCCGACAATGGATGAAGAGATCCTAGGATGGGAGTGATTTACACTGAACCGTCATTTTTGTATTTCCTTTCTTTTTTGTTTAAAGCAAAGGGTTTATTCATTTGTTGATCATAGGCTCATTCAGTTCTTTATAGCACTAGTCAATCTCTAGAGCCGCAGGTTGGTGTGAGCTCCTTACAAATAACCACATCTGATCTTGAAGTCACTATGGTGAGACAACTGTATCCACAACTGATTGTGGAAGGGATCACAAGGTTTTATAGTTGTAATGCCACTGATGTAACATGCCAGTGGCTGAAGGAATCTGTGAAGTGGGAGCATTAATTTTTTTTCTTGTGTCCTCTAGCTCTTTTCCACAGCAACAGTTCAGCCATTCAGGGAACCCTGCAACTTACAACATGATGCACATGAACAGCAATGGTGGTCACATGGGACAAATGAATATTAATACTATGCCTATGTCAGGAATGCCCATGGGTCCAGACCAGGTAAGATGGCTGTAACTGTTGGTTCTCCACATGCAGCTCTTTAAATCTCTATATGCATATCAGTCCCTAAAATTGCCAGTGCCAGTGCCTAGCAAACATTAACAGAAACTTCTCAACGTTTTCCTGGCTCAGAAAATAAGGTTTGACTTGCGTAGTTGTCATTTTTGCACCCTTTCTTATTTCTCCCAAACTCCTATTTCTCCAGTGGGTTCTCTCTCAGTGATTTTACATAAAACAGAAAGGCTACTGTGGAACAGCTATTGCCTGTGAACATCCCAGGTTCATTGCTGAAATAGATTTACTCAAGGAATCCACAAGGCTCTGCAATCCTAGCCTTAGATTAACTTAAACTCAACACTAGGCCATTTCCTCCCAATCCCCCTCCCCCTAAAACGAATCTATATTTTTAAAAGCATTTTCAGTACCAGTGCAGTATTTATTTATACTTCTTTCCTTAACCTTCAGAAATGCCAGCGAAAATTTTGCTTGATTACAATGTTTGTCTCTCTTACACTGTTGTTTGTTCACTGGTGTGTTGCATTTTTTTCTGCAGAAATACTGCTGACATCTCCAGCTATGATCTCCTAACAGGCTGATGCCATAGATGATGGTGAACTAAGTATTACAAAAAAAAAAGTGCACGCGAACTTCATGGCAACATGTAGCCTTATGGAAATACCACTTCTTTTTACCGTGAAGATGTCATAAGTGACTTCATGGGTTATGGACCTTTGGGTGGTGAGGGATAGGAGGAGGAGGAGAAGCAAAGTATCACTGTATAATGTACAAAAAGAAAAGAGAAAGGGTGATTTTTTTTCTGGCACTCTGCCTTTAGCAACGTGCGTTTGGCAATGCCATTTGAGTAAATGTGTTGGATAGACACGGTGTGTATCAGTTCTATTTACTGTAGCTATCCAAAGCCCTTTAACTACAGGCAGACCAAAGTGCCTGGAAAATACTTGGTAATAGTCTTGAGTTCTCTAGTAAGAGCCTCTGATAGAATGTAGTTTCTGGCCTTGATTTAAAAACAAAACAATGCTCTGAACATTCATGCTGCTGTTCAATCTCACTCCCAGGTGTTGGAACTCTTGACGTGCAAGTGGCAATGCAAATGAGCCGTTGCAGCCTTTGAATCACGTTCTTTGGCGCCAAAGGGGTATGCAGAGATTAAATATGTATAATCATGATAATAGATTTCCATATTGATGTGCAGTTTTGTGCACTTTATAAAATGCTGTATGTAGTGGGTTACTGCAATACCTATAATAATGAATCAATGGATATTAAAGTAGGCGAGTTCTTGCCCCCTTTCAAGCCCAGTCTGAATTACTGTTACATAATATCTCCAATATGGGCATTTGAGCAATAATCATACATCTTTTTTGCCATTAAATGTCATAAAACTCAAGGCAAGGCATTGCAGTTTGAAGAGAGATTCTCTTTGTGAATACATTTTGTAAATATGATCTTAAGATGTTGTACTATATATATATGACTTTTGTAGGCCACTAACTCATTTTTGCAGAGTTTGTGAAGCTAAATATTTAACAAATATAATTTCTGTAAACTCGAGTTTAGTCCAAGTTGTCCAGATAGGATTTTTATTATTATTATTTAAATGGTTTTGGAGTTGGGTAACTATGGCCTTTATCTTATTTTCATTGGTCTCTGACAGTTTATTTAGAACTTCATTTATTGGTTTTTTAAAAGAACATTTGTTCATATTTTAGCAGTCTTTTAATATTTTCTCTACACCTTATGTGTGCACTTTGTTACTTTTTTCTTATAGATGGCAATTTGATGACAAAAAGGCTCTTTTTAGCTGTCAAATCAATTTGTGGAATTTTTAATATAACCGGTCTTTTAAATGAAAGAGCCTCTGCTCTAAGATATTTGGTTAACTTTTAAGGAAGCCTCAGTGGTGTTCTGAACATGTTTTTGTGTTAAGTGTCTATCAGAAAGCACACCTGATGATACATCTGATTAATTGGCACAAATGATTTTGGTTATCACATTTTATTGCTCTGCTGGTATCAAATATATTTATTTTCTAAGCAATTTTTAATAGCTGGAGGTCAGAAACACCATAATCGTCTCGGTGTCAAATAATGCAGATACATACTGATTCCTCCCAGTTTTAAGCAAGTTGTAGTGTAACTCTGTGAGATTTTGTCCTATGGCAAGCAGTCTGTGATTATCCCCAAAACTGCTAGTATGCTGAGTACAGGTATAAATATTGCCAGTTCTGTGTAGTCCACCAGCTATTTATTTAACTTCACTAAAGTTAATTTGTACTTAAAACACATTTGGGCTCTGGTCTGGAATTGTGTTCTGATTTGCACATAGTGTGCCTCACATGTTACAAGTGCTTCCTCATCCTCTAGGGGTTTTTTAAAAAGCATTCCCCCCCCCCCCATTTATATATTGTTTTAAAATAGCTTTGAGTTGTTGTTTGAAGTATACGTCCTTCCAAACCTCCACGTATGGATGTGCAGTTTGCTCAGACATTAAAGTCAGCAGGGGAGTATTTCGTACACATGCACACCTTTGTGCACATCAGATCTTTTGATTTTGTAGGTCTACCATTAAAGTGAGACAAAATATTTTCCACTTCCCAGAAGCCTCTTTCTGATACTACCAATAACAACCTCATAGTAAAAGACCCACAAGCCTATAAAATGGGAGTAGACTATCTTTTAACTTTTATAGGTGAATATGATAATCATGATAGCTCTGATTACTTTGGCGAAGTGTGACCTCTCCTTTTATAAACTACTTATTGCCCTTTTAATTTTGATTGGTTCCGTTTGTGTTTTTGAAATGTGGTGGTACCTGCTGTTCATTGGTTAATCTGTTATTTAGAATGTTACTCCTTTTCCCAACAGTGTTTTTTTTTTTTTTTTGCTGAATCCAAAGATATTAGTTCAAACTTGATAAAGGTATTCACACCTTTTTTATATATAAAAAATGCATTTTGAATTTGCATTGTCAGAACGTTCTCAGCAGTGCTGATTCAAATGATACCTGGAATCAGAAGTGCATGATTAAAAACTCTCATTCTGTTGCAATGCAATCTCTAGTACCAAGAGTGATTATAAGGGGTGGGGGCTTGTATGATAAGTACAGTAACCATGGCTGAATGGGGCAATAAGCTTAGTTTGGTATTGGTGCCTTCTGACCTAATTGTCTTTGTAGTGAATCCATTCTTCCCACCTTTGTATGGATTATCCAACCAGTTTGTGTGTTCAGATAAATACATAAATTCAGCCTTCCCCAACCTGGTGCATTCCAGATGTTTTAGACTAACAACTCCCATCAGCTCCAGGCTGGGGAAGGCTGCCTTAATAAATGAGGAGCATTTTTCAACAGAAACGAACTATTTGAATATTGCACAGGTCAGCACATCAAATTTAGTAGCAGACTGTCATGTGACAGCAATGCAGCAATTATGAAACCATTCAACTGAGAGCAATATTTCTTAATATCTCAGGAGAAAGGCATGCAGTATTGAGAATTGACTCCAAAGTTAGTTTACATTAAATATTGCTTGTAATAATTGATCTTTACATAACAAAAAAGCCTCTTGTGGGCTGGCATTTTAAAAAAAAGGGTAGGTCATATGGTCTTGTTTTTTCTGTGTTTTTGTTTTGTTTGGATGTTGTTAATAATGTAAATAAAGGTTTCTATTTGAACCTGGAGTTTTTGTGGCTTAATAAGCTTCTTGGTAAAGTTCCCATTATGCATTCCAGTTACCGAAACTCAAGTTCAAGTTGTCTGTGCTGGTAGATGTTTAAGATGTCCTGTTTTCCAAGACAGAACCAAATGGGAGAAGTAATACTGTAGGGTTGCTTCACTTCCCAAAGGGTGGGAAAATTTTGTATTCTTAACAGAAACCTTTACCCCGTACACACAACAGTTGCTATTGCCACCCTCAGACTTCTGTTAAAAAGTAAAAACCAACTGTAGCCGCTGCATGCAAGGAGATAGGGAATTTTGCCTTATTAACCTCCTGTCCAGCCTGCTTTGTTTCCAAACCCTTGATCATCTTGGCTTCCTTCCTCTGCACACGTTCCAGCTTGTCAACATCCTTCTTGAAACTGTAGTGCCCAGAACTGGACACAGTATTCTGGGTGTGGTCTGAGCAAGGCAGAATAGTGGGACTATTACTTCCCTTGATCTAGATTTCTGTTGAAGTAGCCTAGAAGAGCATTAGCTTTTTTTGCTGCTCCATCCCACTGTTGACTCGTGTTAAGCTTCTAGTTCACTAACCCCCGTTTCTTTTTCACATGTACTACTGGCAAACCAGGTGTCCCCTATCTTATATTTGGCCATCTGCTGTTTCCTGCCTAAGTGTAGGTACACTACCTAAAGACTCATTACATTGCAAATACTATATTGTACCTACATTATACATCTCAAACACCAATTTCTCTCTGGGACTGAAATGCTGCAGCACATTGGAAGAAAAACAAAAGTAAGTTGAAAATTGAGGTCAACTTGTGAATTTGGACAGGTGATGTATGTTGTAAGTTTGAGTTTGGAAGCAGTTTTAGGAACAGACTATCCAAACAGTATGTTCTTTTCTTTTTTCTAAAGAGGCACAAAACCCAGCACTGTGTGGGGTAAAGTGTGCCTACTTGTCCGCTGAACTGTGGCCATAAGTGCTTTTTTTTTTTTTTTGAAACCTGCATTTTTATTGGTCACAAAATAATAGCCATTGTTTAAAACAAACAAATATAAAAGTAAACAAGTGCTTTCTTTTATAGTAGTAATTTTGGTTTTTGAACATACAATATAACCACAAAGACTTAATACAAATCCAACTTTGTTAAAATTCAAGACATACACAAACTGCTTTTAATTTTGCAGTGCTTTTAAAAATGGCTAAATTCTGATTTTTTATTATGCAATGGGGTGACTTTTCAGAAATGGAATTGGGGCATGCCAACACTTTAGTAACAATTCTTCTGAACTTGGATTTCTTTTGGAACAGGACACTGAGTATTTACAGTACCATATGCTGCAAAGCTGGTTTCACTGAGTGAAGATTTCAATTTCCTCATGAGCCAAGGTAGATGTGTGAACTGTGAACTAAACTGGCTTCTGTGGTAGACAAACACCTGAAGACTGTTAGTGCTGAGTCTGTGCATCTGTTCAGTGATATCCACGATATCCTGCGTGCCTCTGTAGCAATTTTCTACCACTGTGTCTAATTTTGACTTGCCCATCTGTAGGTGGGGGAAGAGATCCTTTTCCATTTGTCCTTTCAAATGCCATTTAAAGCTGTAGATGAAGTTGCAGAGGGGCTATTTGGCTTCCACTGAAATAGTCTGTGTGGTTTTGCCCCTTAGGATTCCAAATGTCTCAATGGGTCACCCTTGTTTTCTTTGCTGCCATTTCTTGAAACGGTATCTGCAGTGATCGGTGGAAGTAAAATAGCTTGTGAAGCAAGTGAGGTATAACCCAAAGCAAAAGCAGGTAAACCAGTGGGCTTCAAGAAGGGATACGTATGTTGGATGAAAGTACTCCCCAGAAGGTCACTGTGTCTATTTAGATTGCATAACAGTGCAAACATCCTATCTACCTTAGCATCAGTTTATCCAGTCCTCCAGGCTAATGTTATAATTCAGTCTGAAATCATACACACTTTCATTAAGTCTGTACAAAGATTCAAGTTCTGGCCAGTTTATATCCTCATTGAGGTCCAGCAGTTGCAGGAAATTAGCCTTCCCAGCCTTCCCAAAGTTGTCCTCTGAAAAAGAACACACATTTAATTAATTCAATCTCTGAAGAGCAAAGCAATCTGTTCTCACAGCAGAGCCATGCAAAGGGCACACTTTTCCACTGTGCATCACCCTCAACACAGAAGCAAAGGATACATTCATTCATTCACTAACTACCTTCCTTAACAGCAGTTGGACTTTTAGATGAATCTTCAGTGTTGATAACTATGTCTACACTATTTTCATTGCACTGTATGTGGGTCATTTAAATGACCTCACATTTCTTGCAAGCATTGTACAAAATTCTGTAATCACTGCTGTTAGCTCTGCTCAATGATTTTCACCTCCTAATTGTGTAATTGACTGTTTGTCTTTCCTACCCAAGATTTTTCTCAAAGTAAGTGTCAGAGTCACCATATTTCAACATGCGCTACAGCTTTTGTTTAGCGCAACAAAGAAAGGTTGATTCTACAAGTGCAGCTGACAGAGGAACAAATACTGTCTTATGAGGACCTACCTCTGTTGTAGTATACCTATACTTCTATCCAATAGCAATCTTAAAAGTAGACTGCGCCTGCCAAATGTTTTGAACTACAATTCCAATAACTCCTGGAGAGGACAGGCTTCTCTAGCCCTTTAGAAACCTGGAGTTGGATTCCCCTACAAGGGATCGGGACTCCGAACCAGAAGGGCATGCAAGATGAGCTCCTAGTGCTTTTAGCAGATGAGCCATTTGTCCATGCTATCCTAGACCTCTGAGAATTGCATTGAACAGAGCGCTCCTGGTCTCACTTCTGCAAACGCAGTGTGAGGCTACTGGAACAAGCACCTTGCACTGCAGATAGGACTATCACCTGGGGTGCAGCTGTTGCCATTTCTCAGTTTGTTGCAGGAGCGACTACTAGAGTTCTGCCTTCTTATAGCACCACCTGAGCCTTGCCTCCAGCCTGAACCCTACCTTGCTACAGAGCAGGACAACACAAACTCATTTAAACCTTAATTGGCTGCAGTTAAAGAGGTCAGAGTCATCACTCTCCCAGACACTTCATTAGGAAGAGTAGGATTTAAGAGCAATGTTAAGGCTTTGTGTGGATGGACTCCCAACTCACAGTGACTTGGAAGACGGTTTCTTCATGTCTGGCCACTTTCGACGTTGAAATTGCCTTATGTGCGAGCCACAAAAAGAGAAAAAAGTTAACCATGTCAAGAAAACCACCAGCATTACAGCACATAAGAAGGGGGGGAAGGGTTTTAAGCATGTTTCATATGCTACACAATTACTCTGGTTATGTACTTACAGTGGTACCCTGGGTTGCGTACGTAATTGGTTCCGGGTTACAGTTCGTAACCCGAAAAGTATGCAACCCAAACAAGCGTGCGAAAAACCCAGAAGTAGCGGTTTGCACAGGCGCAACCTGTGCAGAACGCTGCTGCACGCGCTCCGGGTTGCACTTCCGGGTTACCAGAGTTCGTAACCCGAAAAGTACGTAACCCAAGGTACAACTGTAATCCATTCCGGAGGTCCATTCTTAACCTGAAACTGTTCTTGACCTGAAGCACCACTTTAGCTAATGGGACCTCCCGCTGTGCCGCCAGAGCACGATTTCTGTTCTTATCCTGAAGCAAAGTTCTTAACCTGAAGCGTTATTTCTGTGTTAGCGGAATATGTAACCTGAAGCGTATGTAACCCGAGGTACCACTGTATTGTTACAGGAGGGAAAAGTTAAGGTAGGTACAGCGGGGCTGCATGCTTAGGCCTGTGCCCAGCCCTTGACAGTGATCTTCTGTAGCAGAGTCTTTTGTCTCCCTCACCCAACTTGACAACACTCATTATTATACCCAAGTTGCCTCTTCCCTCTTATACTGTACAATTATGCAATAAAATGAAACCTATCTACCAATTAAATAGCTAGAGGGACCTAAACTTCTGGAGCCACCCAGAGTATCCTAGTTCTAAGCCCACAGCCTAAGTCTTCTTGCCCATATCTTCCCATAACCTATTGCTCACCGGGGAGAAAATAATTATATTTTAAGTAGTACCTGTATTGCTCATAGCTTCCATCTTTAAGGCCTAAAGTGGGAGAAAATATTATTGGTTATGCAGCACTGATCACGGGAGTGAGGGAAAGCACATTGTAAGGCACAACTTGGAAAGGCATCTTGTTAAAAGAAAACACATTACTGTTTGTGAAAGTTTCCAAGCAGAGAGATTTAAGGATCTGCAATCTTGAGTGAAGATTTTGATTCCATCCCCTTTGAGGGGAGAGATTAAAAGTCAAGCTCGTTGTTTTAAATCTACATTGCCTCCCTGCTATTGCAGCATCTGGTCAGTTAAGACAAGTTGTTTGGAACAGAAATTATGGAACAATTAACCTTACATGTGTGGCCACTGAGTTAAGCCCCCAACACTTTCCCCCATTGCTGCTGTTGTTCTCCATTGCAAATGCACTTAGAAGGTTAACAAACAAAGCATATGTACCCCTTAAACTGGTCTCTGGTTTTCAAAATCTTACCATGACTGCTTGATTCCCAGTGATTGTATCAATGCAGGACAATAAATTTAGCAGAAGGTGGATCCTTTGCGAAGTTCCCACCCCAGAATAATTCAGTTGAGGCTAGTAAGGAGACCTTACCATGTGATCTGTGCACCTCATTGTTTTGTCATTCACACATTTATCAGAAAATACTTCAGTAAGGTAATGTTCAACTTCTGATTATAGTATACACTCATCTAGTTTTCCTGCTTAATATAGTTAATGGTTAATCTACAAGTCTTTTTGCAAAAGTGCCATCTCAGTTACTTTAAACAATCTTTCTAAAAAAGGCGAAGATAAGAGACCCCTCACCAAGTTCCATGTTCCGAGTCCTTGGGTTGCATTGCTTATACCCTTTGCAGCTTCTTAGTTCCATAAGTTGCACGTGCAGTTGATTGAGAACATCTCTGTCTAGTGTGTTCACTGCATTAATTAGCTGCAGATTAAAAATGTGTTTTTTTTAAGTAAGTAAGTAAATAAATAAAGTCATCCTATTTATTCAGTGGACATTGTGGTAACATCTTTTGGATTCTCACCAAGAGAATACATAATTAGCAACCAAATACCATATATTAAAACATGTAGACGCTCCAATCACTATCTCCAAGGCTAAATTGGCATTCCCATGCAAATGACTATGTTAGGTGTTGAATTAGTAAATTTGATGTATTGGGTACAAAACTCTACAGCCACCGATTAACTGTAAAAAGGGAGATTATAATAGAAGGAGAACGATGGTAAAAACTCCTGCAGCTGCCTCCCCCTTCTGCCCAGTGGGTCTTTGGGGGAAGGAAGGGAAGGCAAAGATGGTAGTGGATACATGCACTGGAGTGCAGGCTGAGCTGGCCTACTCCAGAAGGCTAGGTCCTACTTGGCCCACACTTCCTCACGAGGAAACAACCTTATTTGTGTCTTCACAGTATCTCTACAGACAGACATTCACAAGCAGAAACCTATTGGCCATCAATGAACATCTTTACATACACAATAAATGCAGCCTATGCATCACCATTCCAGGCATGCATTTTGGCCAACAACAAATGGAAATGTTTTGTGGGCCTTTCATGGAAAAGAATCTGCTTCACCAGATATATCAGTTGCACTTGATAATGTGGACAGTTGCTTAACAGAGAAAGGGTCATAGATCCATTAGCAGAGCACATCTCTCTCTCTCTCTCTTTTTTACATGCTAAAGGGGCTGGGGAAGACACTCGTTCAAAATCCTAGAGTGCCATTGCCAGTCTATGTAGATCAGGGATGGGGAGCCTATGGCCCTCCAGATGTTGCTGGATTACAACTCGCTTTATCCTCTACTATGTTGCATGGGATCAATGAGAGTTGCTGTCCAACAACCATCTGGAAAGCCGCAGGTTCACTTTCCCTGATGTTGACAATACAGAGCTGTATGGCGCAATAGCCTGACTGTCTGGGGATGTGACCCTATATTCCCAATAAAATTCATCCATTTGTTCTATTTGCTTGCACTATGTGGCTATAAAGTGGAGGAGGGATTTATCTCCTAATAAAAAGTGGATATATTTTCCAATGCATGGCCTCAAACGTTTACCTAGCCTACTGCCTAACAAACATGGCTGTTACTTTTGAGGCAATTGTCAAGAAAACTGGTTAAGTTAAATGTGAGTTTCAGCTTGTGTTCTGAGCAGGATTTGAGGGGGGGGCGCATTTCTGCAAATTCAGCCTTGTGCAGACACAAGGCTGAATTTGCAGAAATGCGCCCCCCCCTCAAATCCTGCCACTCTGGTTGCTTGCTCTTTTTTTTAAAAAAAAAAATACAGAATACCTGGTATGGATCTGTGTTGAGATCAAAATATTCAAGGAAGCCGGTAGCAAATTCACAGAACAGGAAGTTGTGAGTCTCGTTGATTGTCCTCATACACCAGTATGTGTTGTTGTTTGCACTGGTACAGGCACAGAATGGACCCACTGCAAATCCAACAGTAAGAATAGTTAAAGCTGAAAGTTTATAATAAAGTATTGTATGTTATGAGAATACCCATAAATCAAGGTAGTTCCTACAAATGCATGACCACACTCTGCTCTCCTGCCCATTTCAAGCAAGGCAGCCGCCCTATCTGTATGTTCCCTTTACATGCAATGGTCTTCCAATATTGCAGAAATAGGGGATCTTTTCCAGGCCACATTTCCTGGTAAGTAACCTTTTGATGGTTACAACAAGCCTGTGCAGATGCAACTCTTCTCTTTGAACAGTGGGTTACATTCCACCCACACAGAAATCACAGCTGTCTACACACACACCATTCCCCATCTAGACAAGCAAGAGGAAATATGATTTACCGACACATTCCTGCTAGGTCAGAGAACTCAAGGTGGGCATCAACCACAGTTGGCAGGGGCATGGCCTGGGAAGAATTCTGAGCGCTGCATCAGTGGTCTTATTCAGATCCCTAACCTGTGATTCCCCACTCTTGTTCTGTTGAAAGGAATGGGATACACTTCTCTGTGTGTAGCACTGTGTGTATCCCATGCTTAGCAGTCGCATCTCTGAGACATCAGAGCTGCAGAGGGCATTGTAATGCCAAGG
The DNA here is from genome assembly GCF_009819535.1 of Lacerta agilis. Classification (NCBI taxonomy): domain Eukaryota; kingdom Metazoa; phylum Chordata; class Lepidosauria; order Squamata; family Lacertidae; genus Lacerta; species Lacerta agilis. Next base: position 75,165,741 of record NC_046317.1, read on the forward strand.
AGCTTCCCTGTGGATGCCTCTCCTCTCCCACCACCACCTCTGGGATAAAAGGGCAGGGCTCCCAGCTCCAAAAAGGGTGGGGTTCAGAAAGTTATTAGCACAAATGCCTCTCATCATAGAAATCAGCCACAGGTTTGGTTTGTTGTCTCTAATCTGCACTAAAGACACAGGATGATGATAGGTCTCTTAGGGATATAGGAGCCAGCATTTCTCAGAGGCAATTGAGTTCTATTTGGGGGACGCAATTGCAGGCTTGCTTGTTTTGGAAGAAGAGTGCATAAGCTAATGCCCTCTTGCCTTATGAGTTAGTATCGGGAATTTCTTACGTGTCCACAAGGGGGCAGTCTGCCAATGCTGGTTGTCATGGGTGAAGCAAGTCAGGCCGGGCATACTGCACGTGTCATTGTTTTTAATCCTCTTGAGCAGCTTCCTCAGCTTCTTCTTTCGCCTCTGCTCCCTGAGGAGCCACACCTTGTCCTTCTCTTGCAGGGCTTTCCTACAGTAGAGACAAGGATGCAGGGTGAACTAATAGCTCATTGCATAACAAAGCTGCATTATACCAGCAAATTCATGGGAAATGAGGCTATCAGTCGCTACCAACCAGGATGGCTATGCTCCTCATTCATTTTCTGTGTCTGATACAGTCAAGAGAATGGCAGATGAAGGCACCTTTAAAGAGAGTGCACTTTTCTCTATACTCTGAAATGGCACAGTCCAGAAATCCAGATAGTGGATTGTTTTTGCTGGAACAGCACAACCAACAGATGCAATTCCAAATGTTTGCACATGAAGCACATCCACTTCCCACAATCCTTGCCCCCCAACCCTTACCAATTGTTAACCATGACCAAGATGTGCATGTGAGTCCTACAGGCAGAGGTTGAATCCCTATCATTTCCTTATGCTTCTGGTTAGATTATTTTGATTCTAAGTACTGCAGCAGAATTGAATTTAGGAGCATTTCACATTTGCTACTCATCTGGTGATGCCTGCTTGTACTTACTTGAAAGGGTGGACACCAGAACCTTTGTGCCTCAGTTTGCCTTTGTGCTTAGTATGGAAGCTGCAAGACAAAAAAAAACCCAGATGTACAATTAGTTAAGAGACAATCTCTCCTCCATTTATGTTTTTTATACTTTCACTCCCCTGTAAGCTATAGGCAGCTTATGAAACTTGACAAAAACAATATTAAAATATAAAATAAAGGCATTAAGGTTCACTAAAAGGAAAGCAGAATTGAAGTAGCGGCAAGAGACAGGAGGAGAAAGAACCTACCCCCCACAATACAGAATAATGGAGTTGGAAGGGACCCTGTGGGTCATCTAGTCCAACCCCCTGCAATGTAGGAATATGGACCCATGTTGTTGTTGTTCAGTCGTTCAGTCGTGTCCGACTCTTCGTGACCCCATGGACCAGAGCACGCCAGGCACGCCTATCCTTCACTGCCTCTCGCAGTTTATCCAAACTCATGTTAGTAGCTTCGAGAACACTGTCCAACCATCTCATCCTCTGTCGTCCCCTTCTCCTTGTGCCCTCCATCTTTCCCAACATCAGGGTCTTTTCTAGAGAGTCTTCTCTTCTCATGAGGTGGCCAAAGTACTGGAGCCTCAACTTCAGGATCTGTCCTTCTAGTGAGCACTCAGGGCTGATTTCCTTCAGAATGGATAGGTTTGATCTTCTTGCAGTCCATGGGACTCTCAAAAGTCTCCTCCAGCACCATAATTCAAAAGCATCAATTCTTCGGCGATGAGCCTTCTTGATGGTCCAGCTCTCACTTCCGTACATTACTACTGGGAAAACCATAGCTTTAACTATACGGACCTTTGTCGGCAAGGTGATGTCTCTGCTTTTTAAGATGCTGTCTAGGTTTGTCATTGCTTTTCTCCCAAGAAGCAGGCGTCTTCTAATTTCGTGACTGCTGTCACCATCTGCAGTGATCATGGAACCCAAGAAAGTGAAATCTCTCACTGCCTCCATTTCTTCCCCGTCTATTTGCCAGGAGGTGATGGGACCAGTGGCCATGATCTTAGTTTTTTTGATGTTGAGCTTCAGACCATATTTTGCGCTCTCCTCTTTCACCCTCATTAAAAGGTTCTTTAATTCCTCCTCACTTTCTGCCATCAAGGTAGTATCATCAGCATATCTGAGGTTGTTGATATTTTTTCCGGCAATCTTAATTCCGGTTTGGGATTCATCCAGTCCAGCCTTTCGCATACAAGGTTTAAACCTGTGCATAGCTGTTAACTTCCCCCTTTTTTGGCAGCAAATTCCCTTATTCCAGCGCTGTTTCCCAATGCAAAAAAAGGAAGGTTGACAGCTCTGAGTTACCTGTGACCTTGGCGTCATCAGCACTACAGTGGTACCCCGCTAGACGAATGCCTCGCTAGACGAAAAACTCGCTAGACGAAAGCATTCGTCTAGCGGGAGGCAGCCCCGCTAGACGAAAAAGTCTATGGGGCTGCCTCGCAAGACGAAAAAATTTCGTCTTTTTTTTTTCTTTTCGTTTTGCGGAGCGCGGCTCCCATTGCCGCTCCGCAAGACGAAAACCCCGCTAGACGAAAATTTTCGCGGGACGAATTATTTTCGTCTAGCGGGGTACCACTGTACGCTCTAACTGACTAAGCTAACTAGCAAGACACACTATCTCCACCAAAATCCAATATGGAAAGGAAGGGATTTGTACTTTCTTACATACGTTTGTTGTTGGTTAAGAACAAGATGGGTATAATGTGAAGTACTAAAAACTTTCTGGCCCCTTACATGTTTTTTTGCTCTCTAGAATTTCTCACTTTTTGTTTCCACACAGTAACAAAAATGAAATGTAACACAAGCACTAGAGCAGCAGAGCCCCCCCCCCCCGCCCCCCAATGTAGCTACTTCAGGTCTAGTTTTTGGAAACAGCAGACGAGGAAGGAGACCTGCTTCTCGGTTTTACTACTTCGGACTGCACGGCAAGCATTCCTAGCAATTCCCATGAACAAAAAGCGAGAATGTAAGGGAGAAGGGCTCTAGCCTAGCTGTGCCAATGGCATGCCCATTTTCTAAATGTAGGGATTTATTTATTTATGGTTTTTGTTGTTGTTGTTGTCAGTTATGGAACAGGGATATTCTGCCCAGCTGTAGGCTGAAGTGGTACAGACCAGGCACAAGTCCACTGTACCATCGGCTGGTTGTGACAACAAGGCCCACATCTTTAAAATATTCCAAAGCAGGGCAATAATGAAACATGTAATAATTCCCTTAGGGGCAGGTCATTTGCTAAGCCTGGTGCTCAAGATATGGGTGGGGACAATGTTACTGTGGGAATCCCAAAGAACGTGGTAGGCGAGAGGAAGCATCTCTTTGCACTGCTAAGAGTTTCCAACAGCCTCACAGTTTGGATGGCCAACTTGCCCAAGCTAATAATAACAACCCCCCACCCGACCCCAGAAACTACTTCTTAAGGTTTGCCAATCCAGTATAGGTGGACGAGTACCTTATCTTGTTACAGTCACATTCCTCTGGTCGCTTCTTCTTCAAATGACCTCTCACCTCCCTTAGGTTTTTAATTTTATTTTGTAGAGTTTCAATCTAGTAACAGCAGAAAGTAACGACACAAGGGAAAGCCGTAAGATACATTGGTTGGGTTTCTACCATCCTCTCACCCAATTGGTGTCAATAACACACACACCCTTTTAACGTCTACATAAACACAACCCCAATAAGGCCCTATCTGAGCCACACATTTAAAGCAGTATTATACCACTTTAAACAATCATGGATTTCCCCAAAGAATCCTGGGAACTTTGGTTTGTTATGGGTGTTTGAGACCTGTTAGAAGACCCCTATACTCACACAGCTATAATGCTTGGAGGGTTTTGACACTCAACCCCTCTTCCCAGAAAACTGGGAATTGTAGCTCTGTGAGCAGAGCTGGGGAGTCCTAACAGCTCTCCACATCCTTAATAAACTACAGTTCCCAGGATCCTTTGGGGGGGGGGATGCCATGACTGTTTAAAGCCAGGGGTGTCCAAACTTTTTTCAAAGAGGGCCAGATTTGATGCAGTGAATATGCATGAGGGCCGACCAAAGTTGTTCACCTTTTTTTTAGGATTTTACCCCAGGTAATAAACTGACACAGGTGCTGGATTAAACCGACCGACGGGCTGGATTAGGCCTCCGAAATGGACTTTGGACATGCCTGGTTTAAAGCGGTACAATGCTGCTTTAATTGTATAGTGCAGATGGGTTCTCAGTCTCTTGTTGCACTTTCACCCCTTTTAAAAAACCAAGATATTTAAGCTGCTGTACCAAATTTTCCTCTCTAGCCAGAAGCCAAGCTTGACAGCTGCATTCTTCAGTCTGTTAAGTGACGGACATTTGGAACTGCAGAAGAAATAAGAGCAATTTCTAGCTAGCTATTAGCTTGAATTGGCAATTGCTTTCCCTCAGGAAGATCGTCGTACTTGCATCATCGCACTGAGGAGGGGAGAGTTGCATTTCTATTATTTGCAAGAAACCTTCCTAATCCTCAAAAGATGCAATATGTCAGGCACTAAGTAGACAAACTAACACTAGCTCTTACAGTAATTTGTCGAAAATGTTGGAATAGATGGGGAGTCTCTTTAAAGACAAGGGATGATGGTCATGTTTTTTCTTTGCCTTGTTTTAAAAAGATAAGCACACAGGCACCAGGCTATGCCCCTGTCTGAAGTTGTAATGAGAGAAGTATCCTGTCTCTCATTACAGAGTGATGGGGCTACACAAGTTCTTTTTAGTTACTTTTATTGCATTTATATCTCACCTTTCCTCCAAGGAGCTCAAGGTGGCATACATAGTCCTGCCTTCCCCTCCATTTTATTCTCACAACAACCCTGCAAGGCAGATGTTAGGCTGAGAGACTGTGATTGGCCCAAGGTCATCAAGTGTGCTTCATGGTTTAGTGAGGACCACAACCCTGGTCTCCCACGTTCTAGTCTGACACTCTAACCACTACACCACACTGGATCTAGGCATGGCAGAGCACATATTTTGAGGCATAAGGTCCCTGTTTGAACTGTGGGATCTCCAATTAAATCATATCAAACTGCAGGGATAGGAAATATTTTAGAAAGCTACTGCTAGGCAGAATAGATGGCACTGGTTTAGAATAAATTTTTAGTCTGAATGCAAAGGCTGCAGGATGGGAGAGATCAGAAACAGGATGTATTCATACATTTTTCTGCACCCTCTTGGGGTGGCAATTATGCTGATTACATTATAGGGATGTTACTCTCTAAACATTTTTTAATAGAAACACAAGGTGTGTTTCCCCACTTTTGCATGGTAATATTGAATGTGTCTCTACTATTTCTAAGCACAATACAACCTTCCTTTTCCTTTTCCCTGACTGATTACTTCTATTTTCAAAATGGTTGTCATTGATTTTCTAACACTGGGCATATCGGTCAATATTGTTCAAAAATCACTAGGACAATGATTCAGATCAAAAGCCCTTCCATGGACCAAGGGAAACCCTTAGGTGCAACCCTTTTACAAAAATTCACTCAATGAAGTGGTAAACCACCATGCACAAAACAGTGAGAAAAGCTATCATGTAGAACTATTTAAAAGGAGTTTATATATAGCAGCGACAATTGCTCTTGGCAGGAAGGGGCTACTGATTGTCTACACCAGTCTCTGCCTTCAAAGGCGAAACTGTCTGCAGACTCTGACCTGGAGATGATGGGAAAGTCGGGGGGGGGGAGAGAATATACTGTCAATACTATCCAACTTCATTTGCTGCATTTGCTTAAAAAGAAAACAGATCAATTAACACAGTGAAGAGGTTTAGCACCTGGTCTCATTCTACCTAACATTTCAAAAGACCAGCAGCATCCATTGCCTCTAAACATTTTACAGCTGACCAAGTGGCACTCACTCAAAAGCTGACAGCTGTCCAGTTACTGCTTCCCCTTGATACCTTTGATCACGCTGTCAGCGTTTGTTAAAAAGAATGTGGACAGCACACAATTTAGAAGCGGTAGATTCTCTGGGGCTGGAACCTTCAACCTTGTCAGGTGAGTCTGCCTGAGATATTATGCAAAGTCTGGCTAAGGGTCTGCAGCCTCCCAGTTTTGTTAAGGCATCAAGATTTGCATCTAGGAATGCAAATTCAAGTGGCGTTTCCCATGTGTGCCAGTATATATGCAGCTGTCAAAACCACTCACCTCATGGTCTATATGAAGCTTATGGTCCTTCCAAGCTTGAAGTGATTTGTACAGATCTGTGTCACACTGAACGGTGTCATTCTCTAAGATGTAACATCTGGGAAGAGGGAAACAAAGGTCATTGGACTGCCCAGCAGAGCAAGGACTGGAAAAGGATGCTCCCTGCAACATACTCACTCTAGAAGAAAGCATCAAGTTCATGAGCACCTTTTGTGCAGTAATATAACTGAGCAGGTATATAACACAACAAAGTGCAAGTAGATAAATAGGTACCGCTCTGGCAGGAAGGCAAACAGTGTTTCTGTGCACTGCTCTGGTTCGCCAGAAGCGGCTTAGTCATGCTGGTCACATGACCCGGAAGCTGTCTGTGGAAAAATGCCAACTCCCTCGGCCTATAGAGCGAGATGAGCACGCAACCCCAGAGTCGTCCGCGACTGGACCTAATGGTCAGGGGTACCTTTACCTTTATAACTGAGCAGGGGTGCGAAATGGGCCCCCCAAAGGTGACATACAGCATTTGACCATTCTTAAGATGTGTATGTGTTACGAAGCATTGCAATCTATTTTATGATCCCTTCCCCCACTTTGGAAATGGCAGCTGCAATTAAGCCATTCTTTTAGCCCTTGGAATTCACAATGTTGTCCTTAATGTGCATATATTGTAGTATTTCAGTGCTCATGATACAGCTTCCACTACATAGTAGCTTATATTTCCCAATCATCTTGAAAACTTATTTGAGAGTTAAATTGGACAGATGTGGTCCTCAACAAGCCCATAAACTCTCTTGGATTAGAGCAGCGGGTGGAATTTAACACCCTGCTCTTTCATTTGTTCCATCAGCACAAACATTGCAGCTTGCCAGATGGAACGATCCCCACTCTCCTCCTCCTGCATTCTGTTCTGGGGACTCTCCCATAGCTATTTTTTGGGGGTGGGGGAAGCCCCATTGTGAAAGCAGAAGATCTTGTTCAGGGCCTGGTTAGGTGAATTCTGCCCACTCTGTTGTATTTTGCATTTCACTTTTTAAAATAAATAAATAAATGTATAAACAACTTGATCAAAATTTTCTCCAAGCAGCATACTAATAAAAAGAAAATAGATGAAATCCCCAAAATAATTAAAAACAAATCTCAGCGCTCTTAACAAACTACACTTCACAGGATGCTTTAGGAGAAGCTGTGACTGTTTAAACAGGTTTAATAGTGCTTTAAATGCACAGTGCAGATGGGGCCTTGCCACTCTACAAAGTGGCACATATACTGCTGTTGCTGTATGAAACAGTAATGGTAATTTCAACTATGCTTCAGTAGGACTTACCTATGTGTCACTTTTATTAAGTTAGGGGCTGCATTCTCCGAAATACTGCCTGTTCCACTGTATTCCTCCACATCCTTATCATCGTCTTCTCCTTCAGCATCTTTATCATATTTGTTCTTAGCTGTGATATTTCTGGGTAAGACGGGCTGGTAGCCATCCTCCAAATCCAAGTTATACACCTCTCCATCAAGCTCAACAGCCACCGAACGAATTGAACGACTCCGAATATAGCTTGCCTTGTATTCTGGGGAAAGGAGGAAAAAACAGAGCTTGCCTTTCTCTGTCTTAATACAGCGTACTCTTCAGATTGCAGTCTGGTTCCCGGGGTAAGAGACCAGCCCCTGCAGATGTGGTCAGGTTTTATCATAAAATCAGCATTGCTGTGGAAGTCTTCGAGGTTATGGGGCACATGCCATTCATTATGCTCAGGACATCACATATGAAAATCAAAATGGAAATATGGAAACATCTCTCTTATCCTACAACTCCAGCAAACAACGTTGTCTTCCTTACAAGTAAAACTCATCTCTCTCCTACCACAATAACACTTGACAGGGTTGATAGAAGCCAGACAATTGCTTTAGTGGGCTAGAGCAGGGTTTCTCAAACTTGGATCTCCAGCTGTTTTTGGACTACAGCTCCCATCATCCCTAGCTAGAAGGACCAGTGATCAAGGATGATGGGAATTTTAGTCCAAAAACAGCTGGAGACCCAAATTTAGGAAACCCTGGGCTAGATGCCCACAAGAAGCCTGTTGGACCTCCCAGGCTGAGATCATCTTTCTGCTGGTGTGGGATTAGACAAAGGTTGCATTGTTATACACAACCAGTATCAGTCCACTAGTTACAGGTATTGGAATCAGTTAAGTCCCACCTTTGCTACGGAATCATCTTGAGGACTTGAGCAAACCTCTTGCCTGCTAAATTTCCCACCTGCAATTTGAGAATAATAAACCCTAAGTGGGTTCCCATGAGAAAGCAAAAATGAAGATGGGCAAGAGCTTTGTAAAATTGTGTTGTATACATGAGTATCAGCAGCAGGAAGAACAGCAGCAGCAGCAGCAGCAGTATAAGCAGTAATATATTGGGTTTGTGTGGATTTTTAAAAACAATCTTTGGCAATCCATTGTGGCTGGTCTTAATGGTGTGCCCGTGACTGTGGCGGCCAATTCTGGATCCACACGTAGTTCCACAGTGGGGACATAGGTTTCCATGTTGATCATGGTTTTTCTGCGTGCAATAATGCTGTAAATAATTTCTGTCTAATAATTTACTTACAGCCACAAGGTGGCAGTAGACACCCAGAATACTGAAATGCAGATATGAGAATTACAGTATGTCCGTTGCCAACTTCCCAAGAATGCCAAATAACCGTCTACAGGTGGGTAGCCGTGTTGGTCTGCCATAGTCAAAACAAAATCGAAAACCTTTATGGGAGTTGCTGGTGGCCTTTCCTTAAAATTTCCTCTGATACAGAATCCTTAATTTTCCCCATGGAGACAAATCAGAGACACACCTGAGTTAAACCCCCCCCCACTGTTTTCTCATTTATCCTATCTACCTGGTCCCTCTCGATTTCAACTCCATTCTAAAAATCAAGCAGGTTTTAAACTTCCTATCTTTAAGCTCCAGGTCCAGGGCCATGATTCAATATTCCTCTGCTGCTTGTATTTCCTCTCCCATTCAGACAAGCAAACTTCCTAAGTGAAGCTCTGCATAGTCTGGGCTGCGAAAGCTCTTTCCTCTGGGCACAGAAAGCCCAATCAACTCAGCAGGCGTGAATACTGCTGGGCCACCCTTGCAAGCTCACTGATGGCTGTGTCTGCTTTCACCTCTCTTAACAAAAAAGCTGTGTGGTTCAATAGCCCAGCCATCTGCTTTGCATGCAGAAGATACCAGGTTCAATCCCTGGCCCCTCCAGGCAGGGCTGGGAGAAACCAGTTTGAAATTCTGGAAAGCTGCTGCCAATCAGTATAAAGAATACCAAGAAGATGAACCAGTGGGCTGTGTCAGTATGATGAAGTTTACTGTGGTCACACTCCTGATTGATAGCAGTGGCTGGCATTGTTTCAGGGGTAAAGGCATAGCAAAATGACATCAGAGTGGCTGGGGCAACCCAGTATATTGGACATTACGAAGGTGGAGGGAAAAGTTTGACATATCTTTTCAGTGTTGGCCCCTCTCATTTTTAGTAACGTTTATTTGACTCTCGCCAGACGGCTTTACACAAGCTACTCTTTCTCAGTCTCCATCACCCTTTATCAGCAGCACTGGGATAATAAATTAATAATAATAATAATAATAATAATAATAATAATAATAATAATAATAATACTGACCTACCTTTAAGGTTTATGCCAAGGCCTACTGAAGAGAGTATATGAGAAATGCTACATAAATACAAATTTATATCTGAAGTACTTATCGCAATAATAACAGCCCCTGTCCTAATTACTTCTGACACTGACTCATCATTTTGTACTGTTTTCAGCACACTGAGCTGATGAGTTCACTCGAGCTTTTTCACCACCTGGGACTCAGGCTTTCCACCTGAGTTTCAACCAGGTGAATCATAGCTTAAAGGGGGGGGGATAGGTTCTAATTTATGGAACATTTGACTAAAATGTGGGAACTCCCTTCCTTTTCAATACCGAGAGGAAGTTCCAAGGAGCTACACCCAAATAGTTATAAGAAAAAAAACAAAGGGAGGCTTTCTTAGCAAGAACCAGCTTCCTTTTGTTGTTGACCTTCTTCTCTGCACGCATGAGCGACCAACTTTTTTCTTTTCTTTCAAATGTGTCAATACTGAACAAAATGTTATTTAAAAAAAATCCAACAGCCAATGGGAGATACATAGGTAAATGAAAGATACTCGGAGTCCAGTGTGATTTTCATGCTCTTTATTCAGCTCATAGTAGTGAGGAATGTAGTTCCCCCAAAACGTTTGCTTTATATACACTATTTACACAATGGGCCCCACGTGATTGGCTAATTCCGGGATACTCCTGTATGCCAATCAGAGTGCGGATTCACTTCCACCTGGAGCTGGATTGGGTGGCTCCTGCAGACCAATCAGACTCCTGCAATCTCAATCCTATTGTTCTGGGACCAGTCAGACTGCTGCAATCTCAATCCTATTGTTCTGAGACCAGTCAGACTGCTGCAATCTCAATCCTATTGTTCTAGGACCAATCAGACTGCTGCAGTTTGGATCCTATTCAACTCAGTACATAACACCCCTCCCCTCTAAGTTCCAGTCCTGCCTGGGAGGTTGCATCCATAGTCCTCAAGGTACGCAGGCCGCCTACGTGTGCGTTGCGGCCTGGGCTGTTCCATGGTCAGGGGTTCTGATTCAGGCTCGTGTTCCAAGGCTGCTGGTTGTGATGGGGCTGTTTGGTCTGGCGCAACCAGCTCGCTCTGTCGTGGCTCTGGTTCCGGTGCCCTTTCGGCCTCACGGGTCCTCTCAGTATTTACTGATTCTGCCTCCCCTGCTGGCCCCTCCTGCTCTACGGGTCTCAATGCCCCACTGTTCCCTTGGGACTCCTCTGACCTGTCCTCCTCCTGGTTTTCTCCTGGGAATCGTCGCCGTAGCTGGTCGCAGTGGCGGCGCCAGCATTGCCCCCCCTCTGTTGGCACCTCGTATGAGACGGGGCCCGTCACCCTGGTGACTGTGGCGGGTACCCATGCTGGGCCTGCCCCAAAATTCTTTGCGTACACTGGATCCTGGGCCACAAAGGTCCGGGGGTTCCTGCCTTCCACCACCACTACCTCATCCTGAGCTCTGTCAGGGTGGAGGCGGTCCAGTCTGATTGCGAGGCGCCGGCCCATTAGTAGTTCAGCGGGGCTCCGGCCAGTCATTGAGCTGGGGGTGCTGTGCTGTGCTAGAAGGAATGTGGCAAGGCGGTACTCCCAGTCCCCTTGCGTCATGCGGCGTAGGGTGTCCTTGGTGGTCCGCACCATGCGCTCTGCTTGGCCATTGGTGGCAGGGTGGAATGGTGCTGAGCGGATGTGGCGGATGGCATTCTGCGCTGTGAAGGTCTGGAATTCTTCTGACGTAAATGCGGTTCCGTTGTCTGAGACGAGAGTGTCAGGGAGTCCATGGGTTGCAAACAGCCTGCGTAGTACCCGGATGGCTGCGGACGTAGAAGTGGATGGTACCAGTGCGACTTCCAGCCATTTGGTGTAGGAGTCCACCACTATGAAGAATGTTTTCCCCTGGAAGGGGCCCGCAAAGTCCATGTGCAGGCGTGACCATGGTGCTCGGGCGGACTCCCAGGACTGCACTGGGGACCTTGGGGGATCTGGGCGGGATTCTTGGCAGGCCTGGCAGTGTTTGACCCAGGTCTCTATCTCTCCGTCAATCCCTGGCCACCATACATAACTCCTGGCGAGGGCCTTCATTCTCACTACCCCTGGGTGTGTCTCGTGTAGGGCTGCAAGGACCCTTTTGCGAAGGGGCTCAGGAACGACGACCCTGCTTCCCCATAACAGGCACCCCTTGTGGGCCGACAGTTCATGTTTACGGGTTGTGTAGCCAGCGAATTCTGGCCCGGGGCTGCTGCTGGGCCATCCCCTCCACACCCAGTCCAGGACCCGGGAGATGACCCTATCTTTCTTGGAATGGTGTGCAACTTCTTGTGCCTGAATAGGGTGGTCGGGAAGCAGCTCCAGGCTCATAACCTCTTGTGCGGGTGCTGGGTCGGGGCCTGTTTCTGGTAGTGGTAGCCTGCTGAGGGCGTCTGCGTGGCCCATCGCTTTCCCAGGGCGGTGAATCAGTGCATACTGGTAGCCGGCAAGGAAAATTGACCACCTGAGGACGCGAGGAGACAGCACTTGGGGGGTCTGCTTTTCGGGGGCAAACAAACCAAGCAACGGCTTGTGATCAGTCACCACGGTAAAGGGGCGCCCGTACAAGAAATCGTGGAATTTTTTTACTCCCTTCACGATTGCCAGACCTTCCTTGTCGATTTGCGAGTAGTTCCGCTCAGCTGTGGTGAGTGTCTGGGAAAAGTATGCCACTGGCACCTCTCTTCCATCTGGGAGTTGGTGTCCAAGGACAGCACCGATGCCATAGGGTGAGGCGTCACATGCTAACACCACCGGCAGCCTCTCGTCGAAGTGTGCCAAGACCGAGTTTGAGACGAGCAAGTCCTTGACTGCCTGGAATGCGGCCTCCTGGCGCTGGCCCCACACCCAAGGGGCCCGCTTGTCCAGGAGTCTGTGTAGGGGCTCTGCTACTGCTGCCTTATGGGGAAGGAAGGCATGGTAAAAGTTCAATAGCCCCAAGAAGGCCTGAAGTTCAGTCTTGCCCTTGGGCGCTGGGGCATCACAAATGGCCCGTACCTTGTCCCCAGTCGGGTGGACCCCTTCTGCATCCACCATAAATCCCAGAAAGTCCACCTGAGGCACTCCCAGTAGACACTTTTCCCGCTTCACCTTGAGACCCGCTGTCTGGAAACGGTGCAGAACGGTGCGAAGGCGATCCTCAAACTCCTCTGCCGTGGGCCCGGCAATCAACACATCATCGAAGAAGGGGGTGACGCCAGGAATCCCTTTAAGGAGAGAGTCCATTAGATTCTGGAATATGCCTGGTGCCACGCTGACACCGAATTGCAGCCGCTTTACCTTGAACGCTCCCCTGTGTGTCACAATCGTCTGTGCCTCTGCTGTGGCTTCATCTACTGGCAGCTGTTGATAGGCTTGGGCCAAGTCCAGCTTGCCGAAAATTTTTGACCCAGCCAGGGTGGCGAGGACATGGCTGACCACTGGCACTGGGTATGCGTGGCCCGTGAGGGCCTTGTTTATGGTACATTTGTAGTCTGCGCAGATGCGGATCGAACCATTAGGCTTGACGGGTGTGACGATCGGGGTTTCCCAGGTGGCATTAGGCACAGGCTCCAGCACTCCTTGCTCCACGAGCTGGTCCAATTCCTCGTCTATGCGGGGTTTCAGGGCAAACGGGACCCGGCGGACCTTGAGCCTCACCGGTTGTACTGTGGGGTCCAGCTGTAGGGCAATGGGGGGGCCTGTATACTGTCCCAATTTCCCATCGAAAACCCCCGGAAACTCCTTGCATATGGCGTCCACATCCACTTGTAAGCTAGTGCGGTTCACCCCGGTGACGGCTAGCCCCAGTGGTCCAAACCATGCCAATCCCAGTAAGCTAACGTAGGAGCCCTTGACCACGAGCAAGTCCAGTTGCCGCGTCCGCCCTCGATATTGCACCCTGAAGGTCCCCACCCCCATTGTGGGGACCTTACGTTTCTGGAAGTCCCGGAGGGTGAATGGGGCTGGCCTGAGTTTGGGACCCCCACTAGGGCACAGTTTCCTTAAAGTCCGTGCCGAGATTATGGATAGGGTTGAACCTGTGTCCAGCTCCATGCGGCACGGGGCCCCCTCTATCTGTACCTCTACATAAATTTTCTCTATGTTGGGGTGGGGCAACTGGTATACCTGGTAGTCCGTGGTCTCCGTCGAGTTGCCTTGGTGTGTTGGGCCCCGGGACCTGGGGCTCTTGGGGCGGTCATCTGATGCCTGGCGTCGGATGGGCCGAGCCCGACACACCCGTGCGATGTGGCCTGATTTTCTGCACTGCCTGCACTCGGCATTGCGGAAACGGCAGGTCCTCCTCTCGTGATTCTCCCCGCAGCTTGCGCAGTTCCCTCCTTCTGGTCGAGGCAGCTGTGGTGTGTGCACGGCTTGAGTGCGCCGCTGTACTCTGTGCACCTCCTCCCTGTCTGATCCTGAATCGTCGATGAGGTCCTCGTGGTGGACCCTTGGTTGGGACGGCACGCTCGGCCGTGCCTCTTGCATCGACCTCTCGGCGGCTTCTGTTGCCAGGGCCTCCTCCAGAGCGACCTGGAATGTTAGGTCCTTCTTGGCATAGAGGCGTCGTTGCAGCTTCTCATCCCTCAGGCCACTGACGAGGCGGTCACGCAGCATGTTCTCCAACTCTGAGAAGTTGCAGAACCGAGCGGCTTGGCGGAGGGAGGTCACAAACCCCGTTATGGTTTCCCCAGGAGCTTGCCGCTTTGCATAGAAGGCATTTCGACGAGCCACCACCGAGGGCTGTGGCGAGAAGTGCCCCTTCAGCCGTTCCACTATTGTTTTGTAAGGAACGGTAGCGACATCATCAGGCGCAAGGAGAGCCCGGGCGATTTCGAATGTCTCCTCTCCGCAGACGCTGAAGAATATCGCCCTCTTCTTGGCATCGTTGGTGACCCCTTTAGCTTCTAGAAGAAAGGTGAAACGGGTGGCGTATCCTTCCCAGTCTCCTGATGCTGGGTTGAATGGCGAGAAGCTGCTGTCCGTTGCCATCTTGAGTTCCTTGGGACCCGGAGCTGAAGCCTGGATACACGGTGCGAGGCAGCTGTGCGGCAGGTGGCGTTGCTGCGGTGCTGTGTGTGGCAGTCAGCTCAGCGGGATCCCACCTTCGTCACCAGTGAAAGATACTCGGAGTCCAGTGTGATTTTCATGCTCTTTATTCAGCTCATAGTAGTGAGGAATGTAGTTCCCCCAAAACGTTTGCTTTATATACACTATTTACACAATGGGCCCCACGTGATTGGCTAATTCCGGGATACTCCTGTATGCCAATCAGAGTGCGGATTCACTTCCACCTGGAGCTGGATTGGGTGGCTCCTGCAGACCAATCAGACTCCTGCAATCTCAATCCTATTGTTCTGGGACCAGTCAGACTGCTGCAATCTCAATCCTATTGTTCTGAGACCAGTCAGACTGCTGCAATCTCAATCCTATTGTTCTAGGACCAATCAGACTGCTGCAGTTTGGATCCTATTCAACTCAGTACATAACAGTAAATATTTGCACAAGTTGAATTTATTTAAATAATAAATAAATAAATAAATGATTGCTACATTTTCAGCTTCAAACTGCTATGAAAACAGTTGGTAAATCAAACTGGCTTTCGGGTCCCTTATAGATCCAGGAGCCAATGTATTTCTTTCTTTCTTTGTTTTTTGCACACACACACTGTCATCTGGTCATCTGTGGGGAACCTCTGGCTCTCCAGATGTTGCTGAACTGTAACATCCATCAGCTCTGGAAAGCATGGCAAGTGGCATGGGATGATGGGCATTGATGTTCCAGGAACACCTGGAGGGCCAAAGGTTCCCCACACCTGCATTAGGTTGACTCCCTGACAAGCCAATAGTGTAGTAGCAAAACAGGGAGATGAGCTGTTGTTTCTGTGTTGTGTGATGAGATTCCGGGCAACAGCACCTGGAATAATTACAATAATTGCAGTGGAAAAAGGAGGCAATGCTTTATAAGAAAAAGATAAACTTTGCATCTGGCACAAGCATGATCAGCATTCAGGTTGCTATTAACTGTTCTTGAAGTACTCATCATTCACACCTGATTACTAGAATGCACCTGCCAAGCCAATTGCTTTATATCTCAGAACATGGGTAAATGATGGTTCTCTCAGGAAAAAGCAGAGGGACTGAAACGAATCCCAGAATTTCCTTATCCTAGGATTCCCTCCACAACATTCTTTGGTTTGAATTTTTGATGAACAATGGAAGAGCCGTCCCATTTCTTACCACTGAATGACTAGGTTAAGCAGTGGACACTTCATAACTACTATATATATATATATGTAAAACTAAATTAAAAAACAGCTCTTCCACACACCGCAAAAATTAACATATTTGCACAAGTCAGCCATACCTTATGCCTTCAACATAACTTATTTTCAGTAAATACTGAAACATCATAGTTCCCTCCAAAGAATAAAAATTACTTCCATATGTTATTATTCCAAATTACATTAATTTGCCTAAGCACTAGTCAATAATTAATTAACCACCCAATCAAATAGTCAGCAGTGCTGACTGTTCTGCGGAAGCTGGTAGTTTAAGCTTTCTCCCGGTGCTGATGAAAATCCCAACGTTCCTGGAGCTAGAAAAAGTTTGGGGCCCGCAAAACCTCTGCCCACCCCTCAAAATACAACAAACAACAATTTGCTGTTGGCAGTCGTTAAAAAAAAAATCAAAAAAATCTGGCCACTATTATTCTTGTTATTAAATTTCTATCCTGCCCTCCTTAAGCAGCCACAACCAGGTAGCAGAAACAATCCAATTAAAAATAAGATAAAAACATGTGCCATGGTGCTGCTGCTGTGCTGCTGCTGTGTTTCTGCAGGTATGACTGTGGTGTGCATATCTGACAAATGTGTGTGTGCTAAAGGAGCAGTAACGGGCTGTTAACATGTGGCTCTCCAAGAGTTGGCCAATCTCGAACAAGGCTTTTGGGGCTGAAAATGTTAACCCTCCTTGTTGTACGACAAACGAGTGAACTGCTGTGCATTTACTGCATGAACGAAATATTGTTTGGAAAGGCACTTGGGTTTCTGACACCTGTAAACTGAGATAATCACACGGTTAACTGGGGTGTTATGAGGATTTGGACAGGTTCCAATAAATTATTTGCCTATGCTTGATCTGCGTTAAGTACCATAAGTGATGATATTCTGCCCCACTTAAGTATAACTTTTTCGGTATAGTCTGCTTGCCACTTTAAGCATAACTTTGTCAAATTAAGTGCCTCCTGATTCTCCAGAAGTCGCTAGTGAGTCCATGCAACTGTGCTCACTGTTCCAGGGTGTCTTCCTTCAAGAACAAGTTAATTGAACTACAGCTCAAGCATTATTTAAAGATTATCTGTAGTGCCACAAATTCCAAGCAGCAAGAGTAGCTGGCGATTTCACCTGAGAACCAATGATTTTATTCACCTAAAAATTAGCTTAGCAGTTACTAATCAGCTTGCAAGGCAAATATAAAGGAAGAAAATCAATTTAAACTCCCTGTTTGAAGCTTGTGCCAGGTCATTACCGAGAAAGCCTAATCTGCTGAATAATTAAGGCTCTGCAATTGTGGAGCGAGGCGAAGGAAACTTTACAGACGAATAATAATTCTGAGCTGCTGTTTTGGTTCTTTTAATCTATAATTAGACTATGCACTTCAAATATAGATATTAAACTGACTCAAGTTTAAAAGGAGAGCCTATGGAATGGGCTATGTAAAAAAAAGCACCCGGGCTTTGCCAAGGAAAGTCAATCTGTCTGGGAGGCAACTGTGGTTCAATGTCAACAGCGGCACCTGTCGTTCAACCCGGGAAGAGAATATTACAAGCAAGCAGCTTTGAGAACAAGCAAGTCCACGCAACGTAATTAAAGATGCTGTAACACCCAAGCTCTGCTTGCTCGCTCTCCCATCAGCACACAGAGGGGGAAGTGGGGCCAAGCTCCCTGGCATCGTGTCCCTTGCCAGCCCTGCCTTCTGCACATTAGTCGAAGAGATCTGAAAGAGGGAGCTGCTCTGAGGCTCTTGATCATGCACGATTCTAAATAGCGCAGTGAGCCCACTCACAAAGAAGAGGCTCCGTGCTACAGACCTTCCTGAATGAGAGCTGGGCCATATCAGGCACAGCTAGGATGATCTCCATGTTGGTGGAAGCAGGACCAGAGGAATAAACCATTTCTACACATGTAGCTTTGGGTGCCGTCACTTGTTACCTCTTTGATACACAGCTGCACTTGGAAGGCTATTATTCTGTTGCTCAAAAGGAACTTGACCTCACAGGACTAGAATGACCTGTGCAGCCTGCAAAGTAGATCCCCAAGTCAGCTTTTGTGCAGCCTGCCAGCTGCTGTACTGCTACTTTTGAATCAGGCACAACAAGCATTTGGGTGTGACCTCAGTTGCGCTCGTCATAGCCCAGAAGTTAACATTGGGCTTCTAATTAACTCCGGGGTTTCTTTAATTTTATTTAAAGCTCGGCAAATGCTTGGAAATTATCCCACGCTCTTTCATACTTATCTGATCATACTTTCCTTTCCTATAGGATGTTAACTTTAGTTTGTTCTGAATGTCATGCTGTGTTTTGATTACTGTAAGGTGTCTTGAATTTGATGGGAAGTTTGGGCTAAAGCCTTTCAAATAAACACACAGTATATACCTAACAGACATGTAAATTAGAAATAAGGTTTTAAAAAGTTGAGCAAGGTTCACATAGGTATTTGAAGTGCATGAACGATTCTGGGCCAGGATACCTAAAGCACTTTCTCCTTCCATGTAAGCCTGCCTATCAAATAGGTTCTCCTTGGCAGCACAGGTGCAGCTGGTAAAGACATTGGAGCCTTCTCAGTGGCTGCACTTCGTTGTGCAACTCCCTGTTCAATGAGGCTCATCTCACCACCCCTTCCAGTTTTGATGGCCTTCGGCAATTTTGCAAAGACCTTCCCTTTCTGGGCAGGGCCTTGGCCAAATCAAGTTTAAGTTCCATTGCACTTGTATTCTTCCATTTTAATTTGTAATATTTCTTATTGTGGAGATGTCATTTCCGATTTTTCAATATGTCATAAGCTACCTTAAGCACTTTATTTAAAAATATGGGATTTGAATGCATACACCCACCCACCCAATCGTACCTTGGAAGTTGAACGTAATCCGTTCCAGAAGTCCATTCGACTTCCAAAACATTCGGAAAACAAAGTGTGGCTTCTGATTGGCTGCAGGAAGCTCCTGCAGCCAACCGGAACCCACAGAAGCCCCATCGGACGTTTGGCTTCCAAAAATAGTTCGCAAACCGCAACAGTCACTTCTGGGTTTGCGGCGTTTGAGAGCCAAAACGTTCAAAAACTAAGCTGTTTGAAAACCAAGGTATGACTCTCTCTGTGTGTATGTGTAGTCTAATTATTCAGGTCAGGTTTTTCTCCACCATGCAAAGAATGATACAAGAAACTTGACCGTTTACTTACTCTTCTTGGAGAAGAGCTTCTTTCGCCGCCCGATGTGGCTCAGCTTGTATTCATTCTCCTCGCAGTTGCAGTCTTCACTGTTCCTGCTGTAGTACTTGGGCATGAGGTTGGAGACGCCTTTGCTGCTTCCTGGAGCTGTAAGGCTGGCCATCCCTTTGCATTTGTGCAGCTTGAGCCTCCCGCTGGCATCTTCCATGCACTGCCATTTCTGAAACGGGAGGGAAATGTTCCCAAAACGGCATGACAGAGGCAAATGTTCTTCTACATACTTTGGACATTCCAAGTTGGTTGGCAGTATTCTCAGAAGATCAAATCACAATTATCTGTCCCACAGCAGATGTTGTTAATTTGGCAGAAACATGATAGTGGTGTAGAAGAGCTGCGGGGGGTGGGATGGGATCACATTTGGCAACCAATGTGCCCCCTTTGCTTTCAGATAGTACATGAATAGATGAGTCTAAAAAGCCAGTGATACAAATTTTCACAGCCCTCCAGTGGCTATGGTGGCTCATTTACCAGAGGCTTAGTTGGGTCAGAATCAGGTATACCAGGCATAGGCAACCTTCGGCCCTCCAGATGTTTTGGCCTACAACTCCCATGATCCCTAGCTAACAGGAGCAGTGGTCAGGGATGATGGGAACTGTAGTCCAAAACATCTGGAGGGCCGGAGGTTGCCTATGCCTGAAGTATACATTTCCAGACTTAACGCTGAATACATTACTTCTGGTAAATGAGCTATCTGAAAGCGGAGATGCACATTGGTTGCCAGATATGAAATATACTGGCATTACTTTTAGCTCTCCTACCTCACTGTTACGAAACTTCGAGACAGCAATACATAAATAAACGGACATTTTATCAATTTTCCAGAGACTAAAAATAATGTTGCATGTCTATGTTTAACCAACTCATCAAAATGCAACACTGAAGATTGTCTTGTGCAATATTATGCATGTTTACTCAAAAGCGACATTTAAGGGCCTGACTTCCTAGTAAGTGTGTTCAGGTTTTATGCCTTAGTGTGAAACTCTGTATCGACTTTTCTGAGAGTAAAGTCTCCTGAACTCAGTAGGAAATACTTTTCGGGAGACATTATTGTTTTGTTAAAGTCCCCCTTCCTCAACCAAGACAACTGTTGACAGCTCATATTCCTATGCCTTGGTGATATGAAGGAGAAGTGAAAATCTCCCCATTTCAGCTGCTATGAAAACCTGGGATATGCTTAAAAGATACTTAAATCCATCAATATCTGCAATGGGTTTTTTTTAATTATTTAAAATGAAATGTTAAACATAGCAAAGTAATCTGAAATTTTAGGTATGAAGTGGTTAAGGTGCTTTAAAACATTGACACTGTATGAGATTTAATTAATTTAAGAGGGACTTCAATGGTCAGAATTTGCAGCATCCAATATTTTCAACTGAGAAGTTACATGAACATTGCAGTCATAAACTTTAATGAGCATCTCTGCCTGAAATTGATTATTACCAGTACAAGTTCAAAAGGATTGTTAACAATTATTCCAGCTAATTGTGACAGAGGCAATACAGAGTGGAAATAAATTTAAAGCATGATGTGAAATGAAGCCAGGTTCAACAAGTATGGAAACGGAATGAATTGTGGTGGTAGTGTTGTTTTTAAGCAGAGCAACAAATTCTATCTGTAATATTAAAAGCTCTTAAGGTAATGCTGCTACTGAACATTGAACAAGACGAACAAGATAAATAAGGCCAATGTTGTTTTCATTTACAAGACAAGGAGATAGAACTTGTTTCTAAAGTACCTAGCCTTTATATAATCTAGGTTTTTATAGACAAGACCAGCCCCTTAGTTTGTGGCCAAGAAGCTGCAGTGAACCACTATGAACTCACACTCTAAACCCCTATATAACTGGTGTCTGATGGTCCATCTCTTTAAAACAAGGCACAGATACGCAAACCAAATTCACTTAAGTATCAGAGGACGCAGAATGCTGATTGGTGCGTGTGTATGTGTTGGGGGGAGGGAAGAAAATTGGGCGGGTGGGGGGGGGGATGGAATATCATGGTGGATGAAGGAGGGCAAAACCAACTGACTGAAACACAGGCGCTCTCTTATCTGCAATGTTTTGTTGCAGATCCATCTTGCTTCCTGAAGAAAAGATTGTCTGTAGGTGATACACATCAAATGTACAACTGTTCAGTGGAATTAGGGAAAAATCTTGATGGGAAAGTCAAGAATGACCATGTCTCTGGTTTTTTCTTTCATCCAAATCTGTTGCTATTTAACCTCTGAAGATGTTTGGGGAGGGGAGAGGCAAAAAGATCTTGTGATTGGGTTCAATAAACTAAATATGCAATAAAACAGACATATGTCAGTTTTAAATGTTAAAGGCTGTCTCTGTTGGTGTTCCAAGTTATGCTGTAGTCTAAAAATATTACCCTCTCGGTCCCAATTATTCTGTTACAAATTTCTGGATTTATGACTCTGTAGCATTGGGAAGGATTTTCCAAACTTCTTGTTCTTGTTTTCTGAAGACAGGGACACAGCTCTTACTTGAAGCAACTGGTTACAGCTGGTCATGGCTTTGAGCTAAAGTGAGACTGCATATGATTTCTTTAATTAAAGCAAAACATTTTGTTTTGTTTTTTTGCAACAGCTTTTCCCTGCTACCTTTTAGTTGTGAAGTATAAATATATTTTTTTCTGCTGCCAGTTCAGTTCTTGCTGAAACCGGTTACCTCCAGTCACTACTGGCTGTAAAATGGTTGTGTTACCAGCACAAACACCTGCTTGGGTAGTTCTTGTTATACCACTGAGGACATATCCTTCCTAATGCTCTAATGTAAGCATTTTAAAACTGAGCTATTTAAAACTAATTTGTTCTGCTTTTCTTTTCTTTTCTTTTTTAAAAAAAGATCTTCTGGAGTGCTTTTCTGCAGCAATGTCTGAGTGTACGTGCAACTAATGCAATTTTAGGCAGCATTAACTGAACCGCAGTTTCCAGTTCACAAGAAGAGTTAAGTTTCACTTTGTTCTGCACTAGTTCAGCCACATATGGAACACTGTGTCCTTGGGTCTGGGCAAACCATACTTGAAGGAGACAAGTGAAGCCATTGTCATTTGGAACGGATTCAAAGGAGAGCAGGAAAAGACAGTCAAGGGTATGGAGAATAGGCCCTTTGAGCAGAGCCAGCCCTACCATTAGGCAGAGTGAGGCAAACGCCTCAGGCAACAGACACAGTTGGATGGTAGCATTACCTCCCTGGCCATTCCCCTCCACTGAAAGGCAGAGCCATGCCTCCTACATGGCCTGTCCTGCACTCCCTACACTAGCCATCTGCCTCAGCTGCAGTGAGGATGTTGTCTCATCACTAGTGCTGAGGCAAAATTATGCAGCCTGTCCGGTCAGCTTCTGTACATAAAACGGGGCACATCATCTTTGCCGTTGCCTCAGACAGCAAAATGTACTGGGCTGGCACTCCCTATTACAGGGTTCAGCAAACTTTTTCAGCAGGGGGCCGGTCCACTATCCCTTAGACCTTGTCGGGGGCTGGACTATATTTTGAAAAAGAAGAAGAAGAATGAATTCCTTTGCCCCACAAATAACCCAGAGATGCATTTTAAATAAAAGCACACATTCTACTCACGCAAAAACACTGGGCAGGCCCCACAAATAACCCAGAGATGCATTTTAAATAAAAGCACACATTCTACTCATGTAAAAACACGCTGATTCCCGGACTGTCCACGGGCCGGATTTAGAAGCCGATTGGGCCGCATCTGGCCCCCGGGCCTTAGTTTGCCTACCCATGCCCTATTATAATCAATATGCCACCAATTCAATTTGCTTGGTTTGACCTATAAAGCCTTTTAAACAGCTTATGAACCAACCCAGGCTGTGCAATCATCATCTGAGGCCCTTCTTTGTGCACCTCCTCCACGAGCGGCCTGGAGGATGGCATCACAAGAATGGGCCTTTTCTGCTGTGGCTCCCCATTTGTAGAATGCTCTCCCCAGGGCGACTCACCTGGCACCTTCATTATATACCTATAGGCACCAAGTGAAAACATTCCTGTTCTCCTATGCCTTTGGCTAATTAAATAACCTATGGCCTTTTAAACTGGGGGGAGGGGTGTTGTTTTTGTTTGTTAGTATGTTATGGATTTTTTGTGTGTTTTCATACTGTGATCCTCAGATGAAGAGTGATATAGAAATAAACGAACAAGATAGAATGGCTTCTAAGTATGAAATCATTTATAAAATAAGAACATAAGAAGTGCCCTGCTTGATCAGGCCAAGGGTCCATCTAATTCAGCATCATGTCCCCACAGTACCCAACCAGATGCCTAAGCCAGGCATAGGCAACCTTCGGCTCTCCAGATGTTTTGGCCTACAACTCCCATGATCCCTAGCTAACAGGACCAGTGGTCAGGGATGATGGGAATTGTAGTCCGAAACATCTGGAGAGCCGAAGGTTGCTGACCCCTGGCCTAAGCGAAGCCCACAAACATGCCCTGAGTTGCGGCTCCCCATTTGTAGAATGCTCTCCCCAGGATCATGCTCATCTCCTGTGGTTTCCAGCAACTAATATTCAGAGGCACACTGCCTCTTCACATAATTAAAATAAACTATGAAACAATGCTGAAATGTTGAAGGAAAAGATTGAGGTGCAGGTGGATGACATGAAAACACTTCAGGTACCTGAATCGTTGTCCTATTGACAAGAACAATGTTTTTTCCTCTGCCACACTGGAAGGGATATGTTCTGGTGGGGTAGATTTTGGCTGAATGTTGGAAGAAGCTTCTTGGTAGTAAAAGAAGATCAACAATGCAACAAGTTACCTAGAGGGTTTGTGGGCTCTTTCTCCCTGGAAATCTATAAACAAATGCTGGAGAGCAATAGGCTCTAACTTGTCATTTCCTGCACTGGTTTGATTAAATGATCTACAAGCTCCTCATCCCCATCACAGGTTGATGAGTCAATGAAGTAAACACAAGAGAAACTACCGCTTAGGTAGAATCTTCTTTCTTGTAGTTTGAATCCATTGCCCCGTGTCTGCTCCAGAGAAGCAAGAAAGAAGATTCCACCTAAACATTAGGAAGAACTTCCTGACAGTGAGAGCTGTTCGGCAGTGGAATTTGCTGCCAAGGAGTGTGGTGGAGTCTCCTTCTTTGGAGGTCTTTAAGCAGAGGCTTGACAGCCATCTGTCAGGAATGCTTTGATGGTGTTTCCTGCTTGGCAGGGGGTTGGACTGGATGGCCCTTGTGGTCTCTTCCAACTATATGATTCTATGATTCTATACCCTCCCTCCATGCCCCTACAACAATGTTTTGTCTCTGCCTTAGTTTGAATCTTTAGGCACTCCACTTTAGTGAGAAAGTAGTTAGCACTCATAAGCTGCAAATATCTTTGAAAAATAGACCAGAATCAAGGAAGAAAGTATAAATCGTTTCTGCAATCATAGAGATTTTTCAAATGACCCCTAGTGTGATGGTATCAATTTCTGAATAGGAATAGTGCAGCACTCAACATGTGTCACGTGCCTCTCCCCAAAGTGCCAATTAATATATGCAAAATAGCTATGGCCCTTCTTAAAGTATTTTACACACTGCGCCTGAGTTTTGTCACCTGCCTGAGAGCCCCAGTAAATTCCTACTATATTACCCTATAAAGTATGCAAGTCAAAGGTCTCAGTCATTTTTGCAGTGTCATGCATGAAGAATTCCTATATAGTAGAGGGAAAATCACAAAACTAGTATATTACTTTGGTCATCTAGTGACATCAAACAGGCCCTATATTCACACTCTGACACCTTCGGCAGACCTGAGGGCATAACTTAAGAAGGAAGCAGTCAATCGGGTCTTGGCGGCTGCAGATAATACAATGGGATATGTCAGTCAGTTTGTTCCACTGATTAAAACAATTCCTTTGCTCAGCTCTGCTAAATTCTTAATGCAAGTAAGTTTTATTTAAATGCAATTAAAAGGGAATCTGGCCCTTTGTAGTAATGCCTCACTGTTATAAGCTGTAAGCAACTATGTTCCCCTGTAAGTGCATGTAACTCCTCCACTTCATTCCAATAACACATTCATTAAAGCAACTCAGATGCAGCATGATAAGATTAATAGCTGAAGAGAGTCCAGCGAACTACAGGAAATTGCAACTGTTGCCAACACCCACCAATAAAACTATTTCTGAGAAAGTGTTATTAATGTCACCTCTCACATCACTGACTTACACTGATGAGTATATGGAAGTCATGTGGTCTAAATCCCAAATAGCACTCAGTCTTTATTCTAGTAACGGCGGCCAGAATTTGCCCCAAAATGGGAGGAAGCAACAGCTAGCTACTAGGCAAACGTATTTAGCCAGAGTTTGCATGCTATTTTAACTATTCTTTTAAAAACCAATACTGTTTCAGACTTCAACGGCATATGGTATTAATTTGTTTTCTTTCTGGAAAGAATGTGGCACTGGGCACAATACTATGACAAAAGAGAACTTCAAGAGGACCAAAATTTGATTTTGACAGTATGAACAGTTAGGCTTGACTTAAGCGATCCTTGTTTACATGTCTGAAGAATATTATGCATATTTTGCTAAAACATTTCTACAAATATCTGAAAACTGTCTTGCGTAGGAAGATACTAGTTTTGTGATTTAATGTTGCAATTCATACCTTCCATTTAAGTGTGGATGTCCATGTTTAGCTAAAGTTTGCATGAACTTCCAATTTCAAAGAAATGCTCCTTTTCCAATAAGCTCGCATGCCATCACGTCACCTAATTTCCTTAGCGAGTCCTGCTCCTTTAACATTCGCATAGACCCCATTGCCAGACACACACTAGATTTTGTATTTCTGTTGAGAAGCCTTGACCTCCTTCCAAATCCCCTGCCTCCACACCAAATGGCTTTGCATCGCTGCCCTTCACAGCTTTCCTGCAACTACAGCAATTACAGATGTTAACTCAAACTCATTACTTGGGGCTCCAATCAGGGATAAATAGCTGTGACCTTCCTGGAAGGATTTTTCTATTACTGGATGCAGTTTGCTTGTTTCGGTAACTGGACACACAGTCTTAATCTTAGAACACTGTTACATCAATAAAAAAGGCACAGAAACAAAGAATACAATCCTAAACACATTTATCCAGAAGTAAGTCCCACTGAATTCAGTAGGGCTTCTTTGTGAGCATAGATGCATGGGATTGTGCTGTTAATCAGTATAGCCAGCCTAAATTGAAACACATGGAACACCACATGGACTGGGTTCAAAGGAGGACTTTGCTCTGGTCCGCTCCTCAGAAATAAAAAGTGCAGCTTGCCCATTTGCTGCCACCACGGTTATTTTCTGTCCCCCCCCCCCTTGGGTTCAGCTTGTGCCTACCCATTCTGGGGGTAGTTGCTTGGTGTGGATGATCTCGGCCACCATATTCAGGGCCCTGGGAGAATTTTTCAATCTGCTTAATTGGCCTCATCTGAAGGTTTTGCCTTCCTCATAGCAATCGTCACAACTTTGGTGGGTTAGGCATTGGGTAAAGCCTTTAGTCACGGTAGGAGGAGAGGTTGCAAGTTTCTGCCTGCCCCTCTAGGGAAACGGGGTATCCCATTAAAGGGATCCAGGAAGAAGTGCTTCTGTCCAGAGGCCCAGGCAGGGGCTAAGGCCATAGCACTCAATGCAGGCAAGGAGGCACCTAACTTGATGTACGTCATAGGGCTTCCCCAACTCTGGATCAACCCCTAGTAAACATCTAGCAAGCGGGCTGGTTGATATAGCAACCTTTTTCAGCCATGGGCTGGTCCACCGTCCCTCAGACCATGTGGTGGGCCAGACTATATTTTGGGGGGGGGAAAGAAAAAAGAACTAATTCCTATGCCCCACAAATAACCCAGAGATGCATTTTAAATAAAAGCACATATTCTACTCATGTAAAAACACGCTGATTCCCGGACCATCCGTGGGCCGGACTGAGAAGGCGATTGGGCCACATCTGGCCCACGGGCCTTAGGTTGCCTACCCCTGATATAGGATATGGCCAATGGCTAAGCCACATCCCCTTACACCTGTAATCAATAAAGTTGGGGACAAATTCAGTGCAAAAGAATGTTGTCATTGTGGTCCTTTGATCTCAGGTGTGGGGGGGCAGTTTCATGCCACTTTGGCATGCAACAGGCCGCTGGTCCAGATGGGCCTTTGGTCTGATCCAGTACCTCTTCTTATCTTCTTAACATAGCAAAGGCATGGAGTTGTATGCTATCCAGCATAAAAATGTCACATATTTTACCTCTTGCGCCTCAGATTTACAATTCTCCTTCTCTGTGCTTGAATGCATTAAGTGCTGTCTTCAGCTGCAAGGCTTACGTACGTGATAAAGGACATGTCCTCTGTCACGTATGTAAGCCCTGCAGCTGAAGACAGCACTTAATGTGTTTCACAAAATGGACTCTAGTACCGATAAGCTTCCGCCACAATGAACTTGTTGGCTTTAAGTTGCCACAAGTCTTTCTTTTCTTCTTCTTCCCGAAAGTGTTTTGAAAAACTAACCCAAAAGACAAACCTCCAAAGTGCAGTGAATAATTTATTTGAGGAACAGGGGCGGTGGGGAATCACTTAAGAAATAACCAGAGTGTTTCGTGTAAGCCACTCATCCTCAAGGGCAATTTTGATCCTACTCTCTCCTCTGGGGGGGGGGGAGAGGAGGAGACACTCTCTTTATACTACTCAGAATATGCTTAGCACCTTGTAAAAAAAAACACTTTGTGGTGGAAGAAGTGAGTTGCTGCCTGAATCTATCCGCAGCTGCAAGCAAGTTTCAGGGAAGCACAAGGTGAGCTTCAGGGATTTTTCAAAAGTATATCAAGGGGCAGCTTCAAATATTAGCTTCAATCAGTCACAGGAACAATCAGGAACAGTTAATAAGTGTACTCTGGAAATGTGATCCCCAGTCTCATAGCAGACTTTAAAATCAAATCGTTAATTAGTTGTTTAAAATGAAGAGTCTTACAGGTGGAGTTCACAAGTTTTCAAGGATGGAACTCTGTTGGTTATCTGCCACTTATCACCAGCAGGTACTTCTCTCATCTCATTGGAAAGTGTTCTCTAGTGCTTGACAGACAATGGAAGATGTAGAAGTTTCTGTCATACAAAGAAGCGTTTGTAGACCAGCAGTGAGGTAGAGATGTTCAAAAACAGCTATGGAAGCTTTCAAAAAGTTTGCAGAATGCCAGAGACGGAGAGATGTCAAAGACTGGAGTATGGACCTAAAACAACTATTCATCTGACACAGTGAAACTGTTCTTGAGATCTTATACAGGAGTTATACATCTTCAAGTCATCTCATCCTTCCTATGCAGCGCCTGCCTGCCTGGTTTATTAAAATGACAAGAAGTATAAAGCTCAGTTCAAAGTGCTGGTTTTGACCCAGAAAGTCCCATGACCCCAATATGAGCTTACTCAGACCCTTTGGTCTTCACCAGAGGCCCTGCCCCCAGATGCTCCCTCTGAGGGAAAGTTGGAGGGTGGAAATGAGGTAGAGGATCTTCTCAGACTGTGAGGTCTGCCTGGTGCCATCATTAACATCCCTTTGGCACCAAGTAGAAACCTATCTTAGGGACCCAGGTGGCACTGTGGGTTAAACCACAGAGTCTAGGGCTTGCCGATCAGAAGGTCGGTGGTTTGAATCCCTGCGACGGGGTGAGGTCCCGTTGCTCGGTCCCAGCTCCTGCCCACCTAGCAGTTCGAAAGCACATCAAGTGCAAGTAGATAAATAGGGACTGCTCCGGCGGGAAGGTAAATGGCGTTTCCGTGCGCTGCTCTGGTTCGCCAGAAGTGGCTTTGTCAAGCTGGCCACATGACCCGGAAGCTGTCTGCGGACAAACGGCGGCTCCCTTGGCCTATAGAGCGAGATGAGCGCCGCAACCCCAGAGTCGGACACGACTGGACCTAACAGTCAGGGGTCCCTTTACCCTTTACCAGAAACCTATCTTATCTCCCAGGCATTTGATAGATTATGATTACTTTGCTGTTTATTGGTTATATGCTTTTGTTGCTCTTTTATAAGTTTTATGGGCTTATTGCACGATAATGTGTTTTTAAAAATCTATTCTATGCTTTATGCTCTTAAACTTGTGTAGGTTGCTTAGAGACCCCTTAAGCGTCAGGTGGCCAATAAACTGACCATCATCCAAATTCAATACAAGAATGAATTCACCCTGAAAGCCTTCCAGCCAAGTGGATGAAACCACAGGAACAAAATCTGTATAAACTTTGCAAAATTATTGGAACAGAGTTTTCACTCAACTGTTATGATGGTGCTACACTACAGTTTCTGGGAACGCTGTACAGATGAGAGATGTTACCGTAACTTGCTCTTTTAAAAGCTTACTAGGCAGACAGAAGTGTCTGTTTCAGGATGCAGGGCTGAGAAAGATCTTGTTCCTAAGGCTTTAGAGCGCTGTTGCCAGTCAGGATAAAGCTAGACAAGACAATTGCATATACATTACACCTCAAGGTTTGCTTGTCTAGGGATGGGTAGGAGTTGCAGTCACAGGAGACTGCAATTCTGAGCAAAACACCTGCATGGTGAAGTGAGAGAGAACTGCTCTTTTTTTCCTCTGCTGGTTTTTCTGCTCAGCACCAGCTGTTTTTCAGGAAACTCTGTTTCTTCCCTCCTCCAACCTACTCCTTAACATGACAAAGCTATGGAGTCATGATGGTTATGATTAGAGTAACTGCTGGAGGATAAAAATATTTAAGAGCCTTTCCACCTAGCACCGGCCTGCCCCTCTAGATTATAGCCTCCTGCAACTGCATTTGGATTTACAGGTCCGTATAGTTAAAGCTATGGTTTTCCCAGTAGTAATGTACGGAAGTGAGAGTTGGACCATAAAGAAGGCTGATCGCCGAAGAATTGATGCTTTTGAATTATGGTGCTGGAGGAGACTCCTGAGAGTCCCATGGACTGCAAGAAGATCAAACCTATCCATTCTTAAAGAAATCAGCCCAGAGTGCTCACTAGAAGGACAGATCCTGAAGTTGAGGCTCCAGTACTTTGGCCACCTCATGAGAAGAGAAGACTCTCTGGAAAAGACCCTGGTGTTGGGAAAGATGGAGGGCACAAGGAGAAGGGGCCGGCAGAGGATGAGATGCTTGGACAGTGTTCTCGAAGCTACTAACATGAGTTTGGCCAAACTGCGAGAGGCAGTGAAGGATAGGTGTGCCTGGCGTGCTCTGGTCCATGGGGTCACGAAGAGTCGGACATGACTGAACGACTGAACAACAACAACAACAACAAAAGTGGTGGGAATCCCTGGAGGAAAATGCATAGGCAACAGCTGCTCAGATGTACAGTATCCATGGGTATGGAATGCAGGTGGATCTGGCCTGCCAAGTTCTACTTCCAGCTGATATGCATTCATCCAGATGTCTGTAAAGGGTCCTTGTATGGAGGGCTCTATGCACGTGTTTGGGACCCGGCTGTAGGTGTTGCATGTACAACTGGGAACCACACAACCAAGAAACAGCTTCATGCATGGGTGCCCTTTACAGATGTCTGATGCCCATGGATTGGGAGCGCTGCTACATCTGATCTATATGGGTTTACTGAACTGGCAGGTAAAGTTAGCCAAGACCAAATATCTTATTCCGTATAAAGGAAGCTCCCTACATTCTGATGCATAGCTACACAAATCATATAGACATGCATATCTTTGTGAAACTAAGCAATGTAAAAAAACCTGATTTTTTGCGAGTGCTACAGTATATAAAAAACCCACCATAAAAGGTTAGCTATACAGAGATGTAAGAGCAGTTTTATCTTTCAGACACATTCTCCGCACCCCACAAAGAGACTTGTTTTTTTGTCTAGACAGAGCAACAGGTGTAGAAGAGTGGCTTGATATATGATGGGGAGGGTGACTATTTGAAAATCAGCCCTGACTCTAATCAACTTGATTGCTGCAGGTTCTGTTGATGTCTTTGTTGATCAATTCCATCCCATGCTGAACTGCCCAAATCAATTCACACTGAAAAGCCCTAAAACAATCCTTCCATTCCTTGACGACTAATACATAGATGACAGTGTTTTTTTTATCATTTCCCTCTTTGCTAGCAGTAAGGTTATTTTTACTCACTTTCTACAGACATCACATAAACATTTTATTATCCTTAAAAGAAAAAGAAAGGGAACAGGCAAGGTGACATATGCAATGCTTGGATGGAAGGCTGTTTACCGTAAGTAATCTTGAATAGCCTGTAACAATCACAGCGGGTAGCCAAAGTCATGCCCTACAGATCTTGTTGCACTACATCTTCCATCAGCCCCATCCAGTATAGTCAAAGGTGAGAGATGATGGGAGCTGAAGTCCACAATGTCTAGATGGCACCATATTGGCTACCACTGTTCATTCATAAGGAGTCGGTTGAGGTGTTAGCCTGTATATCTGTGAAAAAGGACCATAGCTCAGTGGCAAAAGATCTGCTTTGCAGGCCGAAGGTTCATTCCATGGCATTTGTAATACAGTAAATAAAAAAAAGCTCAATGACTCTTGGGTTGTCCTGGTTGAAATATGGCAACCCTAAAATAAAGTACTTAACTAACTGACCAATTGCATTGCAGATAAATCTGTTCTGCCCCCCCCAACATAAAGCCTGCCCCCCTAAAATAAATCCTGGATCCACCCATGCCTTGTTCTACTTCATAACAGAATGCCAGAGAGAAGGTCTAAGGGCAGAATGGAACATGAAACACAAGGTAGATAAACTGTTAAAAATATCAACCTTTTGTTTGACTAGACTTGTCACATTGGCCACACGCACAAGACTCTGGCTTCTGTGCTCCCCCTTCACATATCCCCTTGTGATGGAAAGGACTTCAGAAGCTTTTAGTTTTATTAAATGCTGTCTAAAGTCCTCTCCAGGCAATGTGGAAGGTAGGAATGTGCAAGTCCCAGTCCTCCTTGGGCTTTTCCCAGCTCAAGAATGTACTGCCCAACTATGGTTTAGTGAACCCCCCCCCCAGATATTTTGGAATACAACTCCCATCAGCCCCAACCAGCATAGCCAATGATCAAGGGTGATGGGAGTTGTAGTCCAAAATGTATGAAGTGCACCAGGTTGGGACACACACAAAAACAATCCACTTGTACTGGGACCTGCGCCTAGAAACGTGACACAAAAGCAAGCGTGGATTAGCCCTAAATGTGCCCCCAAATAAAAAGCTAAGCCAGCTTTTCACAGGATAACAAATAAAGAAAACAGGTGGACAATTTTTGGGACACTGAAACAGAATACAAAAGTGCCCTGGGACTTGCATTAAAAGTTTGTACCAAAACCATGCAGCAATAACTTCATTTACTGACCCTTTTCTGTACATCTGGACTTTAAAAAAAAGAAATTAATATTAATATGAAAAAGGAAAAGAACATGAAGGTCCACTAAGCTGAATTTGAGAAGGAACTGAAATAGAGATGCAATTCAGCTCTGAAATGTTTCTCCTTATTTGACTAAGATTCCAGGGGAAATCTTGGCCTCTTTCCCTGCAGATACATTTTCTGCTACTGCTGGAAGAGTAACAGAAAGGAAAGCTAGCTGTAAAATATTCAGTCCATCTGTTGTAAGATGGATAACAAAGTAAAGGAACCTCCTAAATCCTTGCTATGCCTTAGACTCATGGTGCAGATGCTCACCTGCCCAAGCTGTTCACAAGCACTTTGATACTCAGCTCGCTGGCAGAGGTCTTTCACCCGTTGGTACTTGGGCAGGAAATTTTCTTCTTGAGCATCCATTTTCTCATTCTCTCTCTTGTGTAACAGTTTCCTGAAAAGGGAAGAACATGCACAACTCTGTAAAGGCTGCATCCTCATCCAAGAAGTTGTTCACATAATCTTTGTTCATGAAGATTGAGCACCATCTCTACCATATTGCATGGAATAACGAGCGAGGAGCGATTGAGCGCTAGCCACGTGGCCATTCAACAAAAAGGTCCAGGGACATGGCAGCAAGGTTGGTTTCCAGGGCCCAGAGATCCCTGGCAGCAGGGAGGGAAGGATGGGGAGCCAGGAATTGGGCCCACCAGGACGTGCCTGGGCAGGATGGGGATCTCCATGGGAGCCGGCGCCTGTGGGGGGGAATCTAGTTCACACCCCCTTAAAATTGTGTTCCTGGGACCACAGCCCCCCTGTCCATGAGACAGTATAGGATACAATCCAATCTCTGAAGCTTTACCAATCACACAAGGTATTTGCAAGATTAAAACGGATAGTTGGGACATCATGTTCTCTGCCTTAAGCTCCTTGGAAAAAAGGCAGGATATATAGGCAAGAAATATTTTTTTAAAAAATGCATTTACGTTAAGTAGGAAAGTAGACTGCCTATTTCATGTGTCTCTCATAGATTTTTACAGCAGTTCCAATGAAAATGAAAAATGCCAACAACAAAACATTGAAACTACTAATATGACTTTGCCTTTTTGATGAATTAAGTAATTTCACAAATGCAGCATGAAAAAGACTAATTAATGATCTTGCCAAGGAAAGTTGTATAGGTACAACTCTTCTTTTGCTGCAATGATTCCTTTAGGACAGGCTTCCTCAACCTGGGCCCTCCAGATGTTTTTGGCCTACAACTCCCATGATCCCTAGCTAGCAGGAGCAGTGGTCAGGGATGGTGGGAATTGTACTCTCAAAACATCTGGAGAGCCGAAGTTTAGGAAGCCTGATTTAGGAGGTCAGAACTCTCCAGAACAAAACACAGTCACCACCTATCACTTACCCTCTTTCCACCAAGAAGGAGTCCCTCCAGACCTTCATCTTCTTTTTCAAATGGAACCTGGAAAAAAAAAACACCTTAATTTGAAAGCTGAACTAGATCTCGGGGCCCTAACAGGCTTTGGCTTCTCCCTTGAAGATGTGTGATTAGAAAGCAAATGGCAAACATGCATTTTTCAGCCTCAGCTATGAGATGATATGGCAACATTTTTTTGTTCACTACGGCAAGGCCTGTATAAGTTCCACAGAATGGGATAGAAAAGTACCACTGACTCACAGGCCTGTTGCAGACATATTGTTTAATCACAATTGCTTAAAGTGCTTGGCGATGTGCAGGAAATGTTGGGCTCTGTTGAATGCATTCCCCATCTTTACCTATTGACCGGTCTTTCAGAATCCAGCAGCTTTAGAATGGATTTCCCATCCATGTCAGGTGGAATGTCCAGGCCAGCAATGTCTAGAATTGTAGGAGCAAGATCGATGTTCAATACAATGTGAGGATTCCTGAAAAGAAACATATTCACAAAACCTTTATCAAACATCTGCAACGGTAACCCCAACGTAAGACCACAGAAGACACAGAATACCTGAAAGGCACCCATGGGTTAACCTCAAATAGTTGGAAATAAAGCACAATTACACGTTGAAGCTGAATATGAGAAGCCATTTACAAGCTAAAGAAAGGTCAGGGGAGACTACCTCAGAAAGTGGTGGACTCTCCCTCACTGGAGGTTTTTAAGCAGAGTTTGGATGGCCATCAGTCAAGGATTCCTTAGCTGTGATTCCTGCGCTGCAGGGGGTTAGATGGGATGACCCCTTGGGGTCCCTTCCAACTCTACAATTCTATGAAAAAGAAGGAAGTGAAAAAGCTTGTGACCTAAACTTCTCCACCATTTTGAGAATCAATCCTTGTCTTGTAGTTCAGGTTTTACTGAAGAGGGAATCTTGCTCTGGCAGTTTTAGGAAACAGTGGGTTGTTCTAAGTTAATGGACACTGATAACTTGGTTTTATTAATTTCAATGGGTCTCCTCTGAGTAGGACTAGCACTGGATAACCCACTGTAAAGGGTAATATTGGCACTCACTGAAATGGGGTTGTGTAAGTAATAGCAGATACTGTACTATACTACACCTCTGGTCCTTCTACGCTAGTGCAATATTGTGTGTTCTCACTGCTTGCGGCTCTCCAGGGTCTCAGGGAGAGGCAGAGAGAGAAGCCATTCCCATCACCTACCACCTGATCCTTTCAACTGGAGACGCCAAAGATTGAACCCGAGAGCTCATGCATGCAAACAAAACATGTATCTCACCACTGAGCTATGGTACCATCCCTTGGAACAGGGAGTCTTTGGCTGTCCAGATGTGGCTGGGAGGCCAGCTCCCATCAGCTACAACCAGCATGACCAATGGTGAGGGATTATGGGAGCTGCAGTCCAACAAAATCTGGAGGGTCAAAGGTTCCCCATCTTTATTCAAAGAAATGGCGCATCCCACTACCCACTGGGGATAGATTTAGAAGACAGCTGAAGGGTAGATGGTAGCAAGGGGATGGTAACAGACATCAGGCAAGCAAAGGTGAAAACAACAACCGAACTAATAGTAAAGGAAGCTCATTTTGCAATAATGCTTAATACTCAGTATCCAGGAAATCAGATTTGCATAAATTTTAAAAGGAAATCCCCCTAGGGTGCAAATGAATAGAAGAGTCACACCCTGGAAAATTTCCCTTCTAGCACCAAACATCTGCAAGGTGGGCTTGGTGGTTGTGCTTATTCAGTTCTTAACAAATCACTAAGTTTGAGCATTCCTTAACACTCAGATAAGGCCATAGCTTCCTCATCAGTTTTCCCAAACCTGTGAGATCCACACTTTATCTCCTTGTCATTAAGGGTGGGGACTTAAGTGGATATTCCAGTCGTATGCTTACTTCATCATGGCATTCTGCACATGCACTTATAAACTCTCCTTAACATTACCTTCTGAACAATGGTAAAAGGTAAAGGTACCCCTGACTGTTAGGTCCAGTCACGGACGACTCTGGGGTTGCACGCTCATCTCGCTCTATAGGCCGAGGGAGCCGGCGTTTGTCCGCAGACAGCTTCCGGGTCATGTGACCAGAATGACTAAGCTGCTTCTGGCGAACCAGAGCAGTGCACGGAAACGCCGTTTACCTTCCTGCCGGAGCGGTACCTATTTATCTACTTGCACTTTGACGTGCTTTCGAGCTGCTAGGTGGGCAGGGGCTGGGACTGAACAACGGGAGCTCACCCCATCGCGGGGATTCGAACTGCCGAGCTTCTGATTGGCAAGCCCTAGGCTCTGTGTTTAGACCACAGCGCCACCTGCATCCCTGAGCAATGGTACTGCAGCCCAATTCCAGAACTAAGCATTCCAAGCCCCAATTAGGCCCTGCAGACTATATGCCTTAGAACTTGCTACCAGCCTGGTTCACACATTTGCTTCCGAATCAATTTCTGTCATGACATCTGAGAGAACATGCCGTGTCCCTGTAGTGTCACTCCAAAGCCAAGTGCCTCATACTCCCTTGAAAATTTAGCTTTGTCTCTGCATTGCTACCCCTCTCTGTGTGCGCTTCCCTAGGAGCTCAGAACTTCTGGATGCTTGTCCATCAGCTCTGGCCTGAGATATATGCAACCTATGTGAGTTTAGCTATACAGTGCCTTGGTTGTACTTTGGACACATGGCATTGGATCTAGAATGTAGGCTGACATGCCTGCTTGTTAATCAAGCACTTTTGCCGGTTGGGGATCTGAAGCAGTGTCAGTTCTTAACCCTGCCATAAACAGCATCATGGTTTGCTTTAAGGGGCAACTTCAAGCCCTCCTTCCCCACTTGCTGGTGTATTGAGAAGGCAGTGAAGAGTGTGTCTCATTCCAGAATGACTCTATCATACTACATTCCCACCAAACATGGTACCAACTTCCCACTTCTTCGTATCTCCAGCAGGTATTGCTTGCATTCCTATACATTTTTGAAAGTTTGTGAGGGGTGATGTGCCCACCTATAGAACATTTTTATCATATTTTCTTTAATCGAGTTACAAGTGGTGAAACTCCAATTCACTCTCCATAGGTTTTCCCTTCTTGTTAACATTATGTTGTGACCTATGTCCTGTGCCCAATGTGTCATTGTAGATTTAATTTGTTCTTCCATAACAGTCCAATCCAACAATATCCTATACGCTTTTCAGAGGGTTTTTGTTTTAGAGTTTACCACTTCTGATTGAAATTTAGATGATTCTTTCTCAAACCCTATTTTACTATCGGCTTTGTATCTCTCAAAAAGTTGGTAGTATGTGAACCAGTCATTTACTGTGTTTTTTAAATTTTCATATGATTTTAATTCTAATTTGTTATTTCTTTTCTCCACTAAATCTAGGTATGTCTACCTCATATATTAAACTCCAGTAGCTAATGAAGACAATTGCTTACATAAATGGACTTTTCCACGATATTCTAATTTTTCGAGCTTCACCTGTATTCCTCAAATCCATCCTGTAGGGTAGCTCAGTACTGTATTATCATAGCCATACTGCAAATAGGGGGAGGCAGAGGGATTGGGGTTGAAAGAACATGGGTGCCTTGTTTCAGGGCCACCTACTTGAGTTCACGGCAGAATCAAAGTTCAAAACCAGGGCCTGATTCATAGCCCAGTCCTTAAATCAATAACTGATGCTAGCTCCAATTAAGGTACTTACAAAAAACAATATAAGCAGAAGAACAAATGAAGAAACTAAGCCTTAAAAACAAAAAAACAAACAAAAATTAAATGGTTCTTTGAGGACAAGAACACACTTGCCATAAATTTACAAGGAGAAATTACAGTTCAAAGACGGAGCCATATGGATAGTTCTCTGCTTCTGCGCAGATTTCCAACTCAGAAACACAGCACAGCAAGGCAGCAGCATTCTAATTTGCAGCAATGAATGAGACCACTTGTGAATTACTGGATTTGAAAGCAAACAAACAATGACAAGAACTGAAGATAATACATTTGTTCATCTGCTTGACAAGTGCAGCTTAATTTTAATTACTAGTTAATGCAGTGTAGCGCATCAGGGTAAAAGTAATGAACCTATGGTAATGAGACCTCACTACAGCAACTGCTA
Organism: Lacerta agilis; assembly: GCF_009819535.1. Lineage (NCBI taxonomy): Eukaryota > Metazoa > Chordata > Lepidosauria > Squamata > Lacertidae > Lacerta > Lacerta agilis. The sequence goes on from NC_046317.1 coordinate 75,203,906, forward strand.
TTAAATCAGGGTTGATAAGCGGGGACAGCCAATGATTAGTTTATATGAAAAATAGAAGGTGCAGCTCACATTAGCAAAGCTAATACTGAAGTGGGCGTTTCCCTCCTTATGGAAACAGAAATGCCATGTTTGCATCAATTTTACAGTTCATACATCACCTTTTGGAGTGTGCATGAACCAGTTTCTCTACGGGGATGAGCTCTGACTTACTGAGTCTTTAGAAATCGGTTTTTGACACTCAGAAGGCCCTGAAAGAGGCAGCTCCTGCACAGCATAATTTGCTGGTGATTTAAAATGATAGGGTGTTTTAGGATCTAAAAAGAAGCTACAAAGAAACAGGTTGCTTTCACGGCTAGGGGCAGTGCTTTTTTCAGGGTGTGTGTGCAGGGGTACACATAATATTTTGTGAATCTAAGTTTAGCCTCATTGAGGGGCAGTACTTCAATATGGGTAGGAAAATGAGAGTACCCCTAAAAAAAGCACTGGTTAGGGGCATGCCAAGATGGCAACTCCCTGTGTTTTTGCATGGTGCTTGAGCATTAAACTGAAATGGAAGAATTACAAGAAACTGAGCGACCACAAAAGTGGGTGCAACTCTAGCCAGGAGGGGCTGCAGCTCAGTGGAAGAGCACCTGCTTTGTGTACAAAAGGACCCAGTTATCCGTCCCCGATGTCTCTAGGTAGGGCTAGGAAAGACTTTGGCCCGAAACCCTGGTCAACCACTGCCACTCGGTGTCAACCATACAGAAACAGGTGAACCAATGATCTGACTTGATATAAGGCAGTTTCCTATGTTCCTGTGCATAGCTCACTGTAGACAGGGAAGGGTGTGAAACCACAGGGTAGGGTGAGTTGTGAGAGACAAGAGCTGCTTGGATATATATATATATGCACATCCTTCTAACCTACTGTGTGCTTTGCAAAAGATGACAAAATTGTCCTGGGAAGCCTACAGGCAGCGGCTGATTTATGGCAGCGCAACTGGTTCTGCCACACTGGGTGCCAAGCCCAGGGGGCGCTACAGGGTGTCGCAACTATGGCATAGTGAGTTGAGCAAAATGCAAGGCGAGAGGTGCAGGGTGCAGAGGGCGTTGTTGAAATTTGAAAGAGCAAAATTTGCCCCTGATATAGGTAGGGAAATCTCAGTTCTCACTGCAATAATCATATAATCGTTGAAATATATCATTGCAGACCATCTCCTTATAGTACAGAGTTTATAACATCACCTGATTCTTCAGGTTGCCCATGTAGGGTTTTCTTTTAGCTGTCCTGCTGCACTGGAAATACCAGTGGTTTTTTTTTCCCAGAATGAAAGAATTCTTCCCTTTTTTCTGCTTCGACTGTTGAGATTCATTTAAATTCAAAACCCAGTGAATATTCTTTTTTATTATTTTAAAATGGGATTGTTGTTGCTTTGCTATGTTCTCAAAATTGTTGTTGGCTTGCATTACTTTTTCTATATTAAAAGGAGGAAAGTATTATGGGTGGAAAAGTACAAGAACTAATTATGCTAATATAAACATACTGGTATACATTAAAGCACACATATTGTGGCACTGTGTCCAAAACAATTGCTTTGGTGCAAATATTTGCTATTAAAATAATTACTTAGAAGGTATATTTACATAATTTCTTAGCTGATCAAAGTTACAATTTTAATTAACAGTCACACTCTGTACTCTTGTCTGTCACTGACAAAGGGTAAACCAAGGAGATGAGTCATCTTTTTTGTTTTTTCCCCTTTTCTTTTTTTGCAAGGGAAGAGGAACATATAGAAAATATTGCATTCATTTCCTTAACAGTGATTCCATTGTATTGTTTAATTAACTTCTAATGACAGCTATGCACTTAGGGTGTGAACATTACACAATATTATTTGGAAGCCTCAGACTGCACCGTCAAACTTCAACACAAGCAAATGACTTCACATTTCTTCAGAAAATCATACAGAATCTCACACGAGTCTGAATTCCCCCTTTCTCAGTGCAAGAGGTAGCATGTATGTGGGCTGTCTAGTCAGCGGTTCAGCTCCTGCCAACCTAGCAGTTTGAAAGCACGTCAAGTGCAAGTAGATAAATAGGTACCGCTCTGGCGGGAAAGGAAACGGTGTTTCCGTGTGCTGCTCTGGTTCGCCAGAAGCGGCTTAGTCATGCTGGCCACATGACCCGGAAGCTGTATGCCGGCTCCCTTGGCCAGTAAAGCGAGATGAGCGCCATAACCCCTGAGTCGTCCGCGACTGGACCCAACGGTCGGGGTCCCTTTACCTTTACCTTTACCTTTACCCTTGATACAGATAATTCCATTGAAATGGAAATACTTTGGGTGCTACGCATCCATGAGCAGAACAGACTTCCACTCCTACAACAGGACTTCCCCTTCCTTTCCTCTCTCTTGTCCCCTCCACCCAAAAGCTGCTCTGAATTTGGAGCAGGGGGGCTGCAGAGGAAGGCCTCACTGCATGATTGAAGACTGCTTGGGCAATGTTAGATATCACACTTTAACAGCACATAATTGTATGCAGGAATAAAAATTGATCCTGAAAATTTGCTCTTCATCCTGCACTAAAATAAAGTTTCATGGAAAGAGGATCACAGCTGGTTATGAGAAATCAAGTCCTTTCCCCCAAAGAGATGAGCAAAACCTTGGAGAAACATACTTTGCTCCGTAAATGTTTTGCAGAAAGATGATCCCTGTCTCTTCCCTAGTTTTATTTTTGGCTTTCTTCCTTATTGTTAAGAAAAAGACATTTAAGACTTTGCATTTAAAATTATCTGTAAACAGATGTGCAGAGGGTGGCAAGGAGAAAAAAGATTGATGAGATTTACTGTTGAAACTAAGCCAACTCCAGAGCACCTTAGAAAAGGCCATACAGAACCAACCAGAGCAGGATTCTCTTACTGTATATTCTGGCGTATAAGACTACTTATTACCGGCAATCAAGGAAAATCTTCTTAAAAGTCGGGGGTCGTCTTATACGCCAGGTGGAGAATCTGCAGTCAAGTATATCTCAAACTCTATATTTTAACCGGAAAAGTTGGGGGTTGTCTTATACGCCCAGTCGTCTTATACGCCGGAGAATACGGTAATTACTCCAATGCCACAAAGCCCCATGAACTTACAAGGATCCAGCCTCCACATTTGGACCGCGGATGTAGAAGGGGACTCTGATGTCAAATTCATACGGCATGGATTTTCCTTTCACCAGCCCAAATTGCCCTATATGATAGCCGTGGTCTGCCGTATATATTACATATGTGTTATCCAGTTCGCCTGTTTCAACCAATGCATTGTAAATCTGAAACGAAACAGAAGCATAACATTTTGGATTGAACAAAACAGTATGGTATTACACAATAATCTTGTATAAAGAAACAAGGGCAGTGAAAAGTTTGGTGAATGTATAGAAGTTATATTGGCTTTTTGTGCAAGCTGCTCCCTTTCAGCTGAAGAGAATTGGGGTGGGTAATAAAAATAAATAAAAACAAACATGAAACTATTGGGGTCCTATTGAGACAGCGACTGCAATTGCTTTTTTAAAAAGGCAACATGAATGATCTGAAATCAAATTATGAAACTGCAATGAGTCACAATTCTTTACATATAGTTTGGCCATATTTGCAAGTTACATTAAGTCATAAACCATTGTTTACTGGGCATGAGCAGCTGCTTTGCTCTTCCCCACTCCTCCTGGCTTGCATCAGGAGAAAACAAAACAATACCTGGGCTTAGCTTTACATCAAAACTAGGCATCATGATTTGTTTTGCTCTCAGCAAACCATGAGCAGTTAAGGCAATACCCACAGTAGAAGTAAAGGGTTTAAGCCACCCCATCTGTGGCCCCGAATTTTATGGAATTTTGTGTTAACACATCTTCCTCCCAAGTTGCATTCCTTCAAATACTGTCTGTCTATGGGAAATAGAGAGGGGAAACCGAGACGTATTATGATGACCCAGATACCTCCTTGTTTGTTTTAGAAAAGCAGGTCAAGCCACAACTATTTTTGGAATGCACTTGTGACAAAGCATAAGGTTAGGCTTGACTAGCGGAATGCATTTTAAAATTCATTGAGCCTCTTCATAATTACAATTTCAATCCCAGCTTGCTGACTTGAAGTTAAAAATAAAGCAAGCCATCAATTTGAGCAAGCTGCAACACTGATGGCAAACCTCTCCAAGTGTATGTAGTAGCACTTGAGAGAGATTATATCTTCCCCGAGCAAACCACCAATCAGCAGTAATAGTAATCACCATAATCACAAACAGGCTGATGCAGGGCCTACATGTAATCTTAACCTTGTCTTCTCAGGGTGCCTGCATTATACTTAAATCACAAACAAAATGCAGGAATGCTGGGAGATAAGCAGCAATAAATTCTTTTGCCTCCATGTTAGACTGGCAGCTTTGCAGGCTTGAAAACAAGCCCATCAATTTTCACAGAAGGTGCCAGTCTGGATGAATATTGCCAGAGCACAGAAGCACAACTAGCCGGCCCACCCTTGAGGCAAAGTGAGACGATCACCTCAGGCGGCAGAATCCACAGGGGCAGCAGATCCCAATGTTGGTCTTTATTCCCTCCCTTGTTCCCGATGTAGATCTTCCCTCACTCCTTATTCCCTGGTGTGGAGGAGGGCCCCATTTTGGGGTCTGCCTGAGGTGCCAAAATGTCTTGGCCCAGCCCTGATGGAATGGTTCATTTTACTTTGTTCTAATATCACAGGATTAAGTTCAAACAATATGCCAATAAGAGGTGTGTTATAGAAGATAACTGGACCTATGAAGCAACCAGATGGTGGATCATAGCAGGCTTCGTTATGACAAGCCAGACCATTGGTCAATCAAGCTCAGTACTGTCTAAAATACTATTTCCTGTAAATAGTGCTGTCTACAGGAACCCTCTAGTGTTTACAAACGGGTGTCTTTCCCCATGGCAATGACAGGGAATAAATCTGGGACCTTTCTCACACAAAGCTTTGGATCCTCCTCCAAATCTGCAGCAGGCAGAGTCCTTCCTTCAACCCATGCTCCTTTTAACTGCACATAGCAGTGACTGAACCTGAGACCACATGTGGTCTATCACAGAGCTATTTTAAAAAGTTTGCCCCATAAAAATTGTGCCAAGTTTGCCATATATTCTTGCAGACTATGGATACTGCTTGGCTCAGTTGTCATCGTTGGACCATCACCCACAAAAAGGGGGATTTGAGTCCATTTATTTTACATTCATTTACTACTCAAGAAACTTATGGCTGACATGGGCATCAAGCCTAAGCATTGTCTGCACATTTCTGGCACATCACACTGGCATATTAAGTACATATTACTTAACAGAGAACTACTGAAGACAGAAAGCAAGGCTTTTGGTACAATTTCCCCTTTATGCACTGTTTGCAACTACAGCAGGCAACTTAGGGTGTTTTGCTATTTGGAATATTTTATAGCACTATCATTATACCTGCCCTGAACCACAAGACCACCTCTTTCCCTGCAGACCCTCTTGGGTGTCACAATCAGCAAGGGGGCCCTCTTGGTAGTTCTGCTACCCTCAGTGGCTTGGTGGGGGGCATGACCCAGGAAACGCCATTCTCGGAGGCAGCCCCCAAATTATGGAATTTCTTCCACACAAAGGTGCACCCGGCACCTTCACTGCACAGCTGAAGATGCACCTTTGAAATCTGAGATACATTGGGACCCACTCTACTTGAGATTCTAATTTGTTCTAAGCCAGTGCCAAAAAAGCAGCGTAAAAAAACACATTAAAAAACACACCTAGATAAATAATGTTAAAATAACTTAGTACAATTTACAGTCAGAAGAATAGGGTGAGTCCTAAGGTGTAAAAAGAGGCTAAAGAGTTGCATCTTCAACACATGATGAAAGCTATACAATGAAAATGCCAAACACACCTCTGTGGGGAGGGAACTCCACAGCTAAGGCAATGTCAGAGTATGCCCTCTCCTGAGTTTCCACTCCTGAACTTTCAAGGGAGACAAAACTACCTACCAAATGGGTTACTTCTTAACACCCAAGAAGAGAAGTTGGGAAGGAGACTTGGTGCTGCCATTTCTGCCCAGAGCAATTCAAACCTTATAAACCAAATGGGGAAGTTGAGGCCCTGTGATGAAGTGCATCTGTGCTTATATTGGCCACACTTAAACTCATGTTTTGGATAGGATAGCAAAGTAGGGTGTGTATGCAGGACTTGGGGAACGGGACAATAAATCAGGCTCCCTCAACCTCGGCCCTCCAGATGTTTTTGTAGCCTCAAAACATCTGGAGGGCTGAGGTTGAGGAAGCCTGCAATAAATCTTACCGCCTCCATAGAGTCATCCACAGACATGAGAGTCTGAAGGCGCTTCTGCTGTAGCATATTGGTGAATTCCATGTGAATAGGTTTCATGGGGCCAGTATACCTCATTATCCAGTGCTTGTCTGGGTTCGGAGCATAATTGTAACTGGGTGTGCTAGAGAGAAAGAGAGAGAAAATCAATTAACTTTCAGTAAAATAAACATGGCATGCCACCCATCCTAAAATGTGTATGCTGAGTTCCTGCACAAGTTCCACACAAACGTAGGGCAGGGTTCATCTAACCAGTCCCATTAGCAGAAGACCCATGCAAGGACTTCCATTTGTACAATGGGACTTCCCCTGTCTCCTCCCCTTGCACCCCCCAAAAATGGCTCTGGAGGTTGGAAGAACCCCCAGAATGGCGTGTGAGGGAGAGGAGAAGGGTATCGCTCCATCTGGTAAGCTGGAATGCTTGCACAGATGGGACTGGAAGAACACGATGTTGAATTCTATCAATTGCATTGAGCATTCTGTCCTGACAATTTCAGCATCCTGAGAACAACAGCTTCCACTTTCAAAAGTAGGTTTGGGGGGCTTCTGTATACTTAGCCTTGAGTACAGGAAAGTTTTAGAAGCCAGTAGGCAAATCTTAAAAGATGCTCCCTCTCCATCCACAGCTTTTTACACTGTATGCCATACTGTTCCTAAGGGTGCCCCCAACCTTTGGGGAGCCCAAGTGACTGCAGAGTGAAGGCAATAAGGCCTTGTTTTGTGAATGGAATTCTGAATGGAAGAAGTTAGGGTCCAAGCTAACGAGCCCAGCTGTTATCTTGCCACACCCAAGTTAATGCAAATACAGTTAATTCCCTGAAAATGGATGTGCAAATGAACCTTACCATGGTGGCTTCCACTATCTTTAAGTATGTTTGAGGCAAACAGGGGTGGCAATTTTCCCTGTTGGGAATAACTCTCTATGGTAGGATTACATTCTCCGTGGTAGACAGCGAAACATTATAAATCTCTTTTATGATTTATCTGAAAGCTGGGAACGGGAAAATTGCTCTGCTCAAACTGAAGCCTATTGAAATAGCAAGTATCATTCAGAGTAAATGAGAATATATTTCAACTGTAGCAGCTTAGCATTAGGGCAGCTAACATTCTAACTGGGGAGCACGAGAATGACATAGCTATTCCAATTTCATTCTGCACGGATGATTGTGGCTCACGCAGGTTCCTTAACAATAACTATCCAGATTGCTGGAGAGTCTCTACTATGTTATTTAGCATCTGTGGTGAATTTAAGCTTGACTACCTGAGCATTTAGCAGGAAACTATGGGCATTAAAATGCTTATTATAACTTCAGTCCAATAGCCAGCTTTTAAAATGATGTTCTACTCTATACGAGTCTTTAAAAAAGAAGAAGCAAGAAGCTGGATGGTGCTATTACAATTTCCCCTGCTTGAACAAGTAGCCTTGAGGTAGGGATCTTCCCATCCCAGGAGCTGTAAAAGGGAATTCCCACCCCACCTGACAACAGCAAAAAGCTAGAGCAACTGAAACAGCAAACTAGCTCGAGACTCTGGTTCTGCAGAATCTTGGGAGATTGGTCTGGTCAGATAGGCAAGGGCTTTGGGCTTCAAACTGGGGGTCCCTTGACCAGAGAATGGGTCCTACATCCTAGTGAGCTACACAACTCCTACTGTAACTCAGACCTCAAAGCCTTCTTTAGGTGCAAAGGGGGAATAGGCATGTGCATCATTGGCACCAGTCACTGGCAACCAGACTTCAGCCTCTGGATTGGCAGGGTCTAGTGTAAATACCTGGCCTTCTGCCCTTGCCTAGTCAACAAAGCAAGGGCTTCTGTATTTTAGGCTCCAGTTTCCACGGGTTTTTTTATTATTATTAATCAGCAGAGTTTTACAGTGGTGCTGTATTGATGGCCTTGGGAAGTTAGCTTGAGCAGTATCATCCATAATTAGGCACGCATATTTAGCATGTACTTGTGGGTCTGTACAGAATGAAGCTGGCAGGTGAACATGCTGTGAGAGGGGAGCAGAACTCCTATCATAACACTGCGCTCTTACTGTAACATTACTCATATTCAGGGTTGCCCCATGTGCTGTGTGTGTGTGTGTGTGTGTGTGTGTGTGAAAGACATACTAAAGTGAATTGCATTGATATCAAGGCTGCAGTCCAAAAAGCGCTTTGTGATGGGGAAGAGAGTATTCTTCTTTCAGGGAGGAGAGGTTGCTGCTTATTCTCTCCACATTGTTAATGTTCTCTCTGATTTCAGAATGTTATTGTGGCTGGATAATGACATTGCCGCTTTGAAAACGCTGATGGTTATGGAAACTGTTGCTATGTAATGCCCTGAACGAATCTAAAATGCTTGGCAAATTCCTTTTCCAGTATGCTTTGTGATTTCCTGGCTCATCTGAAACCTCCTGCTGCTTAATCCACTCGAAGTCCACGATCTTCTTTGATTACTACAAACGTAACCCTCTTATACTTAACAGATTTGTCCGTCTTATGGCCAAATACACAAAGCACAACAATTCTGGAAACTGAACAAAAATAACCACTTCAAATTCATTCAGAAGTTGGAGGTGGGGGCTGCACTACAAATCCTGATTGTATTTGACCTTGGAAAAAGAGAGAGAGAGAGAATAAAATGCTTACAGAGACAACAGTAGTGGTTGTCTCTGGGGGGGAAAACCCACTATTCAACAATCATGGATAAATGCCTATTAAGCAGCCGAAGCAAAGAATGATACATGTCCGCGATATGAACCTGCAGGTATAAAATAAAATGCAAGCCTATTTTTTAATATCCAAAAGTGATTGTTTTGCATATGCTGGAGCAGACTCAGGATTACTTACTGAAAACTATTTCCTCTCTCATACCAAAGTCAAATTTTTCAGTGACCCCTATTGGGTCTATATTGGCATTTCTATTCTGCATTTGCAGAGCATTTATTGCCTGCCTTTTGATTTAAAATCCTCCGCACACACACACAGACAACCCAGGGAGGGGATTCCACAGTTTGGGTGCCACTGCAAGAAGGCTCTGTCCAGAGCCGTCTCATCCATTGGGGCTGGTGGCGCGGCGCACCAGGGCGCAATGGCCTGGAGGGCGCCTCCGCCCTCCAGCCCCGCTGGCAGCGCCTGCCGGCAGCGCCCTCCGACTGCCCAGCAGAGCAAGGGAGCTGGCCAGCCACGCCACGCCCTCCAGCTGCCCGGCGCAGCGCGAGCTGCCTGGCTGCGCTGCGCCATTCGGCTGCCCCGCGGAGCGCGGGAGCGCGAGCCGGCCACCCTCGTCTCCCGTCCCGGAAGCGCTGGAAGGGCAGAGCACAGGAGCGCGGCAGAGTGCGGGAGCAGAGCTGGCCAGCCGCGCCGCACCCTCCAGCTGCCCAGCGCAGCGCGAGCTGCCTGGCTGCGCTGCGCCATCCGGCTGCCCCGCGGAGCGCGGGAGCGCGAGCCGGCCACCCTCGCCTCCCTTCCCGGAAGCGCTGGAAGGGCGCGCAGAGCCCCGTGCCGCTCCAGCGCCACGCCCCTCATCCCCCGCTCGTCCACCCCCCTCCCAAGGGGCGGCAAGCGCGGGAGGGAGGCGGCGGAGAGGCGGCATGGTGGGGGCGCCGGCGGGATAGCCGCGCCAGGGCGGCTGATCTTCTTAAGACGGCTCTGGCTCTGTCCCACATCCCCACTCCCTGGATTTCTTCAGACAGCAGAGGCACACAGAGCAGTGCATTAAAAGAAGCTCTTAACATACAAGCTAAGTTAGTGTTGCATATCATCAACATACAACTAAGTTTAAAGGAGCAGAAAGACCTTGTGGAGGGCAAGATTAGGTAATAAGAGAAGAAGAAGAAGAAGAAGAAGAAGAAGAAGAAGAAGAAGAAGAAGAAGAAGAGTTAGGATTTGATATCCCGCTTTATCACTACCCAAAGGAGTCTCAAAGCGGCTAACATTCTCCTTTCCCTTCCTCCCCCACAACAGACACTCTGTGAGGTGAGTGGGGCTGAGAGACTTCAAAGAAGTGTGACTAGCCCAAGGTCACCCAGCAGCTGCATGCGGAGGAGCAGAGACGCAAACCTGGTTCACCAGATTACGAGTCTACCTCTCTTAACCACTACACCACACTGGCATGTGGCTGCCACTGCAAGGGACAACTCAATGTCTGCTCGTCCTCTTCTCCCTGGTACAACATGTAGAGAAATGAAATGTACAGAGGAGGTCATAACCTGACCACATCCTCTTACACACCTTCAGTAAGGGGCACCCAATGAAGTCAAGTGAAGGAAAGGGGTGATATGATTCCACACCACTCATTTTGGTTTTTCTGTGTTAGCAGGGTACAGAGGAGAAGAGATGTGGGATTGCATCAAGAAACCTAGACTAAAAGGGTGCAGTTATTGTGCAACCACATGTCCCTAGTTTTCAGGGTTCTGGAGAAAAGCTTAAACATGTGAAAGTAAAGCACCTGACGGACTAATCTTATGTGCATCTGCTCAAAAATAAGTCCCACTGAGTTCACACGAACCCAGGTAATTGTGCATAGGATCTGAGTGTGCGCCTCATCCCTAATCTCAAACTCAGACCTCATCGTATTTATTTACCCAAGTTCTATTCTCTCTTTTCCCCTTACTCTCTTTACAAAGCCTCTCCCAAAAAGGAATAAATTTGCATAAATTGCAAATGGAAAATGATGGGACTGTTCGTTTTATTGTGTAGGTTTCTACAAGTTATAAATTGAGAAGCGCCAAGCTGTTCCATTTCTGCTACCTGCGATAAACTTATGCCAAAGCACAAATGATCCAGAAATGATTCCCCAGGAATGCTATGCCTTTGCTTGGAAATGCAGATAATTGGTTTGGTGCTTTGTTGCCTTTTCCTTACATGTGCTGAGAAGCATTGGGAAAGAGATGGGAATACTGAGGGGCCGAGTCTTCGGGACCGTGAGGAGCTGCATGGCTGAGAACCATCAAAACCGGCCTGTGAGGATACATCTTCTTTGAGATTCGGAAGAAGCTAATACTGTCATTGGTGATCAGGTCAGTCAGATAATCCTGAAAAGGGTGAGGAAGAGAAGAAAAATCAGCAAAATGACATCAAAAGTAATCGATGAGCCTGGAGGGGACACTGCAATCATTTTAGAGGTGGGAGGAGAAATCCTGATTTATTCGCTTTTGTAGTAATTGCAAATGTAAAGGGCTGGTATGTTTTTAAATATGGTTTTTAAATTTGTTTTTTACAATTCCCTATAATGTTACCGAGCTCACATCCACACCATACTTTTAAAGCATTTCAATTCCACTATAAGAGTCAAGGTAAAGGTAAAGGTAAAGGGACCCTTGACCATTAGGTCCAGTTGCGGATGACTCTGGGGTTGCGGCACTCATCTCACGTTACTTGCCAAGGGAGCCGGAGTACAGCTTCCGGGTCATGTGGCCAGCATGACAAAGCTGCTTCTGGCGAACCAGAGTAGCACACACAAACGCCGTCTACCTTCCCGCCAGAGCAGTACCTATTTATCTACTTGCACTTTTGACGTGCTTTCGAACTGCTAGGTGGGCAGGAGCTGGGACCGAGCAACGGGAGCTCATCCCATTTCGGGGATTCGAATCGCTGACCTTCTGATCAGCAAGCCCTAGGCTCTGTGGTTTAACCCACAACGCCACCCGCGTCCCCATAAGAGTCAAGACTTCCCCCTAAAAAAGAATCAGACAGCTATGTCCTTCCAGAACTTTGCTGCTCCCCAACTCCCAGCACCAGTGCTGGATTTACGTATACCATATTTTCCGGCGTATAAGACGACTGGGCGTATAAGACGACCCCCAACTTTTCCAGTTAAGATATAGAGTTTGAGATATACTCGACCGCAGATTCTCCACCCAGCGTATAAGACGACCCCCGACTTTTGAGAAGATTTTCCTGTATTAAAAAGTAGTCTTATACGCCAGTATATACTGTAAACTAAACAAGCTATAGCTTAGGGCCCCACTCTCTTGGGCACCCCCCCCCCAAATTATGAGTTTTTGTAAATTGTGTGTCTAAAGGAACTTTTGTTATGGCCAAATGCCAATGTGTTTGCATTATTAAGTTTGTTATGAATAAAAAATCATTCTAAGTTTAATAATTATTTCACTATTAATATACTTCTTAATTGTATTTCAGTTCAACAATTACTTTGACAAAATACATATTTTGTTATGTGCAAATAGCTTTAGATACCTATTAGGTCCATAAATTACCATATAGTATATATCCAACACAAAAAACAGCAACAATTTGTTGTTGACAAAGTACAGCTGGACATATAAAGGGCCCCATTACCTCCAGTAGCTTAAAAGGTAAAGGGACCCCTGACCATTAGGTCCAGTCACTGACGACTCTGGGGTTACAGCACTCATCTTGCTTGACTGGCCGAGGGATCTGGCGTACAGCTTCCAGGTCATGTGGCCAGCATGACTAAGCCGCTTCTGGTGAACCAGAGCAGTGCACGGAAACACCATTTACTTTCCCTCCGGAGCGGTACCTATTTATCTACCTGCACTTTGACGTGCTTTCGAACTGCTAGGTTGGCAGGAGCAGGGACCGAACAACGGGAGCTCACCCCGTCACGGGGATTCGAACCTCCGACCTTCTGATCGGCAAGCCCTAGGCTCTGTGGTTTAACCCACAACCTCATCAAACCTAAATCTGACCCTGCCCAGCACCCAGCTGAGGTGGTCACCTCACTCTGCCTAATGGGAGGGCCAGCCTTACTGTTACTTGTTGAGTCCTGAATTGAATCAAACTAATATGAGACTTGTGTGTGTGTGTGTGTGTGTGTGTGTGTGTGATATGGAACCAGTCTTTTTAAATGTAAGGGTAATAAAATTCTGGAGAGACTTGCTTGACAGAGACGGTCAGTGAACACGAATGTTGCATTATATTTTGATTACACGTCACTTGGCACTCAAGACATCTGAGATTACAAAAAGGGCAACCAATGGGTTGCTAATTCTGGTGCCAGCAGGGAAGTTATTTTTGGAAACAGAAATATACATGCTGCTATCAAAACGAAGGATCATTAAACTAATCTCTCAGAAGTCATGTTATTGCACAGGTGGTGGGAAATATACTTAATGAAAAGATGTATTGGGAGAAGATAGCAAGGGGGTTCCACTTTCGGACACTTAGTCACATCAAGCATGGTGCTGATACAGATACTTTTTGTTATTATGCACAGCAATTTAACCACGCAGCTGCTGAAAGTCCAATTAGATGCACAAAACTTTTGGTCTGAGTATGTGCCTCATTCCTATCCTACCACCTAATCTCAAACTCAGACCTCATCGTATTTATTTACCTGCTGTAAAAAAAAAAAAACATTTTTTGGAAGGATTTCCATTTTACAGATGGACAACACAAGGCTCAGAGATAGTCATATACTGTGCCTTTGTGAGAAGGAATGTGGGAAGAGGAAATGCTAGATCCTGAATTCTGTCTCTTTGTCACACTCTGCTGTGATGTGACTGAAAAATCTTTAAAATGAATTATGCATTAAAAGGCAGTTGCCTTGCCCTTAATCAGATATTTTAGATTCAGAAGCATACCTTTTAACAACCCTTATTTAAATTCAAGTTTAGTAACTGCTTTAGTTCTGACTAGTTGGATAAAAAGTGGGTGTCAAATATCTTTATTCCGCTATATCCTTTTCTGTTAATAATGGAAGGTAACCCTATAGGAATATTTTTTTAAAAAAATCAGGTGTTTTTAAAGTTACCATTCTTTTCCCCCAACCCACCCACCCAACATATTTTTAATTAGAATAACACAACTTGAACTTCTGATCTCCTTTTCATAACACTGCAGACAAACACTGAGTTTGTGGACTACTGACAGATTTAGGACTCCCTCAAAATCTGCACACCACCACCATGGAAACAGCAATTTTGCAATAAAGAGAATTAATCACATGCATGCAGCAGATCGAGAGTATGTCTCTCTGTGTTAATTAAAGCAGGGAACACCAGTCAATAGAACATGAGTCAAACTACGATCAAATCCATTTCCCAGCTGGTAGGACATACTAAAGTGCTTACCGGCTTAAGAACTGCTTGCTGTCACTAAATAAATTTTAAATTATACATCCCTCCAGAAGTAAAACGATAATGTGCAGTCTAAGGGAGCAGGTTTATGGATTGCAGTTTATATTACCAGCAGTAGCTTTCAAATATGAAACAAATACTTTAATTAGACTGAAATCATAAAGCATCCGTATTGTTCCCACAGTTGTGGCCAGGGGAGGGAAATGAAAATAAACCAGTAAGACCTACCCTAGAGTAGTCAAATCCGTGTTTTTCCTTCACTCCATTTCTACAGAGCGTGTAGTTGTAAAAACGAGAATTCTTGAGCAATCCAACCCATTCTTTCCAGCCAGGAGGCACATAGGAACCATTATATTCATTCAGGTATTTCCCAAAGAAAGCTGGAAGCAAAAAGGGTGAGAGGAGACATTGTGAGGAGACATCAATACATAAATGTATTGGAGATAATCATGCTATAGTATAGAGCTCTTTAGTTTTCAGTTCTTGCAGACAAAGTGATCATATTTTCCCTATCCAATCATATTTTATTTTAATATTTTATTTTAAAGCAGATGCTTTAACACTTACTTAGCGCTAACAGAGCATTAAGCATAAAACAGAATCAGACTAAGAAGGGACTCAGAGCTTGCCCAGAAAATTTACAGCAAGGGCTGAAAATGGCCACTGGCTTGCTTACCCATAGCAAGTGATTAAGGATCCCCTCCTAGAAACTTTATTACCAAAAAAAGTTACATTTTTCGCCTTTCAGGTGATGATGGGCATGTAAATTGCATTCATTCTGTACAATCCTGTCTGTCACACAGCAAATGACTCATGACACCTTTTCAATGACCAGAGTCTCTTAGGACTCCAGATCTGAGTCAGTGGGGGAGTTGGATTAGGTGGAGGGGTCTCTGAGCCCAGATAAGGCAGCCTCCTGTTGGTGTGGCACTCTCCCTTCCAGCTACAGGATGTAGACTCTGAAGCAAGGTGCACCAGAAGTGGGGAGGGAGAGGGGCTGAGTCAGCCCAGGCCCAGACATTTCAGCAATTTCCACCCAGACACTTAGGGCTGAAACCCTAAGCAACAGCATCTGGCCTGATCATCCTGCCTCCCGACCTACTGATACTGCCAGAGAAGGTGGGTTAGGGCTGCTCCTTTAAATGTGAATGGACTCCTGGCAGCTATCTCATTCATGACTTGCCAACTGTGTTTGGCCAGATGCAGATCTGGTATGGTTACTACAATTGTACAAAAGAGGTGGGAATCCGAAAACCACTCTTGGTCCTCTTTGTGTATTCTTAGAGAGAAATGGGCTGCTCCAGAAAATTATGGGCAAGAGGTCACGAAATCAACACCATCCTGGGTTCAGAAATTGTTGAAGAGACTTTTGAAACCTGTTTTTTATTAGCTGCTTAATAAACCCATCTTAGCCAAGAGTGAGCAAGGAATGTACTAGCTTTTGCTCCACTATGTTTTATGTTACTATTTTATTGCTATAGTCTCTATAAAGATGCATGCAGGTGTAGCTAAAAACAAGGGCCTGCTAGACAGATAGATTGCCAAGCCTAGCTTCCCTTCATCTTCATGCCACATGTTCTTGCCTCCAGATATCCAAGCGCCAATTTCTTCCAGGGAGAAGGGTGTGTGCGCTTTGTGACGTCACAAGTGCGTCACCAAACAGCACTCTGCACCATTCTTGCTGCTTCAAAGCAGCAAAACTGGTTTCCTTCCACCTCAGTCCTCAAGAGATAGTAGATATGCACAACAATGTGCTGTTTATGCGCATTGTTTTTAAGGTATGATTAAATCTCTCTAATAAAATACTTCGGTTTTGTAATTGTATTGTGTTCAATGTCCCAGAGTGACTACAGCAGCTATCAGCTCTGACAGCTGCTTCTGCAGAAGAGCTTCCTTCCAACCCTCTCAGTGCTGCTCATTGGGGCCCTGGGTGCCCGAGCACCCACAAATTTCAATGCCAGGGCCATGTATGCTTCTTGGCACCCACGGCCATCGGCACCCACAGTCGTGGGGCCAAGCTGGCACTCCTTGTGCTGCTGCAGATCTCCTCATCCACTCCATGACAATGCTCAACTTCTTTTTCCAGCAGCAAAGAGGAAGAAGGAAACCAGCCAGCCAGCAAAGAGCTAATATCCATTAAAAAACCATGCAAGAATCCCAGTCACCTTGCACAGGCAGGCATAGGCGTTTTGCACAGGTACCTAACAGCTATTTTGTATCCAAGTTCATGCAAAGCCAGAAGAGTGCTAACAAATTCCAGTTCATCCCTCTGACCGTTAAAGTCACACTGCCTTTGCCTTTAATTAGGTCATCTGCATCAACCAGACTAAAACAACATGCAAAGTAAATGCCAAGGTGTTATGATGTCAAGCAGCGTTCACCTACCTGGTGCCCTACAGATGTTTAAGATGACAACATTCATCGGTCTCAGCCAGGGCTGATGGAAATTGCAGTCTAAAACATCTGGGGGGGCATCAGGTGGGTGAATACTGGAGTAAAACAATAAATGGACAGCCATGCTCTCCCAAGAAAGGACTGTGGAATCAAACACTTTCTCGGGTTACTCTGCTTCCTGAGGCACTTCCAATATTTAGAGAGTTAAGTGCAATCCACAGTAATGTGTGGGTAATTGAATAGTGGAGTAGATTTCTTCTCCTTGCCTCAGTATCTAGGGATGATGGATTGGGATATTGATCCTTATCCACAGTGAAAGGTTGGAACACAGCCATCTGAAGGTTTTCGTGCCTCGCCATTATATCACAACTAAACACAGCTGCATTTGGCACTATTCCTACTCCTCTCCTTGCCATTCATTTATTTATTTAACAAATGTATAAACCGCTTCAGAAGCCTGAAGCCATCAAAGCAGCGCGCAACAAGATTAAAAAAAAATGAGATAAAACACAAAACAAAAGTAACCATTCTAAAAACAATTAAAACCTTTCCTAGCAAAAACGAAAACCCAGTAAAACCATTTTTTACAGATGGAGAATTAATATTCCATAAATGACTGAGCTGCAACTCAAAGCTTCTGGCTGGAGCAGCCGCTGGGCACAGGAGAAGAGAACATCTCCAAATGGCAAAACAAAGCAATTCTTTTCAGCAGCATTTTAGCTCAAGTTAGCATGATGTCCCGTATACTGCCATTGCTTGTACAGGGTGTTGTTGTTGTTGTTTTCAAGTTTTAAAATACTAAGCAGATTTTGCACCTGGTGCCATGATACCATCCAAAACATCATTACATTTTTCACCTCTTGATAGGCTAGTCATGTAAAATTACATTTAGCTCTGCACGGAGGTCCACTAACATACTTTTCAGCTGACTACTGGCAGATGCCTTTTTAAATCTGGCAAAACACCCTCCCGATCTCTAGAGTATGGGTAGGCAAACTAAGGCACGGGGGCCGAATCCGGACCAATCACATTCTCAATCCGGCCCGTGGATGGTCCGGGAATCAGCGTGTTTTTACATGAGTAGAATGTGTCTTTTTATTTAAAATGCATCTCTGGGTTATTTGTGGGGCCTCCCTGGTGTTTTTACATGAGTAGAATGTGTGCTTTTATTTAAAAATGCATCTCTGGATTATTTGTGGGGCATAGGAATTCGTTCATTCCCCTTCCCCCCCCCCAAATATAGTCTGGCCCCCCACAAGGTCTGAGGGACAGTGGACCAGCCCCCTGCTGAAAAGGTTTGCTGACCCCTGCTCTAGAACCTGCAGATGGGAAGGGGCTCTCAGCACAATGCAATATAAATGTCTCACTGGTTTCCAAATGGCTCCAGGGCTCAGCAGGACAGGGACAAGCCTGCTATCCCCAGCTTAGTGCTCAGGATGGGGGTTGCAGGTTCACATTGCCCACAAGGCTCAACAAGATGGCACAGACCTCCTGAACACTTCCCCCAGCAGCAGAGAAGGAATGTTGGCAGGTAGAAATTGTCATTGGCTACCAAGGCCAGTTCAAGCTTAGTGGATCCCCAGTGTTGTGAATTATTTCTGCACAGTGCTATGCCTTTGGCTGCATGTTTCCTTCTTTGAATATGCTTGATACTGCCATTCTAAATTTGTTAGCTCTGTCCAATGTAACAGTGGGATAAAAATCCAAAATTTATAATTTATCTGAGTCCTGGAAATGTAATCCATCTACGCAAACTCTTACCTACAATGAGCAGAGAAATCTTTATGTTCTGTGTCTGCTGATAAAGATTTTTCACAAACTTACAGTGCCACATTCAGACACCAGGGCAATTTTTAAAAAAAATTAAAATAAAAAAATAATTATATATATGTATAATTTTGCCCACAATATTTATTTATTTTACAAGATTGCATAACTCTGGAAAGGTCCCAGCTTATGTTATGTAAAAAGTACCTTTATAAACAGAATTGGTTTTGTTCCATTTAGCAATA
Source organism: Lacerta agilis (assembly GCF_009819535.1). Taxonomy (NCBI): domain Eukaryota; kingdom Metazoa; phylum Chordata; class Lepidosauria; order Squamata; family Lacertidae; genus Lacerta; species Lacerta agilis. The sequence continues at coordinate 75,222,692 of NC_046317.1, forward strand.
AACTTGGAAGACGCACTAGGAAAAACATGGGTTTATAAATAAATAGACAAAGGAGACAGTATAGTCTTAATGAACTCAATTAAGAGAAACCTCCCACCCATTAAGAGTCTGACTGGTTCTTCTGACCACAAACATTCCACCCTCCCAGAAGTCGCTTTCAGACACAAGGAACTGTAAGATACCGTGACATTTTAAAGTAGCTTCTTTCTGGAGAAACTTTGGCAAGAGGCACAGACGTCTATGTTTTTATAAATGTTGGTTGATGTTTCTCTGTGAGTTAAGGTATGAAAACCTAATACTGCTCCAAGTTTCCCTTTCCTTTCCATAAACGTATGCTGAAGGGTATATACTGATTATGGGATTCGCGAGGAACAGGATTTAGTTGAAATTTCATTCCAGTTTCAAACCCTGGAGCTTAGAGTAGCATCTGAAGCAAGGGCAACAGGGATGAAACAAAATTTGAGGACTAAAACAGAGCAAAATGTAACTAGGGAGTGCCTGGGGGGTGTATTACTTTGTTCCTGCAAAGAAATTAAGAGGTTTGGAGAAGCCAAACAGTTCCATGTTAGTTCCCATAATGCTCTTGTCTCCAGATTGGAAACACTGAGTATGCTTAACCAGGGTTTTGTTCTTCCAGTTTTTCATTTACTATTTTTTTTTTAAAAAAAATATTAATTCAATACAGCTTTGTCCACAGCCATAGTATCACAGAATGATCACTCCAGTCCTCAATTCCACATCACTGTCATGTTGGCTCACCAAATATCCTCAATTGGAATCCAACTACCAATCTGGTTGGCTAAACATTTTCAATCAATATATCCCCTCCACAGATACCTCTGTGATGGTGGTGGCGGCGGCATTAAAAGACCCTGCTCTTCTTCAATAAAACAGAGTAAGCTGCTATATAGCTACAGTTTCTATAAGGAGGTATTGCAACTTGCCAGCTTTGCCTCCAAACCTGACACAACCAAGGTCATGCTAACACAGCACCACCCTTTTCACAATACAATTCTATAGCTACTTACTCAGAAGCTATGGCTTATTAATACATCATCAGCAAGCAATAAATTTTCAAATACAAGCTAATGAATCACAATCAGCCAAGGACACAAGCAATAAGTGAAGGGCACAACCAAAAAGGCCCTTCTCCTTGTTGTCCCACTAGGTCTCGCTGAGTTCACTGAGTTGCTCGGTTCATACATAATACCAAGCTAAACCTTGGCTTAGTGTGGATGCATTAGTGTGAAGGTTCCTGGAAAGGAGATCACGGCAGCAGTTGCACTCCTTCCTTGGCTGCCCTGCTGCCAAGCTGCCTGCAGCTAAGCCATGGTTTGGCTTGTCTGAACCTGGGGCTCCTGGTTTGTCTGATCCAGACAAACTGTGAGCAGTAAATTCAAGAGTAATCCTTGGTTACAGCTCCTGATTTGTCTTGAGCAAGACAAACCAGGAGCTCAGGTTCAAATGACATGCTACACCAAACCATGGCTTAGTCCTGGGTAGCATAACCAGAGGACTGGGGAAGGAGCACAGCAGCCATGATCTCCATTCCAGGAGCTCACAGGTTCATGCTAAGCCACGGTTTAGCTTAGCATTACATGCAAAGTGGGTCATTGTGAGCGCAGATCAATGATGTGTCCAATGTAGTTCCCATGATTCTTAATTTTGCGTTGCAAAATTCGAATTTGTCACTGCAACAGTAATTTGAAGGGTAAGATGAATGCTAGAGGAGAGAGGTTTCCTATTCTTCCAATGGCTTTTCCCCACTGAAAATATCTCTCACAAACTGTGGGGATAGAGAAAAGGAACCACGAGGAACTGTAGCTTTTCCCTGACAAGAGGTAAAATCAGAAGGATGGCAGTGATTATTTTAGTTACAGGTGGGTAGCCGTGCTGGTCTGCCATAGTCGAAACAAAATAGAAAATTCTTTCTAGTAGCACCTTCGTGTCATCACCTATCAGCTGATCACCCATTCCCACCACCCTCTGAGTAATACCCCTCCCCACTCCCTCACTATATTTAAGGATCTGGTGACTTCTGTTTCAGTGTATCTGAAGAAGTGTGCATGCACACGAAAGCTCATACCAAGAACAAACTCAGTTGGTCTTTAAGGTGCTACTGGAAAGAATTTTCTATTTTGTAGTGATTATTTTGTGGGGGAAACGACAGCTCTCATCCTATGACAGTTTGCCTCTTCAAACTGTATCTTCAACAGCTGCATTTCACAACACCCGCAAGAAGAAACTCTGGCAGAAAAAAACCACCCATGGAATGACATGGAACGTCTAGTTCCACCTTCCAAATTTTCAACAGCAGTTCCGCATGTTAATTGCAGAACAAGATCAAAGCTGGGAATGTGGCATATACACCAGGGCCAGAGTATATTCTTAGGCTTCTATAAGTTGCTCGTATTCTCAAGGGAATTATATCACCTTTCTGAAAAAGTCATGGGTTCAATAATGCAACAAAGCCCTTTCTGTTTCTTTATTTTAGAAATGCAGTCTCCATAAGATCTAAATCTAACATGGATTGCAGAAAAGCCTTTGACAAACGGGCAAATACCCTGCTTAGGTTTTTACTGTTCTGACGGCTTCAAGATAAGAATCCCATTTCTTTGCAAATACCAAACTAAATATTACTTTCTTGGCTGAAATGATAAATCAATATGAGAAAGCATTATTCTTTTAAAGGCAGGTGCTGGCATCCCTTCAGGACAATACATTAGCAATGGAGGAAAAATGAAAGGAGAAGCCTCTTAAGACAATTTAAAAATACACTGAGCAAAGATATATTCAGGTAGAAATAAAGAGAGAAGGGGGGAAGAGAAAGAAAATAGACTTATAATGGTTTGCAGTGTGGCAAGGGAGCATTAAATGTTTGTATTGATTCTTTAGCTTCATTTTTATAGATATGGATACATCCAGGCTGTCTCCCTTTTTTTCAGGATACACCATCAAATATATTGAGGCACGTGAGGGACCAAGCATGCTAATTCCTCACAAGAATCTGATCGTTAATGGGGTACCTGAAGGTGTGGAGGGCTAGCAGCTGGTTTATTACAGTGAAGAATGGCTGACATATTTAGGGTTATTAAAGACAGAAACCAAACTAGACCTAAAAAGGCTTTTAGATTAAGTTTTCATGCAGTTCTATGACGCTAACGAAAGTGTTTCAATACACATCATTGGTAAAAATCAAGCTTAGCAATAAATCAATCAGATGTATAGCTTTTAGTGGATCTCTCCCCAAGGATTCTGAGCCAGTGGAGGATACATAAATCTATTGTTGCTACTTTTCGGTAGGAAGATATAGGCTATTAGTTGAGAATTCCCATTCTGATCAATTGTTTTCTACAAAAGGTCAAACCATTTATCTTAACACACACTGGGTAAGGGTCAGGCCTTAATGAAGCAATTTACTGCTGTTGGGTAAGGAATGATAATATGTTGCATATCTCCCCCCTTTCTTGAATGGGTTTCCCATTTATTTGATGGGACCTCCCCCCCCCACATGCAGAGAGGGTATCTCTATAATGTTTTGTTAGATATTATAAAATGGTATAAAAATATAAATTAACATGGGGTGTGGGGGGAAGAGAAGGTAAAGGAAGAAACACATGCATGGAAAATATGCCAATATTAGTTATGAGGCAATGAACAAGAATGCTGTATGACGAGATTTTTGGTCTGGATGCATAGCAATTCTGGATTAATGGCTAGCATTCTACTATGGCTTCCCATCAGTGCAAGGATTTCTGCAACAGACTTTCCCATTTCCCTCCCCCATGTGCACCTCACATCCTCCCAAAATCTCCAGAGGGTTGTAGATTAGATCAGATTTAGGGGGCATAAAGGACAGGTGGGGAAATCCTATTCTGAAAATACAAATCCTTCTGCTGACGGAACATTTCTCTATGTTGAATTCCACCATGTAGGTTCCACTTTTTGCAAGTATACACATGAAGTGAGCTGTACAGGTTAGATTCTAACCATTAGGACCCCCTCAGCACAATTCTGATGTTGCATGCTTCAGAAACTACCTTCCAGGTATCATTTATAAGTCATTCTAGGACTGTTTGCTACAGAATAAAACACCCCTTTCTTGGTTCAATGTTGAATTCAGGCCTTTTTTTTAACCTCTGCTGTAATGCATACAGCATAAATAGAGAAGTCCCAGTGGGATTAGATCTGGTTTCAGTGGTTAGGAGTCAGCACAGAGAACTGTGACTCAGAAACCAGAGTCCCTATTCCTGGCTCTGACTTATTCTGCAACCTTTGATAATATACTTCCGTTATTTGCCCTTTTGTCTCTTTGACTCTGAGCAATTTCCTTCCCTTTACAATCAACCACTTATTTGCAAAAGGTTACAATTCAGTTATTATTCTAGCAATACTATCTGCTGTTAGGTTACACTAGCAGTGGCTGGTGAACTTAAAAAGCCTGTGGTCCTATGGAAAGTATTTTACAGGAAAAAACACACTGTGTTTAATTGATTGCATTTTGTGCTTAATTGATTTTACTATGCATGCTTGCATCAGTGGCATTTAGCAGTAAGGAAAAGAAAACCTACAGCTAGTATGTGGGGCAAAAACTATTTGCATTCCTCTTCCCAAAATGCCCCTCATTGTGTTGAAGCCAGGATGGGGTGGGGGGGGTTCAGTCCAGCCCTGACAAAAATAAATACAGACAACAACTTTTCCTAAAAAGGTTAAAAATAAATAATCAATCCTTCATATTATTGGTCTAACCAGACCTTATCCAATGAGGAAACAGGAACCCTGGCAGGAAAGCTCAACAAAGTTCCCAGGACCAATTCAAAGTGCTGTTTTTGACCTTTAGAGCCTTGGGACCCAATACTTACAGAGATGTCTTTCCCCATATGAACAAGGATGCTGAGCCCACCATTTGAGGGCCCTTCTTGGTGTGCCACCTCCGAGGGAGGTCCAGGGGGTGGGGACAAGAGAATTGGCCTTTTTTTGTAATAGCTCCCAAACTATGGAAATGCTCTTCCCAAGGTGGCCCACCTGGCACCAACTTTCAACTTTCTCAAGTTGTTCGTGATGCGGAAGCTGTTTTTGTTTCCCCGTGCATTTGGAGAGCACCGATGATTGAGAAGGAGGAACCCTTCTATGCTGTTGAATTCTAAACCACTTTGTGGTTCTTTACAGTCAAGGGGTGTATAAATTTTATGAACAAAATAAAGCAATAAAATAAAATAAGCCAGTTGGGGATTCTGAAGAAGAAGCTGAGTTAATCAGTCCCACGAGCATCTTGCTCCCACTTGAACGCCATGTTATTCTTGGCTCCAGGAACAAGGAACAGACTCATCTTTCCCAAGTCACATTCTTTCTTTTTAATACTATCCCCTGGAAGGAGCTACAACCAACAAGAAAGAAAGAAAAACCCACGCAGATCATTCCTTTTGTAAATGTTTATACAAGGAGGCTTTAGCAGAAACAGTTTTTTGACACCAATAAATCCTCACTGCAATGAGTCCTTTGTTTCCCCCTTCAATCTTCTTTTTGCCACACCCTATTGATCCAAGAGTGGCCACTCTTTAATGCACTGATGACTCAGCCTGAAAGTGGCAGATCTTCCACAGACTAAACCTTCAACTTTTAACTCGACATGTTTACTTAAGTTGCTTTCCTGCCCAACTTCCAGCAGCACACAAGAAAATACAGGAACCTCTCTATATGGGTAAGGTCCTTTGACACACAAGAACAATTCCTCACTGTCTGTGTATATATATCAAATATGGAGATATGACCTCACAGCCTTAATATCTGGCGACCTCTTATCACACAGGCATTTTTTTTTTAAAAGAGAGCAGTCAACATTCATGCAGAAAGGGTCCTGGCAAAGTATTCTATGGTCTTCAACAAAACCTGTTTTACCCAATCATGTCTGGCACATTGCCAGTTGCAAATTTGTTTTTATAAATTTTATTTTTATGAATGCAACAAGTGGGTACATATTTGCATACCAATTTGGTGTAGTGGTTAGGGTGTTGGACCAGGGCCAGTGGCCAACATCTTACTCAGCCATGAACCTCACTGGGTTACCTTGGGACAGTCACTGTCTCTCAGCCTAACCTACCTCACAGGGTTGTTGTGAGGACAACATGGGGAGGTGGGGAACCACATGCACCACCTTGAGCTCCTTGGAGGAAAGGTGGGATATAAATGTAATCACACACACACACACACAGCTTTGCTCTCTCAAACACCCACCCACAGGTCTATCACATGTATAACATCTCTCTGCTTTCTGCCATAGGGTGGTTAGCCAAATATTCCCACATATTTGGAAAAGCTAGCTCTCTCGGTCCACTTTGTATTATCCTTCTAGTTTCATCTACTTTGGGGGGGGGGGGTTGGCCTACAGAGTGTAAAGCATCTTTTGACTGTCATCTCTTTCTCAGGGACTAGGTTGTGATGCCATTTTACCACAGAGTGGCCTAGAGCCACTTAGGTAATTGAGCACACCTGACCTTTGCTAACTTTGAATGGAGAGATAAAAGGAAATCCCAGTGCCGTGAGCCAGCTAAATATTCTCTAATGTGAGCCTCTTGTCTTGAAAATACATTGGTGCAGGCTTTAGTCAGGTTATGCTTGCTTACTCGATTCTCCAAAGTGTGGGCGAATCCCAATTTATGCTGATTCACCTGACCACACAAAGTAGCATTTCTCTACTGCTGGTAGCAGTAGCAATATTAAATCTGGCTACATCTGCATCTGCCTGGATTTTCTTCTTCTTTTGAAACCTCTGCTGTTATTGCTACTGGGAAAAGAAATGCCACAGTGCAAATAAAGGAACAGGTTAAAAGATGATCACTGTGGACAAAATTTATCTGCAGTCATCCACTCAGGTGGAGCCAGGGATAGCAAAAGGAAAGCAGAATTGGAAAACCTGCAAGACAACTTACAATGGAAGAAGCGCTTCCTTGTCAGTATCTGGCTGCGATGCTGACCACAGAAAAGTAAAAATGAATACAATGTTAAAAGCATCTAGGAGAAGTGGCTAAAGACAACAGTCCATGCAGGAGTTCATTCAAAGTTTTTTTAAGCATTATGAACCTAAAGTTGAGGGTTGAATTGAATTTTTGAAAAACAAATCAGCACAGAAGGACTATGACAAGGCAGTGTGGGGCAGGGAACAGAATATCGGATTCCAGTATCTCTGACCAGGGCTGTACCAAGGAGAGCTACAGAACAGTCCGTTTACTAGAAACTCAAGGCCCACCAACTGGAACCAAATGCAAAATGGTGGCTGTGGGATGAAAGAGCCGGATCTGGCATGGTTTATCATTCCTGAGCAGAGGTTGATGAAGGTGATGAAGCAGAAGGGGTGGTTGAAGGCTAGCACTCAGGGATGCAGGACAGAGCTCCCCCCTTTCGATCCCTGAGTGTGAGAGAGGGGGAAGCCAAGCTGGCAGCTCTTTCCACTGCCCTTCCTGCAGAGCCTCTGTGGAGGGGGAAGGACCTCAACCAGCTGGTGGTAGTGGTGGAGCAGGAAGCGATGGCAATGGAGTCGGAGTCAGGGTGCAAGAAACAGTCATGATGTGTTTCCCCACAACTCTCCCCATTTCCAAGTGACTACAAAACTTGCTGCAGTGGAAACCCAAGTGAGATGAGCAGTGTTATAAACTGAGATATGAAAGCTAGGAGCTTAAATGGCACCTTAAACCTAGGTCATGGGCGCAACAACAGAATGTCTAGGTGCGCTTTTTTGTAAGAAGAATACAAAGCTGAAAATGAATGAACTGCAGCTAGAATCTTGTGTTCATTTTTCACATGGCTTAGTCCTCATCTGAAGACTGCAAAAAACAAAGCTATGCCTCCCCTGCCTGCCCTCCCCTGCAATATTCTTAAGAGGGTCTCTTCTCCAGTCTTCAGAGAGTGGCTGGAAGTGGGGAGGCAGAAAAGGGTCTTCCTTTCCTTCCACTCTGCAGTTTTAATCTGAAATGTCAGGCACAGTACAGCACCCAGAGCTCAGAAGCTGCTCGTGCTAATGATATTCCTTGTCACAAAACGTGCCTGGAATAATGGGAGTTTCAAACGCTGGAGATGAGTAAAAGAAGTGGTGAAGGCCCGCTCTGAAAGAATGCAAAACATGCATTCAGAGAGTGCTTTCTGATCCTCTGGCTAAGTGCAACACAGCAGCCCAATGACATCATCCATTGATTTTTGGTGGCTGTGCAGATGTTCCTTAAGCTGGTGGTGACAGAATGATTGCCCATTGCTGAGAATGATTCTGCCTGCGTGAGAATTCCCTGATGAAATCCTAAATGCACTCTGTGCTCTACAGGGACCACAGAGAAAAAGAAATCAGAAAAGCTTACAGTGAACTTTATTTTCTCTACAGTGATCGAAGGAGAAAGAAGAAATGAAACAGATAGCTCATAACCTTTTAAACAACAATAACAAAATATCCTCTGTTTGGAGCATTTCGACATGGCACACTCATGTTATTGTTCTGCTTTAACTGATAAGATATAAGTTGTTTTTTGCATTATTGTACTATTGGATCCTCAGTTTGTGGATTATGTTATGGATTATGATAGATATTGTGCTTTTAATCAGGTGTTTGGTAATTCTGAATTTTGTTTTTTATTAGTTTGGAATTAGCTTGAGGTTTGTAATAGATTCTGTTTATGTGTTCCAAAATCTAGGTGTGGAACCACCAGTTTGCAGACCTAACTTGGCCCACCATGCCAAGTTTGATGTAGTGTGCATCATCATCATTATCAACCCACTCTTTACCCAGGACGAGTTACAACAAGTGAAACACAGCATTAATGTTAAAATATTACACAATATTAAAAACAGCTTAAAACAACTTAAAAATAAAGATACATGGCACCAGGTCTGGTGTGGGTAAATGTAGGGTTTCAAAGGTACAACCAAGAGCTGAGGGTGGCTCCCAATTGTTTCTATGCTGGAGCAAGGTGTGTCGCAATGTGTGTTTCAAACGCCCCATCAGCTGATGGATGGTAGGAACACACCTTGCTCAAGGAGTAGGAAGCAGTTTTCATCAATGGAAACCGCTTCCCCCACCCAGTCAGTGCTGTTCCTCTCTCTCAACCTCCAAAAGCAGCACAGGAAGGTTTGCAAAAAGCCACTTTGTGCAGCTCTTTTGCACCTCTGACATAATCAAAGGGATAAAAGCATATTCAAATTAAAATGATGGTTTGCAAGGTGCACTCACTAGGTGCAGCTCAATATCCGGTGAGTTTTAACTGCATATTCAACGTAACTTGTACCTGAACTTATTCAACTAGAATCAATGCTAGGAATTCAGAGCTGCGAGTGAGCATGACACAGTTTTTCACAATTTGGCTCCAGAACATTCAGACAGCTGGGATTGGCATGATCAAACAACAACAAATCCTGTATGCACGGGAAGGACAAAAGCAGGTGTTAACTTTTGTATGTGGCACATTTTGTAGGCCCAAAAACATTAATGCCCTTATTAATAAAACAAAAGGAAACAGCTACAGAGTAACAGGGTGTCCACACTTCCCTCAATTTATTCCATCGCAGACTAATTCAGGGTCTTTATCTGAGCAAAACAAAGCAAGGAAATTATCTACCGGTAATTTGTTTGAAGACACGTTCCTAGTCTGGCAACACGAGAAGCTAGAAAGTTTACTAGTCAACTTTTAAATTGCAGTAACACCTCAAGGCTTCAGTCTAGACAGGCAACTCTATTGTTCCACAGAGCATAAGTATTAATTATTGCTCTTCACCTCCCAAAATAACATTCAGACACAAGAATGGTATGAAAACACACCTGCTTGACTTGCCATAAGATGGCAATGATTACACTACGTTAATCACAAGGTCTCCTGCCAGCCTGCAAGACAGAAATGTGGATCCAGAGTTTGCTTGAAAGTAGTGGTGGGCATTATCTCAAGCCTTGAATGTTGTAATTCTCAATGCTGCAGAAGTGCAACAATGGCTCCGAGACCACTAGACTGGAGGCTCAGTTACATTAGTTAAAAAAAAGTGTTCTGAATGTGCCATAAACATGCAACACCAGATGGCGCTGGAGAGCAAAAAAAAATCTATGTGATTTTCCGTAGTGTTTTTCTTTTCTTTTGTTATAATGATTTAATTTCTGACTTATTTATAGTGTTTTCTTCTTGCGTGTAGCCCCTCCCTGGATTCAGGGTACTGTTGGTGACAAGCTACTTCAATGGAATAGTTCAAAATGCAGTTGGCAGTTGCAGCTTCCTCTGCCATAAAGGAAATAAAACAAGAGAGCTCTAGAGGGACATGATGGATGTTGGCAGCTATTTTGGTAGACCAAATTCAAGACAATTTTGGAGAGAGAGCAATGGTATGGAGGAAAGGGGCTTAGATGATAGGGATTTTGGATTTGCAAGGGTAGTGTTCAGGCACAGGGGAGGGGAAGCTGGTGATTAGAGATGTGCTGTTTGAGCATGCAAGATGAGGAAGAAAGGCAGTGTGGAATTGGATGATGACTGGTATTTATTTATTTAAAAAAGCTAACCCGTGTGTTCCTCCACCATCAAAATGAGTGAATAAAGAATGGATGAGAGACAGGTGCTGGGTAAACAATATGAGCCTCTAAACCAGCCATAGGCAAACTCGGCCCTCCAGATTTTTTGAGACTATAATTCCCATCATCCCTGACCACTGGTCCTGTTAGCTAGGGATGATGGGAGTTGTAGTCCCAAAACATCTGGAGGGCTGAGTTTGCCTATGCCTGCTCTAAACCCATCTGAGTTAACACCTCTGTTCTAAAGTGCTGTATTTTTCCGTCCATAAGGCGCTCAGGACCACAAGACGCACCTGTTTTTTAAAGGAGAAAATCCAGGGGAAAAAATTCCCTGGTTTTCCTCCTCTAAAAGGCAGGGGGGCTGGAGGGCGAGCCCCTTCTCCCTTCACAGTGGCTCACCTCCGCTTGCTCTGTTTCTCCCCTCGTCCCCATGTCCCTTTAAAGCAAGCGGGGATGAGCCTGCTTTTGGCATTGGCGTGTAGGGCGCAGGGTGGTGGAGAAGCTTCTTTTGGCCAACGGAGGTGCTGGCATGATCCAGCAACATCTCCTTCGCTTCCCGCTGCCTCCCCCATCCCCCGCCGCGTTTGGTGGGGGGTGGGGGGAGGCAGCGGAGATGTTGCTGGATCGTGCCAGCACCTCCGTTCGCCGAAAGAATCTTCTTTCGGGGAACGGAGGTGCTGGCACGATCCAGCAACATCGCCACTGCCTCCCCCCACCTCCCGCCGAACGCGGCGGGGGATGGGGGGAGGCAGCGGGAGCGAAGCCTTCGCTCCATAAGGCGAACAGGGATTTTCCCTTCCTTTTTAGGAGGGAAAAGGTGCATCTTATGGAGCGTAAAATACGGCAATCAAGACCGGCCCAATATGGTTTGAATCCCAAGACAGAAGTCCAAATGCTGTCGCTTTCCACACACGCAAACTAAAATGCCCATCTACAAGCATTCTGCCCGAGTGGCGTTGAAAGGAACACGTGTTGCATAACAACATTTGTTTGATCTTGTGCAATTCTCACTCCTTTCAAACAGGACTTGAGCAGAAGCACTTCCTGGGAGTAATGATGGATGAATCTCTCCATTTTGGGTTCTTTCAGTTCTTATCATCCCCCCACCCCACCCCCAATCTTATTTTCAGCTAATCACATTTCCACATCCGTTTGCAAATTTCAACAGCATTTACGTACTGGTAAGTACTCATTTCTCCAAATAGACACATTTCTTATAAGCAATTTCCACTTTCGTATGTGACTTTCACTTATTTTTGCACATGCTCCCCTAATATATGCATTTTGTACACACCTGGAGAATGCATAAGAAAATTCAGACAAGTGCAAATTTCAAAGGAAAGCTATGTTTTGGCTCACATGTTGTTTCAGGAAGTGTCACGTTAGGTAGGTTGGCGGGAAAATGCTAACCACACCAAATTTCTCTGCCATCCCTCTGGCTGGTGGACTGTTGCCATGGGTCACACCTATCACTCAGCTGCCTTGATCATGTGCCCAGTACCTATTTCACCTTATTTCATAGTAAGACACATAAAATATCTTCTGTCATATTCCTCATCCCAAAGCTAGCGATATCCAATGAGTTTAATGGAGATCTAAAGGTAAAGGAACCACTGACTGTTAGGTCCAGTCGTGGACGAATCTGGGGTTGCGGCGCTTATCTCACTTTACTGGCCGAGGGAGCCGGCGTCCAGCTTCTGGGTCATGTGGTGAGCATGACTAAGCCGCTTCTGGCGAACCAGAGCAGCGCACGGAAACGCCGTTTACCTTCCTGCCGGAGCGATACCTATTTATCTACTTGCACTGCGTGCTTTTGAACTGCTAGGTTGGCAGGAGCAGGGACCAAGCAACAGGAGCTCATCCCATCACGGGGATTCGAACCGCCGACCTTCCAATCGGCAAGCCCTAGGCTCTGTGGTTTAACCCACAGCGCCACCCACATCCCTAATGGAGATCTATCTCTGCATAAATGGGTTTGTCGGGCAGTTGACAAGAGACTAGGAGAAGTTATGCATTGTATTCCTTCAAGTGCCAAAGTTGATAGCCTCAGGGGTGAGCCATCGGGCGGAAAAACGTACCAGGGAAGCAGCTCACCCATTTCGGTCTTACCTGTTCTATAGCCTGTGTTATTGAGGTACACCGCAAACGTGCGAATTTCATGCTGGGCCTGCCAAGATGGAGAGGAGCAGTTTTCATTGTTGGTGTAGGTGTTGTGATTGTGGACGTACTTCCCTGTGAGAATTGAGGAGCGGGACGGGCAGCACATAGGTGTTGTCACGAAGGCATTGATGAAGTGAGCACCTCCCTGTTCCATGATCCTCCTTGTCTTATTCATCACTTGCATTGAACCTGAGGAAAGGAAAAGCACCACCATGTCATAAAAGAGAGAACAAGAGCTGAAAGTTCATTGCTTTGCTTAGTCAGAAAGTTTCATTGCACGTAAGACAAAAGAAGAAGCCACTTTATGATAAAGTGAGCATAGTTGTTTTAACCAGCGAGGGTGGAGAAGGCTGTGCCAAATATCTCCTGCTGGTTATGTCTTCACGGTAATGTAAGTAGCTTTGGAATTAAATCCCTCAACTTTTTTTAAAAAAAACTTTTTAACCTTTCAGTTTTAGGACTTAATTGCCTCATTCTGTATTTAGAATCCTAGGTCTGCTCAAGGAATCTGGTACTGCTCAGTATGGCTCTCATGCTACCCCTGCAACAGATTGTTAGCTACATTTTTTTTTGTGTGTGTGTGTGTGTGCGTTTGTTTGTTTGTTTGTTTTTAAGCAGAACAATTTTCGGTGGGTTTTTTTTAAAAAACAACAACAACGACGAAAACAAATTCTGTATCATAGTGAACCAGCAAAGAAAACCATTTGGGGCAAAGGAACTTCAAAACTATCACTGATAATCATTGCTCTGTGAGTGGATTAAGGAAAGACTCGAGATGCACTGTTCTAATCCTCTTCTAATGCAATCAGGGAAAGGGCCAAAGCTCAGCTGTAATGCTTTGCATGCTGAAGGCACCACATTTAATCCACTTTTACTTGGGGAAGGTTCAAGTAGCTGGTGATGGGGGGAAATCTGTGCCCAAAACTCTGGAGAGTACAACCAGTCAGAATACGCAAACTGGGTTAGAGGGACCAACAGCCTGACGTGATATATGGCAGCTTCCTAGGTTTTTAAATCACTGATACAGCAACAAGCTGCACACAACTTTATTGACTTTTAGCACATAAGAGAAAATGCGTAAGGTGGATCCACAAGCAAAGGAGATCACAATGAATAGTGAACATACAGGTCTTGTTCACACAACCTGAAAGGAGAGGGAGGATGTGTCTTGTGCTTCCATGCACCCCATCCCCAGGGAGGGAGGAATACAGGAATCAGTGCAATAGAGTGTTTATCCGTACCCTAAGTGAGATACTGCCTCTTCTTGTAGGATAAGTCCTTGAGTCCTCTCCCTACTTAACCCAGCCATTCCATTCACTTTATTCAATTATTCATCAACATCTCAGCCATTTTCATTGTTACTGAACTAGCTTCAGTTATTAGCATCTGTTTTGCTTCCAATGGGAGCCACGGCGACTCTTCTGCTGCTTGCCACTTCTGTGTTTTCCATCCAACTGGCATGAATTTGCCAGGGATTCTATGTATTGTCTATCTATCCAATAGATTAAGACCTGCTAAACTTTAGACACAGGAGCGGGGAGAGTCCTCATTTTGTAGGCTGCTTTAAATATACTCACAGGCTGATCCACGGATCACTCCAAATACTAGTATCTCTCTCTCACTAATGATGAACAAAAAATAAGTTAAGTACAAGGAAATGGGGAAGGTGGGGAGACAGTGTGGACTGGATTAAAAATGCTTTTCCGGGCCCAATTCAAGTTTCTCAAGTGTTTAAAGCACAAAACGACTTAGGCCCCAAATATCTGAAAGATAGCCGACTTCCCACCTAACCCTTCTAAGTGTGAAGATCAGGAGAAGGGGCCCTCTTAATAGTTCCACCTCACTCACAAGCAGGGCTTTTTTATTCTAGAAAAAGAGGTGCTAGAACTTGCCATGCTGACCACAGCCTTTGGCGCACAGAGAGGTGCTGGAACTCAGTTCCGGTGCATTCCAGCTGAAAAAAAGCTCTGCTCACAAGTTCAGAAGAGAGCATTCTCTGTGGCAGCCCCCATGTTGTGGAATTCCTTCTCCACAGAGGTTCATCTGGCTTCTTCACCATAAAGCCTTTTGTGAATGATGAGGATGCATCTCTTATACCCTTGCCTTTGACACCTGAGGTGTCTTTTTTCACCCTATTTCTGTGATTGTAACTTATTTTAACCATTTTAAATTTCAAATTGTTGCAACCTGCCCTGGGACCTGCTGGTGAAGGGTGAGTAGCACAATTTATAATAGCCATGAACAGAGCAAATGGGCTCCACTTGTTTCAATACTTCATTACGACAGGAATGTGTACTCTTAGTAGGAAGTGATCAAACATTAACAGGAACACCCTATAAGAATTCTGACCGGCTGCCATTGGCACTCTTTCCACTTGGGAATGCCGCCCCCTCGGGAATTTATCCCACAAGCAGTTGTAGTGCAGATTTCAATTTGTCCTTCTAAGGCTTTTCACAAATGTATGCACCCCATAATGGTTTCTATCATTAGAATAGCATGCAAAATTTCTTAAAAGAATGGGCAGACTGGGGGGGGGGAGGGAGAGAGACTTAAGCTTTTACAGGATATGGGAAGATTCTAAAGAGGTGGACATGTTTGCATTTGAGTGGGGCTCTCCTAAGCCATTTTGGAACAGACAAAAATGGCTCTGTATCATATCTGCAGCAATTATGAGATTTGTTATGCAAGACTGAAGCAGAACAGGCCTCTCTTGATGCAGAGTTCTCTCTAGTAGCCACAAAGTCAAGTTGCCATCAACCTTCTCCTGCCATTGAAGAGATGCCTTCATGTTTTTTTTTTGGGGGGGGATGCCAGTCCTACACCTGTGTGCCCTTAAGCTCCTGAACCTGTACAAAGGTGTCCAGTGAGACTAAAACCTGCACCAATGTATTTTCAAGACAAGAGGTTCACATTAGAGAATATTTAGCTGGCTCACGGCACTGGGATTTCCTTTTATCTCTCCATCAGCCATTCAAAGTTAGCAAAGGTCAGGTGCTCAATTACCTAAGTGGCTCTAGGCCACTCTGTGATAAAATGGCATCACAACCTAGTCCCTAAGAGAGAGATGACAGCCAAAAGATGCTTTATAGTCTACACTCTGTAGGGCAACCCCCCAAAAAGTACCGGTAGATGAAACTAAAAGAATAATACAAAGTGGATCGAGACAGCTAGCTTTTCCAACTACATGGGAATACGGTATTTGGCTAACCACCCTATGGCAGAAAGGAGATATATATTATACATGTGATAAACAAATAAGTAGGTAGGTAGGAAAATGCACATGACATGGAAAAATGTGATAGAGAAAAGTTTTTCTCCATCTCTCAGAATGCTAGAGTTCATGGGCATCCAATGGGAATGAATGTTGGGAGATTCAGAACAGATAAAAGAAAGCATTTCTTCATGCAGCACCTACTTAACTACAGAACTCACTCACGTGATGGATACCAAACTGGAAGGCTTTAAAAGACGATTGAATTATCAATGGCTACTAGCCATGATGGCTGCACTCTGCCTGCATGGACGGAAGCAGTAATGCTTCTCAACACCAGCTGCCTTGAAACCAGGGGGCATGGGGAAGAGTGCTCTTGTGCTCGGATCCTGCCTGAGAGTTTTCCCACAGGCACCTGATTGGCCACTGTGATAACAGGATGCTGGACGAGATGGACCATGGGCCCAATCCAGCAAGGTCTTCTTATGTTCACTCCTGCACTAGATCAGGCTGTTTTGATGAAGACTGAATGAAAAAGGGGTGTTTTCTTTTGCCCACTCTCCATAACTGCATCTCCATCCTCCTCAGATTTGGGCATCCAAGCCTTCTAATGCTATATCCCACAACATGGGAAGTCATTATAGAAGATGACACTCCACCCCCCCCCCCAAATGAGGCCAGAAGAGCATGACAAAGCTCTCTGGAGCCCCAAACAGGATACACTGCAACCTTTTGTTGCACATCCTACTTCTTTCCTCTAATGTTAATGCTCTTCACCACCCATTTTTTTTTCTTTAATGCATGGCCATTTGTGGACCAAATGTAACTCTGAACACAGTTTGGAAGACACAGATATCAGCTTTTTCCTCTCCATCTTGTGAAGCGAACCCTCTCTCCCTCCCCTCAAAATCCAGGTTGAATCACTGTTTTGTCATTCTCCTATTAAAACGCAATTTTAAACAACCCCTTTAAATGACAGAGGCATCTGTGCAGAAATAACACTACATGTTAACTCCCCCCTTGGGGACACTAACCTCCTTTAATAAAACCACTGTAATGACAAGGCCCTATATATCAACAGTCTTTAATACAGAAACATATGATCTAATCTACTTCCACAGCTTGAGAGCTGATGTGAAGTGACAGATCAGTGGAAGGTAAAAATCCAGGGTACCCCTTCCGTGCAATCTTAAATAGGCCAGCTTTAAATATTTTACAACGGTGCCAAGCCATCCAACAAAAATTCACTTCGTACTGCCTCCCAACACAAACTTCGGGGAGGCGGAAGAAATCAGATTCCTTCCTTTTGTAGGACATTGGTTAGGTGTTAATCGGTCATTGTAATCTAAGCAAAACAGCTGCCTCTGGAGTAGGAAAAGCTTCCAGGCTGTCACCAATTCGGTTCTGCTGTTACTTAGTAATGCTGATGCTTTGAAAATGTGAGCATCATATTCAGAAGGTGGCCTCCATCGCAAATAACTGAGCCCTGTTTATGTTTGCAAACTCATGTTGAAAGGGCATGGCATAAGATCAGACATTTTTAGTTGACCCAGAGATAAAGTCTTTCTAAGAATTCGGAACGGTTGAAATTTTTTTGTTTGACATATACAGAGGAGACCAGTGTATCTTGGTTCCTTATGGGTGAATCAACACTGGATATTTTCTTGCTTTCAGTTCTTCTGAAAAGAGAAAGCACAATACGTTGCCACCCACAAAGAGGTTAATCTTGTAGTTTTCTGCACCAACAATACATCCGGGTTTATGTATGTTTGGTGCTTACTTGAAAATAAACATTCTGTGCCGTTTCCTGCAAATGGAATTCCACATGATGCACATTACACAGATCTGCATAGCTTATTCTGCAATTGCAAGTCCCAGAAAAAGGCAAGAGCTAAGGCACTGAAGCCTCCAGCCAGTATCCACAGCGAAATTGTGCTGAGCACCACTCCTGCGGGCAAGGAACTTAGTTTGATTTTGCTGTAAAAAGAAAGTTGAGAATCCCAAGATGATAAACCCTACAATAAGCCAACACCTATTTCTATGGTATGGCGCGGCCACAGAAAACGTTCAGCACATTCGGTTGATATTCCTTCATAGGACTAGATGACCCTTGCAGTCCCTTCCAACTCTACAATTCTATGGTTACATGATTCAGCTGCTGTGTTTCCACACAATGATGCCACATGCTGTCAGTATCAAAGACATGCTTTGCAACAGCACCAACCAATCAGTATGATAATTCAACACAGGAGCTCTTTATTCTCCTGGACTAACATACAGGGTGCTTGTCAGTTTTCTCATCCAGTATGGTCCAATAGACAGAACTGCCTGGATATGGGCCTGGGAGACTAAAGTTCAATTTGAGTTCAACAAGAGACTGCTAGGACAGCCTTGGGCAAATCAAGTTCTCTCAGTCTCTCCCTCTCCAAAAATGTAACATGAGAACATTAATGGCCTGCTTCATCATATTGGACTTATGAGGACACTAAAGCATTTCAAACATTACAAGGGATCTGCAGAAATGACTGGGGAAACACGGACATCAAATAAAGGAAAACTGCTCCGTAACATTGCAAAATATATTGCCATGCAGTGTTCCTGCACAATCACTTACTAAAATAATGTTTTAATATTTCATAAAAAGAGAAGCAAAATGTGAAATTGTCCAGCACTGTAAGGAAAAAAAAATGGTTGTGTGTTACAACCCTTAACAGAGATGGGCTGACATGCCCCTACCTCTCTCGCCCTGATCTGGCCACAGTGATCCATGCGACGGTCAGCTCCAGACTTGACTATTGTACCTCGCTCTACGCAGGGCTGCCCCCGAAGCTGCCCCAGAAACTCCAGCGGGTGCAGAATGCCACGGCGAGGCTCCTCACGGGGTCTTTGCCGCGGGACCACATTCATCCAGTGCTCTACCAGCTGCACTGGCTCCCGGTGGAGTACAGGGTCAGGTTTAAGGTGCTGGTTTTGACCTTTAAAGCCCTATGCAGCTTAGGACCCTCGTACCTAAGGGACCGCCTCTCCTGGTATGTCCCAGGTAGGACCTTAAGGTCCTCAAATAATAACTTTTTGGAGGTCCCGAGCCACAAGGATGCTAGGTTGGCTTCAACTAGGGCCAGGGCCTTCTCAGTACTGGCCCCGACTTGGTGGAACAGTCTGGCACAAGAGACCAGGGCCCTGCGCGATTTGGCATCTTTCCGCAGGGCCTGCAAGACGGAGCTGTTCAACCTGGCCTTTGGGTTGGTTTCAGTTTAACCCTGAAGTTTCATTCTTTTGGTGTGATTGGTGGGCTACTTAAAAATGAGGCTGCAGTCTAACTTAAATTTTAAATTGTATTTTAATCTGTATTTTTAATGAACTGTTTTATGTTTTTGTTGTGATTTTATTGGTGTTAGCCGCCCTGAGACCGGTTTAGCGGGGAAGGGTGGGGTATAAATATTATTATTATTATTATTATTATTATTATTATTATTATTATTACTGCTGCTTTGTGTGGAATGTATGTTTTGTAGGAAGGAGCATGCAATGACGGTAAGCTCATGTGAACTTACCGGTAATTCTCATGTGAATTAAGTAGTGCAACCACTTGTACCACTCATTCTCAAGTGGTACAACCCAGAATTGCCACTGAGAACTAAGCCTCGATTAATTTACTTCATACAAAAGTAACAACAACCCTGTATCTGATCAATACCAAGGCCTAGTTTGCTTGTCACAGTAAGCCAACTATGGCTTACCAGGACCGCATGAACCTGCTTGGCCTCCCTGTTCACAGAATAGAACTGTAGAGTTTGAAGGGATCCCAAGGGTCATCTAGTCCAACCATCTGCAATGCAAGAATATCAACAAAACCTCTGCTTAAAAGCCTCCAAGGAAGGAGAGTCCACCACCTTCCAAGAGAGTTTGTTCTACTGTTAAACAGCTCTTAACACCAGAAAGTTCTTCCTGATGCTTAGTTGGATTCTATCATCTTGTAAGTTGAATCCATTGGTTTGAGTCTTACCCTCCAGAGCAGGACAAATCAAGCTTGATCCCTTTTAGCCTCCTCTTTTCCAGGCTAAATATACCCAACTGCCTCATAAGGTTTGGTTTCCAGATCCTTGACTGCACCCCTCTGTACACATTCCAGCTTGTCAATATCCTCCTTTAATTGTGGCACTTGGAATTGGACACATCTAGACTACTCCAGGTGTGGTCTGACAGAGCAGTACTATTACTTCCCATGATCTGGACACTATACTTCTGTGGATGCAGCACAGAACAGCATTAGCTTTCCCCCCTTACGGCATCACCCTATTGACTCATATTAAACTTGTGGTCTACTAAGAGCCCTGGATCTATTCCACATGTACTACAGGCAAGCCAGGTGTCCCCCATCTTATATTTGTGCAGTTGGTTATTCCTGCCTAAGTGCAGAACCTTTTATTTGTCCCTGTGGATATTCATGTTGTTAGTTTCGGCCCAATTCTCCAATCTGTGAAGGACACCCTGAATCCCACTTCTGTCTTCTGCAGCATTAGCTACCCACCCACCTGCAGATTTGATGGGCATCCCCTCAATTCCTTAATCCAAGTCATTTATAAAGACATAAAACAACAACAGGCCCAGGACAGAACCCTATGACGCCTCACTTGTCACTTTTTTCCAGGATGATGAGGTACCATTAATGAGCACTCTTTGGGTTCGGTCCGTCAACAAGCTATACCCTCCTCCCCCGGCCACAGTGCAGCAGCTAAATGTGTCATCCAAGTCTGTGGTGGTGCTTGAACTCTTTCCTCCTTAACCACGATCTGCAGCCAAGAGCAAACCTTTCAGGAGGAGAGCACTTAACCATGAAATCTGGGTTTTTGACACATGCTAAGCCAAGTCTTAATTGCCACATGAAGCTAAAAGGAACATGAAAGTACAAAAAGTACTTACCCTATCCACCAGTGCCCTTGTGGTAAACCACAGTTTGGCTTAGAATTATATCCAAACGCAGCCAAATTGTGATGCTAGAAATTCAACCATGCAGGTGGCCTATCATCACATAAGTCCATAATTTTTCATGCATACCAGACCTCTTTTTCCCCACTATCAAAGGATCAATGTATTATATAGCTATTACTAGCATACACACATACTGAGAAGCAGCCTTTGAGATTGCAATCGAAAAGAGAAGAGCATCAGCTAGGGGCAGATTAACCCTCCTGCCTGCCTGCCCACCTGCCCAAGCAGCTTGAGAAAGATGATTTTGAAAGGACAAAATGAGGATGGGGAAGGGTTAAGGTCTGGTTAAGCAGGCAGCCTCCAGTGGCTGCTTTCTATTAAACAAAAATCAAGAGATCATTCAAGCGTCTCCAATTTAATGTCTACTTTGGCCCATAGGAAGTAATAATAGCATGGGAACTGGCCACTGCTGGAGAAATTGGTCTCTTTAGTAGCCTTAATTTAACAAGGGTATAGCAAATTGGAGGCCAACCAAGCTTTAAAGCATACAATATGAGGAAAGATTAAAAGGAATTTGATATCAATCTCCAATTATTTAAAAGGCTTCCAAAAAAAAAAAAAGAGACAGGTGCCTATTGTTCTTTACTGATATGGACATGTAGACAAAAAGGCAGCAGGTTGCTTTCAGGGAAAGCAGACTTAGATTAAACCTGCATGGCTTATAATGCTTATTTGAAAGAAAGCCCCACCTAAATTAATGGGTCTTATTTTCAAGTAACTATTTCTCACTCCTGCGCATTCTATTCTATTTTATTAGTTGGTTTTTAAGAATTGTTTCAATATGACAATAGCATTTTATTATCGTTGTAAGCAACCCTGTTCTTGGTTTTGGGTGAAACCTGGTCTTCAAATGGTTCAAGTAAATAAAAATATCATTAGGAAAGAATTGTGTGTGTCCTCATCTCCAGAACTGGGGAATGAAACAAATAACTGAAGACAGTTTGAAAGCATGAATCTATCTATCTATCTATGGTATGAATTAGATATTGCTTGATAGCCTTTCTAATTCTGACATTTCTGTGCATTTTTTCAGCTTTTCCTTTGTATTTTGTCATGCAAAGCTCATAGACATCAATACGAGTACAATTATAAGCATGCTTACTCATAATTAAGTCCCACCCGGTTCGGTGGGGCTTGTTTCCTGCAGCACAAGGACTTAAGAAGAGTTCTCCTAGATCAGGCTAATGTCCCATTTAGTCCACAGTGACCAACCAAATGCCTATGGGAAGCCCATAATCAGGACGATGATTGTAGCAGCACTCTGCCCACCTACATTTCCCAACACCTGCTGTCCAGAGATAAACTGCCTCTGACAGTGGAGGTAGAACATAGCCATCATGGCTAATAGTCACTGAAGTTTGCACTGAAAGTGTACGAGTTCCCTTATATTCACGTATAACAATGCAATTTTCTCTCAAGTGTCTGGATTTCTGCATTTCAGGAGCAATTGGTTCTGCATTTTTCTTTCTTTCTTTTCATGTTTAGATGCCTCCAGAATCTAGAACCTGACATTTTAAGAGCACTGAAGTCCTCAATATTTTCCAAAGTCTTGTTAAGGAGCTTGAGAACAACGTAAGCAGCACATACTCACTTGTTAAATTTGTGCTCCACCTGTACACCACATGGCCCCCTGAATGTGCTCCATTAATGTCTCATAATTCCCATCACTGTAACAAACATGAACAAGCTCTTCCAAAAGCCAAGTTCACTTCCACTTGATAAGAGATAAAAACTGCAACGGGCACATTGCATCTATCACAACACTTTAACTCAGTGCGCCCATTCTGACTGATCTAGTTGGACACGTCTGCCTAAAGCTGATTTAAGGAAAAATCTTATTTCAAGCTAATATGTTGTGGTCTCATGGATCTTCTAATGAGGCCTGAGGAACACCACCCTCTGGCTCCACAAAATGCATTCTTTCTGGCCAGATCTTAATGTGTGTGGACACATGGGCCATTGTGCTTGAAATTGGCGAGAGACAACAGATCATCTGGAGAAAGGAAGTACACCACCCAGAGGACTTTGACAATTGCATCAGAGACAAGCAGGCTGGCATAAAACAGATCGTGATAAATTTTTAAGGACCACCCTCTGGATTTTAGTCACAGGAGACTGAGATAATGTGCACAGCTTTTCGGAATATGCATTATTGAAATGGGTCTGTCTAGCTCTAAAACACACCACATTCTCACCAAAACGGTGAGATAAAAACCTTACCTAACCTGGCTGAATTTAAAACATGATGCAATTCTTCCCCCCCCCCCCCCAATTGCCGTAGAGATGCTTTAGCCACTTTATGAATTTAAAAATACATCTAAATGCCATTTGTGATTTTTTTTAAAAAAATGAAAAAGAGGAGCATCATGGAAAAGGATGTTTCCTTTGTTAATGCCTATAGCTGCAGGAGCAGAGTATTGCTTCTTTGGATTTCTATTCCACAAAAATATGTTGCGCAACATGGAAATTCTATTTTAATGCTCCTAAAGAAAAACAGAAGAACGTGCTCATCAACAGGATATGTATTTCTTATCCATTAGAGGCTGCAACAGCATAAAATGAACAGCAATGAAATCTCCCAACACTTGCAGGCTGTGCTGCAGTCCTATACTGTACAAGTATACCTAGACATCCTATTGAACTCAATGGGCATGTGGAAAAATTGCACTGTCAGCTACAAAACATATGTTCAAGCTAGCAGCCACTTTTTAAACTATGTGTACCAATTCCAACATTTCATAGTTCAAAAATAAGGGCATGCTTGTAACCTCTCATGCTATGGGGTCACTGCCCAAGGCATCCCCTTGCCATCACTGTGTGCTGCAGCGTTCAGACATTCAGCTGAATGCATGGGACACCAGAGCAATCAACTGTCTGCATATTGCTGTTCGCTCCCTCCATGTAGTCATCATATGTGAAATAGTCTATGATGAACTTAACTGGAACAAAGTAGCTCTCTATCTAATATGGAATGACCTAACATTAAACCATTATCACCCCCCCATCTCAGTTACTTACACCATTTCCCAAATATTAGTTTAGGAAAGAAAATCTAAATCACTTTAACCACTGCACCAAATTGTTATTGCAAAACCAAAAGCCTTGTTTGGTCTTTGTTATCTACAGTTACGACTTCCACTTGTGAAATGGGCCACCAGCATCAGAAATGAAGGTGAAGTCTTGAATTCAGTATTTCTTGAGCAATTACAAATCAGGTATGCAAAAGACAAGAAGTGGGTTTTTTTGTTTTTGTTTTAAATCAATCTTTTATTGCTGAAATGCTTGATATTTGCAGATGTTCATGTACTTTTAAATTATATTTCTATAGTATATGGATTATCAGCCAGACCACAAAAGTGGGTTTTGCAAGTCCTTATTGTTGCTAAGAGACTTATACTACCATTCATAATGCAATGGCCTGAGGACCTCACCGCCCTGGATACATTTGAAATATATATTTCATATAGTTATCAGGTTTTGTGTGGTTACCTATCTAGACATCTGGAAAGCTTAACTTGCATGTTTAACTTCAGATATATGTACTGATGACTGTGTGTGTGTGTGTGTGTGTGTTACTAATAGTATTCCTTACAGATTACTTATTTTACTTTATTATTTAATTGCCCTCAGTTCTTTTAAATTCTCCTTCCTTTGTAAAATTAGCAAACAAAAATTAAATGAATTTTTAAAAGATAAAATGAATGCTACAAAATTAAGGAGGACAAGCCTTGAGGTCACCTTTTAATTAAAATAAATGGGTTTTTTATATTTTCTCTTCATCCTACTATTTCCAATTTATCCCTTTATTTGTGTGCGGGGCTGGGGTCTGTATGTTTGTTGTGTGATATGATTCCATGTTATTATCTGTAAGAGAGACATAATTAACTCAATTTTGACCATCAAAAGGACAACTGCAGCTCATCCCTCCTTCTCCATTGTTCCATACAGTGCATCAGCTGAATCAGCAAAGACACTTTGCACACAGCCCAACTCTGATTGTAGACAATGGAATTGCATCAGTGGTAGACTCCACCCTTCTCTTTACGAGATTCATATCTCATGATGGCAGACACTGGATAGTGAGTATGGTGTAGTAGTTAAGAGTGTTGGATACAGGTAACTTGCATCTTATGCTTATTTAACATATGCTTACAGAACTTTGGAAAGGAGGTGGGAGGGCTCTAGGACCCTGCCAGAGCCTTTGCACTGCCTTCCCAAAGTCAGGTAAGCAGCCTTCCATCTTGCAGTGGGCCCAGCTCCAGATGTTCCTGGCTTTGTGCATTTTTGCATATGTGTGTGGACCCCTGGGACACAACCCTGCATATTTATGAGTTACCCATATCTGAAAATGAACAAAGCATGCACAAAGTGAATACACACGTCACATGCAATGTCAGGTGTACCTGAGTTTCAGCTTAAACAACTTCAGAACACCTGGTTACTAATGAACAATAGAGCAAAAGACTTTTATTTAACTGTCGATATTGGCAGTTTTCATATAAAAAAGGGAGGATTAGGAACTGTTTGATGATCCTTTGTACTCAGACCCTTTTCGCAATAGTTTATTCATAGTCTGGAAGTTTGGCTGTTATAGCTCAGGTATGGATCTAGATGAAATTCTGCACCGGTGTAGGCAAAAGTGAAACCCATTGCACATGTATCAATTACTGTTAAGCAAACCTCTCTGGATCTTACCAAGTTCTACATCCTGATCATCAGTGAGGACAAGGATGATGTTTGGACGGATATTCCTGCGGTCCCTTTGAAACCTTCCCTTCAGACGCTGATTTAGCAGGAAAGCTGAACTGTCACCCAGCAAGGATAAGAGAGTCATTGCTAATAATCCCACGGCGATGCTACGCTGTGCCATATTGCACCAATTCTGAAGAACATGCAAATAAAGGTGAGGGGATGTTGTCTATTTCTTCTTCAAAGGCAGATCTATGAGCAGGACAAAAAAGAGAGAGAGAGAGAGAAAGCAGGTGAGTATGGATGTGGTGAAAGTATCAACAGAATGTATAAATCATTGTTTCTAATGCAAAGAAACAACAACACATTAAGAGTCAGTTCCTCTTTTAAGGATGAAAACTTTAAAAGGCCTATAAATAACCCCACACCATCTGCACCCTAACCACACCACTTGTGTCTGCTAGGAGGCAGGGCCAATTAACATTGATCAAGTGGTAGGAAAAGAGCTTTCTGTAAATAGGCAGTGGACACCCATGAAAAAGACATTGCCTACAGTAATTTCCCAGCACATGCCCTCTAGAATGTCCTCTAGTTTGAAGGCATGCATCTCCCCTTCATGCTTTAGCTGATCATTGTAATGGAACAACTGTGCAGTACACAGCAAACACAACACAGAGTTCACCAGTTTAAAAAAAAAATGCCTTCAGTATTTTTTTTCTACACATCCATGTAAACACACACAAACACACACACACACACACACACACACACACCAATATTTTTTAAATATAAAAACAGACCCACACATTTAGTCATATCTATGAAGCAGAAAAATAACCTGAAATGTTGAATGGGGTTTATAAGCTTGAAATGAAGCAGTGTTAGTCCAAAGCAAGATTAAGACCCTCACGGTTTACACAACAGCCAAGTCTCTTATTTCCCACATCAGTATATTATAAAACTGTCTATACTCAAGTTAATCCCATGACTTTCATGCCCAACTCCACCCTGGTGGAATGAAAGCGTGCCTACTTATACCACAACTAGATTTGTTTCCATGTGTCCTGGAAAAAAATCAAATTATTTAGGATAGCATTGCAAACACAATTCTGAACAATTCTGTGGGAGGATGCTTCATGCTATGCCACACAAGATCTGGATTGTTTTCACAGGGCAATGGGTCCATGTTGAAAGGAGGAGACAAAAGGCAGAGGTCCCACGCTGAAAACAAACCAAAAACACACACAACTAACTGCCAGAGAGAGTTATTTACTGTGCCAAGAAGCAAACTTGTTACAATTTTTCTCAGAGGTTCTTAATTCCGGTCAACTCCATGTGTACATGCTCTCTTCCTACACGCTCTCTTTCAGTTCCCCCAGGCCTCTCTGCAGCCACATTTCCTAGTTATCCACCTTTTCTCTATGCACCCCAGGGCAGCTTCTTCTTTCCGCCCATTCTTGTCGCCCTTTACTACACTTGTCTTCAACTCAATCTCACCTTTATGCCCTTTGTTCTTTCCTGGCCCAACAGGCATCCTTTTATCTTTCTCTCCCCACTACCCTCTCTTTTTTGGGGGGAGGGGGAAACACCGTATATACTCGAGTATAAGCCGAGTTTTTCAGCACATTTTTTGTGCTGAAAAAGCTGCCCTCGGCTTATACTCGAGTGAGGAGGGCAGTAGCGGGGGGAGGAGCAGCCCATTCCGGGCCACTGATCCCACCACCACTGCCTGCCTCTCTCGCAAGGGCAGGGATCGGAGCGTGATTGAAAGGGGTGCTGCGGAGGCGGAGAAGGAGAGGAGCGAGCATGGCTCCCGCTTGCCCTTTCCACCCTCTGTGCCTTCCTCGCTACTGCTACTGCTGTGCAGCTGAGAATAAGGCACCAGAGCTGCGGGGGGGGGGGGGGAAGAGGCTGCCTCCCGCTCAGCAGCTGATTCCAAGAGATTGGAGGGAGATAAGGGACTAGCAATAAAGGAGGCTGCCTGGGCGGGGGGAGGTAAAAGCGCATGGATCCTCAGGACTTTTGCATTGGGTCACCCCAAATTCACCATCAGCTCACATAGCATGTCCATGGATACAGCCTGCACCAAAAAAACCATGCATCCACTGTTTCGTGGGGCTGCAATGGTGCAGAAACATGGTTACAAAGCCACATGGATCCTCAGGATTTTTGCATTGGGTCACCCTAAATTCACCATCAGCTCACATAGCATGTCCATGGCTACAGCCTGCACCAAAAAAGGTTAGTGGTAGAGCACATGCTTTACATGTAGAAGGTCCCATGTCCCTGGCATCTCCAGGGTGGACTTGGAAACACCCCAAAAGAACTGCTGCCACCAGTTAATGCAGAATAGACAGTACTGAGCTTGATGGACCTATTATCTGATACAGTGTAAGGTTGTGGCCCTATATTCTGTTTCTCTCCCCCTCAGTCTTTTTGCATCCAATTTTAACCCAGAGCTTCAAAGGATGCTTTCTTATTTCTGAACTCTTTTTTGTTTGTTTCTAATATGGAAACCGATCCAAGGAAATCAATTAGTTGCTTAAACTCACGCTAAGGTTTGTTTAATCAAGTGGCACTCCTAAAAATCACAAAAGCAGCCTAAAGGCTGGTGATGGGTGGGGAATTCACCTTCTCAGCTTGGTTGGGTTTTTATACCCCTGCCCTATAAGGTCAATCAAGGAAAATCTATGGGCTTATAATAATATGCAAATAGCAAGCATTTCAGGATGCAGGACTAAAAACCACAGCAGCCTTAATGGAACAGGAAATGTTCCATTCTACCTCTTCCAAATGCATTATAGTAGAAACTGGAAACCATCGTTTTTTGCCTCCAAGCCACAATACTAATTCTGGACTACAATTAAAAACTCTGATGCATATTGTCCCCCATCAATATACGAATGTGTATATATATGTGGTGGTTGCTTTTTATTATCAAGCACAAGCTTGGCTGAGACATGTGTATGAGAGAAGTTGCTGTAAAGAATGGGAAGGCAGAGTTTCACTTCCTGCATGAAAACCTGGTGGATCTGTCCTTTCCCATTTCCTTTAGCAACCCAGTTCCTGGATGAGACATGAGAAACAGAGATGAGTTTAAGGCAAGATAAAAAGCAGGGCAGTCCAAATTAAAGGAAGGTGTCATAGAACAATTGCAAGGGTCCAGACTTGTGTATGTGGTGATTTGACCCTATCCTGTCACTATCCCACAGCCTTTTATGTAAGCCCCACAAGGGTTACTAGCGTATTAAAAACTACTAGCCTGCAGGGATGTGGGGGCAGAAGATGGGATAGGGAACTGGGTCCTTACTGCAGCATTTCTATGCTGGTGCAGAAGAGAGGGCTTATCTGCTTGGTTTCCATGGTGAGCACAGAGGAGGGATGGAGCCTTCATCCCTCTTTCCTCCGTCTACTCCCTTGCATGCATGTGATTAAGAACGTATGAAGAGACTGTTGGATCAGGTCAATGGTCCACCTAGTCCACCATCTTGTTCCGGGGGTGGGATGCGCCACCCAAAGGGGCGGGGGTAAACATCCTGGGGGTGTGATGTGCTGCCCGCAGGGGCGCGGCGTGCGTTCTAGGGGCGGGGTGCCCAGCGCAGGCGGGGGGCAGCTGCAATGGAACCCCACCGGAATCGTGCTGCCCGGGGCATGTGCTCCCATCGCTCCCCCTTCCTCCGCCCCTGACCAGATGCCTCTTCTGGGAAGCCCACAAGCCAGACCTGAGAACAGCAACAGTCTTCCCACTTGTGGTTCCCAGCAACCGGCATTCAGAGGAAAACTGCCTCCAATAGATGTAGACCATAGTCTTTTCCTGCATGGATTTGTCTAACCCTCTTTGAAAGCCATTCCTTTTTGCCTAAGGCTACCAGGCTAATGCTCAGATACAAAGCCTTGTTTTGGGTGTGGTGGAGAAGCATTACCAATCAGAAAGGGCAAGCTAACTGCTCTCTCACGGCTTATAGCCAACGTAATCTCACAATAATAGATGAGATCCCTCTATAATAGACTGAGGAAATAAATGTTTTAAGAACTCCTGTGTGTTAAAGTTTTGCTTTTCAAATAGGTTTTTGCACACATATTCCTGGAGCAGAGGGTGCACTGAATCACAGCAGAAAGGATCAAGCTGCTTTAGGGGGAGCACAGAGATGATGTTGCAGCCCTAGCAATCGTGCATAAAAACTGGAAGACTTCCCAAATCACTAGATAGCTTTAAATGGGGACCACACAGCTTCACGGACGATAAATCTACCAGTGGCCAATAGCCTTGATAGCCAAATTCTGACAACAGGTTATAGAGACAAGCAAGAATATTTGCACCTTGCTTGCAAGCTTCGGGAGGAATTGTAGCTCGGTGGAAGAGCATAAACTCTGTGTGCAGAAGGCCCCAGGCTCAATCCCAAGTAACTCCAGATAGTTGAAAACCAAAAGCTGAACTAGATGGATCTTGCCGTGCCACCGCCCTCTGAGGCAAAATTGGTGGTAGTGTGCAAGGGGGCTTTTTCTGTGGCAGCACCCCATAGCCTCTATGCCTCAAGAAGTTAGGTTGACTTTGTTTCTATTTTGCGTTCTGCCAGCCTTTGAAAACATGTCTTCTTAAACAACCTTTTGATCCTGTTGTTACTTAATCTTATCTATTGTTAGCCCTGGCTTTCTGTGCTCTTGATGCCTTTTGGCAGTTTTGATGCTGCTTTTAGTCTTGCTTTGTTTTGTTGATGGTTCTAATGATGGGTTGCTCCTGTTTTTTTTAATTTTTGTGGTTGTATATACCTGGTAACCAGCAACTCCTTTCTGAGGCAGAAAAGGGGAATACAAGCTGTTTTACAAATAAAAGACTGCTTGGATATGATCCAAAGCAAATTCATTCTTACGGAGGTTCGCTTATTACTTTTAGCAGTTCTCATGCTTTAAGACTTAGGCGAATGCAATAATTAGAATTCGTGGTCTTCTGACCTAGAGGGTTTTTCTTATTACAATGGAAGGTAAAATTATAAAGAAGCTGTACTGGGCATATCAAGTTCCAATTATTTCATCAGTTCAAGGAATCAAAGAGTCAATTTTTGATAAAATTCCTTGCACACTGCCATTATAAAGGCTGACAACAAGATCTAATGCGATGGGAATCAATTAAAAGTGACACAAGGGGAATCTCCCCCCCCCCCCGAAGACTAGAAGTGGCTGAGCAGAAGGGGGGGGGGAACCATAGCACAGCAATCTTTGCTTTGTGAAATGAAGTTATCATTATGTTCATAAAGAAATAACAAGAAGCCCTCACCTTTTCTAAGTAAACCTATCTGCACATCATTGCCACAGATTCCTTTTGCACTGATAGGCCATGATTGAAAGGGTTCTGAAGCTGTGACAAAGCTATTGGTCTGAGAAATTATGACCAAGATTTCTTACACCTGCAGCAGCAATAGCAAAACTGAATTGCAATAGTGAACTGGGAGCTGCATAACTCTTAACCGCAGTGAACGAGGAGAGGCTTACTTCTGAGTAA
Organism: Lacerta agilis; assembly: GCF_009819535.1. Classification (NCBI taxonomy): domain Eukaryota; kingdom Metazoa; phylum Chordata; class Lepidosauria; order Squamata; family Lacertidae; genus Lacerta; species Lacerta agilis. The sequence goes on from NC_046317.1 coordinate 75,253,772, forward strand.
ACAGGCATACGATTCTGCTGCCATGTCTTTCTGGCATGAGCACATAGGAAGGACCTGTGATGTGACAGGGCAGTAAGAGAAACATCACTTACCTTGAGCAGGTTCCCTTGGGGGGGGGTTGATAATTCAATGAAACCGGTGTCTGTACAAACTTAGATTTAATTTAAGGGGTGATAGTAGAACAGTAGTTCAATGTTAATGAAAAATAAAATTGCTAGAGCGTGGCTAAATTCAGACCGGGGGGGGGGGAGAGTTTCTGGTCTCATTGTGCAGACAGCCATACCAGCTGTTTTCACAAGAACATTACAAGAACAGCTAGTGCAACTGCACCCCATCCCAGTTAGTGCACTGGACTGGAGTGCTGCTTATTTTTACTGTTTAACGTCACTACTAGCTTTCCTGTAACTGAAAGACATCACAAGGAAGGAATGCTGTTGCTTTCAGGCTGTCGTCTTAAATAATAAGGCCCCATCTGCACCAACATAGTGTTACGAGTTGTGGGTGCTAGAGTTTGTGGGTGCCAGATTGCCCTAAATTCCTGGGTCTGATAGGTCTTAGAATTTAATGCATGCTTGGAATGTTATAATGGGCTACCAGACATGGGTAAAGGTAATGGGCCATCAGTAAAGTCAGAGAGAGGGGACGCTGTGCCAGATGGAAAATGGGAAGCCTCCCTCCCTCAACTCAGAGTTAGTTTGAAAGACAAAGGAGAGTTTTGAGGTAGAATTTTAGAGCTGAGTTTAAGATGGGGTTTTGGCAGTGATGTTTCAGGCTGTAAAAGGCTGAATCAGAGTGTCAGAGAGCTATGGCTGATTTCTGTTTTGATCCAAGGCTGCAGCTATGAGAGAAACAAGACCCTTTGGGGTGTTAATGCTGTGAGGCCCTCCATTGTAGGCTCAGATTGTATATATGTGTAAATAAACCTTATATCATCAAGACACCACAGTCTCCACTGTGCCTCATTTCCAAAAGGAAACACAGACACATGGAAATGCCTGGTATCTCAAAGAATGCTCAGAGACTGGGATGGCAGGTACCACTGGTGTTAAAAGTAGGATTTCTGTTTCCTGGAGGAAACCCCTGTGGACAAGGTGTGTCTGAATTCATGATGGAGGGGGAAAGGCATTCATGGAGCACTTCAGGTTGATGCTCCAGCAGCAACTCCAGCAACAGATGGGACAGCAAAGCCAGATGTTTGGCAAAATGACCCTGCAGTGAGGCCAACTGTTTGAACAGCGGATGGAGCAGCAGAACCAGTTGTTCAATGAAATGAAGCAGCTGCAAGCAGAGTCCATGAGAAGTCTGCATGGAGAGAAAAGTGTGACTCCATATGACGTGAGAGCCACAAAGGGGTTAAAAGTGACCCAGGAGCCAAGCTGAATAGCACCTAAAACAGGGGTCGGCAATTTTTTTAAGCTGCGGGCTGGTCCACTGTCCCTTAGACCTTGTGGCAGGCTAGAGAAGCAGCACCGGGAGGGGGGAGCTGGAAGAAGAGGCGAGGGGGGAAGTAGTCCTCTTCCCCCGCCCCCCCAGCCCCAGTCGCTGCGCTTACCTTCCCAGGAATTGCTGCCGCCACTGTTGCTGCTTCTCGTGGGTAAGGAGAGGGAGCTCATCCACTCTGCTCTCTGTCTCACAGGAGCACCAGGGCGGTGGCGGCGGAGGGAAGATGAGCAATGCAAAAGGGCTGGCTCCAGAGAGGGGCTGCTTAAAATGGCACTCAGCCAGCTCAGCCTAGCCCCCATCCTCCTCTAGGCAGGGCGGGAAGAAGCCAGGAGGAGGGAGGGAGGAGGCACCGCTGCAGTGTATGTGAAGGAGAGGGGGGGAATGGAACAGCGCTGGGGGGGAAATGGCACCGCCCAAATGAACAGAATCCCCAAACCGATCCACGGAGAGTCCACAGGCTGGACCCTGAAGGCAATTGGGCTGATCCGGCTCCCGGGCCTTAGTTTGCCGACCCCTGACCTAAAAGGAAAGAGATCCAGAGTGTGGATGGGCAGCTGAGCGGCTTGGACTGTGAAGAGATGCAATCTGTAGCTGAAGGCGGGGTGGGGGTGGGGAGTTCTGGATGGAGCAGAGGAGCTGCCGCTAATTGACTTATCAACTCCCTGCGAGCTTGCTGCAGAAAAGGAGGAATTGGAGGTGCCTGTGAGCGTGCAAGAGCTGCTGTTGATTGATTTCTCTGCTCCCTGGGAGCCTGCTGTGGAAAAGGGGGAGTAGAAGGAAGTGGAGAAGCCAGCACCTACGGGAAAGATGGTGTTTTCCTGTGTGAAGAACACACAGGAGCAGCTTGAGGTTTGTGTGCATCCACAAGAGAAGCCTGAAGGGAAGCTGGCTCCTGCTATATTGAGCAATATAAAACAAAAACAACCCCCCCCAACAATGATTTTGCCCCTTGGGTGCCCCAAGATGATCTTGTGGCATGGTGACCAGTCCCTATAATGGGCGCAGTCCTTAAGCAGGCTCCAGCAGCCAGGGTCAGCCAGGGTCCTGTGGGTTTGGGAGGCAAGAGACATTGGGAGAGCTACGAGCTATGAAGCACTCCAGAGACGTTGGATGTAACTGGAGAGGGAAATTCCTGGCCTCCAGCCTAGACTGCAAAATATTCCAGTGGCTGCCAACACATCATACCCAGGTATTCAGAGCACCTGGGCAACAGCAAGGATTGAACCAGCAGCTATAACCCTACTGAATGCCTCAAGCTCAAATGGACAGGGTTCGTGGTCCTCTGCACTTCAAGAGAAGGCCAACAGCTGGGAGATGGGAGGTTTTGGCAAACACCTGTGTTTCCCAATCTTCACAGTGACTTGATTGCAAGTTACTAGCCAGCTGATTTGCACTGTATACTGGAAAGGGAGCAAAAGTTACCACCTCTGCAACACACCAGATAAGGACTCCATGGCAAGTCTATGGCTACGTGTTCCCCCTCCCTCACATTCCCCAAAAACCAGAATAAGAGGTTGGTATCCTCTCCTGTTTAATGAATGTAGCCTTATTCTGTTTCACTTTTCTCCCAGTAGGTAGTCAACACCTCAGACTTCATCATGTATGTGGATACAGCCTTTGACACAGTCTTTAAGGGCAATTCCAGGCAGCAGTTTTCCATTTCCATTTGATAATTCAGAATGTGTATTAGCACTCCAAGGAAACACAACACGTTGGCCTCAAAATGTTATCATCTGGCACCTGGCAAGGCGCTGGAAAACACAATTAGATGAGGCCAGTTTTCACAAAACATACCAGCAGTTTCCTGTGCTGCTCAAACCAGAGATTAGGGCTAAGCTAAGCAGGAAAAGCTTTTGTGGGTGGCAGGAAGTATTCATTAATTTATATAAGTCACTTATACTTTGCCTTTAGCATCCCCCTAGGCTCTCAGAGCAGCTTACCAGAAGTATCACATGACCTGTTTTGTCCTGTTGCTGTCAAGAAGATCCCTTATTGCTCTAACAAAATAGGAAATTCTTTCCAGTAGCACCTTAGAGACCAACTGAGTTTGTTCTTGGTATGAGCTTTCGTGTGCATGCACACTTCTTCAGATACACTGAAACAGAATTTCCTATTTTGTTTCGACTATGGCAGACCAACACGGCTACCCACCTGTAACTGGAACTATGGAAGGCCCCTTATTGCTCTGTTGGCCTTCTCCTAATTCTTTTTCTTTTTTTAAAAAAAATCCTAGCCTTGAATCCTTCATGTCCCATGTTCAGAACTTGCTCCCGGCTTGAGTCTCAGGAGCCTGTCACATATGGCCCGGCAGGAGACTGACAAATTTTTCAAATATGCACTGTGACGAATGTACTGAAAACAGCAGAGAATTTCCTCTTTGAAAATGCTTTCTGGACTTTCCCAATGAGTCATGGCTGCTTCAGAAGTACTGCCTGCATGCATATCACTTCTGTTATGGAATTTGATTGGACACCATCCAATAAGACTTTACAGACAACACATATCTATGCTATGGCAAGCAAAAAGTTACCGTGTCAGGTTCATGGAGTTTGTTGGCACTATTTCTTATTGAGAAGTGATACCCACCTAGGGAATTTAGGGTATAAGTCAACCTTTTTCTTTATAGAATTTGCAACTGAGTGCATCTGTATGATTAATATACCCTTGGTGAGTACAAAGAGGGATTACTTTCTCTTTTAGCTCTCAAGTAGCTGGCTGCTTCTTTGAATGACATTTCTTACCGACTACTGAGTTAAAGTTTCAGCCTCTCCATCATTGTTGGTTTTGACCACACTTCTTTCCCCCCTCAAACATTTCCTGGGAAGCAGGTTTGTCCTGATTATTCTTCCAAACAAAATATTGAGTCCCCATTATGTTATGCAACCCCAGTTGCTGGATCATTTTTCTTCCTTCAACCCATCATCACTATTGTACTTTGCTGTACACTTTCGCTGCATTTAAAATTAAATTGTGAGCTTGTTGAGACAGCTCTCATGGTTTTGATAAAATGCCTGTCTGTAGAATTTCTTGTTGGAGACCAAGAGAAGCAAACATAGGTATTACTCAAATGGTTTTAACTTACAGTTTCTTATGTGTATTTACAGCTGTTAAATTACAGTTATTTGCGAAGGCATAAAGCAGCATGCTTGCTTTCAAACATCTTTTACCAAAATAATTACTTTTCTGCTTACCTTCCCTACACAGATGTTTAAACTATTTTCACACATTACATCACTGTCATTATCAAAATAAGTACTCTCTAAGTATCCTTTACAACCAACTAAAAGCCTGCAATCAAAATGTGTTTTGCAAAATGTGTTTTGGTTGTAATAACTAGGCAAGAAAACTTGGGGTGTTTTTTTTTTTTAAAATGAAATAACCTATTTGCTCCTGAAATATGCGTTTTAATTTGACAGAGGCAGGCAACTGTCAACTCCATGTTGGTTGTAAAATCTAATTAACAGCTTCAAACCTCTCATAAACATGACATTGGAAGATGTTTCCACATTCAGAGTGGTCAAGATGTCATTCTAGAGCTGCAGTACTATTCAGCACAGAATTATATAGTACAGATTCCCCCCCCCCCAAATGTATTATTGAATTGACAAAAACAGCATCATGTCAAGTCAGAAGACCATGGGCTAATTCACACTACTTAACTGGCATGCTGAGAATGTGAGCTGTCCTAAGATCTACAGATGAAGGGCGGTATACAATTTTTAATAATAGTAATAATAATATACAGTAATGTGAACTGAGCAGATCTATACAGCCCTTGGGCAAGTGGCAACATGGTTGCATAATTGCTCCATCATATGTTCAACTTGCCTACTCAATTTACATTTATTGTGTCAAAGTCTGACCTGTTTCTGGTACACCAATTGACAATGACCATCACCAACCTTGTAGGAGTTGCCCTGCGATGGGTGCAGAGGTGGAAGTGCACAAGAATCAACTACAGACAATGAAACTTTGGCAAGACAGAGGCAGTTGAAAAGCCTAATTCATAATAGACTATGACTAGTTCTTATGCATGCTATGTAGTCTAGAGTCACCACAAACAGCAGCATCAGTGCACTTGTATGGCATGGTTAATTGTGGCTTATGCCACAAGATGGACATCATTATGCAGGAACTGTGTGACAATGCCAAGTTCAGCATTTACGCACTTGAACCACATTCTCAATTTGATTCCATAAACAAGGGAAGGGGAACTTGTGAAGCTCCAAGAGTTGCTGGACTCCAACTCCCATTATCCCTCATCATTAGCCATGTTGGTGAAAGCTGGTGGGAGTTGGAGTCCCACAACACTGGGTATGTATGTCACAGGCTCCCCATGTCTGCTGTGAACATTGGTTGTTTCTCTGAATTTTCGTCGTATTTCTCTATTGGCCATTACATAAAAAGAAGCCAAGGAAATACCCAAACAGAATGAATAGCAACTTCTCTTCACATTTAATATAGTGCAATAAGTGAACAGGATGCTCAGCATCCTGTGGCCTGAAAGTTTCCATAGACCAGGCTTATATTGTCCAAGGGAAAACAATAATCTGCTCCACTTTATGAGAATAAAGCAAGACCCACAGCCTCTTGCAAATTAAGGATACAAGCTTGGCAAGCTTGATTATCCCCACTTAACATACAAGTCCCATTGGAAGACAGAATGGACTGAGCCCAGTCTGAAACTTGCTGTAATGTAGTAAAGATGGGTGGTTTGGGAACCTGTGGCCTCTTTCTGGAAAGAGTTTTATGCAGAGTGAAATAGCACCATAGGCTTGAACTAGATGCAATTGTTTGTCCAGCTCACAGAAGAAAAGGAAAACAGAAAACAGCTAGAACACATCTGTGTTCAGAGGACAAATCCTAGGCCAAAAGGCTCAAGAAATTGGATATATGAAGTGTGTGTGTGTGTGTGTGTGTGTGTGTGTATACGGTGGGGTAAGATAAGGAGAACAATTGATGTATTTAAACAGGGAGGTAGACCCAAACTGAACACCAGAAAGAAATCATTGTTTTAGACTGTTGTATTATTATACGTTGCTGGCCACTTTGCAGAAGGACAGGATAGAAGATCAACAAACAAATGAACCAATGTAGAAGCAGCGTTTATATGTTTTTAGGAGGAGTTTCGAAAACTATGTCAATGACTCTTAAGGAACAGGCAACTAGACTGGATCCATTTAAATTCCCTACTTTTACAGAATCCTTTCTTCTTGCTGAGGAATCTGAGTGATACTGAATGTGGGGCGTCCACTATCCCCATTGACCTGTGCTAATACAGAGAATGGACCTAGAATATCTCCACTACCCCACTATCACCACTGCATTGCAATGAGAGGCCAGTACAGTGGTACCTTGGGTGACATACGCTTCAGGTTACATACTCCGCTAACCCAGAAATAATGCTTCACGTTAAGAACTTTGCTTCAGGATAAGAACAGAAATTGTGCTCTGGCGGCGCAGCGGCAGCAGCAGGAGGTCCCATTAGCTAAAGTGGTGCTTCAGGTTAAGAACAGTTTCAGGTTAAGAACGGACCTCCAGAACGAATTAAGTACTTAACCAGAGGTACCACTGTAATTGCGGAAAGCTTTTGTCTTCCACGAACTTTGCCATCCACAGTGGATCTTCTCATCAAAAAGCCCAATAAATTTCCAATTAACACAAGTCCAAAGACCACTGGACTAGTGGTTTACTGAGTCCCTGTCAATTATATTATTCTGTATAGCAAAGAACCTTCATTTCTAGAGGTCACCCTGAAACTACAGTAAGCCTGCAATTTATGTGGGAGTTACGTTCCGGGGACAACGCTTAAAGCCAAAAACATGTACAGTGGACGCGGGTTGTGAACATGATCCATGCAGGAGGTGTATTTGCAACCCGCAGTGTTCGCAACCCACGCCGCTGCATCTGTGCTCACACATGACGCAATTTGACACACGAGCACCAAAACCCGGCAGTAACCCATTCCGGTACTTCTGGGTTCGGCGCATTCATATCCCACAGCGAGTGCAACCCGAGGTATGACTGTATAGTCAAAACACATTGGGTGCCAAAGCCCCTCCCACCCAGACACCTCCCCCCTTTTTAATTATTATGATTTTGCCAAGCATGTAAAACTGAACGTGCACAAGTTAAAACAAAATCGAAAATTCTTTCTAGTAGCACCTGAAGAAGTGTGCATGCACACGAAAGCTCATACCAGGAACAAACTCAGTTGGTCTCCAAGGTGCTACTAGAAAGAATTTTCGATTTTGTTTTGACTATGGCAGACCAACACGGCTACCCACCTGTAACTGTGCACAAGTTAAATGTGTGTAAGTTGTAATCTTGCTGTACTCTTTTTTGGGGGTGTGGGGGTGACTGATGTCATTTGAGTGTCGAAGTGCTCCCTACTTAGGCAATAAAATAAAAACAAGTGCCTGGAAAAACAACAACACTTGCCTTTTCATTTAGATTGCTATTTTCTTGCACACTCCCGTTTCTCACACTCAACTTCAGTTGCCTGCAGTGAAACCATCACATACCCAATCAGGGATCATGTAGTAAATGGGATGACATCACAACATGACATAGCCAGTCAGACTTGCCTGAGCCACCTATGTAAGCAATCCAGGAAACAACAGCAAGGAGCGGGGATGGGAATGGCAGTAATACATATGGGAAAGAATACCACCAAAGGATTGAAGAAAACGCAAGTAGATGCACAATCAAAGCAATATTTGAAATATCTTCTACCCCGACCTTCAGTTTATAGCCTAAAAATCAAGACTGGGTATATCTGGCGCTGCTATAATTATGTATCATGCAATCTTATTTATAATGCAAGTGTTTGTTCCACAAAACCAAACTGTTTTCAGAATGTCTCCACCCCCCAGTGCCCCAAACAGCTGTTGCAGCCTTTCCCATCATTTCAGCTTCTCAACTATGTACTAGCAGCTTTGCTGTAAGTAGTCTGGCCCTGTTTCCATGTTGCCCAAGAGACAAAACAACTGCAGTTACTGGAATATGAGCAATCTGTTATGAGATGTTTCAGATTGCCTAACAGAGGGTTAGTAGCAGAAATAAAGCCTAGGCAGAAGGATGAAGAGTTAAATACTGTATATAAACATGCAAGTGCTGGGATAGCTCAGTTGGTAGTGCATGAGACTCATATCTCTGGGGTGGTGGATTTGATCCCCACGTTAGGTGAAAGATTCCTGCATCACAGGGGGTTAGACTAGATGACCCTCATGATCTCTTCCAGGTATACAATTCTGCAATTCTAAGATTCAGAAAAGGGCAATCAAAATTATCAGGAACTGAAACAACTCCTCAATGAGAAAAGGTTACAACATTTGGGGCTACTTAGTTCCCAAAAAAAAGAAAGATAGGGGACAAGGTAACAGGTGTATTAAATTATGAATAACATGAAGAGAGAGAAAGAGTCTCTCTCTCTCATATTACTGGCAAATTAATGCAGGATAAATCTACTTATCAATGGCTACAAGTTACAGTGGTTAAATACTACCTCCATGATCAGCCAGGGGCTATTGCCACCATGTCCTTCTTATGGGCTTCCCATAGGCATCTGGGTGGCCCCTGTGGGGGCGCGGCGGGGGGGGGGGAAATGATGCTGAACTAGAAGAATTTTGGTCTGATCCAGAAGCACTCTTACATTAATGGGAGGAAAAATACCTGGGCAGGTAGATAAGGAATAAGGCATGACAAATAATGTGATAGAAGATCAAGCTGGGAGGACCAGGTCAAATATATTGGTTAGCTGGATCAAAGCTGCAGAAAAGCAGTAGCAGGTTAGCAGAAAATAATCACATATCCAACTGAATCCGAGTTACTATTGTGCCTCCCCAAATTCAAGTTTTGGAAAGAATGCTCTCTCTCACCCTCATGCTTCTTCACTGTTAGCACTCAATGTGAATTTTGTGGTGCTTTACAGCATCATACACACAAAGTACCACATGAAACAATTATTGAGATTTTGTTTTTGACTCAGTAATGCAGCTGATCTAGAAAAAGTCTAGAAGCAAAGATCAATCTTGAATTCCCTATTAAGACCCATTTCCCACACATACTACATAAAAACAAGGAATTTCCCTGTTTTTAAATACTAATAAGCTTTACTGGGAGGCAAGTCTCATTTAACTCTTTGGTAAATGCTTTTTAGGACTGGGGTGGGTGCATGGAAACATCTCCTCAAACTAGTAGCCTAAATATAGGAAGAAAATTGCATTTAAAAGGCAGCAGGACACCTTCAAATATAGGCCAATAGGCAACAGCTTGCCCCCGCTGGGTTTGGCATAGCCGTTGATTATGGCAGATGCGTTAACTGATCGAAAAATGCAGAATTTGTCATGTTTCAAAAATCATGAAAATAAATCCGTACACCAAATTCATTCCTTAGCAACCATCCCAATGAAACAGGCATGGTGATCATTGTATTGCCAGTTCTGCGATTTCTGGAGGAGCTTGTGCATTTGCCTGCCTCCCCATCCCCTCAGTAGCTCTGCTCTAGTACAGATGTTTCCAGAGTGAGGCTCTTTGGTTTCACACATGGCCCCAGAAAAACAAAATGTAGCTTTGCCAATCTCAATGGGAGCTGGGTTGGGCAACATCCCCCCCCCCCAATATTACACTACATATTACATCAACTGAAAGTTCACTTCACCATTTCATTTAATAGTCCATTGTGTGCATACAAACAGACGTTAAGATTAGTATTTCTAAACCTCTTATTTACACTGTAACCCTACTATAAGTGGTTTTCCCCCCACCTCCCATTTGGTGAGTCTAATTCTAAAGTATGACAACAAACCGAAATCTCAAGTCACTGCTAATGATGACAGCTAAAGTTCTTTCAAGCAGTCCAATTTTACCTAGCTGAGCTATTTTGGGGGTGGGGGCAATACCTTTTGTGCAGATGTCTAACTTTTCATCAGAAAAGAAGGAACTGTTCCAGGTAGTTTAAACATGCACACACTAAACTATGCATCTAGGCAGTAGGTAGCTTTGAATTACCTCCCCCACTGAATACTCCAAGCAGCGAACACTGCAACCAGAAATGACTGCAATCAGTATATATACCATCCAACCTTGTAAAGAAACACATAATTTCCAAATAGACTCTATTTTTTTGTTAACAAAAATGTATTTTAATAATGCTGACAGAAATCTTAAGTGTTATCTGGAAGCACTTTCACAGAAATAAACGATCATAACTGTTTCTTAGACCCAAGTTACATGACTTTGGTTGTAACACACCAAATGTATCAACCCATAGCTACATTTCAGCAGAGCAGGAAAAGCTAACCATTCTCATGTTAACACTTCGTCATTTTTCCAGTATGCGTTCCAAAGATCTCAGAACCCACAGGTAAAACCTTCCTTTCACAGAGTCTTAAGTTTAACCCCCCCTATTTTAAAAAGAAACCACAAAGCATAGTTTCGCTACAAATAATTGGCTGCTCAGAAAGTTTATACACAACCAGCACTGATAAGGTTGCCATCATAAGAAGTCTCTACAGCGCCTAGCAGTTGTGAATACAGTATGGGATCATGCTCCTTATGGGGCAGTGATGTCCAGAATTAAGATACAGTCCCTGAAAATGAGGCTGCACCGTGACAACCAAGCACTTTAAATTGTTTCCTGTTATTTATAAAAACTTGGGGAGGGGTCCGCACCATAGCCAAAGTGAACTGCAATGATGCACAAACTGACATTTCAGAAATCTGACAAATGATGCATTTCCAAAGGCAAAGAAGTCTGCAGTCGTTCACTTGGAGCGTTGTTTCCTTTACCTCTCTAGCCTTAAGGCTCACAGCCTTTTAAAAAGTAGCCTACTCCGGCGGGGCTAAGAAGGCATATCCCCGTTTTTTCGCAGTGACTTGCCCGTGGCTTCCGAGGAACGCAGCGCAAGTGTGAATGAGCCATCTGGGCTAGTCATCGGCGGCAAGCAGAACTCTTCGTCTGCTCCGAAGCCGACTCAGGCGCACTGCACTTCAGCGGAGAAAGTTAGCACAGCCGGAGCTAGGCGTCTCCAAGCGACAAGTCCATAAGTCATAAGCAGGCACGCGGCGATCAGCCCCAAAGCGCTGCCAGAAGCAGGCAAATCCGAAAGGCTAACGAAACAAGAACAAGCAATGCCTCCCCTCCCGCCGCTCCTTGGGCAGATGCTTCCCCTCCCCACCCCCTCTGCTAACGTTAAGTACCGAAACATCAGCGGTTGTTTTGCAAGCGGCTCTCTGCCACCTTAAGCGCGCAAGGCCCCCACCCCTCCGAAAATAAGTTGGGAGATCCCTCCCGAACCTCTCCTGCTTCCCTCCCGCCGTCCACCCCAGTTCAGCTGCGTCTAGGATCTAGGAACCCCCTTCCCGCCTCATTCGCAGCCTGCACCGCCTCCAAAAGAGGGACAGCCGGACTCTCTTGGGCTGGACAGGCCAACGCTCAGGCAGCCCCGAGGTGGGTGGGCGGCCGGGGAGTGCGTCCTCCGGCGCGGCGGGGCTCTCCATGGGCGGCGCCCCGCCGTCCTCCTGCAGGGGCTGCGCTCGGCTCTCCCGTTGGGTGGCTCCGTAGCCCCGCGCTGCCCGCTCCTCCAACCGCCGCCCTACCAACCCCGCTTGGCCGGCCAACCTGCCCGCCAGCTCACCTGGCCGGGGCCGGAGGTGCATCGGCAGCGTGTCCCTGGTTCTCCCCGCATCAGGAGCAGCTCGCCTTCCCAGAAGCAGCAGCAAGTGCGGCTGCAGGCGCCGCGGAGCTCGGCCGGACGCCCCGGCATAGCCTCGTCTCTCGCCCTGACGGAGGCTCCCTGGGCGCCGCGTCCCCGCCGGAGACGGAGTGGGCGCCCTCCGTGGCCCTTCTGGGGTCGCTCGGCTCTCCTGCCCTCGCCGGGAGGCGGAGCACGAAGCGGTGGCGGCGGCGGCGGCGGCGGCTCGCTCTGCTTTGCCGGAGCAGAGGAGCTCTCTGGCTGTCCTCGACTATTGCGCCGGCTGCACCAGGCGGCAGCAGCAGAGGCAGCAACAGCAGCTGGGCTTAGCTGTGCAACGCGGGGCCAAGTCCTTGGCGCGGGCAAGAGCTGGGCGCTCTTCTTCCTTCTTGTTCCTCTTCTTGCTCCTGCTGCTGCTGCCGGTGCGAATCCGAGCCGGGCAGGAGGCGACTAAGCCCCGGCGAAAGGCTGCGGCTGGATCCCATTTCAAATCAGAGCGCGGAGGGAGGGGCGAGTGGGGAGGGAAGGGAGAGACGTGTGGGGCGGCCTTTATGGTTTTGTGTGTGTGTGTGTTTTGTAAGTTAATTTCTTTCCTGGAGGATCCTCCTCCCCAGCCTTGACGCAATTCCCGAGCGGAATGGAGAGGGGGGGGGGGGTTGGAAACCTGTTTCACCGGCCCCCACCATTTGTTCAAAGTCCAAGTAAAGCAGCGGCGGCGGCAAGTCTTCGCCACGCAGCGCTTCACCTTACCCCAAATAAATGCTTGGGTATCCCATCGCAACCCATTGACATGCACATTGACACACTGACCCGCAGACTGCTTTGCAAAGCTGTGTGTGTGTGTGTGAGAGAGAGAGCGCGCACGCATAGACACGCGCGCACACACCAAAGAACGATGTCAGAAACATAGAGATTCAACAAAATAAGCTTCTTTCTCCCACCGGAAGCGAAGTTGGGTCTTTCTGGCTAACTAGACAACCCGCTATACACCTGCGCACCTACCTAACCCTCTCACTTAAAGGGTGGGGAAGATTGCTGGAAGAGAGAAAGCGCCCTTACCTTGACGACAAGAAGGGAGGGAGTTTCCCTCCTGTTGTTGGACGAAAATAGCTATTTAAGATATGCAAAGCACTAGTGCGGCTTGCTTCTTGCCAGTTTCCGCGGATTCGCTTTGGAACTGCACCCGAAGTGGCAAAAGGCGGCGAAGCTCAAGGAGGCAAGCTGCAAATTGTTTAATTGACAGCAAGCTGGCTCCTCTCTTGTTAAAGGGCCAGGTTGGTGACAGCAGGTTGTTAAAAGAAGGGAATCTGAACTTTCTCCAAGAAAGGGATGAATTGGAAAAATTACGCTCTCTTTGCGGTGCTGCCAGATGTGGTACCTAATTATACAGCATGAGCATAAGGCTCCTCTGGGTAGAGAGATGCAATAATACAAGACTGGGCCTGATCCAGACTAAAGCCTCTGGGCTCTGGCAACAGGAATAAACATAAAACAGTAGAGCAGGTTTGGTCCTGAAGATTAAAAAAGGAAAGGGACATGGCACTGGAAGATCCAAAATGGTTCATGGCATTGTTTCTCGGATCCAGTTTTAACTACTACTGCTGAACTCCTACCTGGCAAACTTTTTGGAGTAAAGAAAGCTTCATAGTTTCTCCCCCCCAAAATAAGCTTCTTCCATTTCAATATAGTACATGGCACTTTGCTTCCCCCATCTCCCAGTTCACGCTGAATAGTTTGTGGATAAACTGGGTAATTCAAAGATCAAGCTCATAAACAACACAAAGGGCATTTTTCACTTATAAGTGGCTGAAGTAGTGGAAATGCTTGCAGAGGAACGAGTGTGCTTGTACAATAAGGATGCTTCTGAAGTAGTGCAAAATGGAAGTGAGCCATTAAAAAATTGGATCTACATTCTAGCCAATATGGGGTTTTACAATCCAATTACAGGCACAGGAAATGCAAAAATGGAGTCAGTGTCATGTGAAAATAGCCCACAAGGGGATAGTGAAATATTGTTTTTCCATTTTTAGAGCCAAGCACCATGTCACCCCAAAACTCGCCTAAAATCACAGGAAAATCTTCCCCAAAGGAAACAGAATTAATGTGTCTGCCTAACTCGGTCTTAGCCACTGTGTGTACTTTCCTCAAAACCAAATGACTGAATTGTGAGACAGATAAAGGATAGTTGAGATGGATGGCAAATGGTCCTGCGTTTGGACAGAGGGGCTCAGCTAAACTACCGGTATCCATTTCTTTCCCTCTTCCAATCATACTCTGGAAAGTGTGCTTCATATCAGAAGAAAGGGAAGGTGTTTTTAAATGCTGGATTTCTGCTTAATTAAAATAAATAACTAAATAAGCATCAAACAGTAAACAAAACAGTCTAAAATATAATATAGCAATGGCATAATCACCAATGTCATTAAAAATCAGTCACAACAGAGCTTCCATTTTAACAAAAGGTACAGATTTTCTCAGCAAGTACACGTTAATTCCAATCAATGTTAATGGAAGTTACACAGATGCATTAAATAATAATGTACCCCCTGGTTGGTAACAAGCTTGCAAAATAAATAGGGCTTCCCATTGAAGGGAAAGGATCCTCTAATTCATATGTCAAAAGGAGTTGGCTTGCTGGCAAGAAAACAAAAAGCCATGGAAAGCTGTGCATTTGGCAGGTTTTCAGAATTACTTCACTCGGGCAGTATTTTGTCAGACTGCTTCAGCAGTTTATACATCTCTCTCTCTACATACACACTCTTAAATAAATACTTAGAAGTCAGCACCATTGAGTTCATTGAGATTTACTCCCGAGGTAAGTCTGAATAGGACTGCAGCCTTATGGATCTAAACTGCATCGGAAACAAACTTTGAGAAAATAAAGTTGTATGAAATTTACAGGCAGACACAATCACTCTATATATGCAAGTTTATGCTGAACACATACTAATTCATATGCAAAATGTGTACCTCCAGTGACTTTGGAAACATGCTAACACCCTGTTGAATAACCAACAGACTTTAGGAAAGTTGCTTTCCATCTCTCTTTCCTTGCCTTTTCTGTTCCCTAACTGTAAAATACAAAACAAAATAAAAATTTTTAAAAAAATCCTTCCAGTAGCACCTTAGAGACTAACTAAGTTTGTTCTTGGTATGAGCTTTCGTGTGTATGCACACTTCTTCAGATACAAGCGATGGCAGTTGCTTTCCTTACTATGCACTCAAAAAGGATATATAGTTGGTAAGTGAAATAGCTTCTTTCAACCTACTAATTAGTGGATTTATGTTTTCAGATCGCACATGACAATTTCTCTCAACTTGCTTTGTATATTGCTTGCTAAACTGGACCTGACTTGTTACCTCCCCACCCCCAAGTCTGACAGCACACCCCTCATTTCATTCCAGTGCAAGACAACTGGTATTCCAGATTCAAATTTTAATGATGGGATAGAATAAGCTATTATCTAACAGCTTTTGCTCCCAAACTGTAAAACGGGGGGGGGGGGGAATACCCACAATTCCATTTTAATAATGTAAATACTTCTGTAATACTTCTGACATCAAAGGGGAGTTACTGCTTTTCTAGACATCCAAAATCTGCACATACCATTAACTGTGTTATACTAAGAACTGCAACTTGAAAAACTTGTGCTTAAGCTCGCTTTTCTCTCCTCCCTCTTAGTCCCTTTCCCTCGCCCACTGTGTCTTTTTCGATTGCAAACCTGAGTCTTAGTGTGTATTTTTAGTATGGAAGCCACTTTTTGGGTAAAGAACGAAGTATAAACGCCATAAATATTTAGCTGTGAGGAAAATAAAAGGAAAACAATTAAACCAGATTGGTATAATGGACATGCAAGTTGACCAAATTTGGATGAGTTTTGTTCCAAATGCTTCACTACTATGTTCGTATAGGCAGACTGAGGTTGTGCACACATTAGCGGCTTGAAACTCTGCAAGGTTGTTTCTACACCCCTTCCACCGGCTGCGTTTCAAGCCACATTCTTACATTGCTGTACAGACCAGAGAGGGGGCAGGGATGTCTCCACCCAACGCCTATTACCTTATTTGTTTCCCTGTACTGAGCTCCAATTCATGTTCAGTCATCTGCACATGTACAAATGGCTGCCTGAAATGTACACACCCCAGCTTAACCTTGGCTTCTCTTTTCAAATCATTTCTTAGGGAAACAGCATCAAAACAGGAGTACTTCTCAAGAAGCTGCAAGGTACCTGTGGATTGTGGCTCATGTTGTGTGTACTCAGCTTCAAGCATCAGCAGGGGGAGCATACTGGAGCCAGACTAATGTGTATACAGCCTGAGCTGTAAAGCAAATGACACACTGGTGTGTCAACTTGCCAAATCCCAGTGTTCTAAGGTCAGCCTCTTTCCTAGTAAACAATAAACTTTGTGAAGCAGCCCTGAGAAAAAGCAGAATATTTTTTCCCCTTCCATGCCATCTTCCCACAAACACTGCATATATGCATTGTATATACTTGTTCCAGAGGCAGTGTTAGGGCAGCTTCCCGGCTATGGGAAGAAGGCATGAGGACTCTTACGGAGTCCTAAAGTTCTCTTTTCCAAAGCCTAGTTAGCACTTGCCCAGCTTTGGGCAGTAGCTGGGAGGACTCTAGGACCCTGCCAGAGCCCTCATGCCTCCTTCCCCAAAGCCCCACACAACATGGGAGCATGTATGCCAAATTTGGGTCTAGTCTGAGTGCCAAAGTGCCAAAGTCCGCCCCGCTTGCTATATATTCAGTGCAAACATTGTTCTGCTGTTTAAATGCCCCATATACAGTGCAGATGGTGAAGTACCAGCCCAGATTGAAGTCTCATTTATGGACAATGGAGCTCAGATATTTGAGCTTGGGTTATCTTCTGAGACATCTCTCTAGGCATACAACCACTTGCAGGGTGAAAAACAAATATGTTAAATAATGATTGTTTTGTGTGTCTGATTAATAAACTAGGAGTTGGAGGGGGGGAAGGGTGTTAAAGAGTATGTGGTACATGGTCCCAAAGAAGCAAAGGCAGAGCAACCAGTGGGAAGAGCACAGTGTAAAAATAATAAAAAATAAAAAATTTGCTTTTCCTAATTACTGCTTCTTCACTACCGCCTTCTTCAGCTGCGAAAGAGAAGAACCAACTATTAGAGCTTTTCTTCACTTTTGAATTCCCTGTGTATAAAACTGCTTGCATGTTCGCAAGTATTATTTGACGTCCAGCCAATTTTGTCCTTTGTGCTTTTGCATCGCAACACAAAGGAAAGAAAAGGAAGTTATAAGTTGTGGAATAAAATGAGAACTGAAAGTGTGAACATGTATAATAAATCAAAGGTCTGGCAAATGAGAAGAGGGGGAAATGAGCTGAAATCCAAGTTATAAAGCTGCCTTACACAGCTTCTGCCACTGTAACTAATGGTGGCTTTCCAAGCTGAAATCTTTCCCAACCCTGATGCTAACATCCTTTTAGTTTGAGACGCTGGAGAGTGAACCTGGAATTTTCTGCAAGTAGTACAACAACCACTGTAGGATATGGTGCATACAAGTTTTGTTGTGCCTTGATCTTACAATGTGGTTTAGATGGAGGACTGCTGGATCATCGTATCAAACTGAATTTCGTAGTTAGCATCACAGTGCCCAATATTTATAATCTAGTCAAAATGCCCGCAGAAATGTAGTTATGTTTGCTATTAAGAATTACAGAAAATGCAGCACACCATCTCTTCTTAATTAGGAATGCTTTAGCCATTCTGCATCATACTTCTTGGCATCCGTCTGTGTCGAGAGACAATGAGAGTGCGCCTCCAGGGGTGAAGTGAAGTCGCTCCACTAGCAGCACCGAAGCAACCTCCCTGGGGTACAAGCCTGGGGTGTGTGTATGGAGGTCCCAGACTGCCCAGGATGACAAGCCCCCGCTTTCAGCCTTGCTGATGTGGTCCAAAGGAAAGCAGAGTAATATGTTTGGCACCAGCTTGGCTGCAGGAGTTGCCAGGAGGCATGCAAGGCACCATCCAACTGCCTTAGGGACTTCACTCCGCATTTGTGCCTCACACTTTGAACAAAATAACCACAGTATAATATTTATCGAATTGCAAATTAGTTGTATGATGGAATTTAAGAGTGATACCAAGGCTTCAATCCTATGCATACTTACTTGGCTATAGAACCTACTGAACTCAAGAGTTGTGAGCAAAGTTGCATAGGATCATGGTGCAAATAGCACATTATTAACAGGAGCTTGGTTTTGCAAGTTAAAATGCCTCAATATAAATGCTGATGATAGCTCACAAAGATACATATACATTGTTTAGCTAGTAATAATTAGATTGGGAAGATGCATAGCAGAAGTGGTATGAAATTACTGAGATAATATTGATTAATACGACAACACTTCTGGCTGCTTAGCAAAATAGTAATCTGTCTTTCTCTAGTGTCCGGTCACAACCCCCCCCCCCCCCAATATGACTAACATAAAAAAATCTTATTACAGTACTACAATGAAATGAGAAGACGTAGGCTAGATTAATAAATGTATAATTGAGGTATTAAAATGATTAATATGGCTGACAGAAGCAAGTGCAAATCTATACAGGAGATGCAGATTAAATGACCATTTGAATTAATAAAGGAGACTGTATACAACAAAGAAGTAATATCTGAGGTAGTCCCAATCCTCCATTCTTTTATTCGTCTTCTGCAAGTAGCCTCCTTAAGATCCACACCCAGTTTAAAAGGAGGAACTGCAAAGATTTGAGAATGATCAGGAAAATGGAACAAATGAGACTGCTTGTTTATTGTCCCTTAGTAAGTATCAACATGTGGTAATTTGAACTAATTGCTACCCCCTCTCATTCATTCTTGATAATACTTGGTGCACCTGATCAAGTGACATTCATGAGTCTTCAAGGTGCCACAAGATCCCTTGTTGTTTTTGCTGCAGCAGACTAGCACGGCTATCCCTCTG
Source organism: Lacerta agilis (assembly GCF_009819535.1). Taxonomy (NCBI): domain Eukaryota; kingdom Metazoa; phylum Chordata; class Lepidosauria; order Squamata; family Lacertidae; genus Lacerta; species Lacerta agilis. The sequence continues at coordinate 75,272,875 of NC_046317.1, forward strand.
GAGCATGAGTAGGCAAACTAAGGCCCAGGGGCCAGATCAGGCCCAATCGCCTTCTCAATCCGGCCCGTGGATGGTCTGGGAATCAGCATGTTTTTCCGTGAGTAGAATGTGTCCTTTTATTTATAATGCATCTCTGGGTTATTTGTGGGGCCTGCCTGGTGTTTTTACATGAGTAGAATGTGTGCTTTTATTTAAAATGCATCTCTGGGTTATTTGTGGGGCATAGGAATTTGTTCATGTCCCCCCCCCCTAAAAAATATAGTCCGGCCCCCCACAAGGTCTGAGGGACAGTGGACCGGCCCCCTGCTGAAAAAGACTCATGCTCTGGACAAAGTTAATAATAAATAGTCTTTCTGTGTCTAGTCTTTCTAACACAGAGTCACCTTTGTGATGGAGCAGACTCTTTTCTGCTGATGCCTGCTCAAGCAAGCACTTCAAGGGTTAAGGTATGTGTGTCTCTTTGCTTGTCATAACTTCTCAACGAGAACAGAACAATATTGTCCATCTATTAGAGTGTGTGCCAGTGCCACTTTGGGATCTTAAAGGCTGTAGAGCAATGCTTAGCAAAAGGATAAAGTGTGTGCACAGTGGATGCAGAGAGAAAAAACATGATAATATTTGCTTTTTCTCCATACCATAGGTCTCTCAAGTACTTACCCCCTCCCCCGGGATCTCACCCCCGCACAGTTAGGCACAGAGAAATTTACAGTATAGATTTGTATAATGGCATTATGAAACTGGCAGTTTTATTTTCAATTCCTTTCCTAATGATCCCTAACATGAAACGTGACTTCTTCACAGCTGCCACACACTGGACTGACATCTCCATTGAGCTATCTGCTATGACCCCAAAGTTCCTCCAGTTCAGACCCCATGAGCATATATATGAAATTAACTTTTTTTTTGCCATTGCGCCTTTTAAAATAATGTAAAATTGTGGCCCTTATCAGAAATTTGGTGAGCCTGATGACTTTGGAAGCTAGTACAGTCCTTGCAAGTTTCATGCCATTTGGATAAAAAAAAACCTGGAAGTTACAGACAGCAGATGAATGGATGGGCCTCCTGATGCGCCCTGCTTGAAAAAAATCTAGTAAATGAATTAATGCAATTTCAAGAAATGGAAAATGAAACAAATTAAATAAAAATGAATCAAAAAGCTATGTGGGGGGGGGGATGACTTGCATCTCTGAGTTACAGCCTCTTTCAAATATACAAGAAAAGCTCCACAGCAGCAGATTAAAGGCATATTTGCAGTGTTTGTATTTCCAAAGACTTGGCTCAGGAACAGCAGCTGGGGATTGCACCAGTAGCACCATTGAATAGTATGTAGGGCGGCCATCATTTGAGCTTTTACAGCTTGTGTAGTTGTGCTTTTAACAATGGTTGGATTGACACCGGTTAGCAGGTAATGTTTATCTCCATGCTGTGAAAAGCTTCTGTTGCTGATTTTTGCTGATAAAGTTGTTGTTAAAAGCACAAGTCTTTTTGTCTGTTCCGTTGACAACCGCTCTCAGTAGCCTCTCTTATTTCCATTGGGAGCAGGCATAACTCATTAAAGAAGTCTTTGCTTCCTCCTCAGTATGTTCTTGTTATGTTTGCCTTAAGTCTGCAGTGAGGGCATTGCTCTCTGCCTGTTAGTCACTTGAGATGGCAGGCTAGTATGCTTTTGTTGAAGTAAGGATAGTGAAAATGCAGCTAAGAAGCAAAAAAATCAAATATATATGACTGACACCCTTCTTTGGAAATTAAACCAATGCCCAGACTATACTTGCAGAAACATATACTGTAGATGAATTGAAACATAATAGTTACAGTCACATGCTTCTCCAAGCACTGGCTTACAGTCTCTCCTTCTAACTTCCAAGCAACTTTATTTTCCTCTCTTTCCAGAGCTCAGCACTCAGCATTCTGTATTTCAGTTAGATCATGCCTTGCAGCTCCTTTGAGAGATTTCCATTTTTATCTTCTCCTGCAGCTTTGCTCTCTTTCTTTCAAGCAGAGAAGCAGCACCCCAACACTGTATTCAACTTAGCAGTGTTCACAGTGGATTCAAAAACAGTCATCTTGCTTCACGTAAAACGGAATCTCTCCTTCATTAGATAGCTCCCATGTGACCAACGTGAACCAGTCACATGAGCACTACTGGAGAACTCTCTAGAATTCAGTTACCAACCAATCAAATCTAAACACATAGTAATGAAAACAAGCATTTACCATTTCTGTGTATTAAATTACAATATTTAACATGCTTTTTTATTTTAAAAAAAGCAAAGCAGAGACCTCACCTTGCCGACAAAGGTCCGTATAGTTAAAGCTATGGTTTTCCCAGTAGTGATGTATGGAAGTGAGAGCTGGATCATAAAGAAGGCTGATCGCCAAAGAATTGATGCTTTTGAATTATGGTGCTGGAGGAGACTCTTGAGAGTCCCATGGACTGCAAGAAGATCAAACCTATCCATTCTGAAGGAAATCAGCCCTGGAAGGACAGATTTTGAAGCTGAGGCTCCAATACTTTGGCCACCTCATGAGAAGAGAAGACTCCCTGGAAAAGACCCCGATGTTGGTAAAGATGGAGGGCACAAGGAGAAGGGGACAACAGAGGACAAGATGGTTGGACAGTGTTCTTGAAGCTACTCACATGAGTCTGACCGAACTGCGGGAGGCAGTGGAAGATAGGAGTGCCTGGCGTGCTCTGGTCCATGGGGTCACGAAGAGTCAGACATGACTAAACGACTAAACAACAACAAATTTAACATGCTTACTTGAGAGTAACCTCCTCATTCTAGGCACCACAGCTTGCCATTTAAGAAGCTACATGAGGAACTAGGTTCTTGTCAACTCTACTCATAAGCAAAAAATGCTTGGCTCCTCTAGTTTCCCCCCTCCCCTTAGAGAAGTGAAACTGATTGGGCCAAATGTTTGCCGAAAAGGATTCAGGGAGCAGCCTGGAGCCCTCCTGGCCAGTAGATCTGCTAATGAGGAAAAAACAACAACAACCTCACTTTGTTGTCTGATTTTAAAGTCTTGGGCTCCTACAAGTAGTTCCTATGTTACTGCAAACTGCAGCAAAGGAATGTGCTGGGACAAAGAGAGGCTAAAGCAATGGGGGGTGGGGAGAGGAATGCTGCAGCCATCAGTTTAAGAACTTAAAATAACAAACAATGGCAAACTCAATGTGCAGATCTTTGCTTTGGCACTAGGTAGCACAACACTATATTTTGTATTAAGGACTAAGGTGTGGAGTAAACCATGGAGGTTAGCATGAGTTTGGCAGAGAAATCCTTGAATATTCCTAAACATGTGTATTTGTTAGAAACTAAAACTAAATTAAGAATTTCAGCTTTGTGAATAGCATGGTACACAATACATTGCTTCCAAAAAAAACAACCCCCAAAAACCAGATGGGTACACTGCTGAATATAATATTTCAGCTCTTCTGTTTTCACAATGTCTGACAGGAGTGAGACCTTGTCAGAATATAAACACCTGTGCTCAGAGATCTGCACTGGTTGCCAATCTGCTCCTAGTCCCAGGCCAAGTTCAAGATGTTACTATAGCCCTTAACAGCTTGAGACCAGTTTACCTACAAGATTGCCGTACCCCACGTGTGCTCACTTGACCCCTTCAATCAGCAGAATTGGCACAACTACAGGTGCCACATAATGCCAATTCTATATTTGTAAGAACGTGGGTCGTTTAGTGTGGCAGTACGGAAAAAAGTGGGTAGAGAAAAGCTTTTCTCCATCTATCATAACACTAGAACTCATGGGCATCCTAAGATGCTGAACATGAGAATATTCAGGACATACAATAGAAAGAACTTCTTCACACACTGCAAAGTCAAGCTATGGAATTTGCTTCCACAAGAGGCAGTGATGTCCACCAACATGGGGGGGGGGGTGGCTTTGAAAGAGGATTAGTCAAATTCACAGAGGAATTAATAAGCCTATCCATGGCTATGAAGTCTGATGTCTATGGTTTGCCTCCACTGTTGGAGGCAATAAGGTTCTGAAAACCGCAGGGGGGTAAGATTGGTGTTGTGCTCAAGTCCTGCTGGTTGTCTACTGTGAGAACAGGCTGTAGGGCTAGCCTAATCCATCAGGCTCTTCATATATTCTTATGCTAAAACGTATTAAGCAGATGTCCTGTAAAATGCACTTATTGCTTCCTTACAATCTATATATCTCAGATGTTCCACAATATTCTATTTTGCCCTTATCTCTCATACTAGTTCCTGAAATGTGCTTCTTAAATCACTAAGTTAAAAAAAGTGGATATCACAAGATTTCTATTCATTTTCTTGGTGCCCCAAGGATCTTTGTGAATTTGTTTGCAACAGACTACCTCTTTGGAGCTTCGAGTTTGAATATAAAACTGTAGCCCGTGTTCTTGTAATCCAGATTAACAGTCTGCCCCCCCCCTTCCCATGCAAAGGAGTCTTTGGGGATGGAACTGCATGCAAAACCACGAGCGTGTATAGACAAATGCAAATTAAAATAATCTTTTGCATGTATCATTACCCTAACTGTACTCACAATCATGATAATTACACAATTAATTCTAGCTTGATCGCTTGTCTCAGCAGTTCTGTAAATCCAACCCACACAATGTATTTTGTATACTTGTTCCTAGCAACCAACAGCCCCTGTCAGGCTTTTGGTGGCAACAGTGTGGATAATTAAGGATGGCCTCCCGCCTTCGTTTTCTTATCCTGTGTCACTAGCTACACAGGGCTGCGCCACAGGGCATGAACCTGCTTCCTGAAGCATTGCCCTCTCTCAAACGTTATACATTCCCCACTCAACTCCTCACACTGGTGAGAGGGATGTTTTGCATTTTGCTGCTGCCATTAGCTGACCTATGTGTGTACGTACATATTCAGTGCATTTGTACACACAGTGATAGATGAACATGTGTGCACACCAGCGCTTTCAGAAATAATTTGATGCAGGAACATTGGTATGGTGAAACTTAATCACTGCTGTATTTTAAGTAACAACAGCAATATTATATTATATTATCTTTATCTCAAGCCCAAGTGGAGATTTGAAGCTTGGTCCCACAGGTCCTTGCCCAGGTCACTGAACAACAAACGTTCGTAGCACAACCAGTATGAGTGGTGGGTTGCAAAGTATGAGGGCAGTTTCCTTTCCCAAGGATCTACAATCTAGAATTTGACATGGGGAGTGGGAAGGAAATGAAATACAAGATAAACAGGAGAAGAATAAGCATTCATTTCAGCTAAGCATAGATGGGCTTGTTGAATTTATTTATACAACTGATCCCAAACTTACATCTGATGAAGTGGGCTTTTGCCAATGAAAGCTTATTCTGCAATGAACTTGTCAGTCCCATATGCCATACGGATTCTATGTTGTTGTTATTTCTTCCAAATGTGGTTTCTTACCTTTTGGAATACTTTGCCTATTTGGAAATTCTGTACTCACCAGCTGCATTAAATCAGACAGTTTTCCATCACTTCACAGTTTACTGCCTTACTACTTATTGCTTTCTCTGGTTTTTTTCTTTTTTGGGGGGGGGGAATCTGCACAACATCCACACTGCTGTCACAGCCACTCTACACAGCATTTCTTATAGCAGGGCTTGTTCAAATGCTTCTCTTCTTGAGATTGCCATCTATCTGATCAGTCAGTACACAGAGAAAGTTGCCCAGTTTTCAGGTCACCGTATCCTTGAAGCAATTAATTTCTCTTTGATGGGTTTAAATTATTACATGGATTCACCACTGCAACTGTTTTGGAAGATCACATTGTACCTAACTTAGGAGCACGACAGTCTTTTGCATCTGCTATGACTGAAATGAATGAAATTACCAAGTACTTACATTAGCAATACTGAAATGTATTTCTGAGCTAGTAACGTTGAGGGACTGTCCCTTTAATAGCCTGTCATTATGCTATTAGGAACATTTCTAGATTTTCAAACAGCTGACCAGGAGATTAGAAGGATCATTACATGTGAAGGACTGCCTGTATTGTCAAAATCCTGTTCCAAAATACATCTTCAGAAGCTCTTACACGAGAGTAATGAAGAGATATTTATTCAGGATAATAATGGAGCAGGCTCAGCAGCAAGCACAGGGTTCAGAAGTCATGATTCCAAGGCACACAAGCAAAGCAAGAGATGTCAAACTGAAGAGAATCAACAAAGATGTCCCAACAGTTGTCATGCCCATCGCACCAAGCTTCTAAAGATGAAGTGGTGTGAGCTCACTTATGAGCTCATCTTATGAGACTACTGTGCATGCAAACACATGCTCTGTCTAGGCTGGTGTGCCTATGGGGGCAGTGCCTGGTTCTCAGAGACAACCCTGTGCCCTGTCCCTGTGACTACACATCTTCCTGCTCTGATACTCCCACTGTTTGAGTACTCCCCTCTCCCGAATGAAGCCCTGCACTCTGCAGGAGGGACAGTGGGGACAGCCTGCAGATCTGCTGCCTCCTCTCCAATACCTAGTCACAAGGGGAGAACCTCCATCCCTAGCTGCTAGTCTCCAAGCCCCCCCCCCACTACTACTACTACTACTACTACTACTACTACTTCCTCTTCCTTATCTTCTTTCTGGGGCTGCCAAACTATGTATGCCAGATTCTGACAGAACCATGGGGCCCACAACACGGACTATAAGCACACACACATAACTTGTTTCTTCTTTTTTCAAATTCCTTCTTTGTGATCTTACTGTTGGAAACCAGCAGCGCAGGAAGTGATAATCTAGGCCAGGGTGTGTGCATCAGACAACACAAGCAATCTCCCCTCCCCCCACCATGCTGTTCCAAGAGGCTTCATCAAGGGCAAGTGTAGCCCTCAGGTCAGAACAGGTCAGTCATTCCTGACCTAGACACTGGGCATGAACATTGGCTATTGTCTCTGTGTGGTTTGTTTTTAAAAAAAATGCTGCAGGAACAGAAACACAAGCATACTCTGTTTTCATTACTTTATTTCAAAACTTTTATATCACTCTTCCTCTAACTAATCCATAAGCAGTGAATGACAAGACAAACATAATCATCATAAGACATTCAATAGAACCAACTGTAAAAATAGAAGCAATAAACCTATACCACTGAAAAAAAGACATTCAACTGAAGCACTTAAGAGTTTCCCGAACCAATAACTCACCCGGATTCCCAAATGCCTAGCAGAAACTAATATTATTGTGCTTTTCGAGTGTTCATATGTATGTATGCATATGTAATCTTAGTACTCCTTACATTGTCCCCCTATAAGGTTGGTCAGTATTATCATCCCCATATTGCAGAAGCAGGATTTGAACTCAGGGATTTGAACTCAGGATTTCCCAGGTCATAGAGCTCACACTTTTAGTGACTACTTTAAGCTCGCCTTCAAACTAGACCTGAGCCAAACTGGGAGCTTCAGTAACACTTTAGCACCCCTCTGTTTTTTGGCAATATCGTCATTCTTTTCTGCACTGCATTTTGGCAATGAAACCACCACACTGCAGTACTGCAGACCAGAGAGGCAGCAGCATGGATGCACATTTAGATGTGCATCAGGATGATATTGCCTACCTGCACTTTATTACACTCGATGGAGATGAATGCTCAAATGCACCTTCTGATGAATGACAGCAGCACAGTTTTGTCTGCCTGCACTGTGGTCAAGGCAAATGGTCGTGTGGCACCACTGCATACACTCTATGTGATCCCCGATTGGATGGGATTACACAGTGAAGAGAAACACACCCTTTTATTTTTAAAAAAATGGTGCCAAAGTAGCAGCAAAATGCAGATAAATGGGTGCAAATAGAGACCAGCAAAAGGAAGGCAAATGGGATGTTTTGCACTCATCGAAAGCTTACTGCCTCATGAAAAATCTTAGAGGATGAAATGTGGTGCAGGCAGCAGAGGTGCGTAAGGGACACACGGTGCATTTCAGGAGAGGAAGCTTTGTCCTACATATTAATTTTTCTCAGGAGGAATAACATTTTTCTGCCCCTCTAAAGGAAGTCATATTGATTTTCATGGAGTAATGAAGCAGTTATGCTTAGGATAGCAGTCTTAATTTGATTTCCAGTTCAGTGGTAATTTGAATGTAAAAAGTGCCTCTCCATCAATTTACAACACAGGTGCAGCAATGAAAGGGGAAAGTGGTGGGGGGCAAGCTACTTGTCAGGGGGTTGGCATGCCTCCCCACCTCCCTCTAGTTCCACCTATGGGTGCACCGTGATTTCAAATATCAATACAGTTTTACTCATGTCCACTCAGGGGAAAGTTCCATTAAGTTCAGTGGGGCCTAATCCCAGTAAGTGGGTACAGAATTGCAGTGTATCACTTCAATAAGTACACTTATATATTAGGCACCATTGTGCTGCATTTCCCTAAATATTTCTGTGCAGGGAATTGCAGCACCATTACAGAGTAGCTGCTCTTTGCATTCACTGATGTAATGTCACATGAGTGTGGACCTCAGAACATCCCCATCTCCTTCTCCTCCACATATCAGGGAAGACCTTTGGGCGATATCCAACTCCCCTGTCCTGTCAGCACAAAGAATTCCACTTGCGCAATGGGACCTTCCCTTCTCCCCTCCCCCTGTGTGGGTCTCATATCCCACCCCCCGTAACATATATTGGGTCTGCATAGGAGGAGCAGGGGATTTCTGGTGTTGTACAAGAATAAATCCTTATGCCAATGGGACAGTTGCTTAGTGCTACATTGGAGTTTTGGTCCCCAGCAGAGGGAGATTTAGAAGAGAAGAAGAGTTTGGATTTGATATCCCGCTTTATCTCTACCCGAAGGAGTCTCAAAGCGGCTAACATTCTCCTTTCCCTTCCTCCCCCACAACAAACACTCTGTGAGGTGAGTGGGGCTGAGAGACTTCAAAGAAGTGAGACTAGCCCAAGCTCACCCAGCAGCTGCATGTGGAGGAGTGGAGACACGAACCCAGTTCCCCAGATTACGAGTCTACCGCTCTTAACCACTACACCACACTGGCTCTCACACTGGTAGTGAGATTTAGGGCAGCACAACTGGATCCCCCCAGCACTGGGCGTTGAACTGAGGCAGGCACCGTAGGGTGCTGCAAGTATGACGTACCGCACATGCAGAATGGAAGGCGAGAGGCAGTGGGGGCGCTGAAATTTGCACAGGGGGCCACTGAAATTTGAAAGACCAAAGTCTGTCCCTGAATACAATTCAAACAAATCCAAAACTCTTCTGAACTGCATTTCAACAGCTACCTTTCCTTTGTGGTCCTGGATTTTTTATTTTTATTTTTTTATTTACTTACTTTAAACTTGCTTCATGTTTGACAGAAGCTGGAGATAATTACTTCACTATCCTGACTTCAGTGGCATTTGGGGCCTTCAAAATAATTAATTATCTTCGTTTCAACCAGTTATAGACATCGCATAATTACCCATTTGGGTGATTTATATCTCACTTGCTTTTATTAATGTGAACAGCTCTGCAGATTCCAACTGGTCCTCTTTGTTATTCAACATTGTCTCTGAGTTATTAGGGGCTTTAATTTCTCTCCTCACTTGAAGAGGTGTCAAGCTCTCACCATTTTCTCTACATGCATAAGCTTCCCCTACTTGATTTGTCCTTTTAGGAAAAAAGTAATCATCATTAGAGACAGAAACTATATTAAGCAAAAGCAGATTGAGACCGATTTGGCCTTTTAAAAACATGATTTTGCAGATTTCTTGATTTTCTCTGGCACGCCCATGCTGTTGTTCCTGCTTTTAAGATGGGATTTGAAAATTTCCAGCTCTGTTTCAATGCATAAAGGCCACGCAGAATGTGATTATAAAAATCAATGGCAATTTCACCACTGAGTTCGATAATAGCAGGGGCAGAGGATGGAGCAGAGAAAATAAACTGAGAGAGGAGAGAAAAAAAGTGAATCTGAGAATAGAATCTCCTTGGGAATGCAGGTTGCAGATGGTTTCTTTAAAAAGAGAGGGGGCTTGCAATCTAGACAGCTCCCTGCTGCAGCAGCCTTTCCAGGACACCATTTCCCCTTCAAAATTCTCTGAAGCAACTGGGCAAGCATCAGGAGCCAGTGATCAGCTGATAGAAGTACACATCATTCCCTTTAAAAATAATTGTCACCCAGATTGCAAGCCTACAAGTAGTACCAGGCATCCTCAGGGAACTGTCAGGGGAACAGGGTCCACCAGTGCTGATGTTTGTTTCTGGTCCTGTCTCCCTGGGCCTAGTGCTGTTGAGCAGTAGCCATTGGGCAGAAATGAGAAAGCTGCCCCAGCCAGAAAACTCACAGCAGAGGGCACATGGTTAAAAATACACCACCACCAATTGAGATCCCCAATCTGGGCTGAACTTGCATTTAAGGACAAACACGATAAACATCACATGAAGTTAGGCCCTAAGCCTAACTATGTGCAACCAAAATAAAAAATATATATTATTGTCCTAGTCTAACCCTACCTCCTCTTACTCACACGAGTAAGAGCCAGTGTGGTGTAGTGGTTAAGAGCGGTAGACTCGTAATCTGGGGAACCGGGTTCGCGTCTCCGCTCCTCCACATGCAGCTGCTGGATGACCTTGGGCTAGTCACACTTCTCTGAAGTCTCTCAGCCCCACTCACCTCACGGAGTGTTTGTTGTGGGGGAGGAAGGGAAAGGAGAATGTTAGCCGCTTTGAGACTCCTTTGGGTAGTGATAAAGCAGGATATCAAATCCAAACTCTTCTTCTTCTTCCTCTTCTCTATTGTGTCCCCCGTAGCAAACGCTACATTGCAAGCTCCTTTTTTGCAGTAACTGTCCTCGAATAGTTTGTAAAGTGCCACAGACATTTATGGTCCTATATAAATAGTAAACCATATCCACCTTTACTGCATTGCTGGGAGAATTAACGACCATACGAGTCTATTAATGATTTCATTAATACCAGCAGCTTCATGTGAAACCTATTCCTTCCAAAATAAGGGACTATATATTCTGCACACACTGATGAGGTAGCCTAGGCATTCTGCCAGGTTTTATTTGGGAGTTGCTCTCTTGTTGCTGAAAAGCCTTGACGACTTAGTAATCATGGTTGGAGTAAGTCATCTTCAAACCTGACCTAATTTTTCATCCTATCTGTAGACACAGATAATGGCAGAGACAATCACAGATGCATGTTTAGAATGCATAGCGAAAATTCCTGCCCATTTGGTTTTCAGAGAAAATAGCAAAGCTTAAGCATGAAAACTTCACCCACTGTGCAATTCATCATACCAGAAAGCCACATACTCTGAAATGATGTATTATTATATCATTATATGGACACTGATGAAATATTGTTTTATAGTATTTTATATTTATGTTTTAGTTTCCAACAAAGTATTGGGCAGCAAAGAATGGCTTGGTTTCTTCTTGGCAAAGGAACATAATGAGGACACAGAAAATACTGGAGCATTTACTGCAGAGCATACAATACTCTTCTCTGACATGTAGCATCTCACCTGTAGCCACATGCACATAAAAAAACCCAACACTGTGTGGTTCCTTATCCAAAAGGGGCACAAATACAAAAGGTTTCCCAACAGTGTAGTGCCTGGATTGATTCACTTATTTGAAACATTCAGGGCTACAAGCTCTTAAGGCACATCACTGTGGTAAACATTGTTCATGTTCTCTGTACATTGTAGCACATAGTGTGGAGGCACAAGCCATGGTATGGTCTGAAGTTACATGAGCTCACCTGCTTGCTGAAGCTAAACAGTCTAGGTCTGGTCAGTGCCTAGATGGGTGACCACCTGGAAATCAAATGAATGCTGCCTTGGGTTCCATGATGAAAGAGAGGCAGGATATAAATGTAAGAAAACAAATGATTAAAATCATATAATCTGTGGCAGTTGGTTCTCACATAGCACTAAGTCATTTATTAGACTCATCCCTTGCCTTTCCCTGCAAGACTAATTGCAGCCGTTTAGAGTCGTCAACAGGTTTTCCACACTTATCAGCCTCTCACCCATTCCCACCACCCTTCTGAGTAATACCCCTCCCCACTCCCCCACTATATTTAAGGATCTGGTGACTTCTGTTTCAGTGTATCTGAAGAAGTGTGCATGCACACGAAAGCTCATACCAGGAACAAACTCAGTTGGTCTCTAAGGTGCTACTAGAAAGAATTTTCGATTTTGTTTTGACTATGGCAGACCAACACGGCTACCCACCTGTAACTGGTGCTATGACTGGAGCCATGGTTTTCGTGAGTTTACAAACCTTCGCTTATTTCAACTACAGTGAAGTGTTACGTGTGAATCCAGCCCACTTCCTTAACTATAGCTTCTTTAGCCACCCATGACCCTCACCAAGCTATAAAGGCGCATGGCAAGATTATCTTGAAAACAACCAAAGTTTGGAGAGACAGAAGATGGTTTGCTTGATTGTCTGTGATAGAACCTGTGGTTATCTTGTGGTTTGTTCAAACAAACCATGGCTTAAACAAACCACGGCTTAGCGTTATGTGAACCCCAGGCTTGTGATGACCCTAAAGAAGAGATTCCTGGTTCCTTCCTGATGTATAATAATAATTTCCAGATATATAAAGTTTTGTGATATAATTGTTTGTGTTTGCAGGACAGTTACACCCTGTGATTACATAATAAAGCAACCCTGAAGTTGTCTAAGATGCAATTCCAAGTTAAACACTGGAATACTGCTCTTGTACAATATTGCTAAATGTGCAGATTAGGCCAAGGCAGAATCTTTCTAAGAGCTGACACAGCTGTGACGAGTACTTACTTGCCTGCCAATGCAATTATGAACTACATGCATAAAGCTTGTACTGTACCACATTTAATGTAGTGCTGTCAACCAACAGATCACCAAGATAACGTTAGCATGGCATTACTACTGTTTTGCACCAAACCACTAGCTTAAAATGATGGAATGGGCAGGCTTTGAAATTGCAACACATTTTCTAACAGCTGGTATTGTATAGCAAACTGTATAGTAATTTCTGATCTGCCGAATATGGAATCAGTGTACCTTCTTATGGATTCTGGGGTTCTGGGTGCGCACCCCAGAAATGATCTCTTTCAGCTTCTGCCTTCTGGAAGAAGGTACAGGGTTATAAAAACCAGGACTAGCCGCCTGAGAAACAGTTTCTATCCAAAAGTGATTTTGGTTTTAAACGCAGTGTAAGGCAGTCTCTAAGGGAGTATCTGTGTTTAGTTGTGGGACATCAGAGTTTTTAGGGGGCTAACCAGGTAAGGTATTAAAGTTCAGGAGGTTAATTATGCATAGGTGGGATGGGGAATGAGTTGATAGGCATTTTTCAGGATAGTAGGCTTGTCGGTTTTTGCATGTCTGATGTAGATTTTTCTATTTCGTTGTTCTGTATGGGACAATAACAATAAAGATTATCATATCGTATCATGTGTCAGCAGCAGACATATCCTTAGTGGGCATGAAAACACCAAATTAACATGATTCATAGCAGCTTCTGAACATAATAGAGTAAAGTAAGAAGAAGATTTTTTTTATTTTTTTATTTTGCTATCTACTGTTGTTGTTGTTTAGTCGTTTAGTCATGTCCGACTCTTCATGACCCCATGGACCAGCCACTTTAAAATAAGAAAAAAATAAACAGGAAAGATCAATTTGGCAAGTTTAAGGCATTTTCAAAAGTAGCCTTTCCCATATCATAACTTGTAACATAAAACTCTATTCAGAATTTTACCTGCCATTTCCACCCCCATGATTTTTAGTATTCCCTTCTGCCAGACACCAAAAGAAAAACTAATAGCAAAATAAACATTTTCCTGCTAATACTATGTGCACAAATGGCATTAAAACCCAGAACACTTTGCTACGAAGTTAGAAAATGTGGTAAAATGAAAAGTAGAAATGTGTACTTCACTAAATTACGATGACTCCTGATCTCTTCCTAAATGGCAATGTAATCAAGAATGGATTCTAGTTGTATGATTAAACCACCTCCCTTCAGAAAAAAAAAATGCTCAAATCAATTCCTCCTTCCACAATACAAAACTTAAAAAAAAAAAATCTCATGACTAACATAGTTCATAAGTAAATTGTTCTAGATGAAGGTGATGACAAACTTGTAGCAGTAGTATTAATAAAACAAGCCAACATCCATGATGTAAGAGACAGAAGACACACCAACAATCTTAAATCCAGCTTGATTTCAGATTAAACCTCCAATCACCAAAGCACCTTCTTATTGTGCACCTTTATATTTATTTAGTTGTACTCTAGTTCTTAGTTCTTAACTGCTGTGTCGTTCTAATTCTATTTTGGATGCATTCATTCATTCATTCATTCATTTACCCAAGGATCACAGGGTGCTTTCGTACACACAAATCATACCCCACTTTTCAACCACAAAAGCAAAATAAAAATGGCAGAGAAGAGGAAGGTGTTCCACCCTCCACTGCTAGTGAAGGGAAAGGTTGCATGCCACCTGGGCCAAGTTCTCCAGTGCAAGAGCTCTTGTTCTCTCTCCCACCTCTCCTGCTAAACTTAGATGGAGGGGAAGGGGAGCAGAAGGTCATTCTTCTAGGCAGGGTCATATGCTTTGAATTAATTCACCAAGTTGGTTTTTAAATCCTGTGGTTGTGGATTGGCTAATTAAGCCCTGTTGTGCCTCCCAGTATGAGTTTATGATCTACAGAACTCCCAAGAGGAAGTTCATTAGAACTGCTCTAAGGATTCCAATTGAGCTGGAAGAAGGTGAATTACCGTAAGAGCCTGAGCTTCCTGGGGTTTCTCAGACTATTAAAATTGAGTGTGGTAGTAGGGAACCGCCTAAAATGTTTGGGCAAAGCTGTTACGGCATGGATCTAGCCTTGCTAAACAGCACTTGCATTCTGACCACAAAGGGTGCATATTTGTGCATATGTTTATCTGCTGGACATCTATCCACATTTTCCATTCCCAAGTCTCATAAATGTCTACGTCACTGGAGAAGTCCATTTATCTGACATTTTACAGCCACCCACCCACACGCACACTGTCTTTCCTCCCCTCAGGTTGTGAAATCAAACAGAATGCATTTACACTGGTCTGCGGTAGTGCTTGTGAAATGCTGGGTTATGTTTAATGGTGTAATAAACGTTAAGATAAGAATAAACAGGCTCAGTAGCTTTTACAACTTGAAATGTATTGCTTTTTAAAAATGGTCTCATGGGTCACTCTGCTACATCTGTGTTTGTATGAAGGTGGCTACTTCTGTAATTTCATCTCTGAAGTATTTCACACTCACACTCACACATTATCATAAAGCCTAAGGATGATGGCTTGAACAGCTATTCCTAGAGGCATAATTCTGGCTACATAAGAGATTGATGGTGGGCAGCTACAGCGAAGTATGATGTTTCTTTCTCTGTGATAGCAGAGATATTAGCAATCATCTTGCAGGCCCTTTGCTTTAAAAATAAATAATTAATGGCTTTAATAGCTACAGAAAACTTTGGAGATGGAGATATGGCTCACATGTGAATACTTGGAGCGTTGGGAGATTCTCTGTGCAAACCCAACTGAAAATGAACTACAGCAGCACAAGAGCACAGTAGGGCTCTGGGGGGCAGCTCCCATTAATTTCAATGAGATTTGTGCAGCATAACTTCCTGGCAGGGAATAGCTATTGCAGATCCTTCAAACACAGTTAGGACTACAATCCTTTAAACACTTTCCCAGTAGTAAGCAGTAAGCAACTCATCAGTTGGGATGGGGCCACTACACAAACTTTATGGCATGAAGGTGAGGGGCAGGGGGATGGTGGCTGGGGAGGTTGGGGTGGAGCAAAGCAGCAGCAGGACCATCTGATTGGTTCCGCTGGTATGTTTGCACCACACTGATCCATGTCACCTTTCCTCTTGGTAAGCAACAGCAACCCACCTGCTGGGAAGCTAGCATAATAGCTCCGCCTCACCCAGAGAGCTGCTTCTGGGAGTAAGTCCCATCAAAGTCATGTTATACAAGTTACAGGTAGGTAGCCGTGTTGGTCTGCCATAGTCAAAACAAAATAAAAAATAAAAAAATTCCTTCGAGTAGCACCTTAGATACCAACTAAGTTTGTTCTTGGTATGAGCTTTCGTGTGCATGCACACTTCTTCAGACGTGTGCATGCACACGAAAGCTCATACCAAGAACAAACATAGTTGGTCTCTAAGATGTTATACAAGTGCACTGAAAATTTCTTTGCTGCATTTCATATGCCACTACAAACCCCACAGAAATTCTTATTGTTATTTTTAACAGCACTTTTCCGCTTACAGGTGCACTGGAACACTACACTGTTATAAAGAATAACATATTAAAATAAAGTTTTCCAGCATGAGTGTGAATAGCCATTATTTCTCTTGCTCCCCCACACATCCACAAGACTATGATTTTCACAGACTGACAACACCGCTGTGCATATACACCACAAAGTGCTGACTTTTAAACAGCGTAGTAAATCTGTTGTGATGAATCTTCAAAAGCCTCCCCAACACCTTTGATATCTGCAGCTTCATTAATATTTCTCTTTATCTCCCTTAGCTTAATTGTACACATGGGAATGTTCTTACCAGGAGATTAAAGGTCAAGTGTGTTATTAAGTTAACTTCTGTTCAGGGAAAGCTGGATGAAGCAAGAACAGAATGGCTTGCTCCAAGGACTTAGGCACGCCTGAAACATTTCCAAGCATTTGCTTATCAATGAAATTACATCAGTTTCCTAAGAATTTTTTTTATAGAGTAGCATACGGCACCTGACTCTCACATGGTAAAAGATATTGATAGGTTCAAGTAAGTTCACAATAAAAGAGAAACAGTGGGACTGAAGGAAAGCTAAGTACTTAAAAGAGAAGTCTGTGACACAAATTTGCATAAAATTAGGACATTCTAATTATGTGCATGTATGCTTATTTAGCTCTCTGAGCAAATTAAGCTGGAGGGTGACTGGGATCTCAGTGGTACTGCACTTCGCTGCATTTCCAGCTGTTTGGTAAGCAAAGGATATGTTTTTTAAAAGCGGAAGGAGTTCCAGGACCCATTGAAAAAGACCTGTGGCTTAGACTAAGCCATCCTGCCCTGCCCCATACACACCATTTCAGATGTGGTCCTGCTCCACTACTGCTGCCACTTGCTGGTCACTCTAGCAGAGAAAACAACCCATCAATGATAACCACAGAAAAGTGCAGGTTCAAATGCTGGCTTGCAACTCTGCTTTCACTGGGTGGAGAATAAGATGAGAGGAGCCTGCAGGGGTTCTTTCAGGATTGCTAAGAGGAGATGAGGTCAGAAGAACACTGGTTAAAGGGTTCAGCAGTCTGGGAAAGGCCTTTGGACATTATGCAGTCTAATCCTCATGCTACCTTAGTGGCTCAGCCATCAAACACTACGTGAGGGAATCAGAATTACTGCAACACTTGTTCCTGGACCTACCAGCCCTACCATTAGGCAGAGGGAGGCAGTTGATTTTGGATTTCACAAAAGGGCAGAACATAGTTAGCTATTAGTATATTTTTACTGCCCAGGAGGAGGAGTGGGGATTTTCTATCTCAGGTGCCTAAGTAACCTGAGCAGGATGCACCTTGACTTGGTAGGAGGGGCAGGGATGTCATTTGCTGCTGTGTCTCAAGCAGCAAAATGTATTGGGCCAACCCCAACTCATTGTATGTTAAGAAAACCTTGTGTGACATCTGGACTGGCCATTCTTGGATGGGGACTGACCGAATAAGTTCATTAGTTACGGCACCTGGAGCCTGTTAAGGGTGTTGGGAATTGTAGCTCTGCGAGGGGTAAACTACAGATCCCAAAACCCATGGGGGGAATAATGTGCTTTATGGTGTGTACACCATATACTTAGCTGGACATCTGGTTAGCATATATTGAAAATTTTGCCTATTCAGTATTTCCCCCATAGCCTTGGACTTAACTGTGATACGTTTACTTCCTATGGTATGACTGCAGACAAACACTTAGCTATGACTCCTTTCCCACCTATCGATACCTCAAAGTCACATGGTCCTGGCTTGAATGAAGAGCTGTAGTTCTGGCTACCATATGTGTACTGGTTGGAAATGAACAGAGAATGCTAACAACTCTCCAGCTGGAGGCACCCTGCTGGACAGACTTGAACTTGCTTTCTCCTCCTTTGTCCACAACAAGTGTTTTTTTGTGTGTGTTTGTTATCGGTTAAAACATTTTGTCCCTTCCATAGAGAACTGGAGGATTCACATTCACTGTGAATGATTCTATTTGGTAACTGTGTTTCTTCCTAAAAAACAAAATGAAACAAAACAAAAACTTCCAGAATTGCAGCATACCTGGAAGGTTAACAAGTTTAGGATAGTCCAGATTACTGGTGTTATCATTCGGATTTAAACTGCCCCCCACCTTTTTGCTTCCTGCAAAGCAAAGGTCTGGATGCACTGATCATTCGCAAACTGCACAAAAGATCCTGAAGATAAATGGCAAATAAATGAAGGCCAGTTATGGTTCCAAAAGCAAGCAAAGGGAGGGGAAGAAAGAAAGAAAGAAAGAAAGAAAGAGAGAGAGAAAGAAAGAAAG
This sequence comes from Lacerta agilis, assembly GCF_009819535.1. Lineage (NCBI taxonomy): Eukaryota > Metazoa > Chordata > Lepidosauria > Squamata > Lacertidae > Lacerta > Lacerta agilis. The sequence goes on from NC_046317.1 coordinate 75,291,394, forward strand.
AAAGAAAGAAAAGTGCAAACTATTGGAAACAAATACAATTCCTTTCCCTTAAAAGAAAAACATTACCCCTTATTTTTGACAAAAGCACCTAATCGTTACACCACTTCTAGAGACCACTTTTGTTTACATTTAAGGGTGCTTTATGTTTTCTCAAACTTGACTCTGCTTAAACACAGCTTTAGCCCACTCACTGACTGCTTCTCAGCCCCTTTCAACATCATATCTCATTCCTGAGAGTGTGGTTGTTTGTTCTTCTCCTTAAGTCTTGTGGTCCTTCTTGACTCTTCTCTTTTATTATGTTCAGGCTCTTAGCAAGTCTTGTCGTTTCCAACTGATTAACATACTGTACTAGAATTTGTTCTTCCCTTAAAACTACCAAAAATTTAGACCACTGCCTTATTATTTCAAGCACTACTTAAAGTTTGTCTTCCTGCTTCAACACTTCAGCAAAACGCTGAAAATATTTCAGACAACTGAAACAAGCTATGGAATATGTGTATATGCAAAGCCCATTGCTGCTGGTTTCAGCTGTGTGAAATATTTTCTTCCTGCATTTTGCAAAGCCCTTTGTCATGGATAACAATCAGAAAATGCAAAAGAGGACCACCTGTTGGTTATGCAGAAGAGAAGATTTCAGTAGGTGCAGCTTGCTGTGCGACACATGGCACACGAGTCCTGTTCTCTTTTGGTTAGGCCACCCTAAAGACAGAGGCAAAAAGTGCCATCCTGCTTCATAGACAAAACATATGTGTGTAATGCCAGGAATTAGAGAAGAAGAGGAGTCTGGTGGATCTGGATAGTGGCCCATCTAGCTCAGCATCCTGTTCTCACAGTGGCCAACCAGATGCCTGTGGAAACCAGCAAGCAGGAACTGAGCACTAGAGCACTCTCTGCTCCTGTTGAACAACCGCTGTTCAGAAATGGGCGTAGCCAGGATTTTTTTTTGGGGGGGGCAGGCCTTTTGTTGGGGGGAGGGCAAAACCTCAGTTTGCTATGTATTTTATTGAATTTTATTGATGGGGGGTAGCTGCCCCTTCCTGCCTGCCCCCTCTTGGCTACGCCCATGCTCAGAAGCATTGCTGCCTACAACTGTTGAGGCAGAACATTGCCACCATGTCTAGCTGCCATTGATAGCTCTCTCCTCCATGAGGCAGGTTTACATTCTCAGTTAACAGAAGAGGGTTAGAGAACTAACACTCTGGTATACACTGGCCAGCATGCTTAAGGTATTATAAACACATCTTTTTACTGGTCTTTATAACTCGTGTATTCCTGCACCATCAGAATAATTGTTTTAAGGCATTTGGTACATAGACTAGGACACATCTTCAGTGATGCTCCATTTACCTGGAATGAACTTGCTGGCATGCTGCCAGAACTGCATGCTGGCATCTACAAGGTAGAAACCAAGATCCGCTGACTGTAGCAATCACGGAGGACGAAGATACAGTCAGCGGATCCAGTTTCTTGTTAATGATTAAACCCTTGGGTCCTGCAATTTTAGCTTCTTAATAAATACACCGATGCTCAAATATTGAACTGAAGGTCATTAAGCTGTGTCTGAATGAACATAAGATTGTCTGCACATTTCTTTTCTTTTTCTTCCGAAGCTCAATTATCAAAGACAAACTGAGATAATATCAACTATAATCACTCTTGAGTGAATATTTTGATTAGTGCTGTGCTAAAAGTTTCCCTTTTTTAAAAAAAAAAAAAACATCATTAATTAATGAGTAAAAAATGCATCATCAGCCATGCTCTCTGATTCTTTGTTACAGTCTGTCACGGTCAGCCTACACAGTGCTCTTCAGCCCCCTTCCTCTTCCTTGTCGCCCCTAACCCTGTGAAACTCTTCCCCTCCTTCCTACATCCTTTTGTCTCCGCACACTAACAAACTAACACCTCCTTGTCTTGTGCAGTCTTCACCTCCTCATAGTGTTCCATAGGTCATAACAGTCTTTGTCCCCATAATGACCCACATTCAGCAAGCTATCACCAGGCTGGCTTGGCATGTTAACATAAGCTTGATTGGGGGGGTGTGTTTCAGTGTTTTGCACAGTTTAACTCCTCCAAACCTCGATCAATTCTAACTTCTATTGGAGCCAGGAATTTATGGCTCCAACAACAACCCTAACCACCCTATTTGTTTTTTATTTAAATGGAAAAGGTTTGAAGGGGTCTTAGGTGGCCACACACACAAAAAAACTTTTAGCATCATGGCATCACAGCAGGAGACAAATGTTTATGTACATGCATGTGCATGTCTGAGAACCAGCTAGAAACCCAGGCAGCTGGTGTGGGGACTTCCAGTCCTGTGGGGCATCTATCTATCTATCTATCTATCTATCTATCTATCTATCTATCTATCTATCAAAAGGTTTCTTTTCACTTTCACACTCACCTACCCCTAAGCTTACCATCGTCCCCGAGCTGGAGGGATGTCATCTCTGCTAAACTCTAAACTCATTCAAATGCACCAAGCAATCCTGCCTTCCCCAGTTAGAAACCAATAAATCCCATCAGCCAATCATTCTGGAGTTTTCGCCCAAGCAGTGGAAACTTTTCTATTAGGACAAATGGTACACTGCCCTAGCAACCCTAGTCTGCTCTTTCAACAGCTCCTAGCTGCCTGCCTCCTTGCTTATCAGCAGCCAAGGGGCTGACATTGGCTCTCAGCTTCCTCTTCCTTAGTTCCTGTTTTGCCAGGGGGTGGAGGCCTTTTCTTAGGAGGGGCAGAACCTCAGCTAGCTATATATTTTTATTGATTTTTTTTATTGATGGGCAGAGGGCAGCTGCCCCTCCCTGCCTCCCCTTGGCTAACCCCATGATTGACTCTGTCTGCTACTGGCTCTGGTTCCACCTACTGTTGGCCTCTCTGCCTTCTGCCCTACCAGTCCCAATGGGCACCATCCACTGCTGAGTCCAAGAAAACCTGTGGCCCATTTTAGACACCAACTCCCATTGTCCTTTACCATTGCCCAAGCTGTCTGGGGCTGATGGGAGGACAGCAACCAATGGAGACATATAGGTTCCCCAATCTATGACCTAAGAAAGGAATAGTCTGCAAGCAGCTATAACAGTATGATACCCATAAGAAAAGCAGTATTTAAAGCAAAAGTTTTGCTTCTCTAAACTTTTAACTTTTATTTCTCACAGATATTTTAAATTACTGGTTGCTAACTATTTGAGGCTCCAGTCCATTTGCTACTGTAACCACCCCTTCCCGTTATAAAACACCTCTTTATGATTATAAAAGTACAAAACACTTCTTTGTCAGCTAATTGCATTAGTAATTACTCAAGCACCAACCCACCCCTTTTCTTAATAGCTATAGTTTCCTGAAATCTCTCTCTACTATTCCCGAAAGGAGGCGATGGTAATAATAAAAAGCACATATATATTAAAATGCGACTCCCATTTATTTTCAAGCTAAGTAGCACCTGTGGAGGGAAGAATGCGAGACAGAATATTTTTAGTACAAAACAGATTGCATGCACTAAGGCTATAATTAGTATTTTATTCTAAGCACTGTGCAGCAGAATGACGAGTGACTACAGCTACAAATCTGTTCATCTAAACATCTGCTGCTTCAAGGATACGTCATCCAATAATCAAACCAATGTAAAGAAAGAGGCAAAAAGGCCAGGCTTTCTTAAATATTATTATTGTCATTATTCACTATTTATGTCATAGCTCTTCATATACACAATGCTCGGCAATTTTTATTTAATCCGTTATCAGAATAGTAAACTTTCTTTTACTGAAAGGGGACTACTGTTGCAATCCATTTGTGAGCTGAAAGGAAAGTTTTGCAAAATGGCAGGAAGTACAGCGCAACTTCTTTTCCAGCCTACATGTGTTCAGATGAGGTCCAAGACAAATATTTCATCTACTGGACCACAAAAGCAACAATATTGTTACAGAAGCCCAACATCTGCCCCTCTCTCTGCTAAGCTGTGGCAAGAGCGCATGGGATCTCAGGCACCCACACAGGGTCTGTGTTCCTTTGAAGAAAAGAAAACATGGCGGAGACTGTCATGCTTTAAGAAATAGGGTTTATTCACCTATTTACCCCTTCCATCTGCATGGAGCGGATCCAGATCATACAGCATGGCCCAGAGCATTGCAGGCAGTCTTTCCTTCTTCCTCACCAAGATGGATCTTCCCCTTCCTTCTTCCTCCTCCTTCTTCCCATAAGCCCCTTGCCCTCCCCCGGAGTAGTTACCTTGACAACCTTCCAAATCTCCAGTCTCTGGTCACACCTGGGGCAAGGAGTTGTTGAGGACCCTAAAGGCTCTCTATCGTCATGCTAACAGCCCTGCTCTTCCCTCAGCCAGCCAGACTGGTTTGCCCAGGAATTCCCTGTCTGGCACAGCCCTGCAGTTTATGTTTGTTTGTGTTTTTTTTTTTTTTTTAAAAAAATCCATATCCCAATCAAAATCCTAGTTTTTACTTGTTCCTAGTGTTTCTATAACACCATCTTTAGAACATGCTGCAAGAAGAAGAAGAAGAAGAAGAAGAAGAAGAAGAAGAAGAAGAAGAAGAAGAAAGAGCCTGGGAATGGAATGCAGCTTCATTTTCTTTGCAAATTCTACATGCTAAGATTCAGGAGGAAACTTAATCAGCAACCAGCAAAACTACTGAATCCCAGCAACAGTTCAGATGCATGTACTCCCAATCATATAGACTGATTATTCAAAAACTTTAAATCACTCCGTTGCTCTGTCCATGTTGCAGAAGCAGGATGCACTTTCCACTTTCTTTTTTCTTGTTCTTTCTTTTTTATGCTTTATTATTCATAATCACATCTGTACAACATAAACTCACATTCATTGTTATCCATGAATCAAGGTTGTCAAAAAACACAAAGAAAAATGCAAACTCTTTAACAATAAATTTTCTTCATCAACCAGTGACTTCCCGTCCTTTCCATATTTCTTACACTTTAATAAACTTGTTGCATAAATTTGACTACCTATTTAATAATAAAGTATTAAAGTTCCTCTGCATTTTCCTTTAACATAGTTATTTACAGATGCTACTCAAAGGCTACAGCTGTGTTCAAGTCTTGGCAACTGTTTTTTTTTTTTTTTAATATTTCTTAAAAGGTTCCCAGTTTGAAATAAACACTTGTTTAGACTTATCTTTAAACTTTTCAGAGAGCTTAGCTAGCTCAGCGTATCCTACTAACTTCACTATCCATTCAGTTCTACAGTGGGACCTTGGGTTACAGACGCTTCAGGTTACAGACTCCACTAACCCAGAAATAGTACCTCGGGTTAAGAACTTTGCTTCAGGATGAGAACAGAAATCGGGCAGCGGCGGCAATGAGAGGCCCCATTAGTTAAAGTGGTACCTCACGATAAGAACAGTTTTAGGTTAAGAACGGACCTCCAGAACTAATTAAGTTCTTAACCCTAAGTACCACTGTAGTTAGAATTTTATCGCTCTTCCAATGTTTTGCTATAGGTATCCTCACTGCAACCATAGCATATAAAAAGTATATTCTTACATTTCTAGGGATGTCTGAGCCCGTTATACTGAGTAAGAATGACTGTGTTTTTTTGAGAAGGGTTATATTTAGCATTTTTTAAAGCTCAAGATAGATGTCATTCCAATAGGGTTTGATCTTTTTGCATACCCACCACGTATGGAACATGGTGGCCACCATTCTCCAAATCTCCAGGATGTATTTGGGATGTTTTAAAACATTTTAGCAAGCTTACAAGGAGTCAGATACCAATGGTATAACATCTTTTGAAAGTTCTCCCTTAAAGTACCGGTATCATGCTGTGAATCTGTGAATTCACTTTCCATAGATTTTCCCATTGACATATCTCTATGTCAGTGTTTTTCAACCTTTTTTGGGCAAAGGCACACTTGTTTCATGGAAAAAAATCACGAGGCACACCACCATTAGAAAATGTTAAAAAATTTAACTCTGTGCCTATATTGACTATATATATATTTTCCCACGGCACACCAGGCAACATCTAGTGTGCCGCGGAACAGTGGTTGAAAAACACTGCTCTATGTCATGGCCAAAGTCTTGGGCCCATTTGATGAGCATACAGATGAAGCTGAGCGTGTGATGTCACAAGCAAAAACACGTACCAGTGTCCTCCACATTAATATGTAGGAGATAACACCCCACCATTCCACATCCACTATAATCACCAGCCCCCCCAAGAATGCACAGAAAACCCAATCAAAACAAAATAGTAGTTGTAGGGTAACTTAGGTCTCCAAACTAGATTCCCAGGTTCCATACTTACCGTATTTTTCACACCATAAGACACACACTTCCCTCCTAAAAAGTAAGGGAAAATCTCCGTGCGTCTTATGGTGTGAATGCTACCTGCCAAGCAAGCCGCCCCCTGCCCCTTCCCTACTCCGTGAAGCATCTCCACTGCCCCCCGCCCCCATGGCTTGCAAAAGCCTGCTTTTACAAGCCACGGTTGTGTGGGGAGGGAGATGTTGCATGGAGCAGGAACCCCCCCGCCACCGCCGCCAGCGCACTCCGCTGTCAGAAGGGGGCGGGGGAGGCAGGGGGGCCGGTAGCGATGCTGTAGTGATGCTACCGGGCTCCCTCTGCCTCCCCCGACCCCTTCGCCAGACTGGTCCCTCCGCCGCCGCTGCCTCCTCCGCTACCCCTCCAGCACCCCCCCCAGCCTTTTAGAGGAGGAAAAGCAGAAAAATATTTTTTTCTTGTTTTCCTCCTCTAAAAACGAGGTGCACCCTATGGAGCGAAAAATATGGTATGTCACAGTGGTAGCTTGTCAGAAGCAGGGAAAGATTGGTTTGTTCTCTGCTGCATCTGGTAACACTGATTGAGGTGGCTAGAGCAGGGGTCAGCAAACTTTTTCAGCAGGGGGCTGGTCCGCTGTCCCTCAGACCTTGTGGAGGGCCAGACCATATTTTGAAAAATAAAATAAAATGAACGAATTCCTATGCCCCACAAATAACCCAGTGATGAATTTTAAATAAAAGGACACATTCTACTCATGTAAAAACATGCTGGCTCCCGGACCGCCCACGGGCCAGATTTAGAAGGCGATTGGGCCTGATCCGGCCCCTGGGCCTTTGTCTGCCTACCCATGGGCTAGACTAGAGGGTGCATTGCAGCTACCTCAGCAGAGGGGCACATGGTGATGGTATGGGACCAAAAGGGCTCCATCTGTATCTATAAGAAGGAGCAGAGCACAATATACTGCTGCTGGAATCTCTAATTAGTTCCTCTCTTCTAATTTCAGAGGAACAGCTAACCACTGCAGACATAACACCCTTTTGAAAATAATATTAAAAACATCAGATAAACAAAGCACAGCCCATGGAAGCTTATGCCATAATATTTTCATCCAAATCTTTTAGGAGCCACAAATGTTTTGGGTGTTCCTTTTTTCTTTCCTCCTGTGGCAGGAATAGTGAATGCTAGCTCTGCTGTTTATTAGCTTTGTAGTTTTCAGCTTTGTATCTTTGCTGCTTTTATTTGTCATAACCTAGAGTGCAAGTTGTTTAATCGGGGTGGGGGTGAGGGCTGAAAGCTGGTTTTATGCAAATTGTAGTTTGAGTACCGGTAATTCAAACATTGTACCACACCCTGAAATCTACCATGTTGTATGGTAGGCTATAAATATGCAAAATAAACAAATAATTTTGAAGCAATATGACACATTTCTGGGACTGATCTAAAAAACAAGGCTTAGGAGAATAAATATAGAAACTTTATTTTCCCCATTTGCAAGTAGCAGAAAAGTTTGGATATTATAAAAAGTGAGTCATAGCTTGACTTGTGAACTTCTGCAGAAGGAAATGTCAGTCTACCCTGCACTGTCAGAGAGAAATACAGTATCTGAAGTCCATTCTGAGTTCTCCAAAGAAATATGTCCTGGCACGCTCAATAAGCAAGTGTGTGTGTGTGTGTGTGTGTGTGTGTGAGAGAGAGAGAGAGAGAGAGAGGTGTTTATCCTGAAAAAGAAGTAAGAAACCTATTAAATATAACTAAGCAACAAATAGAACCAGATCGTTATTTAGCTTTATTAAATATTTTATCGAACAGCAACAAGAATTTGAAAAGTAAAGCGTTGGAATACAATTATGGTTGAAAAGTTGGCAAATAAAATCAAATAAAATATGCTGGGGGGGGGGTCTAAAAAGAGCGACACTTTTGCATCAGAATGGTTTGACACTGTAATGTACACAAATAAGAAAATGAATATTATGTCACCACCTCAGCATGCCACTTTGTGGAACTTATCGTTGTTTGTTTCTTGCTGTTAGTAACATTAAGAATCATAGTGACATTTGCTATCTTTCTACTGCACTTTGTAGAGAGCAATTCTTGTGTGGTTTTTGCTCAGCCTATTATCGACTCGGGAGCAGGGTTTCATTCGAGTTATGCTCAGAATATTGGTCACATTATATTACGTTCTTCAATGAGAAAAATTGATTAAAAATTTGTATTTCCACCTTCAAATGAAAGAAGCATTAGCCACAGAGGATATAAAGCCACTAAGCAAGACTGCTGATTTCTAAACAAAGCAACAACGCAGGCAAGTATAAAAGGCAAGGATCACAGAAGAATCTGAAAGAACTTGCTTAGAAAAAACAGCTGCTAAAAGGTTTTTTTAAAAAACAACAACAAAAAAACAACAACCCAAAACTATCCTTTATTCATAAAGCCCACTTAAGAAAAAGAAGATTTTAACTGCAAACAGCATCAGATGAGTTCCAGAATTTTTCATTAAGAAATGTGCCTTTTTATCCTGGGATCTGTAAAGCAAGGACCTGGCAGTCATTTTATAGAGACTATAATTGTTGGTTTATAGTCATAGTGGTGCTGGAAATCAGGCAGAGTATCATGTCTGCACTAGAATTTATTTTTAAGCAACATCTGAGAAACCTAATAGGGTTATCAATTCTCCAGATAGAAGTAAAACAAGAACTGTGTGTCATGTACCTTAGATATCCAGGTTTCAGGTAGCTTCCCCTCTGGCATATATATAAACAACAAATTCTTTCCTAAGTATGGCAAGGCTAGTCAAGGAGATTTTGGTTGAAGATGTGGGGGATGTATATTGAAGTGATCACTTTAAAATGAGAATAATTTCCACTTTAGCTGTGGTCTTGTTCACAATTTTTTCATTTCACAACTAATTTATTATTATATACACTACACTTTTTCCTAAGCGCATAAAATGCTTCACGTGCATTATCTTGGCCACCCTTATATCAACCCTTAAAGATGGACAAATATTTCCTCCATATTAATGATGGAGGGGGATGCTTAGACTGGGGCACCTACTGAGTTCATCCCTGAACTGTCAGGATTTGAGCCCACAGCAGTTCCCTAAACTGTAGACATTACCTGGTAACTAGCCAGACTAGCTTTTAGACAGCAAAGGAAAGAATAGGGAAGGCACATTTTTGTTAAAGGTTACAGGTCAACTTGCTCTGTAGTTTTAGCAAAACTCAACTCAGCCTTTCTCTTGCATCCTGACTTGGCAGGAATCAGAACAGCTATTTAGGATTGAGCTCAATCATATGAACCAGGTGTAAAGGCTACATAGTCTGCAGTGGTGTGCATAAGTGGTATTTTTGGGCTATGACCAGATAGAATTCACATGTGATGAAGTACGTGCAAGTAATTTAAGGGTTCAAGAATGAAAATTCAGGTGCTACCTGGAGAGCCCATCTGCAAAAAGAGAGAGCTAGTAATAGCTTGGGCTGTGCAAAGTACCCCCCCCCCCAATTGGAATTTTCCACCCAATGACAGTTGGGAGAGAGCTTCAGGAACATTAATGCAGTGTGGGGGAAATCATTTGACCCGGCCTGCATACACACCTTACATTCAAAGCACACTGCTTCGCCCAAAGAATTCTAGGAACTGTGGTTTGTTAAGAGTGCAAGGAATTGTGGCTCTGCAACAGATAAGCTGCAGTTTTCAGGAACCCTTGAGAGAATTATGAAATGTGCTGGATGGAGCAGTATTGCTGGTGCGACCTTTACCTTTACAAATGTTTAAGGAAGAAGAAAACTGAAGAAGTAGTCCCAGGTCACCTTGTAACTATTAGCAAACCACTGCCCTCCCAAGCCTCACCCCCCCCAATGCTCACTCTGATCTTTGGGAGCATTCCTTCCTAAAAGCACCCCCCCCCCCCCAATCTCCTTCATTTAAAATGCATTTATTAAAGGTAAAAGCTGTTCCTTATTGCCATGTTAGACTGAAGCTGAACAGGAACAGCTTCGCTGTTCATAATTCATTTTATACAGCATCCCAGATGTTTAGACTGAAGCTGAACAGGCCCACTTTCAATGTTCAGTGTTCTTCCAGCAATACAGTTCTGCTGTACAAATAATCACCAGTGTTTGGAGAATGGGATTTTTTTTTTTTTTAATACACCTCATTCTCAAGAGCTCTTCAGAATGATGTACCTGTCCTGTGAGCAGGGGGGGAGTCCATGTCAAATAGCCTTTGAAATAAACTGATAGTTCAGTTTGGCAAATTCCACAACATGACAGGGTTGCATTTTTACACAAAGCTGTCAAGACCAACACAGCTTGCTGCTATCCTAATTGAATCAACTCGTGGCCTGCCCATCAAAACATGTGCTTTGCTGTGAAGTATCAGTCATCTTTAATGATTTATTTATTTCAAGTCATCTGTTAGTGTAACAGGACAGTCAACTGACATGCCTTTAAAAATGACATTTCCTTAATTATTTAAGCCCTTGGAAACATTATTTTAATGCAGCTTAACACAAACTAAAATATTAATTGAAAATGCTCAATGGATCATAACATAGGTAAACAAAATAGCAACAATAATTTGCTCTTTCAAGGGTAATAAAACCTGCCAAACTAACATCACAACCAACTTACAAATAAACCAGCTACCCAGATGCCAAGATTTCTTTTCTGTAAAAAGGAACACTTCACTGAATATGTGTATTTCAAAGGAAGTTTGATATGGAGCCTCCTTCCCCCCCAGTTCACTGGGCAGGTATATCATGTGAGGAACTGTTGAGATTTTCTTTTTTCTTTTAAAAGACACCCCTTTCTCTACTGTTTGATGGGAAAAGCCAAATGCCTTTCGTTAGGAAAGGGGTTCGAAATAAAGCTGCCAAAACCGTAAGGCCATTATACCAAATTTATAGTGTGGCTGCACTTGGAAGGCTGTGTACGGTTTTGGTCACATCACCTCAAAAAGAACATTTGTACTAGAGCAGAAAAGGGTTCAGAAAAGGACAATGAAAATGATTAAGGGGATGGAGCAGCTCCCCTGTGAGGAAAGATTGTAACATTTGTGACTTTTTAGTTTAGGAAAAAAGAAAGTGAGAGGAGACACGATAGTGGGGTACAGGAAACCCGCAATTTACACAGGCGCTACATTCCAGGGATCACGCCAAAAAGCCAAAATCATGCAGCCAGAGACTAAACCTGTGTGCAAGCTTCCTCTGTTTTCCCTCTTCAATCCCCTCCTGGTTCTGGGAAACAGTGGTGCAGGGGTGGGTGGGGGTGGGGTGGGGGAAAGCACTTGTCCCTTCACTTGCCTAAAAAATATGTTTAGGGATACTCTCATTTTCCTACCTGTATTGAAATACTGCCCCTCAATGAGGCCAAACTTAGATTCACAAAACGTTTATGGGTATGGGTACCCCTGTGTCCCCCCCCAGAAAAAAAGCACTGAGTACATGTGTACCCCCTATAACCCCACCAGCAGTCCTGCCTATGGAAGGTTATATGCAAGGCCTGAAATAATGGCCACCCGCTGCTGTTCGTTCTCTGCATTAAGTATTCAGAGATATAATGTCTCTGTCCATGGAAGTTCCACTTAGCAATTATAGATTATAGCCACTAATAAACCACTCCCTAAAAATTTGTATAATATTTCAAGACAATCCAGTAGCCATTACGATGTCGGGTGCTAAGTATTTATTATGTATTACATTTATATTTTGCCTTCTTATGGGCTTCTCAGGGTGGCAGCATACTTGGTTTTTTGGTGGGTCTCCCATCCTCACACTGACTAGACCAGGGGTAGTCAACCTTTTTATATCTACCACCCACTAACGCATCTTTCTTGATGGTAAAATTGCCTTTCAGCCCACCAGTGCTCAATGGAAGGAGGATTCAGCTTGTGCCGTAGGACCCCCTACCGCCCACCTAGAACCCTGAAACGCCCACTAGTGGGCGGTAGGGACCAGGTTGACAACCGCTGGACTAGACCCAGATCTAGTTTCAGCAAGGTTGAAATCACACCGTCGTCCTGTCTCCTTCCTGAGAAGATTCTCCCATCCACCCTGCCTCTTAAGTGAAGACCTCAAAACATCACAGGAGCAGAAAATGTGTGGTGTAGTGGTCAAGAGCGGTAGGCTCGTAATCTGGGGAACCGGGTTTGCGTCTCTGCTCCTCCACATGCAGCTGCTGGGTGACCTTGGGCTAGTCACACTTCTTTGAAGTCTCTCAACCCCACTCACCTCACAGAGTGTTTGTTGTGGGGGAGGAAGGGAAAGGAGAATGTTAGCCACTTTGAGACTCCTTAGGGTAGTGATAAAGCGGGATATCAAATACAAACTCTTCTTCTTCTTCATTTCCCAGGGGTGCCTGGAAGATGAGACAGTTCCTCACATGCCTGTGTAGACTTCTGGTCCTCTGCATGCCAGCAAGGGTGTCCACCACTTCTCTAACAACAGAGCAGTCATGTGGGCTCTCTACAGTGCATCCACATCAAATGAGGTTCAATTTCCTGAAACAAAGCTTCTTTTGAAAGACTTTCTAAAGTTACAGATGTACAGAAGTTCCCCTCTACCTGTATAAGCCTCAAGAAAAGAAAGGTTTTTTCCCCCTCATTTTCTCAAGAGGCTAAATATGGCATCTCTCTCTTAATGTGCTGGTTGTGGCAGCATCAGATTTACACTTATACCTCTTAGGATACAGCTACAAGCTGTATCTGAAAACTACTAGAAGCTGGGATTATGTGTAGCAGTAGCTCAGCTACACTGGTTCAGTATGTATAGGATGATATGAAAGTAAGAGAGCACTAGAATTGCTCTCAGGATGATTGCACATCCTAGTTTCCACGAAAACAGAAGTATAAACTTCTTTGCAGATAAAGGGAAATCCTGAAGCTTTTAAAAATGGAATTGGTTATGCAGCATTATTCCCTGACCAACCAGCTTTCTCTAGCTTAAGTGTTCATGCTTCTCAGTGGGCAATTTCAAATATGCATAATTCAAGTAAATATATGCAAATAATTAATGGGCTTTTCCTAGCCCCTGGAAGAACCAACAACTCTTACGCTCTTAGCTTGAATTCATAAAATGAACAAGGGAGTTTGAGATAGTTTTCGTGGTTACAAAGACAAAAAATGTGTTTGAAGATATAAAGGAAAATGTTTTTTGACTGCAGAATTTAGTCATGAAAAATGCATGCGAAATCCTCCATTTTTAGCCCCAAGGAGGGGAAAACCTGCCATTAAATATACACTGTCCAAAAAAGAACAAAAGAAAGGGAAGGAGGGAGATTGCATTTAAAACCAGAAGGAAATGTTAGCAACAGAATGAAAAGCAGCAAGTAACAGCAGATGGTGTGTAGTCTAAATCAAGGCAGGAGAATCTAGCTAAAGAGATCTGAACTTCCCATGGCACAGTCTGTCTGATGGCATCAATATTTCCCTTTAGTCCAGGGTCACAGTCAGGGGAGTGTTGATAGGGAAACTAATTTACTCAACACTCTTTTGCAGCAGCATCACCCATCAATGAAGGATACTAACCATGACCTGACTGTGGTGCAGATTCTTTTCAAAACACTACAATGCCCTGATCTGGTTGTCATCTTTTCCAGCAACAAGACAGAATGTGTGGCTCAGGCAGTAGCATTTCAGGATCCAGCAACAGGAACAAACCTGACTATAATGGAGATGCAAGATCAATACCATCATCCCAAGGCAAATTAATTGTTTGTACAATAAATGGCTTGCTGGTTAGGAAGGAACAGCCCGTAGGGCATTGATGTGCTAGATCTTTGACCCCAAACTGCAATAAAGTCATAAAGTCATAGCATAAAAGAATAATTCAGATAAATCTGCTTGCCACCTTTTGTGAAGGAGGAAAACATAAGCTACTCTGTCAAGTTTGCCCTATGATATCTTCTCACCTTCCTGTCTAACCTGGAAACTCACCTAACAAATCCTCCACAAAAGCTGGTTAGTGGTAGGCTCCTTGCAAGCCAACTAAAATAAACCCCCACTCTTGCCCATCCTTCCCAAGCCGATATACACTGCAGGCATTCATGGTTTGGATGGAGGTGGGCACCACAACCCACTTAGGGGCACAGGGCACAGCTCTTTGGAAGACATGGAGCAGCAGCTGGGTCACCATGGTGGAACTAGTGCTCTACTAAAGCTCTGCAAGGTCTGGGAGTTGCAAATACACTTTTGAAAAACATTAGGCTGTTCCTGGGCACACCCTTTAAGCACACCTATGGTTTCAGGATTTGTGGGGAAACTTTTGCAATCTTCCCTTTTAACAACCATTCTAGTTACTCACTGTTAGATGGAAGGCATTAAATACCCTAAAACTAATTACATCTAGTTTTTTGTTGGAGGATTCCCATCACCATACAAGCATTTATCGTTACTCAAGGTCAGAAGAGACAAAGAGCCTGAGCTGCAGGTTTACTATGTCTTATCAAGCTTTCTAGTCTCATTTACTTGTGGCACATTGTCCTCTTTAAGGCAAAGAACTAACTTTCTGGTCTCTGACTTTTATTCTCTGTCTTGAACAGTCAGCCCAAGAATTAAGTGTGCAGCAGCAAAGTCCAGCACTGCTATCATTAAATTGATCCTTCTGTCTCCCAGATGCTATTCTGGCTTTTAATGATTACCTTTCCTTTACATATCCTTAAGACCCCACAAAACACATATCCTAAGATACAAACAATCTGTGACTTGACCTTTCCTATCTCCTGGAATATTCCACGTGTTCCTTGTATTACTCATCAGACTATACTCCTCTGCTGCAGGATGCATTTCTATTGTTGCAAAATAACTTTTACAATTTTATCACCGGATACACTATATTCTATACCTGGAAGAATGCAAACCCCCATACGCTCTGTAACATCATGGGAAGTAATAACACAACTTCCCATTATCTAATGTCTGTGCCATTTATAAAAACTTTATTATTATTATTATTATTATTATTATTATTATTATTATTATTATTATTATTAATTCCTTCAGTGAGTGTGCATCCCCTTGCTGTGCAAACCCCATATTGGAACACTCTTTCTTATTTAAATAGCAAGGCTACATTATGGGGATTGGAAGATACAGTGGATTATAGGATTATAGATTTACTTTGTCTGAAACAAATTATTTTCTGAAGAAATTAGAAGTCTGGGCCCACATAATGCGAAAATCTTCCCTAACCCCCTTGAGCCCCCATACCTCCCCTTAATAAAAAGTTTACCTGGGTGTAGATGTAACATGTGTGGGACTTCTGACAAAAAGGGTTGGTACTGCATCTCTACTATGCTGAAGAACATTACTACAGTAACGTTCCAGCTACTCTGCCCATGGGCAAACTATATTTCCCAGAGGTGAAATGGACACTACTAAACAATGAGCTCTTATAAATACAGATTATGATATTAATTGCATGGTGAAAATATGTGGTAAGTAGTCTTGTACTCCTACTTTTGACTAGTAGAAGCCTAAACAAAGAGTATTGTGACACCTTAAAGACTAAAACGTTTATTATGGCATAAACTTTCACTTAACCTGAGATAACATTGAATGAAGTGAATAGCTTGTGAGATATCTGTTAGTTCTTTAAGTTGTGTATGAGCTGTTGTTTCCACTGAAACAATCTAAGCCATCTCTTTGGAAATGAGGAGAATCATTTCTCAACTGCACAAACTCATAAACATGCTGTAATTGAAATGAAACAAACTTAAGAGTAAATATGAAACTGCTGTGTGAGGCTAAGTTTAAACACACTGGCTTCTCAGTCAAGGTCATGAGTTGTCTTAGTGTGCTCTTTTTCTAGATCAGGCTTAAAGGTATTAGGTCTTCAAACACTCATGCATTTGAAACAGACATTTTCAAACTTTTATCCCAGTGGCCATCCCTAAGTCAAGGGGATAACTCCTCAAACGGTTCACAATGCAATATGATCATTATTATTATTTTTTAAAAAAATGCACACCCCATCCATCTTGCATGATACCAGTTGTCTCAGTCCCCCATTTCAATTAAAGTTATTGTAGAATGATTTTAAGAGGTTTCAAAGCAGAGCTGTTATATATCAGCTAATTTGATTGGCACAACATTTTTAAAGACATTTTCCAATATCAAAATTTTTGCTCTGTGAGAATTAAATGGCAAACACACTCAGGACAGTTTTGAATTTAGCCAGGCTGTTTTTGTGGTAGGTGTGAGTACTTTAGCTCACCAGTATCCACCATATCAACACCCTCTTTTCAACACCAAGTTAACAAACACTCTTCCCATGTACTTTTTAATTGGATACTGTGGCAATACTAAATGGGCAATGACAACTATCAAGGATGAGGTGGTAAGATTTCTTTTACTGCTTTTTAAAGTTACTGCAGTAGATGCCTTTTTTAGTCCTTGGAAGATTGATGATTCCATTATTTGTAGTACTCAGCAATAAATCTAAGAGTTTAGGCTAAAGTGAGCACTTTCCCCTACTTTGCGTCTTCCATTACACCGTTATTCATCATGTTTAATCATTCATTTACCTCTGACTGCTACTGCACTCAGGGAGGACTGGCACATTATTGATTTTTGACTTTTACCCTTTAGAAGCTGGGGAAAGGGCTTTATGAATGCTTAATCAAAAGTGACATACTATGGGCAAATGAGGGGTGGCGAAAGGGGTGTTGCAAACCCTGAAAAATAGATGATGTACTAATTTATGATGGAATTAAGGGTTTTCAAGAGAAAATCATCATATACTGCTAATTAAAGCACACATCCTCTATGTGGATAGTGTCATAATATAGTTTAGCCATTAGGTGGCACTGGATTTAGTTGTACATGGGTGGAGCCAGGAGCCAGGAGTTTCGTGTAACTGTTCTGCCTTCTAAAGTTCTTGCCTGGTTTCCTGACAGAGAATGAAGCAGCACATTTGACCAGTTGAAAAATATTTCAGGGAATGAGGAGATTGTTAGCTGAACTTCAGAAGTTCAGTTAAAAGAAAAATACACAACAGACCAGACTTGGAAGCATGTGGCTAGTTACACGTTCCATATTCTCCCACATGCTCACTTTATAGATCAACACACACCCTAAAAACAAGCAGCCACCAAACCACCCACTTTCTATGCTTACAATATTCCAGGTGTTATGAATCTGAAGCAATATTCCAGGTGTTGTGAAGCCTGAATGGCTCAGTTGGCTAGAGCATGGTGCTGGTAACACCAAGGTTGCAGGTTCCATTCCTTGTATGGGACAAGCTGCATATTCCTGCACTGCATGGAGTTGGACTAGATGATCCTCAGGGTCCTTTCCAACTCTACAGTTCTATGATTCTATGAAAAATTTAATAATTCTGTGTTGTTTGGTGGTTGTTGCTGTTTAGTCGTGTCCGACTCTTTGTGACCCCATGGACCAGAGGACGCCAGGCACTCCTGTCTTCCACTGCCTCCCACAGTTTGGTCAGACTCATGTTCAAGAGCACTGTCCAACCATCTCGTCCTCTGCCGTCCCCTTCTCCTTGTGCCCTCCATCTTGCCCAACATCAGGGTCTTTTCCAGGGAGTCTTCTCTTCTCATGAGGTGGCCAAAGTACTGGAGCCTCAGCTTCAGGATCTGTCCTTCCAGTGAGCTCTCAGGGCTAATTTCCTTAAGAATGGATAGGTTTGATCTTCTTGCAGTCCATGGGACTCTCAAGAGTCTCCTCCAGCACCATAATTCAAAACCATCAATTCTTCGGCGATCAGCCTTTTTCATGGTCCAGCTCTCACTTCCATACTTCACTACTGGGGAAACCATAGCTTTAACTATATGGACCTTTGTCGGCAGTGTTGTTTTAGCATTCTAGAATTAGAAATGGGGGTGCTATTTTGCTTATGGAAGTCATTTTTTGCTGTGATACCATTTTTTATGGTGAGGGGTGGGCAGAATGGCATGGCATATCCTGGCTGAAATACTAACCAAGAAATACTAATCACACTGCAGCATTTTGTTGCAGGTTCCACTTGCAATGTCTAATTTGACCTTCAGTGAACAAAGGTAACAACGCTGGAAATCTTTTGCAGTGTAACTGATGAATGTGATATAATGCCCAATATAATTAGGATTGTGCTAGCATGCCTTGGGTCTTTGCAAAGAAAAGCCAGAAATACAAGCTTGCTGCAAATTTGTGGTAAAAAATTAATAATGACTGGCAATTATGACCATAATCAACATTCAAAAAACAACAACAAATCAAACATCATGGAATTGTTTTCTTTGAGAGTGACAAGTTCAGCAAAAAAAAAAAAAAAAAAAAAAATTCTTCCAGTAGCACCTTAGAGACCAAGAACAAACTTAGTTGGTCTCTAAGGGGCTACTGGAAGGATTTTTTTATTTTTTTTATTTTGTTTTGACTGTGGCCGACCAACATGGCTACCTACCTTGAACTGGAACTATGGAAGTTCAGCAAAAGTCGCCATATTTGCAAGGTGCAATCATAAGCTAAAAGTAGATATTCCATTCAGAAATTAACACAAATTGCTTAATCTGGTGGATTTTGCCATTCAGTGTCTTTGAATTCTTATCACAATTCAAAAACGAGCATTTCAGAAATCAGTTCACAGTTTAATGCTCAGCAGTGACAATGTTTGACCACAAAAGTGACGTTAACTGGAACTGGCATGACAGCTTTCAGAAAGCACATTTGTGGTATAAGTCGGGGAGAGCAACAAGCTCCTTACAATCATGACTGCAAATAATGAAATCTAAAACCATAACATTTTGAATGTCATAGTCCCAAGTCTGAAAATAATTACTGTTACCCAAAGGAAATTAGACATGCTAAGATGCACTGAACATGAATTAGGCATTGTTCCTAAAACCACGAGGGCTAGGAACTTCAGTTAGCTTTTATGTACACTGCTTTTTTCTTTTATTTAATTCACGGTTTTAAAATTCTGAAATATTACATTATGGTAAAAGAAGCTGTGTTCCAAAATCAGATGGTGCACCTTTAATTCTGCTCATACCACTTGCTATGAAAGCAACAGAAGAATAAGCATCTTTTTCCCAAGGTGCAAATAGTTTTGTGAAATTGATTGGTGGGATTTGCCACTTTATCTCTTTACTTTACTTTGCTATGCTATGCTATACTTATCTCTATAGCTCTTAAAGTCTCCTTCCTTCAAATCACTCATCAAGACAAACACTTTTATTTATTAATTAAATGTATATCCCACCCTTCTTCTCTGATGTGAGTCCAGGATGGCAACAGGCCCAGACTACGGGTGAGGCTGGATGAGGACCCTGCCTCAAGCTGGGGTAGCCCTAGACGTGGTGCCCTGTCACAGGTGCCAGGCAGCCCCCAGTGGCAACACCACCAGCAAGACCTCACCTGCTGATATGGTTGATATGGGGGAAGTTTAGGTACTTGGAGTCCCAAGCCATTTAGGGCTTTGTATTTGTTTCAAGCCATTTAGGGCTGTGTATGCTTGTTAAACCACAGAGCCCAGGGCTTGCAGATCAGAAGGTTGGAGGTTCGAATCCCCGCGACGGAGTGAGCTCCCGTTGTTCGGTCCCTGCTCCTGCCAACCTAGCAGTTCGAAAGCACGTCAAAGTGCAAGTAGATAAATAGGTACCACTATGGCAAGAAGGTAAATGGCATTTCCGTGCACTGCTCTGGTTCGCCAGAAGCGGCTTAGTCATGCTGGCCACATGACCCGGAAGCTGTACGCCGGCTCACTCGGCCAATAAAGGGAGATGAGCGCCCCAACCCCAGAGTCGTCTGCAACTGGACCTAATGGTCAGGGGTCCCTTTACCCTTTACCTTTATACTTGTACCTTGAATTGGCTCTGGTAGTTCATTAGCAGCCAGTGCAGCACTTTCAGGGCTGGTGACACATGGTCCAGTTGGACTGCCACACTTACCAGCCACATACAACAGTAGCGGCAGCCTCTGGACTCTCCAAGAGCAGCCCCTCTCACACAGCACACTACAGTGTCCAGAATGGAGTTAACTAGAGCATGAAGTGACCTGTCCAGAAATAGCCACAGATGGCAAATCAACCTAAACTAGGCATTAACCATTTTATGAAGCGTTTGGCTCCATCACTTAGCCTTCATTCCCTACTCAAACTTAAGTGTGTGTAAATGCATTTATACAAATTCTCCCAGTTACACTTTCCTCTGTCATCCTCTCTTCCCCCTGTTGTCTCCTCCTGAACAAATTTTAGATTTTATTCTCAGTGGGGGGGGGGGCAGGGATCCACTCCCTTTCCTTTTATGCTACCCTGAAAAATGCAATGTAAATTGATGCTGCTATGATTACAAGTCTTAATAACTGTGTTTCACCTATCAGCATATGTGATATAGCAGTTCATTTTTTTCTCATGGAATGCCATTAATATTACAATCAAAAATGCATCAGATCCCCCGAGGATCTTTAATTCCCAGACTGCCAAAATCGAAACAAAAAATGACAAGAAAAATTCCGCTAGGTATTGCAAAGTGAAGCCAGACTCGTGCGAGTAACCAGCTTTCACTGACGCTGTTAACAATCAGGTGTTCTCAGCCCAAAGTTATCACCTGTCAAATGGCTGTTTATGCCAGAACTAGAATGCATGAGGAAATCCATGTCATTTGCCCTGGCTTACCCTGATGTCTCCATCTGGAGATTAAAGCTAGACGTTTTGGCAGTGTCCAAGGGCAAATTATTTAGCATGACAAAATGTTTTTCTGACTCTGTTCCCATATTCAAGTTGGAGGCAACCAACTAAAGGTGGGTTGGGCCTCTGTGAAAATTTGGCTCAGAAACGAAAAGAAGATAAAAAGAACAAATGAAACAGTGCAAGGTCGGAAGGTTTTTGATGTTACTAAGCAATAAGACAATAGTTTTTCCAACATGTCCATTCATGTTAATGCTGTACCACTGAAAGTAACAACTGTAAGCATTCCTGTTAACGCAGAGTTGACAAATAGCAACCTGGAGATAATCTGGTGTTAGATATGATACAGGCAAGGCCTACACATGCAGCAGGAAGGGGGTGGCAGAATCCTAAGGTGGTGGAATCAGATATATCACTTCAGGATGACGGTGGGAGATGACATTTTTAAATGCTTCCCTGTGTAAAAAGCTTCATGCAAGCTTTATTTATTTATTTAAAACCAACACTTCAATAAAACATAGTTTGAGACCCAATGGCTTTAAGGAGGGACCATAACCAGCCTGCTGCCTATGGAGTCCACAATGATGTTCAGTGGGCCCCCCAGACTCTCAGGATTCGATTTTTCTTTTTAAGTACCGGGTAGGTCTCTGAACCTCCTAGACAGAAAATTATGAAGTAAAATGTGCAGGGAATCTTCTAATCAATTTACATGAAAGGAACCAACCTGGCTGCTGAGGTGTTGAGCAGTTCCGCCTTCTCTGTCACCCAACAGCATTTCTCTGTCTTCCCTACACAGAGGACCTACTATTTGCTTGTTCCTCCAGTTGTTACAATTTTAAACCATATACTCTTTATCTGTCTTTCATGCTCTTGTGTTGGGTGGGTGGATCTTTTAGTTTTTAAATGATGTTTTGAACAAACACTTGTATTGTTTTGGGGTGCATTTCTATATATTGGATTTTGGTATTATTATTATTTTTTTAAAGTCACTTCAAGACTTCCTTTGGCTGTCAAAGGAATTTTAATTACAAATGATTTTAATTACAGCTTGCACAGAAAACCCTGGGATAAAAGCAGGACCTTACTGTAACAGAGAAGGCAGTCACACAAACTTCCTCACATTGAAAGTACAAACCCTCCCACATACTGAATGGATGTGTAACTGGGTCACAGGATCCAGGATTCCACCTTATGTGGAAGAGCCCTATGCTCATAACACCAGAACACACATGAACAGTGAACAATGCCAGAACCCCATTACAGGTGCTTGCAAATGTTGAGGGTTTTTTTTTTATGAATGGTAGCACATTGAGTTGCAAATTAACTCACATTTCCTTTAATAACATATACTTTGATGGGCACTTAAAAATTTGATCAATCAACTGGGTAAAAGGCAGATAATGAATAATTAAATTTGATTAGATATACTAAGATGGCACAACCAGAGAGAAAACATATTTCCCCTTCCATTCCCATCAAATGAGAGAAGAGTATAATAAAATAATGTATTTGTGGCAGACAAAATAAACCAATTCTTTAAAACAAACATGATGGACCGTACCTCACTAAGTTCTACTCAGGGTAGACCCACTGAACTTAGTGGCCCTAAGTTAGTCATACCGATTAATTTCATTGGGTCTACCTTGAGTAGAACTAACATAGGATACAACCCTATATGAGCAGGACTCACCTAAGGAGCACTGTTGACTTCTGCTTGCATATTGGGGCTTTTTCCACTTTCCTTCCCCCACTAATGAAATAGGTTTGGGGTGGTGGTTTCAGGAGGACCCCCCCCCTTTCCCTGAACAGTGCATGGGGCAGGGGATGAGAGCAGGGTACTGTTCTGCCCAGCTAGCTGAAATCCTTGTGTAGATGGAATGTCTGCAATAGCTCAATACTGGATTCCACCCTATGGAATTCAAGGCCGCAAAATCTGGTTATGGCTAATAGCATAGACAGCTTTAAAGGGAAATTAGATTCATGGAAGAACATCCCACTTCTGATGTGAATACTACTGAATGCAACTGAAAACTAGTTCCTGAGGGGAACAGCAAGGGAGGTCTATTACCTTCAAACTCTGCTTGCAGGCTTCCTAGGAACACAGTTGACTATGTTGGAAAATGAATGCTAGACTAGATGGACTAATACTTCTGATCCATTAGGGCTCTTCTAAAGTTTTTTTTTTTAACCTGCCATAGTTTTAAATGGTTGAGATGTAGCTTTTTGAATTATTTGGCTGTGCTGTTACAAGTCCTACATTTCATGACCCCATTTCATTATGACCTAAATAAAATGAATTCTTCTCAGTAGCAGAAAGGGCAACATTAGAAAAATCTAATTGACTGAGCGCTATTATTCCGATCCCTCCTAGCACCGTTCTGTGCATTCATTGTAGTTGTGGGTCGACACAAGTAACACAATTTTTCAAGGCAGAACACTATTACCTTGTTATTTCTTCAATTAAGTTGGATAGGCAGTGAGAGATTTCACTTTCTTGGGTTCCATGATCACTGCAGATGGTGACAGCAGTCACGAAATTAGAAGACGCCTGCTTCTTGGGAGAAAAGCAATGACAAACCTAGACAGCATCTTAAAAAGCAAAGACATCACCTTGCCGACAAAGGTCCGTATAGTTAAAGCTATGGTTTTCCCAGTAGTAATGTACGGAAGTGAGAGCTGGACCATCAAGAAGGCTGATCGCCGAAGAATTGATGCTTTTGAATTATGGTGCTGGAGGAGACTCTTGAGAGTCCCATGGACTGCAAGAAGATCAAACCTATCCATTCTCAAGGAAATCGGCCCTGAGTGCTCACTAGAAGGACAGATCCTAAAGTTGAGGCTCCAGTACTTTGGCCACCTCATGAGAAGAGAAGACTCCCTGGAAAAGACCCTGATGTTGGGAAAGATGGAGGGCACAAGGAGAAGGGGACGACAGAGGATGAGATGGTTGGACAGTGTTCTCGAAGCGACTGGCATGAGTTTGGCCAAACTGCGGGAGGCGGTGAAGGATAGGCGTGCCTGGCGTGCTCTGGTCCATGGGGTCACGAAGAGTCGGACACGACTGAACGACTGAACAACAACAACAACAGGTGGGGAAATGTGCAGTAACAGATCTCAGTGAAGGCCACTGCATCCAGTTCACTCTGAGGAAAGGGGGACAGAACTTTTATTCTACCCTTTAAGATTGTGATATTAAACCCAATTACACATGTGGAAATACAAGTGATGTCAGTGGAACTTTGTGAAGTCATGGTTTCCCTTTGCAACCCAAAGAATAAGCAGAAGGAATCAGAGTGAACTATTGATACAATATGAGCATACGGGTCTTAACCTACATAAAGTCTATCCAACCATTTTTTTTCTTTGTTAAAATACTGTTAGTTTTGCAAGGTTTTTATTTATTTATTTATTAATGACAGCTCACTTGTGAAAATACTTGAGATACTGTTGCCCATTAATATTGCAGAAGTTTGTCATGGCATGCTGCCAATCTCCAAAGTACAAAACATTTGACATATCACTATCTAACCTATGAATCCTCATTCACTTGTCATATCCTTGTTTCTGCACACAATTTTTTGATAAAATGCTTCCTCTCCAACCCATAAATCTTTAAAACATACAGCAACATCAACAGGGAGCACGTTTTTTGGGGTGTCTGTGGAAACCTGGTCATTGGTTTGAGGCAGTCAATAAAACTTTCTCCATTTACTCCAAAACATACATCTGGGTTTCCAAACAATCTTGTGGATGCAGGACTATAGTTAGCAGAATACAGAAGCAACCTGCAAGTGCCACCATCTTTTTTCTTAGTAAAATGTATTCATCAATCTAAAATATTCACATTGCAGGGCACTGGTTTGTCCAGAGCTGTATAGCTAAGCTAATAGCTTTCAATGAGTGTTCAATGACCACCAGATTTGTTACTCCCCCCATTTTGGCACTTTTAAAAACAACTCAGTTCAGTCCAAATGACTTCACAGAATGCCCGATTTGATTCAGTTGTGACTCTAAATCCTGATTCAGAAAAATGAAGCTTCATGCCTCCCTCATTTGCTTTGTGGGGTTTTTTTAATTTAAAAAGTAACATTTTTTTACATAATTTGATGGGATTTTCTGGTATAGCACCCCTTCTAAGTGGGTAAAATCTTCCAAATTACATAAAATGGGACCAGGTATTTTTGTGTGTGTACTGGGCACCTTTATAAAGTTCATTTTATCTCAGAATAATTCCAAATGATTTGGAGGTCCCCACTTCAATCTTGGAGTACTCCAAAAAGTTCCTGCTACAACTGGGACAAGCCCAGTATCTGTCCAAAGCATTCTGCTTCAGTCTGAGATTTATCAAAATCCTATGCACACCTCTAAATTTCTACCTTCAGGGGACTCCTTTGCATTGGCTTGTGTACTGTGGAACCTGATGCAGGACGCAAAATATTCTGTTTTAATTTATAGGTCTGTTCATGTGGATTTGCCATCTGTCATTGATGCTCTAGTTGCGATTCCTGCATTGCAGAAGGTTGGACTAGATGACCCTTGGGATCCCAACTTCTTGTGTGGAGTGCTGGCCATCCTGCTGTGCTACACAGTCACCCTACATGAACCAAATATGCCCTCCAGAACACCTAGTGTGGCTGGCATTCTAGGGGGATCTTTCTTTCAGGGAAGCATGCAGTCAGTTTCAGACCTTCACACTGAGGCAGTCCTAATAAGCTTCTGAGGAACCCCAGGGTTCTCTGGGCTACAGCTTGAAAACCACACAGTTAAGCAAACATTCATTAGCAAACCACAAATCAGAGTATTATGCAAAACAGAGCACTTCAATTTGACTTTAGGTAGAAGGGATTGGTTCTAATAGTTTATCTCTATGAATGTTCCTTTCACAGCTTCTGTGAACATCTGCCCAGTCTAAGGGCAACTGCATGCTGATTCAGAATCTGGCCTGTAATTTATTTTTTTCTAAAGGCAGAGGGACTCAGAGGAATCCTATTTGGCAGGAAGAGGCCTTTGCAGAAGAACAGCAACTGAACTTTGACACCACTCAGCTTCTCTAAAGCAACAGAGAATATTCATTTTGGCAAGTGTACAGAAAAGCTAATCACAAGCACTGTTGAAAAATCTGGAGAAGGCGGGAGAAGAGATACTGGAAATCTGAGTTCCTGGAAACAGTATGGCTAAATGTTTTGTAAGCAATAGGAGGCAACCAGAATCATTTAGGAATTCTTATTCTTTTGGTTTAAAGCTGCATCTTTACATTTTGCGTCAAAATTCTCACCAGACACAGGTAACTGCTTACTGGTAAATGCTTTTGTGTTCTGAGAATCTGTTAATTAAAGGAGGAATCTTGTTGACTTTTTAAGTGTATTGATGGCACCACTTCTGATGAGGTGGAAACACAGTGTTCCTTGAACTGTGCAGGCAACCACAGATTCATTGGCAGTGGCCACCTTATTTGCCCCTTGCTTTCTACTGGTGATGTATTAATGGAATGGGATTAATACATGGGCTGACATATAGAAGACTCCTGAAAGCTCTAAAGTGAATGAATCTGGCTTGCAGCATGTGCTACCTGACGCCCTGCCATTTCACCTTTATATCTCAGTAATCTAGACCAGTGTCATTTCTTATACTCATGCTTTCTCCAAGAGCAGCATTAGGATAAGTCCTAATACTGCATACAGACAGTATTTTTAAAAGAGTTGAAGGTGAGCTGAAAGAGGCTTGACTACTTCCTTAGTCTCACTGGCCTAGTTCAGACATAACAATATTAGCCGTGTGCACTCCTTTCCCTTAACATAGCTTAGTACAATACTTCTGGAGTGGGTTAAACCAACATTTCCCAATACTGTATGTCTCAACCAGGAAACTCTGGGTAAAGCTATCTACAAACCAAGACCGCAAACCATATTTTCATCCTAGTTTGCAATCCTAGTTTCTAGTCAGAACTAAAACCACAGTTTCCCACTCAGGCATAACAGGAAATGCTTGCATTAAGATACACGAGAGGAGAAAGGAAAGAATGGATGTTGGTGCCCTTTGGGGCTGGTAGGGTGTAAGGCAGGGACGCCAGTAGGAGGTGGAGCCAGAGCAAATGGCTGGTGGAGCCTGAATCAACCGTAGTCAGACCCAAGTGTTTATGGTTTTGGCCCCAAACTCCTCCTTGCTGAGTTCTTCACTAAGGGTGGAGGCTGACAGCCAGTGCCACACAGTAGATTGTTTGTAAGTAAGGTGGGGGCTGGCTGAGGGCAGACTGACTGGGGCAGCATCCCACTTGCCCTAATGGATCAGCCTCCACAGGGAAAGAACACGTGGCCACAATGCTTGTTCTGAATCCAATAAATGAACCATGGTTTAGTGGGCTGAGATTGTTGTTTCAGAATCATTTTAACAGGTTGGGTAGGTTGGGTTGTTGTTTTTTAATGCAACCTCCTACAGAATCTGGTTACTAGAAGCAAAAGTGTACACATCATAAGCAGCAAGCCCTCTTTCAAACTTTTTTTTGGGGGGTGGGGTGAGGAACTATTGCTTCTCTTCAGCGTGCAAGCCTGTATCAAGATCTATACAAGAATATAAGCTAAGCAGTTAGAGTCCTGTGTAGATGGCTCCTTCTGCCTTCCTTGATAGCATTATACTTGCAACCATTTGATTGCCCTGAATTAAGATTTTCTAAAGTGCTCGTTTTCAACACAGCAAAGACTTATTTACTTAATTCTGTGCACTGAGACCAGGGGTGGAAATTGCACCATAGGCAGCAATGGAAATATATCACAAGCTGGAAGACTGCAGCAAATCTGCATACTTTTGAGGCATATAATCCAGTTTGTGTATCATGTTCTAAAATCTCACTTGTGCTAAGCTGCAGTTGATAGATATACCCCACTTCTTTGTGTTTGCCTAAAATGCCTAGCCTACCCTGAAATATGAGAAAACTTGAGCCTGTACATATATCCTGATAAAATGGAAACCGTGAAAGGTGTTTAATCTCATTGTTTCCAATTATTTCCTCCTTTTGCTATGATCATTTCAAGTATGCTTTTGTATTCACCTCTTTAAAATGCAATTGTAGATACTAACCACTTCCAGCAACTGTGGGACAACAGTGGAAACTTTGGGCTTTGGTTCAAACCAGAATATTGGATATTGGTTAAAAATTCATCCTGAAAGGCTGTCAATACAATAATACAGGCACAAACTGTTCTTAAAAGCACAGCTCCAGCTTGAAACAAGTGAACTTGTTCTTCAAAAAGAGAGAGAATAAAAGCAGTTCAAAGGAAAATTTGGGAGGCGAGTATGTGGAACTGAACAGAACTATTAGCTGTTCCTGCATCACAACTGGAAATGGAAGAAACGGAAGATAATTATCTATGAATTGGGGAATTGCTGGAATATGCGTTGATGGAAGGATTACTAAGTAATTTTCTATGGAAAATTAATTTGACTTCGAAAGAAAGGATAGTGAACAGAGAACTCATAGCATGGAATAGAATTTTAGACTGAGAGATTTCTTGGGGAATGGGAGGGCATGGCAACAGTCCATCTGCTGCCTGAGAAGGAATGAGTGTGAGTCTGCCTGCCTCTAGTTAGGGAATGGTTGGCTGAAAATATTGTTGGGTTTCTAGGAGATCAGACACTTAATGACCTCCAGGATACGAAACAGGGTTAATGAGCTGGTAGAGTCCTATTTACAGAATGGCGATAAAAGTTTAGAAGACTGCACCAGGAAATTCCTGGCTTAGGGAAATGGAGAGAGAATAATGAGAATCAAGGAGAACCCTAATTCCTGAGCATCCAAGAAAGGGAACTGAAAGAGGAAGATAACAAGGTTGAGAAGAAACCCCCAACAGGTGGGATGGAGGAGCAGAAACCTGGGAAAGCTTCTCAGAGTGGAAGGAGACTTAGCTGGGTGATAGTCACCCCTCTTACCATTTTGAATGTGCACAAGATCTCTGCCTATGCTCCCTCGTGAAAAAAAGAATGATGTGCAAATAAAACTGGAGCCTGCTCATACTTGCTGTCTCATGATTTTTAAAAGCAAGATAAAAGCTCTGAGGCTAAGTTCTCTCTCTCTCTCTCTCTCTCTCTCTCTCTCTCTCTCTCACACACACACACACACACACACACACACACACACCATACATTTAAACTACATTTAAAGTGTGGGGCTTCTCAAAAACAAGATCCCTGACAATTTTGCTGTTGCACATAAGTGCCTCAGACTCCACAGGTCTTCATGTAAATGCACCCCCTGCCAAATGTCCGGAAAAGGCTCTGTATACAACGTTTCTCCCACACCAATATAATCTCCGTGCAGGAAAAAGTGTGTGCACCATCACAGAAAAACTGCAACATCAAAGTTTATTTTGGCACAAGCAGACAGACTGGGCAGCTGGTGCACGGAGATTATCTCCATGTAGGAAAAATGGCAGAGATGCAGCAGGCTGTAGGTAATCATAACACTCTGCAATGTTTTGCCCTCTGTAGGGATAGTAAAGACACAACATTCATTTCCTCCTTGCATTAACTAGAATGCAGAGCTAGCTATTTTTGCAAGTATCTATTCTACCCTTAAATGACTGCTTACAGCTCTCAGAATGACATAAATTCTGCCATGGTCATTTGAAAAGTATTGTTCTTTCAAATTTATGTTTTAAAAAACTTCTGATTTAGCATATTGTTACTAAGTTGGAACAAGTTTGACTCCACCTGCAGAATCATAAGGATCTGTATAATTGCCGGCGTCCACAGTGGCTTGAGGCTCTGAACACCATCCTGGGTCACTGAGAACACTATCTCACTTCTGGTGCTTGAGTATTGACACTGTATCTCTTTAAGGCTCTTTGCAGCTCTTTAATGACTATACCAATTAATAATACATCTCTCTCTCTCCCCACCCTCTAACTCATTTTAATTGCTCTAATTTATGTCCCTTGAAAATACTCAGACTGCACATGTAATCTATACCACTGTGACAAGCCAGGAGAGTAGGAGACCACACACACAAGATCCCTAGCAAGTAAACAAACCAATTTCTAAGTTCACGGACACCATCTGCAATTGACATCAATTACTGTTATATGCAAACAAGTTGTGGCATTACAGGTAACACAGCTATGCCCTGGAAAAAGAGCAAGCACCATTCAATAGAGCTTTGACAGTTAATTACAAGAACGTCAGAGATAAAGAGACAACGCTTGCCTGATAAAAGATCTACATCTAATAATAATCCAATAACTTAATGGAGGAAAGGAAAGCAACATTTGGACTTGTGTCCAATTTAGTGCTAAGTATCTTTCCCATCAGTGCAAGGATTTGCATTACTTCCAACCCCTCCGTGCATCCCTGATCTGCTCCAGGGAGTTGGGGGGGGGCTCAGAACAGATGGGGGGGGGAGAAGGGAGAAAGTCCCATTGGGCAAAAGTCCCCCACACACTGCTCTGAGTGTGGAGGGAAGACCGCTCCCTGCTGCAAGGCTCATTTCCACCTGGCCTAGGGGGCGGGGCCCACACTTACTCTGAGCATGTCAAAAATGTTTTTAAATGTTTAAAACACTTTTTAATCTATGATGCTTTAAATGTTTTTTTGCGCTGTTGTGGGTGGGATGGACATTTGATGGGGCTGTGGATTAGTTTAGTTTTAGTATAAATGTACTTATTTCAATAAGTATTTATTGTCTTGTTGGTTTGCTTTGTTGTATAGTTTTATTTTGTTTTAAAGGGCAGAGGGTATGAGTCACGGGGGTGTGAATGAACTTAGTGCTTAGCTTAAATTTTTAGTTGCTATTTTGTTAATGTTTTTAATATTGTTTTATAGATTCTAAATGCTGCATTGATTTGTTAATCATATGACTTGCCGTAATTGTGAGGTTTAGCTTATTCTTTAGTTGCTGTTTTGTCAAGTTGTTGTTGTTGTTGTTGTTGTTATTGCTGTTTTATTGTTATTTTGTTAATTATTTTATATGATGTACGCTGTATTTGCGATGTGCTATTATGTTTTATTATGTTATGGTTATTTATTGGTTGTAAGCTGCTTTGAGATTCATTTGAATGAAAAACGGCATAGAAATATAATAAATCAATCAATCAAAACCCTTATGCTGGTGGGCCAGTTATTTTGTGCTACATTAGATACAAGCCAGAATAAGCAACTAAACATATTTATTGTCCAGGATTATCTTCAAAAGTTGATTCCACTAGTAAACAGTCTTGTAACCATGTAATATATATATTACATGTAATATATATATTGTAATATATATATTGTGGCCTGTGAGTTCCATAGGATATCAAGGTTCCCTCCACTAGATTTTCCTCTGCTAGTCCCTCACCCCTTGAGCAAGTCTTCTTCCTCTCCAAGCATTTATTTGCTTTCCTCTCCCATGCAATCTTTGCAGGCATCCTGATTTAGCTTCCATTGTCTCCCACATTCAAAACAAGAGGAGGTGACATTGAGTCCTGGTGTAGTGGAGAAACAGCACAAGGAAAGGAAGCTCTGAAGCTCTCTTCACAGGAGGAGCAATGATGTCATCTGCTGGGGTGGTATCTGCAAAAGTTGCAAGCCTGGTGACTGCAGGAACAGGCCTGGACTGGCACATGGTCCCTTCAATAGGTAGAGTAGACTTAAGATAGTGTGTGGGTCCAGCTCACCAAGCTGATCAGGGATTTGAACCCAGGTGCCTGCAGTTAAAACAACCCCAGTAAAATGGGTATCATGCTATCCACTGCTACTTATAGATGGATAGATCACCACAGCTCCCTACATTTTGGGGAGCTGGGGCATGGCCAGGGGAGCAGATGACAAACGAGCTCCCGCACTTCAAAATTTACTACTACAACACTGAACGCAAGCAATAACTTTATGTAGTCACAGGAAGGCAAGCAGTGCTGGCCAGAGAATTATTCTATCAATTCACTTTCCTCTCATGTAGCTTTTTCCTCCTCCTCCTCCCTTAAAAGTAGAAAATGGGAGAAGAGGGAAGTTGTCTGGGACAGAAGGTGGCTGAATAGAACAGCAAACCACTCAGTATTACGGTACTTTCCTCCTTCGTTGTGCCCATTAGATTGCTCAAGTTATCTCCTTATCGATCAAGAGGGGACTGAGAGGTGAGAAGAAGACAGCTGTGCTGTTTTGGCTTGGTTGGATTTTATTCATTTTTATTGGCATTATGGAAATTGGAACATGCCTAAACTATCTATTAAGGTTTAGCTATATTTGTGGTAAAACCTGCTTAAGCTAAAATCAAGCTCCACAGACTGCTGTTTTTTGTTCCTGAATATATATTACTGTGCTTTTCCTTTCAATTGAACCCAATTTACCTCTCCCTGTCAACTCTCTATATAAACTTTGGCAAAACTGACTACTTTCAAAAATAAAATTCTCAAACCATTGACTCACTGTTCTGCTTTCTCCTCTAGATTAATGGCTGCAAATCTATATTCACTTTCTCAGAAGTAAGTCCCTCTGAACTCACTGGAGCTTAATTTTGAGTAAGCATATATAGAATTGTACTGCACAGTGGCACAATGGTAAACACATACTTTACTCAGGAGGAAGCCCCATTGAACATAGCAAGACTTATTTCTGAATAAATGCACACAGGATTTTGCTGCATATTGTACATTAATAAGACTGGGTATTCAAAACACTTTTTAAAACCCATACAGGATTGAGAAATCTTTATTTCAGGATTTCCTGTCCATTAGGTGTGATTTTTTCCCCTCCTGAAGCTAAGGTTGTCATCTTCCTACAGGCTAATTTCAGAGACATCTAGAGTTTTCCCATTTTTCTGCTACCACTAATTCAGCTGCTGTTAGTAAATGGAGGATAAAGTCTTAATTGGTTGCATTCCAGAAGGGAATAATTATTGGACAGAGCCACCACATATGTATTAGTGATCCAGGCAAATTGCTTTCCTGACTTTTTTTTTTGCTTTTCTTACTACATTTATCTTTGGTTTAATCATTTTGCTTGACACAGAGTCCAATAGCTCAGTCAGTAGAGCACTGGACTCTTAATCTCAGGGTTGTGGGTTTTAGCTCCATGTTGGGCAAAAGATTCCTGCATTGCAGGAGGTTGGACTAGATAACCCTTGTGGTCCTTTCCAACATCTACAATTCTATGATTATATCTAGCTGAACTAGTATAATACATGTAAGAGTAATGCAGCAGGTTCGGTAAAATAAGATAGATATATCCACAACATGTTGCAACTGTGTAGATCCACTACCAATTGGGCATTAAGAAAGAAGTGAGATGGTGACAGTTGGTTAGCCTAGTTTTGCTCATGCATGGTATAAAGGTCACCTCAGTGCAACTCTGAAGACAAACATGCACTATTACCCAAGACTGTATCCAGACCACAGCAGCCAGCATACTGCCCTCCATATATTGTTGCATTACAGCTGATATCATCTCTGACCATTGGCCATTCTGGGCAGGGCTGATAGGAACTAGAGTCTAATGACATATGGAGGGCTACCTGTGCTCTAAACCATGGCACTGGGGCAAGGAACTATAATGAAGATCAATCCACACATTATATTAACATTTTCCAATTACTGGATCACTGTTGCCTGCCTTTGAGTTACATTTCATCCCACAAGCAACCTTATGAAGTTGATCAATTCGAGCAATAGTGGCTTGGGTAGAGCCAACCCAAAGGCAAGAAGGTACTGTATGTGAAGCTGTGTTTCCTAGATTCAAGCCCAGCATGCTAGTCGCTGCATCAGACTGGCTCATCCTCCTGACATATTTGCTTCTGAGCAGAATAATAATATGCAGGCCCAAGAAGGGAAACTGCTTCCTTTTTTGTAGCTTAAGGACTTCCCAAAATGGCAAACTAGCATTACCTAGCAGACTGACCCAAGAATAAACATCTACAAATCTGCTGGCTTTCTGTAAAAGTTTCGACTGCTCTGCTTTATCCTGGTTACAAGATGAATGCTTTCCAAATGTTATTTATGTGCAGCCGGGTCCACGCTGTTAAGTTGGATACAACATGGTACAGAATTACAAATATGTGACTGAAAATATGTGGAGCTGGGGTGAAAACTCAGAAAATAAAAGATTAAAAGCACCGAACATTATGAAAAAGCATGCAATGTGGCCCAATAATCCTTTTTTATTTCTTGAAGCAGTGGGTGAAAGGACATGTATTTGGTTGCAGAATATCTAGGTCAGTGGTGGCGAACCTATGGCACACAGAGCCCTCACTGCTGGCACGCGCACCATTGGCCCATCCGTGCTGTTGTTGTTTTTTCCCCAGGCTTGCGTCCGCTGTTGAAACCTTGATTATTATTTTTTTTGCTAGTCGCTGGAGATTGTGTTCGGCGATTGATCTGTTTTTCAATTTGCTGCGTCAGTAGTTGTTTCTGATTGGGCATAACAGCGTTCGTTTTTTTAACCCTTATTGTGCCGTGTGTGTGTGTTTTTTTTGGCGCTTTGGCAGACGATGATGTCGGCGCTGCATGTTAATTCCAGCGAAGGTATTATTTGTCATTTATTTCTGTTCTCTCCCCCCCAAAAAGATCAGCAGCTTTGGGGTGCCCCCCAAAAAGCAAAGCAACTTTTGTGCGACCCCCCCAAAAAAGCTCCAAAACTTTGGTCGGCAGCTCCCCCCAAAAAGCTCAACAAGTTTGGGCACTTTGTGATAAATAAGTGGTTTTTGGTTTACAGTTTGGGCACTCGGTCTCTAAAAGTTTCGCCACCACTGATCTAGGTCAACTATTTTGGGTAGGTAGGCAATGCATACAATAGGTTAGGTTGAATAGGTGATCTGAATAAAGAAATGCTTAAGAAGTCTTGCCTTTAGAGCATACAGAGTAATATTTTGAATGTATTGTCCTTTATAACAAAAAGTCTGCATCACATTAATAGCTCTTAAAAAACAGAAAGCTTACATTAGCGTGAATGTGACATGCCACACAATGCTCATCTTAGTCCCATGGGTATTACAGTTTGAGAAGTGTTTATTATAATGCATGTGCACATGCATGAAATTACATTATTGGGGTGATTAAGGACCTAAGAAACCAATGCCTCACTCCTGCTGAAGAAGTTCAAACAGTTTCAATAAGTGTGATGTTATAGCTCTGCATCATTTTATGTATGGAACACTGCAGATTTGTTCTGAGGGTAGCAGAACAAAATACAGGCCGAACGAGATATGGCATGCAGCTATGTACATCTTTCCACAGTTTGTTTTTTAAAAAAACAAAACAAAAGCAAAGGCAGCCTTAGGAGCCTATAGTTTTGAGCACAGGAATAGTGAGGGAGAAGGTTGTTTAAAAGCATATAATGACTGAAATGTAGGGTTGAGTAAAAATGCTAAAAGGGAAACAATGTGAAAGAAACATGACTAACAGTCTGTGGCTCAGATCAGAGCACCATTTTAATACAGCCCCTGATATCCTTAGGCATCTGCTGGAGGTCCTATTGCCAATACTTGCCCTGAGTTCCTCTTAAGAAAAGAAGAAGAAGAAGAAGAAGAAGAAGAAGAAGAAGAAGAAGAAGAAGAAGAAGAAGAAGAAGACGCACCCACCAAGCAGTGTTGGGGGCTGGGTCTAGCCACCATTTAAATTTTCCACAATGCCCCAGATCAATGGTACGTCAGGACTGCTATGGAAAAATAAAATTGGTGTTAGACACAATTGCCCGGCACTGCTCAGTTTGCTGTTGGTGCTACCACCAGATAAGTCCATCAGGAGTAGCCGACGGATGAGGGACTCATCAGCACATTTCCATCACTGCCACCACCATTTATTTCTATGATGGTTAAAATATGCTCAAGGCAGCTTACAACATCAAAATAGTTAATAATAATAAAATATGTACTGTAATTCATTCTAACTGTTACAAAAATATAACATTTAAGTAGTCGTGAACAATAAATAAAAAATACCTCAGTAAGTATACAATAAAATAAAACTATCAGCACATAATTCATAATAAAGTCTAGCAATAAACATAATACCAATAACAGCAAAAATAAAACAGGATTCAATCCTGGAGGGAGGTCCATCTAAGTAGTTTGGAGCAGAAGTGTGGGTCCCATTCTCTCAGTGCAATATGCTGGGGTAGAAAGTATTGGGTGCGATGGATCCTACAAGACAGCCCTTTTGTCTCCCTGCAATCTCCTTTCCCCCCTTTTCTCTCTCTGCTACTGTCATTAAATTAGGTTGAGGGCTGGATAAAATTAGGCCACATGGCAGAAGTTTCCCACTTCTAGTTTAGATGGTTAATGATTCACCAATGAGTAGCAGTGACCCTAAGGTATGACCCTAAGGATAGCGTCTTCTCCTCTCCATGCAAGGAGGAAGAGTGAAAGCTTCTGTTTCACTTTCCTGTTTTCCTGTTATGATCTTGGGAAACTCTGGCTCATTGAAACTCTAATTAGTTAGAACAAACCCTGATCAAACCATGGTTTGATATTTTGGTTTGTAAATAACTAGGAGAGAAGCACAGATGGGGAGTCATTAATGGAATAGCAATATGCAAACTGACCCAAACACAGATTTATTATATTTTCTCTCATTTTTAATTGTATTTATTAAGTTTTATAAACAAACAAACACAACAGAGAAATAAAATATTATAGGTAAGTTAAAATACAATTAATGCAAGGTCAAGGGCACAATGTAAAGTTACCATCAGGAAAAGGAGAGGAAACTAAAGAAAGAAGACAATTGGATTCAAAGAAGAAATGAAGATAATAGCCAATATTGGTTATACATAAATTACCATGAGTCTGAGGTGGAAGAAATTTGTTTCCTTTGTTATAGATTTATTCTAGAATTCCTCTTAAATAGTGTGCTGTTATATAAGAGTACCAGGGATATTTTCTTGTAAAGCAAAACAAAAATATTTGGCTTACAGCTGGGGAGGTCTTCAAAGGAATGAAAATGAAATGGGACTTGGTAGATTTCTAAGCAATACAAAATAATATTAATGATAATATATACACACAGGAACAATTATGCAGCCTTAACATTTAAACCAAAACCATCTGCTTTGCACAGTGCTTGATTCCCCACCCCACCCCATGTCCCAGTAAATAACAAAACATCAAATTCAAAAATAGATTAATTAAAGGTGTACTCTAGACACTCTTGTAACCAAGACTGCAGGCTGAAGAAATAAACTCAAATGTACCTGTGAATTACACCAGGGCTTCAGGAACATGATCTT
Source organism: Lacerta agilis (assembly GCF_009819535.1). Classification (NCBI taxonomy): domain Eukaryota; kingdom Metazoa; phylum Chordata; class Lepidosauria; order Squamata; family Lacertidae; genus Lacerta; species Lacerta agilis. Next base: position 75,328,446 of record NC_046317.1, read on the forward strand.
GGCACATTGTGAAAACTTGGGAGGGGAAGGAGTCTTTAATTTCATGCTGGAGAGGAGTGACAGACTTCAACCTTTCCATAAGTCCACTGGCATATGTGGAAGACTTGTAGAAAAAGGAGGGTTCAGACAGGCACTGAATACGAAGCATAACTGATGCTTTGAAGTAGCTCCAAAACATGGTGCAAAGTGCGTATATGATCCCATCCTTTCTCCCAATATCAGGAGGACTTGGGGAAAATTACAAGGTCATTCTGTCAATTTGGCTTCAGCTGTGAAGACAACTAGTAGCAGATGCTCCTAATTGCCCCCAAACCCCAGCACAATTTGAGAGGATGAAGCAGTTCTTAGGGGAAAGGGCAAGATCGTAACTCACCTTGCATTGTGCTTTGGGTCTTAAGGGGTGTGGGGGTCCCCTCAATGATAATGAGGTAGTTTTTCCTGCTATGACCTATTGCTTATTTTTCTTAACCCTCTGCGAGTGTTGCCCACCATGTACCTCGGAACCGTTTTAGCTTCTTCCACATTTTATCCACAGAAGCTATGGTTAGAAATAGGGCAAACAGCACAGAGGTTCGAATATAAAGTAAAAATGAAGTGCAATATATTTAATATAAAAAGATAGGTGTGTATGGTTACTTAATAAAATAGGTGGTTAGCCAGGGCCGTCTCATCCATAGGGGCTAGTGGCGCGGTAGAAATTTGAATCCTCCTCCTCCTCCTGTCGCGGCTCGGGGCTCCACGCGGCACGTGCGGCGGCTCTTGCTGCGTCCCGCTGGCTCAGGACTCCATGTGGCGCACACTGCGGCTGCTGCTGGCTCAGGGCTCCACGCAGCGCGCGCTGCAACTCCTGCTGGGGCGATCCGCGCAGCACTGCTGGGTGCTTTTTCAAAACTTCAGCAGCAGCAGCCACAGACAGTTCCAGGCGCCAAGCCACGGCAGGAAGAGGAGGAGGCTTGCCAGGTCGGCGCGCAGCAGCCCCCCGAGCCTCCGGAAGCCAGCAGGAGGAGGAGGTGGCCTGCCGGGTCAGCACCCAGCAGGGCCGCGCATCCCGAGCCAGCTGGACCCAGCAACAGCAATGCTGGACACGGCAGGAGGAGGCAGGCGCCCAGAACCGTGCGGCAGGAGGAAGCCGGGTGTGGAGAGAGCGGTGAGTGAGCGGTGGCGGCGGGAGGAAGCCGGCTGTGGGGTGTGTGGGGAGAGCGGTGAGTGAGCGGCGGCGGCGGGAGGAAGCCTGGTGTGGGGAGAGCGATTGGGGAGAGTGCCCCCTCCCCGCGGGCCCAGCGGAAGCCCAAGCCCGGCCCCGACTCCTGCCGCCTGCACCGAGGGGGAGAGCGAGCGGCGAGCGGCGAGCAGCAAGCGGCCGCCTCCACCACTCACTCACCGCTCTCCCCGCTTGCTCAATGCAGGCGGCAGGAGGCTCTGGCTGGGCCCAGTCAGCCCCAATCCCCCCCTGCTGCTTCTGGCCACAAGCTCTCCCCGACTTTTTTCCCCATAGGAACACATTAATTAAATTTCAATGCATTCCTATGGGAAACCGTGCTTCGCAAGACGAAATTTCCGCAAGACGAAAAGACTTGCGGAACGAATTAATTTCGTCTTGCAAGGCACCACTGTACTTTAAATAAGAATGCACACTGTTAGATTACCAGTACTGCCATTTTAAAAGGCGTATCAAACACAAAATGTGGCCCCTGGCACTTTAAGAGGGTAGTTATGTGAGCTTCAGTTCCTCTCCCTATCCAAACCATAGTGATGGTGATAATTTTATTTATATGCCACCCATCTAACTGAGTTGCCTCAGCCACCCTGGGCCAGGGGCGTCGTAGGGTGGGGGCGGTGGGGGCGGGCCGCCCCTCGTGCCGCCCCTAGGTGGGTGTGTGCGGTGCTGCTGCTCCCGGGGTGACGGAGGGAGCGGCGGCGCGTCCCACCACTCCCATGCGCCGCCGCTCCCTCCATCACCCCGGGAGCAGCAGCGCTGCACGGACGAGGCTCCCGAAGTGGCGGCCCGGCATACCCCAGGGGCGGGGGTGTCGCTGCGCGCGCGTGCGTCATGACGCACACGCAGCGATGCCCCGCCCCCTGGGATGCCGGGCCGCCGCTTCCGGAGCTTCGGTGGGCTGCAAAGAGCTCCGAAGCCGCAGCCTGGCAGCCCTTTGCGCTATGGCAGCGGCTTCGGGGCTCTTTGTAGCCCGCCGATGCCTCCAAGCCCCCGCCCGGCATACCCCAGGGGCGGGGGCGTCGCTGCGCGCGCGCGCGTCATGACGCACACGCAGCGATGCCCCGCCCCCGGGGATGCCGGGCCGTCGCTGCGCGCGTGTGCGTCATGACGTCATGACGCACGCGCGCGCCGCGATGCCCCGCCCCCCAGGGGTGCCCCTTGGCTTCCCGCCCCGGGCAGCCAAGGGGCTAGGAACGCCCCTGCCCTGGGCAGCTCCCAACAAAATATTGAAAGCTCCATAAAACCTCAAGCATAGATTGTTCCTATTGTACAGGGGTGGCCAACTCCCAAGAGACTGTGATCTACTCACAGAGTTAAAAACAGGCAGTGACCTACCCCCTTTTGGGGGGTTCAGGTCCAAGTTCTGGGGCTCTTTTAGGGAGGAGGAAAGCCCCGTTTTTGGGGGGTTCAAAGCAGAAAGTGTTGAGCTTTTGGGGGGGCAAAGTTGTTGAGCTTTGGTGGGAGCCAGTGATCTCCCACAGACGTTCATTGATCTACCGGTAGATCACAAGCTACCTGTTGGAAGTGCCTGCTATAGTACTCCCAATTAACACTTTTCAACTAGGAACTGATTTCAATCAGCTTCACAGCCACTCCCCTCCAGAGTCCCGCTCCGGACTTCTGCTGCAATCTTGTCCCCGGTCCACTAGTCCCCACTGCTGCCTCAGGTTCTCAGAAACCCTTCTGAAACTTGGGTGGAGAACTCACCTGGAAGGCTGCATCTAGAAGTGTAATCTCTTTCCCACAAACATCTTCAGTTCTAGCCCAAGGAGCCTATCTATTGGCTCCTCAAGCCTCTTGGAGCCACTTCTTAATTCACATTGTTCTGATTGTTCTATCAGTGCAAGCATTTCTGCTTACCAGAAGGAGCAATCTCCTCATCCCTGTGCTATTCTGGGGGTTTTCAGGGGGTTGTGTTGGGGTGTATGTGTGCACACAGGTGGAGAGGGAGCAAAGCTCCGCTATAACAGTAAGATCCTCCTCGCAGCGCAGCAATAAAGCACATTTGCAAGGCAAAGCAGGATCCGGTATGGTTTCAAATTGGATGAGAATCCTGCATTGCAGAGGGTTGAACTAGATGATCCTTGGGGGTCCCTTCCAACTCTACAATTCTATTATTCTATGACTGTTTGAGCTGGGTCTTGCTAATACAACTGTTTGGCTAAATCTGGTCCTTGGTGTCTTAACTTTAGAACTCCAATTTCCAGCTCTTCAGCTAACTAACAGCTGCATACCAATTTTATATATGCCTGACAAGTCCTTTTAAACACTCCTGACAACTCTCCCTGTTCCCTGGGCCAATAATTTATATTTTGGTACAATTTCTACCCCCTCATTGCCATACAACTAAGTTCAAGTAGGATAAAGCAGAATGCCCAACAGCTGATGCACCACCAGAGTTTACCAGTTTCTGATGCTTTGAATCCTGTATATAAAGACAAGAACCCTCCCTCACAAAATGATCTTTGTTTGAAACAATGAAAACAATGGCAGTTTAACTGTCACTCAGGCAACCTACTGGCCTCCAGCTGAAACACAGAATCTCCACAGCTCCTAGCAGGAATGCAAGGCAAAGTTTACATAACTATTTGCCCTTACATTCCACCCAGCATAAAAATCCTTATATGTTTCAAAATGAAAAAACTTCACCTCAGAAACAATTTCTCCAGAAAGGGCAAGGAACATTATCACAGTTTCCGAATGTCTCCCAGTTCTAGTCCAAAGAAAGAACCCTTCTCCTCTCCTCAGTCCTTTCAGTGTGTTAAAGTTTGGAGGACAGAAAGGGCAAACACAAATAATGGCTGGCTACCTGGCAGATCCTAGAATGAGGGAACCATGCCCCTGGAAAAAAATACAAAATCTAATTTCATTTTAAGTCACCTGCAACATACAGCAAGATCAGCTACATTATGTCTCTGAATATATATAAAATTTAACCACACATTTGCTTTCTCGCAATAAAGCCCAAGGATCAACACTTTTGCTTTCATTGAATTTGCTCTAAAACCTAGAGTAATGTGGCCTTTGCATTGCTGCCAACGGCTTGCAAGCAGAACATCTAAATCCTATCCACCCCACATTCCTGTCACTAAGCTATAAAGGAATCCACAGCATCTCAGACAAGCAGCAGCTGGCATTGTAAATAATTTCAAATTAATCACCAAGCTTTGCAACTTGCCAAGTGATTGATTATGAATGAGCTCAGTGGATGGTTAGCTGCTCTTCTTTGACCTGCTTCTGTGACAACTGTGAAGGAACAACTGTGGGGGAGAATTATGTTTGCCAGAGAGAACGGAAAAAGAAAATGGTGTTTGTTTCACCTTGCCTAGTTTCTATCCAAAAATACTGCCAAGTATCTTATTTACTGGGAAGCTTTGAAGAGCTAAAGACCTTGAGAGGACGTAACTTTTGGGGATGATCCAGAACCAGGGGACATTTAAGAAACAAAACAGATGCCATATTTATATAGTAGAAAACAAAACAAAACAAAATATTTTTCACACTCCTGCTAAAAATTTCAAACTTGTGTAGAATTCCCTTAAAATTCAGTTCACAACTATTTTAATGATGTTCATAAGGCCTTTGCCAGTTAATCAATGCAAGCAGATCAGAGTGAGTGCTGTAGGCTTATAACTGACTATAGGTATTTTTGGCATCTAAGTGGCAAACAAACAAACAAAATGGTTATCTCCAAGTATACTTGAAATGCAGAGAACTTTTTGAGCTCTGTTGCATAACTGAATTCAGAATTTAATTTCAGAACATAAAGAGAAGCAATAATAATTGTATTTTCTGGTCCTGGGTACTTCGCATTTCCCCACGTGATGAAAAGGCTGCTATAACTCCTTTCAGTTCACAACTAGCAAACACCATTCATGTCTCAATAATCTTAATTCTGGAGTACTCTATCCCTGCTCAGTCTAGACACAAGTGTGTAGAAAGACAGGATGTGTGCAGTGACTCCATATCCAGTGTCACCAGGCACAGTTCTTCCACTCCCAACCTTTTCATCAAGAGTAGGGAACCTCTGGCCTTCAGGCCAATCAAATAGCCAGCACCTGCAAAGCCCCACTGTGTAGCATTCCCAAGCGCCTGGCAATCAACTGACCCATTGCACAAAGTGCTTTGCCAATCCTATGCTCAGTGCCTGGGAAGCGTTGAGCACAGAGCTAAAGCACTGTCTACAGGTTGAAAAGAGGCATTTTACTGGGTTTATGCAGCAGGTAAGCAGGGTTGGTAATGGCCGTATGACAAGGATTTGGACACCATTCCAATCAGCCCTTGCTGTTGGAATGTTAGTTCCACTTGGATTGGAAGCGCCCATTCAACGTAGCCATGCAAGATGACCAGTGGTGCAGACCAGGCATTAGTGATCTTGCCAGGTGAACTTCTCCTCCTGACTGCCCAGAGCCATTGTGCCACCAGACAAATGGTGATCTGTACACAGGGGCTTCCAGTGCAATGTAATACTTATTTAGCTGATCATCTAAAAGGAACTACCGTATTTTTCTTAAAATTGGTAGTAAGATGAACAGCTGTTTTAACAGCTGTTTACAATTCCCTACAGGCCCAACAAACCAGAGAAGCTATGGCGACATTCCTCCCACACCTATCTACTTAAAAGTATAAGACAAATACTAGGTAACCACACCGCTCTTATGGGGTAAATTTGTTGCAATTAGGCTCTTTGGTTTTACAGAATTACTTCATATGTTTATTGTTTGTAAGCCACCAGGGACCAACAGGAAAGAAGGGCAAAGCAGTGTATAAGTTGACTGAATACATAACGCCAACACAAATATTGTGATTGTCGTTGCATGGAACACAGACTTCATAACAGGTGTGCAAACAACCCAGGAATGTGAGCCCATGCATATGGTAATGCTAATACATTTTTGCACTAATTTAAAATAGTTTAATAGTAAGATGGGATTTGCAGAAAGATCTGGATCACAGAAATCTCCCATTGGTCTATCTAGCTCAGTATTGCCTACCCTTACTGGCAACTGCTCTCCAGGGCTTCAAACAAGAGCCTTTCTAATCTCGTCTCCTACCTGGAGATGGCAGGGGTTCAACATGAGACCTTCTGTAGGAAAAGCTTGGGGCATTCTTTCCTTTCCCGCTATCATTAAAAAAAGAAATCTAGGATATATGACTGACCACAAATGCTCTACTCAAAGATACCATCTGTGTACCAGGTTCCCACTGCATGTGTAAGTGGGAGCATTTGGGGGGGGGTTTCCTGTTTCAAATGTCTACACTTCAAATGTGCATCCTTCTTTGGGCTGCAGTTTTCAGTTACATCCGTGTTTAAGCAATTGTTTTAAATATGCTTAAGTGTTTTACTACCCTTCTGAATGAGGTGAGCTAAAGATTCCAGTGTATACATTGATAGAGTAAGAGAGAGATTTTATCCTGCAACCAACAAGGCTTCCAGAGATGCTTCTTCTTCTTCTTCTTCTTCTTCTTCTTCTTCTTCTTCTTCTTCTTCTTCTTCAACACCAGAATGCATAATACATATGGTAGGATCCAAATAACCACCCACCTAGTTCTGTACAACTTAAGGAGCTTTGGAACTGAGTTTTCTGAAAAGGAGCTGCTTGTGCTACATGAGAAATCACCTTTAAAAGAGAGAAGAATCTCCTAAAGCAGTACAAAGCAACCACCACCACCACCAAAGTAAAATATCCCACTGGGGAGTACATAGGCCCTTTGGCATACTTAACGTCAGCCTGAGGATATGCACAATGGAAATATATAGGAAGCGGAATAAATAAAAAAGATGTATACTATGTGGAGAGTTTATTACACTTTGTTGCTTTTGTGCAATAGTTTTAGGCAATGAAAGAAGTACAGACCAGGGAAGACAACTAGAAAATAGTGTTTTATGATTTAAGGTTCTACAGGGAATAAGCACACGTCTAATAATGGATTTCCAAAGCTGGATTTATTAAGATAGTAAGGAAGAAAGACCTGGGTTTTTTGGATGCATAGTTTTAAGCTGCGGTCTCAGTAACTACAAGGCAAACCACAATGTTTCTACATGGGAGTTTATTATTGAATTGGTGCTGCTGATGAGCACAAGTTTTTTTTTGCAGCATCTAAGCATCTTCATCAAAATGCCAGCCTGTACTTTGTTTTGCATGTAGCCCAGATTTCCCCTTATGATGGAAAATTCAACAAGTAAAAATAACCTGTTACACATCTGCCATCACTGCTGGTGTGAAAGCGCTCTTTAACAAAAAAAAATTTAATGAGTGGGTGGTTTGTCATGTGTATGGTGTTGTTTCGGCAGGTGGTGTCTGTTGCCACAGCACTACTTTGCTCCTTACCTGAGCACAATCTAGTAATTTTCTTTCTACTGACCTCTTAAAACCAAAAGACACCTATGGCCGCATGTTGTAGGCACCTCTGAATTTCAACAACCCAGTTCAGAGGAGTTATTCTCTCCAGTTCTCCACATAGTAAATGTGAGGAATACCTCACATTGCAAGATTAGAAAATAAGCAAATTAATATGGAGCACAAACCTCCATTCCGCCCACTGCAAAAGGCCTGGTAACATTGGCAGTTGTGTACTTTTGGTGTTTTTTAAAAAATGGTGCATGTATACAGGTATGTGAAAAGGTAGTAGTGGGCAGGCCAGGAATGACTGAAGGAAGGAACGAAATAAACAAACAAAAGTCTGGATACATTCCATCAAGCTCTGCTCACTGTGCTTGGCAAGAGGCAGAATAACAATGCTTATCCATGACTGTATAAAGCAAAACAGAGTACGCGTAAGCTTTGTTCACAAAAGGAATAACACCTGAATGACTGTTTGCAATATAAAGCCCCTGGCAGAAAGCAACTCTAGAATTCCAAAGGAATTAAAAACGGCAATTTCACACATTGTTGCATCAGAATCTAGCCCATATAGCTACAGTTCAAAAGTGAATCGGTAATTGCCAATATATATTATTATTACTACATACAACAGAATTTTAAATTCTTTTAGCAAAGCATGTTGGCTTCTGCCTTCATCTGAGAAAAAATGATGCTGTTTCCAAGGTGGCAGATATATATTCTATCTAGTGGTTTAAATCGTTAACATAATGTGTGTAAACTAAAATTTGAATTTGCTTTCCTAGATCAGTGGCCACTGTTGGGGTGGCAGGGGGTTGGGGAAGGAAAAGGAGACATACAGCATCAATGTACAAGAAAGTATTTTGGAATATGCAAACATAAATACACATAATTTTATGTTGTTTTAAGAATCAAAACATTTTTTAAAAAAACCTTCTGAACAAAACTGGTCAAAACCTATTATTTATTTAAAGTTAATTTGTCAATAAAAACGCCCCCAAATTAATGAAGAATTGGCTCTATTTAACAATCTGTCTTAAAACATTTAAAATCCATTAGGACAGCATTAAGAAATCTTATAAATCAAAAACCAATCCATGTTCCCTTTTCCTTCACAGATGTGTGGCTTGCTTCTGGCCACTCCAGCTAATTGATTCTGGCATATTTTGGAAGGATATTATATTAGTGTAGTAGAATAACATTCTGTTTCTATAAAAAAGACAGAAAAACCAAGGTAAAGAGAGAAAAAGGGGGACAGTATTAAATGATTCATTGGTTGAAGCCACCTTGTCAGTAACTGTCCTTGACATGAAGCTTAAGATTTCAAGCATGATACCAGATCTAATTTATAAATATTTTCCTTTTTGGTTGTGCTTTCAGTCATGAACCAAGCTGCTGTGTGAGCTGAAATTTAATTCTCGTCTGACGGATTTCACAGTACACAAAATACAGTAAAAGGGACAGATTACAGCTTCTCTTATGTCTGTAGATTTCGGGCTCTTTCACCAGGTAAATCCTATGCAGGTCAGATGTATGACCAACTGTGTGCATAGGATTGCAGCCTGACACACTGACACGAACCCTCCTGCTTAAAATCAAATGAATTGGGCTGACTGAAGTGAATTGCAACTAAATCCCCTATACCAACATAAATCCATGGTGTGATAGTATAGTGAATTCACTGTGCTGTCTTATGTCTTATATCATGGTGCCTTAACTATTACTATAATGTGCACCCCAATCTCTGAGTGGTGAGAGATTTCAGAGGTTCCAGCACATACCTCAGTGTCAAGTTCCCTTCAGGAATGAAGGCCACTGGAAGCCATGGTGTCTGTATCTTTTTACTTACACATATATACAGCCTGAACACAATATGGAAGGGCTCAAAGAACTACCGGTAATATTCCAACTGATCTTATTCCCCTCCTTTATGTTTTTAGGGGGGTTGCCAACGCCTTAGATTTAGACCCAGAAGAAAGAGATTGTCAAGCTACTGCGTCTTCCCAGTTCCAGATGACACTAGGCCAGCGTAGCCCCCTGGTCTATTGCTCTCCTATCCATTGGATGACAATGACCCCCAGTCAATGACCTTCCCACTCCTTCTGGAAGCTTCATTAGCTAGTTGTTTCTATGGCAACTCACATGTGCTTGTTCAACTCTTTAGACATGTAAAAAGGATGTTTAACAGGCCTGGCTAGGTCCATTAAATTAACAAACCGACTGGTATGACCACTTCACCAGTTCCTTTTGCTATCAGATTCCCATCCTACAGATATAAAACCACAGGCTTGGAGGGGCCACAAGGTATCATCCAAACCAAACCCCCAAGTCCTAAAAAACAAAACTAACACCTATTATAGTGTCCATGAGAGGGGAAAGTATCATAAATGGGTTGTGGTAACAAAGAATTTGAAGTGTAACACAAACAGTCTGATCAGATCAGATATCTTACCCAGCTAGAAGGCAAATATACACCTATTACAGAACAGGCAGCTGCTAAAGTGCACATAGGATCTTGAACATGCCTCATTTAAACATGAATGCGAATGCAAGACTAAAATGATAGTAAGAGGCGCCCACAAGAAAATATTGCACTGTGGAATACCACAATGTGAAATATTGCACAAAATATTGCATTCCGGTCTAGTGTTCCAGCCAGCCAGACATGCTCTTTTACACGATAGTCAATTCCATTTCTCCTCCCACCAGTTTTTCACTATAAACCCCCAACTCACTCACGCTGCCATGAGCATTGACTCCACCCAAATCCTCGCTGGACTGTGTTTTGGAGGTTCTCCCCTTAGTTGTTTCCCCCCCCTAACCTAAAGTTATTTTGCATCTCTGCAATTTTGCGATCCGATCCCCACAAACCTGCCTCCCTAAAGTGTGTATCAGTGTCATTTTGGCTACATATGAATCAGAACTTGCCTCAAAACTTCAGAAATAGATGGAATGGTGAAAGCCTATTTTGTATTATTCATGATGGAACTAGATGTTGTGGCAGTCAGAGAGGCAAGATTAGCATTCCCTTGTCTAGTTCTATTTACCCAAATAAGAACAGTTATTGCAGTTTTAAACAAATCAAATTGAAATGTGTGTTTTTTAAGCAAATCCAATCACTAGTAAAGAAATATCGGTATATCTGGAGATCTCATAGGTAATGTTTTGATGTGTATAAGTGCTCTTGGATACTACCCAGCATTGCACAAGACTAACAAAGTCAGTGACTTGCCATTTATAAATTAATGCCATGGAGTGTAATCACTATGAGGCCTAATGACAGGTCTTATAAAACAAGGCTAAAAATAATTGGCAGCAAAAGATTAAATATAAAATGCAGACATGTCTGCAAATTATTTTAGTTCTGCTTACACACAGAATTTTATTTAGGAGGATTTCAATGTACTTTTCACCTTTAGACAGATTCCACACAATGTTGTTATCCTGGAAAAAAAGTTTTCTGTGCTTTTCATATAAAAATGGTATTGTGGCCACTAAATTACTCTGCACCTCACTCAACCACTTTAACCTCCAGTTTCCCCCTTTCCAGTATGCGGCAGCTAGACTGGTGACTGGGAGTGGCCACTGAGACCACATAACACTGGTCTTGAAAGGCCTACATTGGTGCCCAGTACGTTTCCAAGCACAATTGAAAGTGTTGACGCTGACCTTTAAAGCCCTAAACGGCCTCGGCCCAGTATACCTGAAGGAGCGTCTCCATCCCCATCATGAGAAGTGAAGTTACAGAGAACCAGGCAGAGGGCCTTCTCGGTAGTGGCGCTCGCCCTTTGGAATGCCCTCCCATCAGATGTCAAGGAAATAAACAACGATCTGACGTTTAGAAGACATCTGAAGGCAGCCCTGTTTAGAGAAGTTTTTAAATGACTGATGTTTTAATGTATTTTTAATCTTTTGTTGTTAGCCGCCCAGAGTGGCTGGGGAAACCCAGCCAGATGGGCGGGGTATAAATTATTATTATTATTATTATTATTATTATTATTATTATTACACAGATACAAATCCACTAGCTGAAATCAATCAATGGGTCGTTATCCTAGGATCCCTGGAAATAGTCAATGCCTCTCATACTTTTAAAAGGAAACAAAACTTTTGTGGAGAAAAATCCTGATTGTCTAAATGGAAATTAGAGCATATAATTGCTGCCAGTCTCCAGAGCTTTAAAACATTTGCACAAAGTTACACACACAGTAATAAGTTGCGAAGACAACTAAATTAGGCAGTCTACCATTATTGCCTGGACATTAAGAGTTATTGGCTTTGCACAAGTATTCAGCAGCAAAATACAGAGGAAAACCTGACAGACCTTTATCCTACTGAAATGTACTGTATAGTGTTTCAAGTCTAGTTTAGAGTCCTTGGAGAATTAAGCAAGAATTGTAACAATTTTACACCAGGGATTTTCCTCAAGTAATTCTGAATGCTGTAATTTGATGATGATGGGATAAGAAATCTTTATAAGAGATACCAAATCTGCTAAGAGAAATATGCTTAACAGGTAACAGGAACCACTGTTAAATCTGTGCAAGTCAACACACATCAAACCAAGCACAACCGACAAGTTGCGGATTGTAGTTTGTCACATCTTATGCCCAATATAATAAATTCAATTTTACTTAGCTGATCTTTTGTGCTTGAAATGCCAATAGTTTGTAAATGTGAAAACATATAAGTGGACCAAAGCATGTTTTGGATCCAAGAATTGAAGAACAATTTACCTACCTGTGAGCTAGTGGACATTTGGACCTGAATCTGCTTATTGACCTCTTCCCTCCTCTTCCCTTCATCATTTTGTGTTGTGTCTTTTAGACTGCAAATCTACAGGCAGGAACTGCCTTGTTTGTCAACTGATCTATGTAAGGCATTCCGAGAGCCTATTAGACTGAAGAGTGGGATAGATTTTTTAAAAAAAATGCTTCTAATCCAATTGGAAGAAAAGGGTTTGTATTTTCCCTGGCAGAAAGTCCAATCTATGAGCCATCAAATTGTGTCCAGTGCCACTTCTATTCAGGAGGAGGACAGAAGGTGGAAGGCTTAATCCAGCCTCCTGTTCTCTATTTTTCACTCGCAAGCAGAGGATTTGGTGGTACCAACTAAATCTTTGTAGCTTCTGAATCAGATTTTCATCCTGTGAAATGCACATACAACACCCCTTTCGTGAATGTGTATCATCCTATTGGATCAGCTGTAACATTTATTGTAGAATGTGGAGATGAGCTGTGCCTTAAAGTAAGTAAAAAGAGACGTTTTTTGCAAATAGGATGCAATCTACTGTAGACGCTAGTTTAAAAGTCTGCAGATTTCTTAATCTTGGATGAGAAAGAAAACAACTGCAACACACCACAATTTCTAGAATTAAACCCAGTCAATTAAACTGCCATTCGTTTTTACACTGATAAAGGAAATTTATAACCAAGTATATGGTACATCTGCAAATTCGTTTTTATTTTACACACATTTGCTAGGAGGATTTAAGTTTCTAAGACTTTCCGCAGGGAACATTTGCAGGTATTTTTAGATATACTTTATGGTTTTATCAAAAATTATGACCATTTCCCCCATAGCTTTTCAGCAGAGAATAAATCTCCTAATATCTCACACAAAGATCTTGGAACCCAGCCATGCTAACCTCTTCACACTTCAGGCAGTTCATGGATCCTATTTCACGGCTCATTCAAAAGGAAGATTAGGAGGACTTTTTCCATTTCGTGTTTTAAATGGTTTAATTCACAAGGGACTAAAGCCAATGTAAGTATCCAAAAAACTATATATAAAAAAATAGCATGCTTCCTGCGTAAGTCACATTTTGTCATCCTGATTAAATCATGATGTTTCTGTATAGAGCCATAAATTTATGTTGCCTCTTAAAACGATTCAGCAAGATGTGCAGTAGATACCTACTCAATTTTAATGCTTGGAAGGGGGGGGAATCAATTTTTAACTTAAGAAAGAATTCCAGTGTGCCATAAAAAGTAACTAGGTGGATTTCACCACAGTAGTGGTAAAACTAACTATGCATTTAGTTTGTGATGCATCAGACACTGCAAAAGTAATATATAGCAAAAGTAATGTATTTTCTTCCTTTCCTTACAGACAATGTTATCCCCATAGCATCCTAGAATCCCATTTTCATAAACACTGGGCAAACAGCAATCAGTTTTGCAGAGACGAAGGTAGAACGTGGAATCCAACTGACAATAAAAGTTCTGTGTGAGAAGAACCAGGCAGGCAAGTTTGGAGACCAGTTTAGCTGTCCAAGTCCAAACAAGAGTTTGTGTCAAAGCTGCAATAATTGGGAGAATTAAATTCTCTAGAAATTCTCTAGAAAATTCTGCTAGATTGAAATTATTTGTACTTCTTATATAATTTTTTTAAAAGAAATATTCCCTAATAAGGATCAGTTAAAAAAACCCAGAAACTACACACACACATACACCCAGCCAGACACAATGTGACATAAACTTCAGGCATCAGGGCACAATCCAAACTCCCTTTGTACCAGGTTGGCTTGGGGGTTTAGACTGGGTGCAGATGTCCTCCTAACCAGTCCTGCCAGCCTCTGCCTACAGAATGGCACTAGTGGAACTTCACCAGTATGTAGCTCTCTATTCCAGTGTTTTTCAACCACTGTTCCGCGGCACACTAGTGTGCCGCGAGATGTTGCCTGGTGTGCCGTGGGAAAAATTGAAAAATTACTTTATATATAGTCAATATAGGCACAGAGTTAATTTTTTTAACATTTTCTAATGGTGGTGTGCCTCGTGATTTTTTTCATGAAACAAGTGTGCCTTTGCCCCAAAAAGGTTGAAAAACACTGCTCTATTCCACCTGCTGAAACTGAATGTGGAAAAACTGCCAGTGGGATCTCTCAAAGGGCAAGGAGGAGTAGAGATAGCCCAGTATCCATTGGACCCTGAGCCAGCCCCATTGCCATAATGCATTGGGCCTGATCACTATGTCAGTGATGAAAATGCATTGGAAAGTATGGGATAACAGTTGCTTTGCTGCAACATCATCTAATATCCCCATAAACAAATCAGAATGAATACTCATTAAACAGCCAATGTTGTCTAATCTCCCTCCAAACAAATCAGGATGAATGCTCAATAAACAGGTCATTTGGAAGCACCCTCAAACTTGCAAGCTCTGTTAATCAAATCATGATTTGCTAATTGAGTTACACTACCACCCTAGCATGCCAGGAATTGAAATAGGATAATATTTTCTGTATAAGAGCAGGATAGGGCAGATGGATAATTAATGCATCAATTTCCTCAAAGCTTTTTTTTATCCCCTTGGCTCTCATGGACACTTTGAATGTTTAAGCAAAGTTCCTTTCCTACACACCTACCTGCAAAAAAAGTAGAAAGACTCTCAAAAGGGGTACCTTAAAAAAAAGCCACCTTACTGGCCTTACAAAAGAAACCCACAACAAAATGCATTGCATGCAAAGGCCAGGGAAATATTGGAAGGGGCAGAAGTAAAGGTAATTTACTTGTGCATTTATTTATTTATTTATTAAAATCTGTAGATAAAGGAAGATGGGACTGGGGGGGAGAAAGAAAAAAGGGGGGGCACAAGATTGTATAAGAACGAGACTGGCAATTCTGCTTTGTTCCTGATGGGGATTATAAAAAGCACCTTGAACATACTGTGGCAAGGAACAGCAGCATCAGATGAAGCAGCACTGGGATGTGACCTGAATAAATTACAAGCCTGCAGACTAGGACTGAGATCTAGTTGACTTTGTGCCAGCAGTTCAGAAGCAATGGAGCCAATCCACATGAGAGTTTGCTTTGCACTAGGTGAGGCTTGCCCCACCCCCACCCCCAAATAGGTGCTGGGCAGCTGGGGAGATGTGCTTTAAGTGTATGGTGTGTACACAGTCTGTGTAAAAGCAGGTGGTGGTCTGGGTTTCAGTAATTTCAAAATTTTCTTATATGCTATTCTGGGATGAGAGAAGAGATCATAGTTCTCTGCTAATGCAAAAGATGTTGGCATGTTTAAGGGACGCAAGTTACATCTAGGGTGCAATTCAATGTAATGCTCTTCCAATAGTTCCATCTGTACAAGCAATGAAGCTACCCTCCTTCCCTCTGCACACTTCTGAGGGTTCTTGACCCCCCTCAGAGCCTATTTTTGGGGGGAGGGGCATGGAGAGGGAGAAGAGTTATCCCCTTAAAATGCAAATTCATTACAGTAAGGACTTCTCATTTTTTTGCTTAGGAAATTCATTAAAGCACCTGCATACTGATTATGCACCAGTTAAAGGGCATTATGTTGGAGAGCTAGGAAAAAAAACTTTGACCCTAGACAGTACTAAGCCAGAGGAACAGTTGACCTGATTTGAACCAACCAGAATAGGTTGCTTGCTTCCTTCCTAAAGTACAAATCGCAGCTGTTGTATTGCCTAGGACTCGAGGGGTATCATTTCTATTACTCTCAACAGCTAAGTAACATTCAAATCAACTTGTCAGAGCATAAGCCTATTAAGAGCTCTTGAAAGTTGCGCAATTAGCATTTTAAAAGGAGAACAATTATCTGGTATATCACAAAGTGTGCTTTGCTCTATGGAGCGAGCTGATGGTCCTTACTAGTGTTATGGCTAGATTTTTAGTATTCACAGATTCTCCACTTCTCAGAACAAGACGGTTTATAGCCCCCATTATACTTTTCTTGTGGAGAAGAATTAGCCTGGGATCACAAAGTAACCTTTTAAAGGTTAATAGTCACCAGAAATAAATGTTAAGCATATTTTCCCTATTCCTGATAGATATTATTCAATTAATCTGAAACAAAAAAGTCATGCTTTAGTTCAGGTACATGCTTAGCGTACCCAATAGCTTCCGTCTAGTTGGATTAAAATATTTCCCGAAATAAAGAAACCTGGGTGTTTTGTCTGGAGGATATCTGGCAGAAAATCTGGAAAAGCTAAAAGGGCATGAGAATGTGTTTCCTTACTATTCTATTCCATATTGAACCTTGACTTCACGTCAGAGCCTAAAACCACCAGCTTACTAATTAGTATGAAATATCAAGAAGAAATAAAGTTTGGTTCATATTTTAATGTGAACTTTGCTGATCCCAGACTTATATCAATAGGATTTTGTACCTCTCTGAAGTACTGCAGTTTCAGTGTTAAAACTCTCCAGCATGCTTGATGGGGAAAATCAGAGTGTACAAAATTGTACACTGAAAAATTCAAATAAATAAAAAAAATTATGTTGTGGCCAATGTAGTGCTTGTAAGAAAAACACTGGGGCCTAATTTGAATAGTAAAGTACTTTGTATCTGGTGGGCGGGGCTTGTGTGTTATGTTTCGGAATCAGCCCCTCCCTTTAATGTGTGTTCTGTTAAGAATGTCAGTTAAGAGGGACCAACTGCCTCTTCTTGCTTCTTGCCTCAGATTTTCCTCATGTTGTTTTATTTAGTTTCTTTCATCATGTTATTTTGTTACAGTTTTCTCTCAGTTTATTACTGAAGTTTGTTCACATTTACGTGAGCCACTTATTTTTCCTCAAAGAAAAAGAAACTCTGCTGAAGAATGGTGGAATATCCTAAACTTGGGTGTGTGGGAGGATATTCCCAGTTTGCCAGGAGGAGTGATTTTGTTAATCACCCCCTACCTCCACAGCAGTGCTCACTTAAAATCATTAGCAGTATGCTTGTTCTGCTGCAAAATGTTTTCCACCAGTAGAATGTTGTTGTACAAGTGAATGCATAAGCTGTTTGCTGGTTACGTTATTGCACAATAGATTGCACAATCTGTTGTGTGATGGGTTTCTGCTAGCACAACTGCTGTGTTGGTTTCCTCTGTTGCATTCAGCTATCACCTGTGGCTCCTAGAAGCTGTCAGCGTGCAACAGCAGCCACCCCTCAGGAACAGCTTCAACTGGACGGCTAAAGCAGGTGAGGGTAGACAGTGGGTCTCAAACCCTCAGTGAGTTAGGGACTTCCCCTGCATGCAAAGACAGGCTACGATGGATTGAGTGGACAAGACTAATAGTGGGTCCAATGGTCAAGAAGGTGGTTTCTGCACATGCTGTAGAAGGAAGTGAGAGGCAGATAGGGCTGGTCAACCTGGGAAGGTAGTCCATCTAGGACAGGCTTCCTTAACCTTGGCCCTCCAGATGTTTTTGACCTACAACTCCCAGTGGTCAGGGATGCTGGGAATTGTAGTCTCAAAACATCTGGAGGGCCGAGGTTGAGGAAGCCTGACCTAGGAGATGCAAAACTCTGATCCTAAACCTCCACTGCCTTGTGAGTATACTCATTTGTGAGAAAGGCTCACCCCAAGGAAAAATCCATTATCTGCTACCATGCGGGATATCTTCGGAAGAAGAGAAGGCTAAGGAGCAAACCCTACACAAATCCAGAGTAGAGTCCCTAAGACAGTTGGATGGAGACTTGTACCCCTCCTTGCAGCAACTCTTGCAGCCAAGCTAGTGCCAAATGTATTGCTCTGCTTTCCTTTGGACCACATCAGCGAGGCTGAGAGGGGAGGTGGTCTTCTTGTCTGAGCAGCCCAGGACCTCCATAAACACTGCCCAGAGGTCACTTCAGTGCTGCTAGTGCAGTAAAAACAATGAGGGAGGCAGTAGTTACTGGTCCCTGCAGCCACAGCAGGAACTGTGATTCTTCTGTGGTCTGACTTCACCCCAGGAGGCATACTTGATTGTCTCTTGAGACAGACAGATGCCAACAGAGACCTTATATTTTTATGAGTACACAATGGATTTTCAATAAGTCAGGAAGGTCAAGGTTCCAGCAATTTCCGTTACCTTTTCAGGGACTCCAAATTGGCAAAAGGAAAAAGAACAACGTATGCTATGGTATGGGTGTGTGCTATATGGGCACAACCAGGAGAACTTTGCTCCTCAAGGGGACATATCTGAACTGCTGCATCTTAGTCATTCCTTAACGGATTTTTGCTAGGATTTGGCCAGTTTATATTAGTCACAATACAAGTACTCCATGTCAAATTTCACCAAGATGGGTCTAATTATTTTTATTTCATAATAATAGAACACTTTTTGACCAGGCTTCTGCTTTAATATCCAGCACTTCCCATCCTGTTTAATCAGGCCTATATCAAAGGAAGGAAGACCTGCAAGTACTCCATATTCTTCAACAAGATTTGAACATTGCATAAGAAGCAATGTTGTCCATAAGCAGGAGCTGATGCCACAGGTATAGGACACAGCAACTTTGAAAACCTGGAAGAAGGCAGCAGTAGCTTGTAATGTATGGTTTCCCCAATGTTTTTGATGAAGCAACCAGAAAAGAAGACAAAGTCTGCAGCGAAACCTTTTAAATAGAAATAATTTGCCATAGCCTTCTCAGGGAGTGCGGTACATTCTTACGTCCATGGAGTTAAAGCAACAGACAAGCAAAATTGTGGGATGATGCATGAGGTTTACAATTTTTTGGTACACTGCCATCTTATCTACAAGAACTGCAGCTGGTGCAGGACAAGGAAAAAAAAGGGACCATCTACCTAGAAGATTAATAGTTTGCTGCATGGAAGAACAAAGTGTAGATAAACATAAATAAACATGCATTGAACACCGTCTGCTGCGTATGAGCTAAATCATTCTGCCAAAGGGAAATAAAGGAAAGCTACTTTAACATTTAGAGCAGTGCAAGACAGCATGGATAAGCTCAGGTAAGCAGAGTTTACTGGCAAAAAAAAAAAAAAATCCCCAGCATTAACACCTGAATACATTTTCTGACATGATGTACTTTCTTAAAGATGCTTTCCAGCCACTGAAATCCAATAGTTTAATTGCACTAGGAAGCTGATGAAGATAAAAATGTTAATTCTTAGGAGTATGCTTTATCAAAGGATGTAAAATGCAATCTGAAAGGCACTGATGTATTAACATTCAAACAGCATCATTAATGTAATTAATTCTCATTCTAAATCTCCTCTTTTGTTACTAAAGTCCTGTGAGATAAGCAGGGTTTATTTAAGCCTGTACACACACACACACACACACACACACACACACTTCTAAAGATAACAAAAAACAGATTTATACAGGTGGGAAACCTTCAATTTCTAACCATTGTTCTTTGTTAACAAGTGTGGCATTGACTTCTGATTAAGCCAGAGTTTCTCCAAATAACTTGACTTGTTTCACTAATTTGAAATTCATTCTTTTTATAACACATACCATTAAATATCATAAAAACTCTTAAACACTTTACAATAAGAATTCAATAAAAAACAAAACTATGAACAACATCCAATTACCTTAAAAACTGGATAGAAATACTACTTTACATCACAAATAAAACTGAGCAGTGTACAAAATTGGGAAGGTGTTTTAGAGGGTGGGTACTAATACCAAGAAGGCCTGTTACTGCTTTGTCACAAGTGATATTATGGAATGACCAACAAGATTTCCTCAACGATCATATGACTGGCCTGGCCTGGCCTGGCCTGTACTG
Organism: Lacerta agilis; assembly: GCF_009819535.1. NCBI lineage: Eukaryota > Metazoa > Chordata > Lepidosauria > Squamata > Lacertidae > Lacerta > Lacerta agilis. Next base: position 75,348,480 of record NC_046317.1, read on the forward strand.
GAGAAGGTATCCTGGTCCCAAGTTGTTTAGGACTAAGTATCAATAAAACAGGGGTGTGGGTAGTGCCTCTTGGGCTTACTGATCAGAAGGTCAGCAGTTCAAATCCCCACGACGGAGTGAGCTCCCGTTGCTCAGTCCCAGCTCCTGCCAATGTAGCAATTCAAAAGCACACCAAAAAGTGTAAGTAGATAAATAGGTACCACTCCGGCGGGAAGATAAACGGTGTTTCCATGCACTGCTCTGGTTTCACCAGAAGCGGCTTAGTCATGCTGGCCACATGACCTGGAAAAACTTTCTGTGGATAAACGCCAGCTCCCTCAGCCTGTAAAGCAAGATGAGCACTGCAACCCCAGAGTCGTCTGCGACTGAACCTAACTGTCAGGGGTCCTTTACCTTTTTTTTTAATCAATAAAATAATCTCAAACTTGGCTTGGTAGCTAATAGGTGCCCAGTGCAGAACTTTTCACATTGGTGTGATTATGTGCAAGTCTGGTTGCCTCAGTAGCTGCATTTTATGCTGTTTGCAACTACTGAATCAGGCACAGGAGTAGAGCCAATGGCAGTACATTAAAGTAGTCTAATTGGGAGGTTACCAATGCATGAATCACCACGGCAAGACTATGCTGTCCAGGAATGATCCTAGTTGGCACACCAACACAAATTAAATATGGGCACCCCAAGACACTGATATCACCAGAGATTCTAATGACAGTCAATCTAGGATCACCCCCAAAGTATGCTACTTCAAATGCAGTGTGGCCCCATCTAGAGCTGGTACACAATCTAATTCCCAGGCTTGGGAATTAGCCATCCACAGGGCCTCCATCTTGTCAAGATTCAATCACAGATTATTATCCTTCATCCAACCCATGGCAGTATCCAGGCACCAGTTTAGGAAAGGCAAAGCCTCTCCTGATTCAAATGTTACAAAGAAACAAAGATGCATATCATCGGGATATTAGCTCACAAAACTGGATGTTCCCCACCCCTGATTTAAAGGTTTAAAGGTCATCACCAGCATACCGGTACATATTCCTCTGTTTCTCATCCCTTGGTCACTTGCAACTGACTCCGTCGTTATGTTTGAGAGCACAGGAAGTAGTATGAAAGTTCTGTGCACAGTATGGATCTGTGCTGATCACTGACTCATGCAAATTACAAATGAATACAATTGTTAAGTGATGACAATGCATCCGTGAACCAGCTTCAAAAGTACCCTTCTGAATTATGCACATTTCAGTAAATACAAATAAGAAATATAATGCAACAGAATTGGAGTAAAAGGTAACAAAATACTGGTGTCTATTTGCTTAGTTTGCAGTGGATGCTTGATAGATGCACTTAAGATTTACCGAATGACTACTAGACTTTATAATTCTCTGGTGGAGGTTGGGGAATGCCTTTTAATCAGTCTGTAGTTAATTGGTTTTCATTGACTTCTTTTATCCAAGTTGCCTGGAATGATATACAGTATGCATGCAAAACTTTTAAAGCTCCAACATTCTTCTCTTCAGTTTTCCTGATATTCACAAGAATGGGTAGCATTGTAGGTATTGCAAAAGATGTCAGGGATAGGAAAGGACAGAGTGCACAAGAAAGAAGGGAATGTGCTTATGGATGCATTTTTGTAGGCTTGTCTGTATGGGCATGGGCATGTTGAAAATGATAATAATATAATGGATGGATGACCAACTTCTGCACTGCGATGAACACAGGTAACTAGGTTTGTGACGCTGCTGGAAAGAGGCAAGATGGGAATGCAGGAGATAGGTCAACACACCTGCCTGCCTTTCATGCTGTGCTGCTGCTTGCTCTCCAGCTCAGCAGACTACACTAGAGGCAAAACTGCTCCAAAGCTCTTGGAGCTCCATAATACGTACGAACAGGATTGGCAGCACCTCATTTCAAAGCCCTGACTTCTATTATACTAGGGGGGAAAGTTGACCTACAATAGTTTTATAGGTCTGAGGCATATGAAGCACCAAAATAGGACTTTGCACACGGCCTCCATTTCTTTTAATCCAGCTTTCTTTAATCATAGCTTCAAGGGCATAAGGAGGTCTAAATAGACTTGATTTTGAAGCAGAGATGAGCACCCTATTCCTTTTTGCCCTTGGAGTTACAGAAGCACAAATTATGCAAGTACAAGTAGGATTGCAACTGACACAACAACCCAAAAACACAGTATCTATGATTATAAAAATAAAAAATGATGTAGATCATCCAAAGAGGATGTATGTGAAACTTGCGTTTTTTTCTAAAACATTGTACTAAACTTGACCTCTGTAAAAAAGAATAAAAGGTTGCACATCTTATGCAAAAACCAAAAGGGGATCTGGCAGGCCATTTTATTTATTTATCCTTGCTGCATATTGGGAGCATCATTTTAGAACTCCAACACATGACAGGAAGCATCTGCCTGGCTGCCCAGATACAATACTCCTTAGGCAGAGGAAACAGGGATAGGATGCTGCCCTATGCAAAGTCAAAGTGTTTGTCCATTTAGCTTGGCATTGTCTACCTGACTGTAGCTCTCCAGGGTCTCAGGAAGATGACATCTTTCGCATCATCCTATCACTTCATCTCTTTAAGTGAACACATGAGGGACAGAAAATGGGATCTTCTGCACCCAAAGCTTGTAATCTACCAGAGCTATAGTTCCTAATTAAGCTAAGTAGGCCAACAAGGTTCCACGTGGGTCTGCCTTTGAAGGTGGTTCAGAAACAGCAACATGTATGCAGTGTGGCTAAACGGAAGAAGAACCTGGTTCAGGCCAATGGCCCATCTACAGTAGTCCAGCATCCTGTTTTCACAGTGAACAATCAGATCCTTTCTCAAGAGTCTAATATTAGGCTCAGCCAAGGAGCATGACTCATTTTTGGAGATGCTTTTTGTTACTGGTAGAAATGTACACTCTAGGCTAAATCCTGTTTAAGAGAAAACCTGTACTTGGAACTTAGGCAAACATGAGAGATCTTCACTTGGTGCAGTGCCACATAAACGTTCATCTGATAAAGTGGAAAAAACACAGTATGAAAACTATGTTTTAGAAAACTACATCCTCAATCCAGAAGAACTTTAGTGAGAATAAGTCTAATTGGCAAGCTTATTGGTTTATGTCCGGGATCTAAGCGGTAGCTGATTCACACCACAATGAGTCATTAAATTAGTATTTTCTGTATTTTTGACCAAGGTCTGAGGTAAACTGAAGATGCCATGGACAGAACTAGCATTTCCAATTGAATGTTCCTGTTATATGTCTTCCAAACAGAAAACAGCCTCAGCCCAAGCTCTTTTCTTGCTATACGTCTTCTAGGGATATTTGCCTTCACCCTCAGAAATAACGTTAACTGGCAGTCTTTTAATTGTTTTTACTAGGTTCAACTGAAGATACATTAACACTGAAGATACATTAAAGTGAGAGGTCAGAGGGAACATACATGAAAGGTGACTACTGAAGCCAAAAAGCAAGGATGATACCGAGCAACAGAGCAAACTAGGTCATTTGATTGTGACTTGTGTATTTGGATGTTAACTGTATTTGTTTAACAGTTCATTTCTTCCGAAATTGCAAAATCTGGCTCTTTAAGGCCATGAAACATGGTGACATAATTTGTATGTAAATTGGATTAAAAATATATATAATACAGTGGTACCTCGGGTTACAGATGCTTCAGGTTACAGATGCTTCAGGTTACAGACTCCGCTAACCCAGAAATAGTACCTCAGGTTAAGCACTTTGCCTCAGGATGAGAACAAAAATCATGCGGTGGTGGTGCGGCGGCAAAGGGAGGCCCCATTAGCTAAAGTGGTGCTTCAGGTTAAGAACAGTTTCAGGTTAAGAACGGACCTCCGGAACAAATTAAGTTCTTAACCCGCGGTACCACTGTACTGCAAATGCAGTATTAAGTACCAATTTACACATTTAACAAGCACCATTGGAAGCTTTTGCATACAGTAATAGATCACTTCCAACAAGAATACAAACAAAACAAACAAACAAATCAAACATTAACAGCTTCCTGAAATAGGGCTGCCTTCAGATGTCTATAAAAATTTATATAGTTGACTCTTTGACATGGCAAAATGTGAGATTAGATCACATCTATTTTTTACTTGCTGACACACTCTTCTATTTTCATTCTTTAACTGATTCCATTTGTGTGTGTGTGTGTGTGTGTGTGTGCAAGTGACATGAGGTACAGCAGGTGAAAAGCATTGCAAAAGCATCTTTATACAGATTTTGCCTTTTGTTTCCTATCACTCACAGTTCATGTAGTCCTGCATTAAACATGAGCAACTCATTTAAAGACTTACCTTCAATTCATTCCTAGGGAAGTGAATAGTCTGTAATGGACATACAAGCAGGGAAAGGCAACAGATTTTTTTCCAAGGTGCCTGAATAGGGTATGGAAGCTGGATGAAAAGTGCCGAACCTGAAAAAAAGCAAGGACGAGAGATTACATTTACACGTGCCTGAAAAGTTAGAGAGAAGTAATATCACTGGCATTTCCCCAATCTCTCTCTCCCTGCCTCTTCCATACTGCACATTCACATCACTTCTCAATGCATTAAATTTTTTGCTTAAAATACATATGGGGTGTGCATTTTAGAGAACAAAGACAGTGGGTTGTGCATGTGTGTGTGTGTGTGTGCGCGCGCGCATGAATACAGATACATTCTAACACTCTTTCTTGAAAGTGGCCAACCAGATGCTTCTAGAATATCTCATGGAATGTTCAGAGGCAATAAACCTGGCAATAATGTGGTGGAGCAAAAAACAGAGGTTGTCTTCTATTTTACCTATTTATCTGTTTACTTAAGGCATCCAATATACAGAATCTATCTATTAGTTATGTAGTATGTCCCTTTGTTTGTCCTAAACCTCCCACCACATTGTACCGCTAGGTGCTTTTGCGTTTAAAACGAAATAGAATAACATCAGTGGTGGACCTTGGTGTCTCATACTTCAGTGGAGCCCTGTGTGATGTCAAAGTTTGGCATCCTCCCCCTACCTCTTGACTTCCGTTGGATGTCATAGCTGCAGTGCCCCAGAAGCTCTGCACCTGGTGCGACGACACCAGTTGCGCTCCCCTAGATCCAACTTTGATAACCATTATCACCATTGATAAGCCACTGTCATCATGTTCCTCTTTAGGCTTAATGTTTTCTAATTTAAAAAACTCCAGCCTCTCGAACCTTCCTCCATATAGATAATGCTCCACCTCATTAGTCAATCTCTTTCATCTGAGTTGCAGAAGTAGGAAAGCCAAATTTAGTTATCTGTACAAGCTTTCTGATTGTTTTCCATCTGTCTCCCTATGCCCCCTTTCAGATTATGATGAAATATACTTCATACCTAAGGTACCGGTATCCTAATATTTCTGCTGAGATACATAGCTGCCAGAGCATAATTTCAATACAGCTATCGATAAACCAAAATGAAAAAGCAGGTATCATTAAAATGTCAAACTTGGCAGCAGGAAGGTCAGCACATCTGTCTTGCAGATGAGCCCCATATTAATCCAGATAATCAGAGCAACACTATGAGTCCTACTAAGGGAAAAACTGGCACTTGCCCACCTTGTCTCCATGGAAATGTAGTTTTGTTTAGTATCTCTTTACAAAATGTAAAGAAGCTCTGAAATTTACAAAGGTAATCTTGTTTTATTTCATGCATATCACTGAGCATGCCCAGAGCTGCGCTAGTCAGCTACAGCCACTCAGGAATCTTAAATATAGTGCTGAGATTGCTTTCTTCTTTTCTGGTACCATTTTCCCAAAGAGTAAAAGAAGTGCAGTAGCCATTTATCTCTGCATATAAATCTAAAAAGATTTATTATATGAAGAGTCATTGCAAATTGCCTTTCGAAATTGCGTTAGTGATGAACAAGTACGACACTAAATTTCGCAGCTTGATTAAATCTCTCAGATAACATAGTAATGAATGCAAAACTCTGTCACTAAAATAAATGTGGGTACAGGTATTCTTCTCTCAAAAGTAATATGTATTTATTTAATTTGTTTATTTGAACCAGAGGTGGGACGAATCAGTGATGATGTGCTTCAGTTCCTTTATTTCACTGGGTACTAGACAGCTTCACACTGACACCATCTTGTAATGGAGATGCATTGTAATTGCCTAGCATTTGACGGATGTGCATAGGTATACTTGCTCTGCTTTGAATATATATATATATATAGCCCAGGGGTGAAATATGGCCACACCACACACCCCTTAGTATCACTACTTACAGGGCCTGCTTCATACCCAAAATGTTTTTGCCTCACTGGAATGTGTTCTTGAATTCCAACAATGCCTCTTGTTTCTCTGCACAGAAACCAGCTTAGTGAAAAAGGTAAAATGTACCTTTGTAGCTCTGCACATTTGCCTGAATTTGAACCTGACCTAGAGGATACCAACTTGGAAGCGACCCCCTCCCAGAAGGCACTTTGCTGAGGGCCCCCTCAAACAGCCCTCACATACCTGGTTCGCCACAAGCAAATGGAATTCCAGGTCAAAGATCAATAATAGGATGCCAATGATTATAGGCTGCTCAATGATTATTGATTATGTATATTAGAAAGTACTATGCTCGGGTTAAAAAAAAAGAGGCAGCACCCATCCCACCAGGGGTGACAATAACACATTCACAAACTGGAGTCAGGGAATGCAGAGCTAATGCAAGTTTGCTAACAAATATACAGAGATTTCAGTGATAATACACAGAAATGTGGACCCTGCAACCAATTTCACTAAATTGAATTAAATATCAGGCTATTACAAATGTCCTGTCTGTGCAAGCACTGCAGCTTGCCAGATAGAATTATCTTCCTTCCCCTGCGGAATGTTCTGGGGTTTTTCCCAACTCCCTCCCCGAGCCAATTTTAGGGGGTACGCATAAGAAAGAAGAGGAGAAAGCCCCATTTCTCAAGCAGAAGCCCTTTTTAGGTGAATCTTTATTGATGAGATTCCAAATATGTTTATATTGTTTTAGTAAAGGTCCAGTCGTGTCCGACTCTGGGGTTGCGGCACTCCTCTCGTGTAACTAGCCGAGGGAGAGGGCGTACAGCTTCCGGGTCATGTGACCAGCATGACTAAGCCGTTTCTGGTGAACCAGAGCAGCGCACGGAAACGCCATTTATCTTCCCGCCGGAGCGGTACCTATTAATCTACTTGCACTTTGACGTGCTTTCGAACTGCTAGGTGGGCAGGAGCAGGGACCGAGCAACGGGAGCTCACCCCATTGCAGGGATTCGAACCGCTGACTTTCTGATCAGCAAGCCCTAGGCTCTGTGGTTTAACCCACAGCGCTACCCGTGTCCCTTATATTGTTTTATGTATGTTTTAAAACATTCCTACAGATGCCTTCCTCAAGCAAGGACCCTCCATGCAACTCATACTAGGGGTGGAGAAGCAGGAGAAGAAAATTCATTGTGCTTTCCCATCCCAACCTACATATTTAGTCTGTATGTAAATAAGGCTGAACTTGACAGATTTTTGCCATCCATGGTTAAGGTATCGTTCAGATTTATTATCTGTGAATCACCTTTCTGAGATTAAAAACCCAGTAGCAATTAATTTGTCATCTTCTGAAATATTTGGCAAGAGCCTACTCCTGTCTAACAAGCAGCCATGAAATTCATATTCAGAACCTCTCTCTGGGAAATTAATCCTCAGCAATAAATTGCCTTTACTATGGAGAACAATTATTACATTCATGCTCCATTTATGACATGTGGCCAAACTGATAACTCATCTATGATGATATTTTCTCTCTTTCACACTAACGCACACCCCTGCCTTCATGGCCAGGAATGCTAGCCTCTTTATATTCTTGGGAGCTACTTATAGTGTTCTGGGGGCCAGAAGTACATTTATGGTTGCCTTAGAAGTTTCCAGACTCCATAATAAAGCTGTTTTTTGTGTAGCGGTAGGAATTTCACAGTAATGTAGTGCACATCCTCAGGTATAGCATTAGCATTCAAATACAAACATTTATAAGTTATCTACACATTACACATAAAATGCAAGAGAGGGATGGGGCATTAAAGTGTGAAAATATCTTCCTACAACTTAAATGCATCTTTCATTTCAAGCTGTGGGTAAACATACTGGATTCAAATTTGACAGTCACCAGGGACCAGATAAAATCACTCCAGTGGCTAGATTTGGCCTTCCAGTAGGTCATCCCTGAGCTAGTTTATTTCCTATTGTTGCTAAGTGTCGATAATTCTTATACATGTGCAAAATGTATAATTTTGCAATTATACATAATGGTTTTGCATAATTATACATATAATTTTGCTCGGTACAATTTCAGGAATGGCTTTCGAAAAATATTTTCCCCCCGAACAAGTATTTTGGGCAAATACAGCAATATCAAAAGCTATATCTGTATCTATAGTATAGTATCTTAGGCCAAATGATAGGAAAGCTCACCATAAAGGGGTAAGTAAATAACCCCCGTTGTAAAAGATAGCAGCGCTGCTTTCCTCATGGAATATTGGAGAACAGCTGTTTTGTTTCAATTATTTATTATCACAACTCAGCATGCAGTACATCACTAGAAATGTTATTGTTTGGTTTTGCAAAGGCACACATGCCCTAGCAACAAGACATCTCTCTGACCCATCTGTTGCTAAATCTTTGGTGAAAATGGAATGAAAACTTTTTATTTGCTGGCTGTTTGTCTACTTGGGCAAGAATTAGTTAAATTTTAAATGAAGAAGGAAAAGGAAGGAAACACTAAAAGAAACATTGCATTAAATTGGATTTTAAAACGTTTTCCCCTTGCATGCATGACTCACTCCATATGCAACATCAGAGGATATACATGCTAAGTAAAACAAACACACTATAGTTAAAATACAGCAACAATTAACTTGTTGAAAAGCACATTCAAATGGGATGAAAAAAGGCAGCTACATAGTTTCCATATCTTTCCTTTGATTTGTTTTACAATTTCTTTAGATACATGTTTGTGACCTTGTGTCCTGACAATACTGTGATTTTCCGGATCTAAGAGGCAGTCAATGTGCACCTCTATTCTCTTGCACTACTGTGGCAGGCATATTAGACTTCATGTCATTGGAATAAATATTCTGTAGGCTACAAGCTTTAACAGATTAATTGGTGTAATTAAAATTGACTAAAGCTTTAATTGCCAATTTAAAAGGCATATCAGTTATTCAGGAAGCAGCCCTGTGGAATGGACTCTTTTTGTTTCCTAAAAGCACCTTTGCCTGAGCAATCTCAGATAAGGTAGCTTCTGTGTAATGCACAGTGACCAGTGAAAGAGCAACTTGGTGAAGCCCTAACCACTGCAAGATCTAACACAGCTGGGCGTAAACACATAAAAAGCTTAAGGTGGGATGCATGGAGAGAGACAAGCAGTGGTATCAACAAATGCAGCACCAGCAGATAACTGAGGTTTAGCGGCAACCTTGCCACAACCTCAGAGGCAGCAAAGGAAGCAGAGAAAAGGCAGACAAGTTGGAGACAGCTAAACAGAGAAATGTGAGTGGAGAAACTACACAGTCCTGGGCCCTGGAGCTACCCTAGGATGAGAAAGTGTCTATACAACTTTGGATGGCTATTAGGATTCAATATGACCTAAACAGATTTGAGAACTGGGCCAGAACCAACAGCTTGAATTTCAGTAAGGACAAATGTAAAGTAGGAATAATATTGGGCAGGAATAATTAGATGAACAAATATAGGATGGGAGACACCTGGCTTGCCAGTAGTACATGTGGAAGTTGACAAAGTTGAGTCAACATGAGCCCAGATGGATCAGACCAAAGACCTATCTAGCCCAGCTTACTGTCTCCCACAGGGGGCCCACCATATGCCTAAGGGAAGCCCACAAGCAGGAGATGAGTGCAATAGAACTCTCCTGGTATCGGGAGCATGGTACCTACATCTGATCCTAGAACTTGTATTCAGTTGCAGCCATTGGTAACCTTATCCTCCATGAATTTATCTAATCTCCTTTTAAAGCATAAATTGGTGGCCATCACCACATCTTGTTTAAGCGAATTCCATAATCCAACAATGTGCTGTGTGAAGCATTTCACACAGAGGAAACTTATTGGGTCTGCTTTGCAGGCTACATCATCATCACTGGTGCACAACAGGGCCTAAAGAAAAGGAAATGTCCTATTTCCCTATATATGTAGGGGTTTGATGTAACAGCAGCGGATGCACAGCTCTTACCCAACTATCACAGGACTCTAATGAAACCAAATTTGTAGCAACATGGTTAAAGTCTTTATTTACACTATAATGAAAAGTTAGAAGGATGATAATAGCTTACCAACGATTAAGGGACAAACACGCAAGCTTTTCAAAGCGATCCCTTCAATGCCAAGTATAACGCCACTGGGTAGAATTCTCAAAGAAAATAAGAAGTTGTCATAATCTCTACTGCTTAGAACAATATTAGCAATTTAGTAAATCCAGGCAATGGAAGCTTGGGGCAATGACGGCTCCACACATCTTTCAATGTTGTAGAAGCCTGTCAGATGAATTATTCGGAAGGAACCACTTGCTTCCGACTCCACCTATTTAATAAGTATGGTAGCAATTTTTGTGCCATTTTTAACTTCTGTAGTTGTGCATAATAACTGAGCATTAGCTGACAGCTAGGTGATCAGGGAATGCAATTAACCCATGACTTCTCATGCTGCAGCTTGAATTATTTGCATTGCAAACCGAAATGGTAGCCTCAGTTTTAAAAAAAAAAAAAAAAAAAAGCTTCCACAGGTGGAGTCATTCTTGGGTCCCCACAAATCCTGGAGAAGCCTTTATTCATTTATTTCATAAAAGTTATACACTGCTTGGTTGTAAAAATGAAAACAAAAAAACCCTCAAAGTGGCTTACAAAAAGATAAAATAAGAAAAGACAATGTTAGGCTAACTGATTTTCAGAGATTTTGCACTGTAAATATGTTACTTCCGATTGTTTTATTGTTCACTTTGCCCACTTTCTCTCCTTAATGACCTGTTTTGGGAAAGGAAGTTTTGCAGTAGACACTGAAAAGAAAACAAAGGTGATATTTAACAGGAGGGAATTCCAAAGTGTAGGTGCCACAACTCTAAGGACCCAATTTCTATTTTGGGCAGACTTGACGTCAAGACAAGATAGAATCTGCACCCATCCCTAGCAATGGAGTATTAGTGGGATATAAGTATCTAAAATGAAATGTAAGCTTTAAAAAAAAAAAAGAATATGGAACGGGGGAGGGAGATGGGAAAAACCATGCAGAAATATCAGTAAAGGAGTCAGTGTTTGTTTGAAGGAGAGCACAGTAGAGACTATATTGTTATATCATTGTGGACATGTTTGCCAGCAGCTCTGCTGCATTCAGCAAAGCTATGCTACAGTTGTTCTGCCAGGGATTTAGAGCAATTCCCTTCTTTGGTGCTGGACTTACCTGGAACAGGATATGGATTCCCTTTTACAGACAAAATTGAAGTTGCAAAAGTTGGATTGCTTTCTTCAATACATAAGGCAGTGGCTTTATGAAAGTGATGTTACCAACTCAGGTGAATTTTGTAAAGAAATGTAAAGGAGTTCTCACTGTGTTTTGAAACTTGGTGCTTTTACAACAACTGAGAAGGAAGCTGAGTGCATGAATAGAAAAAGAATAAGGTTTAGCAGACTCTGTGACCTGGATAGAGCATGAGTTCAGACTTTTGTTATCACTCAGCTTACAATCTTCAAATGCACGTGAATTCAGTGATGTGATTGGACTCTCAGGTTACAGCAATGGGGAGAAAGGCATTATTAATTTATTCTTTCATTGATTCATTCAAAGGTTTAGTCCACCATTCCTAAAAATAGTCCAAGGCAGCTAATATATTATTATTATTATTATTATTTTATTTTTTATTGAATTTATATTCTGCCCTATACCCAGGGGTCTCAGGACAGTTCACAGAATAAAATCAAGATATAAAACCACAAAATACATAATAAAAATATAAGCAATAACCCAACCCAACCCCCCATTTTAAAAGGGCATAGGATGTAAATCAGATCAACCCAATGCCTGGTTAAAAAGGAATGTTTTTGCCTGGCACATAAAGGAGTATAATTAAAAAAACGAAGTTCAATTGATAGCATAAAAGCAGTGACATTAAAAAATAATCCTTAAAAGTAGCAGCAAAACTATTTCCAGCATAATTAACCAGAGCATAAAAGAGGGCTCACATGTGTCTTATTAAATGCTCTTTCTAAAAGGAAGGTCTTCACCATACAACGAAAGGTGATTAAGAGCAGGATGACCCACCCTTTTGGAGGGAGCTCAAACACCAAGGTGAGGCACAAACACCAATAAGGTCCTGTTTGTAGACATGACAAGACAGAGGAACTGCATTAATGAAATACCTAAGAGGACCTCAGTTGATGACCATAGCATTCAGGAGAAGACAGATCTGGGCACTATACTTTTGTTGATGCAGTCTAGAAGAGCATTAGCTTTTTTTCCTTTTTTTGCTGCTGCTGCTGCTGCATCACACTGTTGATTCATGTTAAGCTTGTGGTCTACTAAGACCTCTAGATCCTTCCCACATGTACTACTGGCAAGCCAGGTGTCCACCCCCCCCCCACACACACACCTTATATATGTGCAGCTGGTTCTTACTGCCTAAGTGCAGAACCTTACATTTGTCCCTATTGAAATCTGTTTAATAAGTTTGGGCCCAGTTCTCCAGTCTGTTTAGGTAATTTTGAATCCTGATTCTGTCTTCAGCAGCATTGGCTACTCCCAGTTTGGTGTCATCTGCAAATTTGCTGAGCATCAAATGTAAACACTTAATCCGAGTGTTTGCTTTGTAGAAGCTTAGCAAAAGGCACGATAATTTAGGGACTAAATTTTTAAACCAAAACACCATTGTGTATAATATAAACACCTGGGTTGTGTTAAACTACAAGTAGGCCAGTAGAGCAGATGAACAACTTCTCATAAAAGCATTCCATTAAAAGGATGCATAGGTTTTACAACTCAGAGCCACCCTGCGATCCTGCAGTGCATCAAAGGAATGCGATGATATTATAAAATGTACCATGTCTCTATAATTTTCCAATGGCCCACAAAAAATGTTAACACACCTTCTATTAATCATGCCTAATCATGTACATTAATAGCAGTAGCACATAAAACCAACCTGTAATTTGGCAACATGTTTTGCTGTCTTTAAAATTAGTACAGAAGGGAAAACATTATATATAGCAATTAGTTGACAAAGTATGTCTGCAGCGCTTAAGTGCCAGGTGTGTTAAATCAAGTGGCCTGGGGGCAAAAATACTGTTTTTAACAAAGATAATGCTTAAAGGAATCAAGCTACCATTATTCCATTATGTGACAAAAACCATCAATTAGCCCATCCATTAAGTTAGCTCATGCAAGATTGATCAAGGAACTATGGTTTTACAGTGTTTAATTTACAATAGATGGATATATTTAGTCAGTCTGTTGGGAGATCCATCACTGGGCATTCTTCCTGCACTTAAGAACATAACAGAAGAAGACCCCTACTGGAACAGGTCAGGGTCCCAAATTCTTCAGCATCCTGTTCTCACAGTGGCTCATGGGAAGCATACAAGCAAGACCTGAGCACAAGAGCACTCCCCCCTTCTGTTGTTTCCAGCAACAGATAGTCAGAAGCATGCTACCTCATCTGTTACCTTGGTATGCACAAAGATTAGCTGCTGGTTGACAGGGCCGGAAAAGAATTCTACCCAATCATGACTGGTCTCAGTGATGTGGAGTTTTTGAGTATCTGTGGCTTGTAATCTGCTTGCATTTTATTATATTTCGCTGGCAGGTTCTCATAGCAGATGCTGAAGGTACTAGACAAGATCTACAGCAGGCCTATGTCGGTGGGGAGGCTTCTCTGTTCCCATGGATAATCCACTTAATGGGTATTGGGGTGCCACTACAAGGTCTCAGCCTAGTGCACAGGCTGATATGTGCCCCCCATACATCTTCTGCTCACAGGATTCATTTGGTGAATACTGCCCTCCATGTTGGTTTTGACTCTGGTTTGGGAAAATAAGGTGCAGAGAGATAATTCCTCAGCTATTACACACAGAAGCATACTGTATCAAAGACAGAAAACTCTGTGTGCAAAGAAGGTTTTGTTGTTGTTGTTCAGTCGTTCAGTCGTGTCCGACTCTTCGTGACCCCATGGACCAGAGCACGCCAGACACACCTATCCTTCACTGCCTCTCGCAGCTTGGCCAAACTCATGTTAGTAGCTTCGAGAACACTGTCCAACCATCTCATCCTCTGTCGTCCCCTTCTCCTTGTGCCCTCCATCTTTCCCAACATCAGGGTCTTTTCTAGGGAGTCTTGAAGAAGGTTACTCTCCATTAAGGCACAAAATATCAAATTATAAGGGGTGGCGATCATACAAGGTTATTGTATGTCCACAACAACTTGAGCTTTAGAACTTGACAGCATGCCATTAGGTTTCTGAGTCCTAACATTGTTATGAATGAGTCTTTCTAACCTCACCCATTTTACTTTTGAAAGGAGATTAACAGAGAACTGCATCAGCATATATTGAAAGACAGACAGAAAGGCAGACCACAGAAGCCAAAGCTTGTCTACACGGCCTCTTGGATTCTTGGCAGAGTCAACAATGCCGTCATCAAGAACATCAGGTATGCATTTGTGTATTCATTTAAAACAATGCGGATATTAGTCTGTTGAGACCTTCCTTGTCACCATAATAGCTTGTTATAAGAAGATACGGTACATGATGACTACATACAGAATTAGGAAATGAAACACCTTCAAGCCTTTTAAATGCCTAAGAAAAGTTTACATCCAAAACAGGAGCATTCATTCCTAAGGCACAGTCATGGTGACTGATGGTGTCTTCTATCCTCCCCACAGGCAAAAGAAAGCATCTTTGTAAGCTTTCAATCACTTTGATGGAGAGCAATTGTATATACTACGCTTTTAATTAGCATATGACTGCAAGGAATGTAATATTAGGCAATATATCTTTGTTACAAGCCAAAAAATACCCATTAATTAGGGCCTCCAGGGCTTCTTTGTGAAACTCTTACATTTCTTTAAGAAAACAACAGTGACAGAACTTTATCCACCATGTGCAGATCATTTACTAAAACAGGTTGTGTAGAATAAACAGATAATGTAGAATAAAAGCTAAGCACTAGAAGGGCAACAACAGATGTGGAATAAATAAACAACCAGAACTGTAAAGTTAGGAGGTCTGTATGCTAATTATGATGCAATAATATGACGGATCAGTAAAAGGTTTTGTCCAGTTTTCACCTGTATAAGTAGGCTGATTATTATTTTTAAAATGTGTGTGTATACGCATCTCACCTACAGTATGAAATAGAGTGCAGCAACAGATTAATCACTCTAGCCATTTTGCTTGTTTCTAAGGGTGCTTCTGATCAACCTGTTCATTGAGCATTCATTCCTTTTTGTTTGCAGAGAGGTTAGACCATGTTGCATCAGAGTAAGTATTATCCCACACTATTCTGGGCATTTTCCCATCACTTTCGTTATCACAAAGAGTCTGATCTTTTGGAGAAGTGTCCTTGTTGCACAAGACCTCCCACTCAATCATAATTGCACAATCTGAATTTACTGGTATGTGATTGAATCCCACTCCCAAATAACAACTGTCTGGAAGTGCCGTAAGAAGCAACTACATACATACATACATACATACATATGGATGCCAAAGCATTTTGATGCATCAGCATTCCATATGATAAACTAAATATGTCCTTAAAGTTTATTTTAAAAACAAGGTCTGGTCTTTACCCACAGGGTGCTTTTGAACATGGCTTCCCATTAGTAACACTTCATTTGAAATGATGACAGGTTTACCCTGTGAGGTGTGGAAAGATTGCTTAACAACTTTTGAACCATACCTAGTACAGAAACATGCACACACACAGAGAGAGATCTTCTTCCTTGACTGCTACCTTAAAATCCCTTCAGCAAATATGTATAGTTACCGGATGTTATGTATGGGCTGCTTGCATTTGGTTTTTTACTATAGCTCCAGCTAAAAATTAACATGTCTGAACAAGCAGGTTGCAGGCTGCACCGCAAGGGGAAAACACATGGAGATAAACATACATGGAGGCACTGTCAACAACTACCTGTTGGCCATTTTGGAGGGGCTGCCCCATAGGACAGTGGGCATTTGGGAATTCTTTGGAGAGAGAAAAAATACCTTTTTCATTTTCTCTGCCCCTCCACCTTTTTGGGGGTGGGTGGGAAACTGCGTTGTAAATAGGGATTCCATATGCATAGGCTTCAACAGGACTAGCATATATGAGCAGGGAGCCCACTGCTAACCCACAAAACCTGGGGCCCTGTCATTCCTTCTCCTTGCTGTCATTGTCCTGAGTAAAAGAGGAGTGACAACAGCAAAAAAGGGAGGAGTACTTTCCACTTGTTTCGTCCTTTCCCTCCCAGTGGTGATGGTGTGGGTTGGGTCCACAGGAAAAAGGCAAGCAACTGGGCGGTAGCAACACCATGAGAAAGGAGTTGGGTCCACTGAAGGCACCTTGCTCAAGGGACCACTAAACCTGGAGCCAGTACTGGACATGGGAGGGAAAGGGTTGTAGTCCATATCTGGGAAAAGGCTCTTCATCCAAGGATGAAGGCCATACGGATGCACGCTGCCTCCATGTGGGGAAATAGCCAAAAAGTGAGTAATTCTGAGAGTGCGGGGAAGCTACAACAACGAATCCTTACCTTTGATACAGCCAATTCTTACATAATGCTGTTTATGACACAGAAGGTCAAAGAAGAAAGTGGGGGGGGGCGAGAAGGGGGGGAGGGAGGGAGGGAGGGAGAGGGAGAGGGAGAGGGAGGGAGGGAGAGGGAGAGGGAGGGAGGGAGGGGGAGAGAGAGAGAGAGAGAGAGAGAGAGAGAGAGAGAGAGAGAGAGATTGAGATTGTAATCAGATTCTTAAAATATGTGTATGGATCTTCCAGGAAAGATTCTGTAGGCAATATCTTTTTCATGCGTATGAAGACAATGTATATAAATATTAAAAGTGTAAAGGTTCCCATCACTTTATTATGTTAATTGTTAATTATACACATAGGCAGGCAACATGCACAGCATAGAGGACCACAGTGGAAATATCAGCCAGAGGGTGTATTTCAGTCAATTCTAATTAACAACCTGCCCATCAGCCTATTAAGTGCCAAGCTAAAAAACTTGCGTTCAATATGAGGATGCGGGGTGAGATGATACTGAAGCATGGAATTTGGTGTCATCAATATCAGCAGATCATTCACCATTTCTTTATCCTCCCCTTTTTCACTGGAACTAGGATTTGGAATCTTATTTATTAAAATTTATATACTGCTTGATTGAAAAAACAACAACCCCAAAGCATTTTACTAAAAGAACAGAATTATTGGTAGAAACAGTTTAAAACAACCATTCAAAAATAATTAAAATAAATGATAAGGTCATGCATTTAAGCTCTGGGTAGCAAAGCACAGACAGATTTACAGGGGCCATCCTGTTAGGCTGCAATGAATTGTAATGGATTGCTTTGAAGTCACTTCAGTGCCAGGTTGGGGGGGGGGAATCACCCCACTATCCCCCTCCCCAGTCCTGTCTTGTATTTTGCCAGAACAAAGATGGCAACCCTAACTAGCAAAAGTCATTGCTCCGCCTGCCACTAGCAGAACAGGGTAGGTGAATCCAGCCCATGATCTTTCAAATCAAACCCTCTGTACACCAAGCCTTTAAAATTTTATTCAGTTTTTACCATGCTATTTTGCTGAACAACATCTCCAAAATGAACTCACAAAACCCAAATAAAAGCACCTACACAGAACAAAACAATAACGGAGCAATATGCATATACAGGTGAAACTCAAAAAATTAGAATATCGTGGAAAGGTTCATTTCTTTCAGTAATTCAACTTAAAAGGTGAAACTAATATATGAGATAGACTCATGACATGCAAAGTGAGATATGTCAAGCCTTTATTTGTTATAATTGTGATGATTATGGCGTACAACTGATGAAAACCCCAAATTAACAATTTCAACTTTTGGGGTTTTCATCAGCTGTACGCCATAATCATCACAATTATAACAAATAAAGGCTTGACATATCTCACTTTGCATGTCATGAGTCTATCTCATATATTAAACTCCAGTAGCTAATGAAAACAATTGCTTACATAAATGGATTTTTCCACAATATTCTAATTTTTCAATTTTCACCTGTACATAAACATTAGTAAGGGGAACAGCAAACACAGATGCTTCTAAAGCACTTTGTGAAATGAATGGCATAAGGCATGCAAAAGTCCTAAGAGAAAATCTGTCAATTCACGGCCGATTATTATTTTTAAGGTCAGATTAATTTTTGGACATTCAGCAGGCATCGTCTTAATTAATCAGTCCCTGATCACTTATGAACTAGACAAGGAAGAGGTCACCATAAACAACCTGAAGTAAAGTCACTGATATCTAATGCCATCAATAAAACTATTGAGCAAATCTAGGCTGCTAAAGTCAGCCAAAGGCTGGCTAAAAGCTCTTAGGACAGGCATAGGCAAACTCGGCCCTCCAGATGTTTTGGGACTACAACTCCCAACATCTCTAGCTAACAGGTCCAGTGGTCAGGGATGATGGGAGTTGTAGTCCCAAAACATCTGGAGGGCCAAGTTTGCCTATGCTTGTCTTAGGATGTGGCTGCTCCACCAGCTCCACATACACCTGCAGAGTATCTTCAAGTATGCCTGCTGAGAGCTCTACAGCTCTAGGTGTATACTGGTGGTGTGCATTGTTGGTGAATAGCAGAACGCTCCTTGCATCCCCCAATATGCCCCACAAAAGGCAAAACACTGCAGCTGGTGTTGTGATTTCTCCTCCTGCTGATGTCAATGGAAGGAGAAATGAGAGGGGAGGAAAATGGAGACAAAATAAATGAAAAAGCCATTCCCATCCCTTCTGCCATGGCTGGAGCAAGTTAGTAGGACGTAGGAAACGACAAGGTCTCTTCCCAAGGTCTCTTCCCCCTCCCAGCCTTACACCTTACGACTCCTCAGTCACAATATACACATAGCCAAGTGTCCCTTTCCAATCTAATTTTGCAAATTCTAAGCACTGTCTGACTCCCAGAATCTACTTTCATGAAGGTGTGAAATGTGCTCATTTTATAGTAACTTTATTTTATTAAATCCAAACAACAAAGCATTAGTGTTCATGGCCATTTCTCAATCTTGCCTCTCCCAGAGGCCAAGTTACCCCTGCCCCTGACAATGAATTTAGTCAACTGAAAAAGTAATTATATCAGGAGGCTTCCCTTTCTTTTCTCATCTCTTGCAATCCCTGCAAATGAGCATCTTAGGCTGCGAAGCATGAGATTTGTCATAAATTAGCCACAATGTTATCAATGGTTATAAAATAACCTAATTTTTAAAAAGTCAGGACCATTATGTGCCTTGCTAACTTCTCCTACAATCATGAATTTCTAGACAATGGGAAGTCTACAATAAAATGAAAGAGGTATTTGCATTTCTCATTCTACTGGCATTAATCTTAATATTACATGCCTTCAATGCATTTTGTTGGGTAATGGATGAACTCCAATATTTATTTTACACACACACACTGCTCTGGATAACTGCCCCATGAAAGGATGGCTTGGTTTGGATGATCCTCACAACCACATTGGTAACAAGCCTTGTGTCTGCCCCCTCCATCTCTCCTCATGTATTCTCTGATTCTTTCTCATTAAACTGGATTGGGCTTCAAACAAGAACTGAAAACTCATTTCAGACTGTGGAGAGTGGGGAGGGTTTGGGGAAATGTCTGAAACAATCTTTTTCATTTTGGATGCTGTATTATCTTTGTAGTTAAATAATTTATAAATCAGCTCAGAGCAGATCAGTTCAAAATCATTTCAACGTGGAAGGTGACCTCAAGTCTGGAGCTCCCAGGAAAAAATGCTGATGTGGTACAGGCATATATGATTGCATGGGAAGTCAAATATGTGCATTATTGATAAATGGACTGTGTATATGATTATGTGTAGGAATGTGTGAAGGGGAATTGTCTGTATGTACAATGGTGCCCCGCTAGACGAAATTAATTCGTTCTACGAGTGTCTTCGTAGAGCGAATTTTTCGTCTAGCGAAGTGGCAATGGAGCGCGGAGGTTTCCGCGACGAATAAAAAAATTCGTCTTGCGAGGCAGCCCCATTGACTTTTTCGTCTTGCGGGGCTGCCTTCCGCTAGCGAATGCCGTTCGTCTAGCGAGTTTTTCATCTAGCGAGGCATTCGTTTAGCGGGGCACCACTGTATCTGGTATCGTGACAGAGAGCCACTGAATGTTACTGTGGACATGTTATGCAAGATACTAACTTTTGCACTAGGGACCATTTCTGCCTGCACACATCTCAACTTGATTACTCAACACTTGACAACCGACTGACTAAATGAAAAACAATGAGGTGATATGAAGACGCGAAATGGCACCACTTGATGTTTAAGTAATGAAGTGAGGATGAGATTAAATCTGGATTACTTGCCTATCCCTCCTTTTTCTGCAAACCTCTTTTTTATTTTTCATCAAAAAGAAAACAGAACACTAACATAATCATCATAGAACATTTACAATATTACATAAACTCCGCCGAGTTTTTGGACTTCCTTCCTTCCTTTCTCTGGTTTTCTATTTTTACATCAATCCTTCGCTTTACCTTCTTTTGTACATGTTTTGTTTTCTTATTATAGTCATATTTTTCTATATTTTTATTCTGCTGCAAGAATACCATCAAACCTGTAAGTGCTTTCAAATTTTACATTCTTTCATATAATCTAAGAATTTACCCCATTCCAATTGAAACCTTTGATCTCTTTGCTCTCTTATTTTTCCCGTTAGTTTCGCCAAATCTGCATATTCTAATAATTTCCTTTTCCAATCGTCTACCGTTGATACTTCTTTTACTTTCCAATTTTGCGCCAGTAGTATTCGTGCTGCTGTGGTGGCATATAAGAAGAATCTTTGATCTTTCTTTTCAATCTCTTCCCCCATTACTTGCCTATCCCAGTTTTCAACAAGCTGGTGTCCTTCAGATGTTTTGGACTACAACTCCCATCAGCCAACGTCAGCATGGATGGAAGTTGTAGCTCAAAACATCTGGAGGATACCAGGTTGCATAAGTCTGGACAATCCTCTCTGTTTAAAAGAGGATTTTATTATGGTATTGCACTGATTGTATTCTGTTGCTTTAGTGTAAGTTTTGTTGGTTTTAATTCTGTAAACTGCCTAGATTACTTTGGGTACAGGGCAGCCAATAAACATATAAACAAAACCATACACCATTTACTTATTGCAGATACATGAGTGCTAACTAAATATGTATAAGGTATAACAACTCCTAATTGGGCAGCAAGATGTATAGCCATGTATTGTGTCATGTCTTATTTAAGTGCACAAACATATTGCACCTCTCTGTGTCACGTTCTCTAGACTCACTTAGCCACCCTCTAAGTCTTCCTTCCATTTTCTCACCTCAGAACAGGAATATGTGGCTGAGGCTCACCATCCCTTCTTTGCTGATGCTGGAGACACAATATGTCAAGCCCTGTAAATGGACTAATTACCCTTTCCTGTGACTAACAAGCGGCTCCATTTGCCTCAAGCTGATAAATCTTTGCCTCACATAGTGTCTGTAAAACTTTGGCAACTCAATGAGCCACCAGCCGAATAAATCATTCAGAAGGAATGAGTTACTTAAGCCATAAGTGACCTGAAACAGCTGGTACATTCTCAAAATGCTCACACCCTGCTCTAGGCAGCAAAACATTTTGCTTGTGGAACCACTGGTCCTCCATCCATAACAGGACTGAAGAGGGAAAGGTTAGGAAGAGGACACAAGGATAGCGAACTAGCAGGAATCATTAATTTCCTCAAAAGGCTACAGCACTGTCACTAACTTCCTTGCAGCAAAAGTGAACATAGGAACAGTCTTAATTAAAATTGTTGTGTAAAAGGCTAAATGCACTTGCTTTATTATGGTGCTTTGATTATTATTTTTTTACAGCAGTCCAAAAAATTACATGTATAAAACCCAAACCAGTGTTATCTGCAGAAGAAATATGTAATGGCTGAGCTGAAAGTTTTCTCATAAGAATGTTTGGTGCAAATGTGTTTTTTGGGGGGTGGGGCGGGGTGGGAGGCAAAATAGATTTTCCTTTCACCTCACCCTCCCTCTCTGTGGGTTTTCCATGGAATCAGTTAGCTCCCCTTGACAGCTTCCAGTTTCATTTCCCAGAAAACCCTAAGAGTAATGTTATGTCCTGGTGTAACAACATCCTGAGGGGGGGGTTCTGGAGAACAAGCAATTTCATGGCCACCCCAAGCTCAGCTATGTTTCATGGCCTCCTGCTAATATCGCCCTAACCTCAAAAAGAATATCCACAATAGGCCCATTTCACTACCTGCAAATTGAGCAGTGAAAAGGGAGGGCCATTTCAGGAGTACCCTATTTAAGTTTAGATAAACTTGCACTATTGATTTGCTACCTGTTTTACTTGGATTACTTTTCTGCTTCCTTTAAAGATTTTCTGTTTTCAGTTTATTTCAATGTATCTTTTAAATAGTATTTTAAATATTACATTGTAAGCCACCTTGAACAGTATGCAGTAATGCTATGGGATCCCTCCCCTCATACCTCATGCCTGGTCCCAAATCTGCTCCAGAGAGTTGGGGGACCCCAGAACAGGTCTCGGGGATGCAGAGGGAGGAGAGGGATAGAATGTTCCACTGCACAAGCAGAAACCCTGACGCTAACAGGACATTCAGTTTAACCCTATGTTGCATACCACCCTTTGTGATGAATAGGACCAGATGCTACTTGCCAAAGGAAATCATCAGAAGCACTTGCAAATTCCTGTGATCTTGTTCCCAGCTTCCATTCTCAGATGCCTGCACTTCCACAGGGGAGAGGAAGACATCAGCAGCACAACAATTCGCTTTTCTGTATCGCACCCATTATGTCCTTGTGTAAATCTGCTTATGCACGCAATGAACAGATTGCTAACAGTGTAAATATAGTTCTCATGCCTTATTTAGAAGAAGTAAATTCATAAAGCAATAAATGACTAAACATTTCTTATGGACTTTATATTATCATTCCCAATAAATTGTAAAATGGCTATGCTCTGGGTGGTCTGGAGTGTCAGACAAGGAGAAAGCACAAGGAAGTTCCTGTATACCAGGAGAAACCCCAACATATACAGGGAAAGTGTGTTTGCATTAAACCTGCCTCAAAATTACTCCAAGACCAAGAACCGTGTGTACCTACATCCTTCAACCTGTCACAGAACCCTGGCAGTAGATGGTAGTGCACTGGCATAGCTAGGCATGAGTAAATATGTCAATTGTGGTTTCTTTCCATCTTTGGAACTTACTTTGAGTAAACATGCATAGGATCAGGTTTTAATTTTCTAAATTATCCAATAAATAAATAAAAGGAATAATCCAAGCTCTATTCCAGCCTACAGCAATATACCATGGGCTGATATCTTCTTTTAGGCTGGCCTCTCTCTTCTTCTTCAGCAATTACTCATCGCTGAGTAAGATTGTCTTCCATGAACACCGTCTTAACGGTGTGTCTGTAAGAGAGTGTGGAGGCCAATTCTGGATCCACATGTCCTTCCACAGTGGGGAAATAGGTTTCTGGGTGGGAGTTGATCATGGTGAAGATTTGCCAAACGTGCCTTCCTGTTTCTCCCTTTCACCCTGAGTTTGTGCTTCTTCAAAGTCCATGACACCTTTGGTAAAGGCTGCTCTCCAATTGGGGCACACACAGGCCAGTGTTTCCCAATTGTCCATGCTTATACTGCATTTTAAATTTTTAGATTTTAGATTTTCCTTGAGAGCATCTTAGAGGCTAGCCTCTAGGTTATCAACCAGTATTTAGATGTGTTGTTTTTATACATATATATAAATGTTGTTGTTCCTTAAAAAATGTTTTTTTTAAAATGTTTAGAATTAGTTTGTTAAGAACCCTCCTAGTACACAGGATAACACTTGAGAGATTTATATATATATTTTTATTGGCTTTATTCATAACAAACAATATAAAATAAACATCAATACAATATCACAATGTGGGATTTCTCCAATCCCTTGACTTCCCTCTCCATGGTTCCATTATATTTATTATTCATGCATGCATGTCCATATCTTGTTTTCTATCTATACATATCTGATTCTATCTGTTATCATAATACTGCAAATGTTTTTTAGAATCCTGCTGATGTATCAACTTGTATACAATGCTTTGATATATATGCAATTAAAAATTCCCATTTGTTTTAAAATTTGTTATTGTCCTGATTTCTGAGTCTTCCTGTTAATTTAGCCATTTCTGCATATTCCATTAACTTAATTTGCCAATCTTTTTTCGTGGGTATTTTTTCCTCTTTCTAGCATTGGGCTATCAATATTTGTGTGGCCGGTTGCATACATAAATAGATGTTTATTATTATTATTTTAGATTTCCCTTCCTATAATTCCTAATAAAAAGACTTCAGGCTTTTTGACGAAGGTTATTTTAAACATTTTCTTCAATTTATTATATATCATTTCTCAATTTTTAAAAATAACTTTACATTGCCACCACATATGATAAAATGTACCATCTACTTCTTTGCATTTCCAACATGTCTTTTCTTCTGATTTGTACATCTGCCATAATTTTACTGGTGTTAAATACCACCTATACATCATTTTCATATAATTTTCTTTTAACAATATGCAAGCCATAAATTTCAAATAATTTTCCCACAATTTTTCCCAATCTGACATTTGGATATTATGCCCCACATCTTGGGCCCACTTTATCATTACACTTTTGACATCTTCATGCTTAGTTTCTCATTCCAACAACAAGCTGTACATTCTTGACAATACTCTAGTGTCGCATTCTATTATTTCTCTCTGGAATTTAGAGATTTCATGAGCAAATCCTTTCTTTTTGTCATTTTTGACTAGTTGATTTATCTGGAAATGTTGTAACTAATCATTTACTTCTCCTCTTACTTCATTATATTCTTTCAATTTTAAATGGTTATCTACTTCAATTAATAATTCTCTATATGTTACCCATTTTGTACCTATATTTGTTTTTTTTACTGATATTTCTTCAATTGGTAAAATCCACCAAGGTGTTTTTTATTCTAATAAATCCTTATATTTTTCCCATACTTTGAAACTTGCTTTTCTTATTATATGGTTGTAAAAACTCTTATGTATTTTAGCCTTTTCATACCATAAATACGCATGCCATCCAAATTGATTATCATGACCTTCCAGATCCAATAGATCTGTATTTTTTAAACATATCCACTCCCGGATCCAACAGATACAAGACGCTTCATAATATAATTTTAAGTCTGGAGGGGAGAAGCCTACTCTATCTTTAAGATTTGTTAACAATTTGTATTTTATTTGGCTTCTTCCCTCTCCAGATGAATCTTGAAATATCTCTTTGCCATTCTTTGAAACATTTCATATTGTTGATCGGAACATTTCATATTGTTGACTGGAACAAAAATAAAATTTTTGGTAATACATTCATTTTGATCACAGATAATCTTCGTATCAATGACATATTCATTTTTCCTACACTTAAGAAATGCTTTTGTTGGGCTTTCTGGGAGCTCAATAGGGTTGTTTTTGAAACCTTTCAGAGGGTGTGGGGGAACTCATGCTCTCATAAATGTGTCAATATCAGAGGAAGGGGACAATGGTAGATTTATTTTTCTCAGAGTCATGTTTTATGTAGCCTCCAACATTTGACACAGCTTGTTTTTCACTTTCTTTTGATGATATGCAGTGACGTAGTGGAGGGGGAATGCAGATCTGAAATGGTTTTCACAGCAGGAGAAAAGATGTCAACTGCCAAGATAAATAATGGACGTTCCTTGCTCTTGGCAAGTGAATGACTGCTGCACATTTGCCATAGTGAAAACTATGGCAGTGGTTCAAGTCATTCCAGAACTAATTTTTGATACATGGTACCTATACAGAGTTACTCCTGCTACATTCCAGAACCAGAATTTCGAACCAGAATTAAACCAGAGTGACATCCACAGTGTCAAAATCCCTGCTCTTTTTAGCTCATAACTACCACACACCATAGAACTGGAGGGTTTGATTTTGGAACCTTATGAAGGAAGAAATGGCATTTGAAGGCTTGGAAGGAACTATCCTAGAATCCTTAGGGTACACCCCTCTAAAAATCTATTGGGGTGGACCTAATAAAATAAAATTGGGGTGAGAAAAGGATTTTGGAGCCATTAACCTGGGAAGCATATCAAGAAAGAAAGAGATTGCAGAGATGTCAAAACCGATGTCTCTGATAAGAGACACAAATTTAGAATCTTTCAAGGACTGAAAACTTTCTGTAGTCTATTTAAAAAATAATTTTTGATAGGCAAAGTCCACAGCTGGGTTTGAAGTTTAAGAAAAAATAGCAGAAGAAACACGTTAAAGAGGATGAAACAGGATGTAATGAAATTTTAAGACACAATTGTATGCAATCATGATTATAAACATCAAGGATGGGTGAGCAGGAAGCCATTAATATTATAGAAATTATAACTGTTGAGAGATAAAGTGTAACTTTGAATCTTGAAATATAACAGAAAAAGAAATCTGAAAAAAGAAAGATGTTGGTTCACAAGTTTTATCTCTGAAGCAAATATTTTTATCTCTACTTTGGTAAAGTAGGGCAAAACTGCTATCAAAGTCATATTCCACCAAAACACACTCAAGTAGGTTTTAACAGGATTTTCATGAACATTTGAGTGCACAACATGACAGCAGCTGCTGCTAACAGGTGGCCAGCAAGATATGAAGCTGCCTGTGTACATTTGCAGTTTCCTGCTGAATACTGATGCTCTGTCAACACTGAAGTAGCACACAAGATTTTTAAAATCTGGCCATTTTAAGACTTGAGCATGTTTTAAAAGAGAGATTAAATAGAGATGCATGCAAACATCATTCTAATTATGCCACTGGTTGGTTTATAATTCCACAGAGTTGTTGTTGTTGTTGTTGTTGTTGTTGTTGTTGTTGTTGTTGTTGTTATCACAGCACACAAAGCAAGATAAAACCTTCAACCCACACAATCAAAACCAATACAAGCCATGAGGACAATAACAAAATAGCAAAAAATAGAGCAACATGTTCCAAATGTTCCTTGGACAATAAAGGACTTGACCTGCTCTAAGAAAGATAGCAAGGAAGGACCAGATGAACCTTCTGGTATAGAGCACTCTAAGAAGCAAAGCTGCAGCACTAGGATGTTCTACTTCTTCTGTAAGTCAATCAGCCCCTTGTGTGAGGCTTTGGAACTCCCTCCCTAGAAAAGCTAGACTGGCTCCCTTGTTGCTATCTTTCCGCCAGCAGGTGAAGACTTTCTAGTCCCAACAGTCATTTGGGAGTTGACTGCTTTTAATTAAAGAGCTGGCACCATGCTGTTTTTATTGTAATTGTTGGTATGTTTAAAACAGAGTCCTGCCAGGGGAAAAGGTGGGGTATAAATAAATATACTACTACTACTACACCACTATGTATGTCTATTCAGAAGTAAGCCCCTTGAGTCCAGTGGCACTTACTTCCAAGTGTGTGTAAGGTATCAGATCTGTATTCCTCATCATGTCTGAATGTTAACACAACACAACTCTGTACATGTCTTCTCAGACTGTATGTCAACATATTTATCATATATAATTAAAGAAGTACATAAAGATGCACATATTATGAGATAAGCTAAGATGACAAAATATTTCACAGGCAGTTCATAATTTTGACCCTATTCCTACAAAATGTTTTATAACAATTTTAAATACTGAATTTTAAATCGTTGCAACCTGCCCTGGAATATGCTGGTGAAGAGTGGGTAATAGTTTAAAAAATAGTAATAAATAATATTTTTCATTACTTTTACTTGCAGAACTCTTCAAAACAAAACAGGAACATCAAATGATAAATCCGAATATATCCATACAATATCCTGTGCTGTCCAGAACAGGCTCAGCATCTTATAAAATATGAAATAATCCAAACAGACCTATAAGACAATGTCTCTCTCCTTCCACATCCATTTTGCCTGCAGCTGTTTTCCTGGAGAGCTTCATTTACATCCTCACTCCACAGAGTTTGAGAGAGAATGAAGAACCAGCTACCACCCTTCCAAGATGGCGAATTTGCAACGCCATACCTTTGTCACCTGATCTAAGGTTACAACACTCACATGTTAGCTAGCAGAAAACAACAATTAGTTAATTCTCAACTCAGCAAGAGCTCAGAGAGATCTCTTCTTGCTTTTTTTATAGCTTCAATGAAATCTCCCCATGTTAAATCTTTTCACAAATACACAGACATTCCCATGTCTGTGTCAATTAAACTAATTATACTTAAACACCCCCACCTCACAGCAAAGCTATTAGCAAAGACTCCTTTTTCAAATTCAAAAAGCATTTTGATGATCAAGTATGGTTCCACTAGGCATTGTATTGGCTAGCCAGCTGAACACTCCCTTCACAGCTGCAATGTTCCTGTACTGGACATTTGTGTTTCATATACTCCTAGTTCTGGTATTGCCCATCTTGTCTCCAAACTTCTTTCTTTCTTTCTTACATTTATATCCCACATTTTCTCCAAGAGCTCAAGGTAGTTCACAAGGACCTCTCCTTCTGCATTTTATCCACACAAAAACACTGTGAAGTAGGGTAGGCTGAGAGGCAGTGACTGTCAGAACACACCTGGGGGCACACGCAGCCCCCAGAATGAGACAGACTTCTCCGGGCATCTTCCTGATGTTCGGGACGTTCAAAAATCAGTGCACACCAGCAACACATATGAAAAGACATGTGCATGGTCAACCAGCAGAGTATAGCAGAAATGATCGTGGAGCATGAGTGTGGCATTCTAAGTGATTTATTAAGCAACCATGGCGTCCTCTCACATCTTCTCCGAAAGAGAGTAGAGAAGAAGTACAAAAGTACAGTACAAGCGGAAGAGATAAGACTGGCTTCCGTTCTCACACTTTCCAAGCCTGCAAATATAGCAATCACACATCCAGCAACGGAGGTATGAAATGCTGACATCCTCCCCCTTTTCAGGTAACCGTTGCTGCATTTGCTAACACACCGTACACAATCAAACATACATGTGGGACTACGTGCAATTGGTCTGGCCTTGTGCCTGACTATCTTGCCCTTCTGATCAGTCTTGGCTTTATAGACCCAACGACTATCAAGAAGCTTCATGCCTGGCTTTATCAGGGCAAGTTCCCAAGTCTTGTTCCTTTCTAAGGAATCAAGTTCAGCCTTCCTGGTCTTTAGCCGTGGCTCAGCATCCTTTGAGGACAAACTCTGTACAGTACAAGCGGAAAAGATAAGACTGGCTTCCATTCTCACACTTTCCAAGCCTGGAAAGTAAACACAGACACGTGATATAGCAACAACACACCCAGCAACAGAGGAGTGAAATGCTGACAGTGACTGGGCCCAAGGTCACCCAGTGAGCTTCATGGCTGAGTGGGGATTTGAACCCTGCTCTCCAACACTCTAACCATGAACATCCCAAGGCTACAGCTCACCTTTTCCATTTCTGCAACAACTTAAAGAGCTTAGCTTTTTTTTAAAAAAAATATTTATTAGCCTTTGCCTCTGAGAAAATCTGAAAGGTAAAAAATGTTTGTTGGCAGAATACAGAAGCAAAATGAGGTTCACCACAGGTAGGCTCATAAAGAAAACATGGGACTTGCATAACACATTTTTTAAATCATCACCTTAAATGCACAATGCCTTTTCTGATGTCAAGAGAATACAGTTTGATTATCTTTTATTGATTTTTCATTACATAAAGTGCTCTGCCCAGCAGTAAACACTGCAATTAATGCTGCACATCTGTTACACATCCTGTCCCAGGATAGCATTGGTATCAAAGTTGCCAGTGCAGTGAGCATTTCAACATCACAACTGCAAATCACTACTTTATAAGCAAATAAACCCAATACGACCAAGCATATTGCCTGCAATTGCAAAGACATGTTGCACACAGAAACTTCAACAGACTACTAATTAAAAATACTCATTAGGAAAAAATCGCTTTGCAGTCTCCTCAAGCTAACACCAAATTATTCAAATAGGAAAAATAAAACTGATGTCAGGAAACATGAACGCACAAATGGGAAAATAAAAGGAGGTGCCTTATGCAAAGTTTGACTGATACTTCATATAACTAGAACTATGGGTTTGCAAAACTTATCAGTGAATTTTTTTTAGTCCTTCCTGGCTCTCCCATCACCAGTATGCAGCCCCAATAAAACAAAAGGATATCCACCTCTGACTTAATGTTATATACTTTTCTGAAGGATTTTGTGCACACAAGTAAGAACTTACTGGTTGCAATTACCAGTGTTATGAATGTTGTCATCATCACTTTGTTCACTTAGAAGAGCAGTTCCATGAGTGAAAAATCCATGAAAACTCATGCTTCTTCCTCTGCTTAGTGGTAAAGCAATACACACTACAATGTGCTATTTTCCATGACATCCTTCCCTGTTTAACAACTGCTAATGGAGCCTGTCATTAAAGTTTATCAACCATGCATCACACCAAAGTGAAGATTTTACAACTGCATTCAATAAACGCTCTGAGCATTTGCAAATGAAGTTTCTTTGTTTATAGTTCTCTGCAGTAAGCCCTGAAATAATAATCAATCACCAATTTGAGGAACAAATGTTCCATGTATGGATGTTCTGGGCACCAGAACAGCTGAGAGGACAAGACTGGAGATATATCCCTACACACAGGAAGGAGCATGAAGTACTCAGAAAACTTTTCTTTTCTTTTTAAATGCAGACCCTTCCCCCAAATGACAGCCAAGAGCCAAACACATGTACTGGCAAGCACTGGCAGCAGAGAGCAGCAAGTCTTTCCCTCTTAGACTTGGAAGTTATGGTTGTGATTGCCGCAATCCTGATTGGCTTTAAGCAGGGGTCAGCAAGCCTTTTCAGCAGGGGGCCGGTCCACTGTCCCTCAGACTTTGTGGGGGGCTGGACTATATTTTTTTTGGGGGGGTGATGTAAGAGCACCACGAGCCCTGGTGGCTGCTTACCTGTGTCTTGTGAGTGGCAGGGGCTGGCGACAGCAGAGGGACAATGAACGGTGTGCGAAAGGTCTCTGGAAAAGGGCTGCTTAAAATGGCGGCCGCTCAAGCTCTGCTGCTGCTGCTGGCACTGACAAAGCCCAGCCCCCTTCCTCCTCTAGGCAGGGTGGGGAGAGGGAGGAGGGAAAGAACACGCACACTGGCGGTCCACACGGCGATTCCTGGACTGTCCACGGGCCAGATCCAAAAGGCAATTGGGCCTGATCCGGCCTGCGGACCTTAGTTTGCCAACCCATGGCTTTAAGAGTATTGGACAAATTCATAGAGGCCTTAGTTTGCCTATCCATGTTCTAGAGGAAACACAGCATTTAGAACGGTTTCTCTGAATCCAATCTGAGCCCCTAAAAAACTGTCTTCTTATACATCAAAGGACCATGAATAGGAAATGCTCCTTCACAGGTTGAAAGCATCTGGTGCAACTCTGCTTGCACTGTAGGCTGACATACCTGCATATGAAGAGTAGAGAGCAATCTCCAGGCTTCCTAGACTGTCCCTCTTGTGCTCACCTCTTGACCTCCTTCAGCAATAGACTGATATTCTTAGGGTTGCTGACCTGACCTCACTTCATTTCCTTCCTTCTCTATGCCTCCCTCATTAAAGGAGACACACTTGACTCTCTCTCCATCTGAGGTGTAAAAGGAAGAATGGCTTAAGGCATCTCCACTTAGATAGAACTATGGATCTTTTCTATCAACTATGTATTTCCAGCAAGAAACATAGCTGTCTTAATTTACGAACTCATGAGTCTCAGTGTGACTGTATCCAGGGTAAAATGTCCTTCTCCAGCAGAAATTCTGCATTAAGTTAACTTCTGTTGAGCAATTTAACTTCAAATGCCATGAAAAAAGATCATGGGTCAAAACAAAATAAAAAATAAAAAATTCCTTCCAGTAGCACCTTAGAGACCAACTAAGTTTGTTCTTGGTATGGGCTTTCGTGTGCATGCACACTTCTTCAGGGCTGATGATTTCATGAGGCAAATTGAGGCAATTGACATAGGTGGTGAATTAGTGCCTCTTGGGAGCCCTGATCACTTGTTACACTAGCCACTACAGATGTTGGCATCCAACCAGCAAGGCTCCTTGTAAAGAGCTCTCCAAAGTATGTCTCTTTAAACTGTGAGCTAATTCTAAATTTTTTTTATTTTTATCCAGCCATTCAAGTTGATTCTATAATTCAAGAAACCACTGGTATAATATGCATCCAGTGACTGAGTGGAAGGTTAACACCATCCACCCTGGCTCCAGATTCTGAATGGTTTTCATGGTGCTTAAACCGTCTTCAAGGGAAACAAGCAAATTAACTGCAGCCAAGCATCCTACCCCAATTATACTGTGAATTAAAGATTGATGTATGTCACAAATACTGACTTTGTTCTTCAACTACCCATCTGCAGATATAAAAGTAAAAGAGAATATCAAATCCACAGCACTTAACCATTAAAGAATGTAAAGCTTTTTTTTTTCATTTGGAAAAAAGGCAACAAGGGCAGCAAAGGAAAAAAAGGCTGTTTAGGGCTCACGGAAGCCGTTATTAAAATGAGATTTATGTGCTGTAAACTGCTCATAGTTCCATCTCTCAAGTGTGAAATTAGCGATGGAGAAAAGGTTTCACAGAAACTTTATCTGAGCACTGTCCTGTTGCAAAAGGATTTGCAGTTTTTCCATCTCCTATCTTTGAGCTGCTGGAGTTACTCATGCAAGGCAACAGATAATCAGAAGTGTCTAAAGGGTTTTTTTTTAAAAATAATCTGACTGAACATAGTCCTCTTTTCTGTTCACCACACTAATACTTTAGCTAGTGCCAGATCATATCTGAAATAAGCTCTTATTGCAATTTAGTAAAATCTTTAGGCGTCACTGACATATAAAAAAAGAGGAGCCCTCATGTTAAAAACAGGAGGATACTTGCTGCATTGCACGAAGTTATCTGGCAGCTGCACTTCCTGGAACAAGGAATTGTGCTGGAGTTGGGAAAGGTTTATACCAGGCTCTGAGCACCTCTGGTACACCTCACCTTTTCAACTGATGCCCAACACTTCCCTCATCCCTTGAACCACATCTCTCCTCAATCTTCAACTGATCAGGGTATGTGTGTCTGACTTTCATTACCACCATGATACAATTAGTAGGAAGCCAAAACATTCATGCCCCCCCATGCTATGTTCAGGAATAAAGCTGCCCCCTTTCACCATTCAGAATGATTTTCATTACCATCACACTGCTCTGGGCAGCAAAGTTAAAAACTTCCCACTTCATGTACCATGATTGAAATATACTCAGTACATAACAATGATCATGAAGAAAAGTGCCCCTTAATTTTAATCCCTACTTTTACAGTAATGTTACCAGATTTTTTTCAATGAATGCGGTGACACTTTTCAACTTCAATTGATTTTGTATGGGGACTGATTTGTAAATCCGGGGACTGTCCCCGGCCCCGGGAAACAGGGACGTCTGGGAACCTTCTTTTACAGAGCATATCAGAAGGTGCCATTGAAGTATTTCTATTTTGTGTCAAAAGGTCCATGCTAATAGTAATAAATTGTATATGAATAGGCCAGCATCCTCTGGTGGCTGGGGACTTGCTAACCTCAAACTTTCTTTTCAAGTGAACCAATTAAGACAAATCATTCTTTTTTCTTAAGAAAGATATATCATGGTCCTAGTTTGAAATAGAAGGTGCTTAACCTTAATATCATCCCAATGGATACATATATTAAAACTTTTGATTGGGCTGTTAATCTATATCAGGCATAGGCAAACTCAGCCCTCCAGATGTTTTGGGACTGCAACTCCCATCATCCCTAGTTAACAGGACCAGTGGTCAGGGATGTCGGGAGTTGTAGACCCCAAACATCTGGAGGGCCGAGTTGCCTATGCCTGATCTATATTTTAAAACAACACTCAGAATCTGGAAGATCCAAAAGAAAGCTTTGGCTATTGTGCAGTTCCCTCTCACTCCTGTCCTGTTTCACCCCCCAGATTCATAATCAAAACAGATTGGAATATTTCAAGGGCAGGGAGGAAAGAGGGATGCAAAGGCTTCATGATTTCCATGTAAATGGAGAGGCAAAGTGAGAAAGGGCACTCGTTCCAGGATACATTCATTTCTGTGGAATACAACAGGATTGACAAAATATAGCATTTTAGAGGGCACCGGAAATTTGACTGAATTTGAAACTATGGCACTGTCTGAAAGAAATGATACAAAGGGCTTGATCACTCCCATTTATTGTCAAACTGATTGCAACCGATGTGGGTTTCCTAAAAAGATTGAAATAATGCTGGGAACAAGATTTTAGTTACCAAGTCAAAGAAGACGCTAAATCTAGTTTAACCTATGTGTTTGATTTTGGCATCAGCTAACAAGCCTTAAAAAATAAAAAAATGGTAAAGGAAAAGGTACCTCTGACCATTGGGTCCAGTTGTGGACGACTCTGGGGTTACCTGCTCATCTCGCTCTATAGGCCGAGGGAGCCGGTGTTTGTCCGCAGACAGCTTCTGAGTCATGTGGCCAGGATGACTAAGCCACTTCTGGCGAACCAAAGCAGCGCACGGAAAGGCCATTTACCTTCCCGCCGGAGTGGTACCTATTTATCTACTTGCACTTGACATGCTTTCAAACTGCTAGGTGGGCAGGAGTTGGGACCAAACAACGGGAGCTCACCCCATCACAGGGATTCGAACTGCCGACCTTCCGATCAGCAAGCCCTAGGCTCTGTGGTTTAGACCTTTGAACTCAATAAGTAGCCATGCATAGAATTTTGGGAGGGGAGTTGTTGGTTTTGGTTCTTGTTTTTGCTTTTGCTTCCATTATGAATTTTGGGTTCTCATTTTGTATTTGTATGTTGTGAACTGTCCTGCGATCTTGTGATGAAGGGTTTGAATACAAATTTAATTAATTAATTAATTATACATTAGTATTATTTACATTTCGTAAATGCTTCCATTTTCAAATGAACCTCAGAAGTTGAACGGCTTCCGCTGAGTGTCTATGTTTTTTCCTCAGTTTTCTCAATTAAATTTGCAGGGTGCCTTTTGCGCCTCAGTTTTCGAACGTTTAAGAACTCAAACTGTCTTCCGGAATGAATTACGTTCAAAAACCGAGGTACCACTGTATATAAATTGTTGAAATGAATAAACAAATTATTCAAGCACTGTAAAGAAAGAAAGTTGGCAACTTCTCAATCACTGCTCTGGTCAGTGTGAATGCCAAGTGCCCTAGAATCATGTACAAAGGAATTACACTTTGCAATTGCAATCTTCTCACTCACAGTCCTCCCCTGGCACACCCCAGCAGAAGGAATGTTCTGAGGTGAAAAGAGGAGTGAAGGCCCGGTAGGACCACCACCAAGTATGAAATCCTGTTAAACCCCTTAACAATACCAAAACTAACAGACCCTGACAGAATAAGCTCATAAACTGTAGGTGGGGGAATGAGGGGAGGGGGAGGTAGGAAATTAATGTAAGATACTGGAGCTGTTTTCTCATATGTAGAACTCCCTGTTCTCCGATGGCTGACAAAAGAAGTTTCCATTTGAAAATCTGCTGCAGCTGATAAAAGTGGAAGCGCTTAGGATTGAGAATTTAAAATTCCTTCGGCATTCAAAACATATTATTTAATCTTTTTGATGTGGGTATTTAGTTAAAATTTAGAAACAAATTCAGCTTCGTTAAATAGCTTTATCCCTCAGATTAAGAATTATGTAATCAAGGCAGGTGTCCTATCACACTTGGAAGTAAGTCACATTGAACACATTAGGTCTCACTTCTCAGTAAAGGTGCACAGGATTGTGCTATGCTATTAGTTTTAAGTCAAGAGTCTTGTTTAGATCATTATTTGCTTTGCCAGGTTTTGAATATAGTGTAGTTAAGAGTGCTGGTCTAGAACCTGGGGGACCAGAGTTCAAATCCAGGTTCAGCCACAATGCCCACTGGGTGATCTTGTGCCAGTCATCGTTTCTCAGACTAACCTCCCTCACAGGGTTGTTTTGAGGGATTGGAAAGAGCTGAGTATACCACCTTGAGCTCTTTGGAAGAAAGGTGGGATAAAAATGTAATAATAAATAAAAGAGGGAAGAAATCTCTACACACTTCTTCTGCAAGCATCAAAAACTATAAAATCCAAGGACTTCCGGCGAGGACGCCATGCTGGGCGGTCGTGGGTTGCTTCGGTAGCGAGGCGACCCAGGCCAGCCCGGGGGTTGGAGCCCTGCTACCGCACAGCGGGGCTCCGATAAGCCGTGGGAAGAGCGTCCCACGGCTTGGGCTCTCCAGCGAGCCCACTATGGCGCTGAACTCTTCTCCCGATCCCCTTGTAAAAGGGGAAAAGGAGTGAAGAGTCCACAGCGTCGGGCTGTGAAGGCATTGCCCCAACCGGGCGGCGATGCGGCGGCTGCCGCCTGCATGAGCGCGTCGTTCTACCTGTTTTGCATTTAAAAGAAGGAAACTGGAGGCCGTGAGTACGAAGTTAATTGGCTTTAAAATTTATGGCATTTGGCACTCCAGGAGGATCGTAAAAAAGGAGCCCGTCCCTCCTCCCTTTGCTGATCGGAGAAGATAACATTGTTGTGAGCTGCTGCTGCAGTAGTGGATACAAAGTTTCTATGGAACTTTTAACAAGTGAGACTGGTTGAATCCCCGTTGGGGGAATTAAGAGTTCGGAAATATCTCTTTTTGGAAAATGATGGACTGCATTCTTTTTACCCTGACCCGGGGGAAAATGGCGGCTGAAAATTATAGTTGAAGATGGAAAAGTACTGAAACTTGATACCCTATGCCTACTTCTACCATGCTTGGTTTCGTTTTTAAACTGGCGTTAGACTCTGAATTGACTCATGAACAAAGGATTATTCTTTTGAAATTAGAACTGTTAAGCCAGAAATTAATTTTGCTGAACCAGGATCTTGAGGAAAAGTTATATATTACAGGAAAGACCTTTGCTAAATTGGAAAAAAATCTTGCTGGGGAACTTGAGGAAATTTTTGAGAAACAAAGTACAGTGACTGCGCAACTCCAAGAAGCTGAAAGACCCTATTGGTGTGAGAGACCTAGGGTTGGAATACAATTTATATCCAATTTCTGGGGTGGGAGCCCGGAAATGATGGGCAAAAGACTTGTGAAACTACAATTTCAAGATGAATGCAACTGTGAAATGGAGATGCTGGAAGATGAAGATATGAGTTTCTTGGAGCCCCCTGCAAGGATATTTATGGACTGTGTCTGGTCTGTTGGTTTCAAAGGAAAAGAGGACATTCTGGGTAATGTTGTGGTAAAAAGATGGAGAAATGTCGGGGAAGCGACCCTGAGATTGCGAAGGAAAATGGTTAGAAGAGGGATAGGGTGAGATTATTTAAAATATAAACAGGACGGCTCACCATGGTACCCTGAAGTCAGTGTGTTAAGAGTTTAAGATTTTGAACTAGTGAAGAGATATTGGACATGTTTATTAGCAGCAGTTTAAGAAAATAAGATGTAAGATTGGAGCTAAGAAGTAATAGGTTATATCATGAAGTTAAAAATAAAAATTAAGAAGTTTGTTTGTTATTATGAACATTATATGTAATAATTGAACATTAAGAAGTTTGTTTAGATAATTTTGATGATTTTAAATTTATAGATGAGAAGTTAGATGTAAGATTGGAGCTAAGAAGTAATAGGTTATATCATGAAGTTAAAAATAAATATTAAGAAGTTTGTTTGTTATTGTGAACATTATATGTAATAATTGAATATTAAGAAGTTTGTTTAGATAATTTTGATGATTCTAAATTTAAAGATGAGAAGTTATCAAAGTGGATTGGAATTGGAAACAAAGGAGAGAGGACGGGGGAAGTCATTTAGTAAGAT
This sequence comes from Lacerta agilis, assembly GCF_009819535.1. Lineage (NCBI taxonomy): Eukaryota > Metazoa > Chordata > Lepidosauria > Squamata > Lacertidae > Lacerta > Lacerta agilis. Next base: position 75,386,573 of record NC_046317.1, read on the forward strand.
TTGAAACAAGATTTTTTTTAAGATGAATAAGAAATATTGGTGTTTGTTTTGTTGTATTTGTTGTTGTATTGTTGTTTTGTTTTGTTTGTATTATGTGGAAAACTAATAAATTCTTTGTAAAAAAAAAAAAAACTATAAAATCCAAGTCTTTGGTAACCAGTCAAAATTTGTGGTCTCCTTTCCTACTTGAAAGGAAGTGGGAGGGTGTTGTTTCCAATGTCAATGTTGGGCTTTGGTGATGCTCAGTGCACCTCTGAAGTCTAGTAAGTTTAAGAATGATCACCACCCCTTCTCCCCAGCTGTGAGGTTCAGGTGTAGGACAAAGCTGCTCTCCTTTGCTAGAGGAGAGGGGGAGATCTACACAGCACACTAGCTTCTGGAGTCCTTCCCAAATGCCATTTGCTCCCATCAAATACTCAAAAACTACTCAGCTGACTTGGGTAGAACTTTCTCCAAGAGAATGGTTTTACTTTGTTGCTACAGAACAAGGTGAATAAAGAATAGGAGAGAAGGGTTACTGGTGTGGGCAAAAGGCACATTCATAACTCTTGCTTCATGAACTGAGATATGGTCACCCAAATGTGGCCTGAGTGTTAACATTGCTATAAGAAGCTTAATTTATATTCCTTACATTTAGGGAAAGTGGCAAAACAACAACATTTGTCTAAAACTGACTAACAAGGCATACTGTTTGCAAAACACACTCACATTTACCGGTATTTATTTATTTATTTATTTCCTTCCGTCCTTCCTTCCTTCCTTCCAGCCATTTATCTATTAAGACCCCAGGGAAGTTTACAACACGCCTCCCGCCCCAAATGCTACACTTCACAAAATACAACAATAAGATCTAACCAATGCTCCAATGACTGCACTAAACATACATATGTGAACCACACCTGCAGCTGATGCACAGCTACCCACCCACAAAAGCCTGAATGAACAAAAACAAATTAAGCCAAATAGTGAATACTGTACAACATATTTAAATGCTGGCATGTACCAAACCTTTTCACTGTGTGCACACCAGACAACATGGCAGCAAAACAGGGTGGCATGTATCATCATGACAGGCTTGATGCCTGGTATCCAAGATACGTTAACATGCTGATAAGTTACTTGTTTCCCAGCTGTGAGAACTGGTTGCTGCATTTGATTCCTTGGTTGAAGGCAAGCTAAATTAAAACTGCAGTGACCTATATTGTGCTTCAGCTAATGACCCAGTTAACCCCTGGTTAATTTTTTGTCTCCTGGTGTCCTGGGAACAGGGAGATGTTTACTTCGGTTGTGACAAACCTTTAGAAATGAGCCACTGGCATTCCTTTATTCTGGAGCTGTATGTTTTAATAGAAATTAGCTAATGAACCATGGGGGTCTGAAGAAGTTGCTGAATCCCAATGAGGGGCTTTCTCTCTGTTCTCCTCCACCCTAATTTACATGACTTAAGCTTTTTGCCTTTTAATTCCCCCCCCCTTTCCCCCTTTTTGTTTCTTGATTATTGATCTGTCTCCTGGGGAGGAAACAAACCGTTTTGCTTAGCGGGTAGGGCATTACTGTTGGCAGCTTTCCAGCTAGTTTCTTCACAAGTTTTATAATACAAATTATACCAAAGGCGCACATACACATATGTTGGCAAGGAAAGCTGCAGCCACAATGCACTTTTTATCTTTGACATAGCTGGTATGAAAACAAATGGGAGCATAATTGCAAAATAACAATGCCCCCCCCCCCCCCCGCCCCAAATGTACTTTCTTTTTCTTTAGTAAAGATTTTCTTGATTTACAAAAGTGTGTGCAATGTCTCTCTCGTATTTTTTCCATGTAACATTTTTACAAATCAGTTTTGGTTGTTGAGACATTGGGGAGAGAAGGGGGAAGGAGGTGGGTGGGACAATGTTGTCCTTGGTAGAAGGAAGGTCCGTCTAACCAGAAGTAATGTAACTCTCCAGTGGGAATAGGAAATTGCTCCAAGTGAGGTAACACATGTAGCTTGACTCTCCTTAAGGAAATGATAGTTTAGATCACAGCACCACCCACATCCCTACTAGCTGAGTAATGTACAGAAGGCTGAGTGCAAGTATTGAAAAGAGAGAAAGACACACTGTTTGAATGTTTAAGGAAGAAGCTGTAATCTTCAGCTAAGAAAAACTAAGCCCGTGCTTAGATAAGCATGTGAATGTAAAAACTTTGCACATATTCTTCTTGAGCTATATGTTCTGCAAGTAAAAACTTTTTGAATATTTTAACAAGCGTTTAGACATTGTTTTAATTTCAAGAAGAGGGTCAGTATGGCACACGATTTGGCTTCCTAGCTGCAGTTTAGCTACTTTGCCAACACTCCTGTGCAATCTTCAGGTGGCGGTTGGGGCCAGAGGTGGTTGTACACTAGGCTGATTGGTGCACACACCTCTTTATCCTCCAACCAGGCAAACCAGAAGCATGAACGGAATTCAATGACACATTCAGGCCAGGCATAAACACGCGAGGAAGGTGTGCAGCAAGGCAAGTGAGGGTTGTGGCCAGGGGATTTAGGCTGATGAGAGAGTGTAGCCTGGGGAGGATCCCAAGGGTCAGAGAAAGAGGCCTGGAGGACCACATTTAACCTCTAGGTCTCAGTTCCCTACTCCTTCAATAAGCCATAGTTAACACTAGCCACAGTTCACTGTTTGAAAATAACAACAAACTACAATTAGCTGAAAATAAAAGCAGGCTTCCAATCACTTCCTTGTAGCTATGCTGTAGGAAGAGGTGGTGCATCTTATGAGCCTGAGGCTTGTACACGTTACACCTAACCAGTTTTTTCCAACCTTATGCCCTCCAGGTATTTTTGACTACATCTCCTACCATCACTGACTATTGATCATGGTGACCGGGGGCTGATGGAAGTTGGGAACTGAAAGAACCTGAACAGAACTGGGCTTGGGAAACCTGCACCAAACTATAAGACACGCTTCCTCATGCTGACTGGTTTCCAGTATGCGCCTCTGTAATTTATTGGGAGATTTAAATGCCAAATAAATTTTAGGTGATTTTTAAAAAGACATGTTTATAGATTTATGCATAGAACTCCCATTAGAAAAGTTGGAGTATTTCCTAATTTGATATGCTTTCTTCAAATATTTAAGGAAACAGACTACTGTATATGAAATATTACCTATTTGAGCAATATTGATTTTTCTGCATGTTCTGGCAGATTAAAATGTTTTTGATTAGATAATGTCTTGAAACAGCTTGCAAAGTAACACACACAAAAAATAGCAAGGGAACCAGTAGTCAATCCATTTGGCTTACCGAAGGGACCACAAAGGTTGAAAAGAAACATTTTTAATAGCATTTGTAAAAATCATGGACGCAAAACACTGTAAACAACACAGTTCCAACAAAGAGGCTGTAATTCGTATTAATTTGGGAATAAAATTTATTAGTCTTGATATAATGTACTTCTGTGTAAACCTGTTTAGGATTCTATTGCATTGCATAAAAGTGGCTAAATGAAGTCTGATGTAGGGCAGAAATAGTGGGTGCGGAATATGCTTCTAAAATTAATATGACACAATTACAACCACAATTGATTGAAACCAAGTTTTAAACTGATAATAGCAGGACTAGTGATTTATAAGTAAATTGTATTGTATTTTCTGAAATTGTAATATGTTAAGATTTGAAGAATTAACATAGCCAAGTTAATAATTCTGGGTATCATTCAGCTAAGTTTTGCTGAAATTAATAAAGCTCATTGATTTTAATGGGTCTACTCGGAGTCAATTGAGAGCACAAACACATCTGTCTACTAATGTGATCATTGCTGGGCAAGCCCTGGAACCCCTGTTTGAAAGTTGAGGATGTCAGAACTAAGGAGCAGAGCCTTTGGCAGTGGCTGTCCTAGAAATTTGAAATAGTCTCCCTATGAAGTTCAGCTATGCTCCTTTCCCTTTTGGTTTTAGGAAATTATGTGAGGCCAGGTTTTTTTTAATTAAGAAATCCTCTGGCTAGCTAATAGTGCTCAAGTGCTTTGTGGAACAGCATTTTCCTGAGATATGACAGGTACACACAATATCTCCTTGCCAGAAACAATTGGAGGCATTTTGTTTCAACAAGTTTACAACTGGTTTTATTTATATTGTTTTTAGTTGTTTGTATTGTAATATTGTAAATTGCCCTAAGATTTACATGAAAGGTGATTCATAAAGTAAAATAATAACGACGTTTAAAGGGGTGATTTTATTTTCAGTGTTGCTTTGATTTATTCTTTTTAGGTACTGTATTGCTAGTTACAAAGATGTGTGAATAGTTTTAGTTACAGGTGGGTAGCCGTGTTGGTCTGCCATAGTCAAAACAAAATAGAAAATTCTTTCCAGTAACACCTTAGAGACCAACTGAGTTTGTTCTTGCACACGAAAGCTCATACCAAGAACAAACTCAGTTGGTCTCTAAGGTGCTACTGGAAAGAATTTTCTATTTTGTTTTGAATAGTTTTAGTTAGTATTGCTGGGGTGTGTATTCTGGCCAAGATAAGGGTTTTAAGCAAAGCCATTATCATTCTTACATTGATTACTCTTTCAGAAACAGCCTTTTATGCTTTCACAAGTGAGGTTCAAATCAGCTTTGTGGTAATTCCTGATTGACCATGGCATACATTTAAAGGGTGGAATTCAATGTCATGCTATTACAATCATTCCCTATCCAGAAGCACTGCAGTTTGCTAAACAGAAAAATCCACCCTCCCGCTCCACATACTGTTCTGGTGGTTGTCCTGACTCACCCACCACAAGCCAATTTCAGGGGACACACGGGGAGGAGAAGGGGGAAAGCTCCATCGAGAAGGTAGAAGTCCTTGCACAGGCTTCCCATTGGTGGGGTTTGTTAGGTGAATCCTGCTTTGAATGCAGAATCACCATCATCTTCAGGTAGAATAGGAATGTCTCCTGCCTGAAACCTTGGAGACCAATTGCCAATCAGTGCACACAATACTGAACTAGATCATGCCTTCACCATTGCTTTGCGATGTCATCCAGAGCATAGCTGTCAACTTTTCCCTTTTCTTGCGAGGAATCCTATTCAGAATAAGGGAGTTTCCCTTAAAAAGGGGGGAAAGTTGACAGCTATGATCCAGAGAGGGTGCTCTCTCATAAAATGGGGAGGGACAGAAGCATGTCTTTGGAGGAAAGATGGATACATATGCATATATAAACAAATAAATAAATATTCTCAAGCTCCAAGACCCAATAGGAAAACCAGTTATCAATATATGAGGAAAACTGTTACCGTAGCAAAGTGTTGACACCACAGCTCAACAGCATTGGGTAAGTATCTAGTACATACATACAATACTAGATTTAGCCAATATAAACGTTCAGTCTAAATTTCAGAGATAGGAATGCTCTTCAAGAGAACAAAATTAATGAAAATTACAATGCTAAATCCTTTTTTATTGTCGCTAATTATAGTTTTATAGACACATTGATTAATTAGGGGCCCAGCTGAGAAACGTTACTTGGGGAATATTGTTTGATATTTTTTTTACAATAAATAGTTCATTTGCCAAATATATTGAAGAGGACAATGGAAAGGGATAAGTGGGTACCCGCAGCAAAATGTTTTCCCCAAAAGAGCCGCATATTAGGAGGCTAGGCCCCCAAATACACTAATGTTTTTAAGACTAATTGTTTCAGGGTGCATGTACTAGCTGGCAATAAAGCTTCAACTATACACACTCTGTCCTTAACATCCCCTCTTCTTTCCTTTAACGTTACTGAATGGGCAAATATTGAATAGGGGAAGAGCTTAAAATGCAGACCCTCTCCGATAAAGCAGCTCAAATCTTAGCTGGGTAAATACCTAAACCCCCATTTATGTTTAGCCCAATTCAAACTGGGACTCGTACCACACTCCCACAATGCCCTAGGCCAGCTATCACCCTTCTTCCCAAAGCCATACATCTAAAGTTGGGTTTCCACCTCTCCAAGTGTTCAACAAGCACAATCAAAATGCTCAGTTTAGCTGCAGCTTGCCACTCCCCACTTTCCCTGTTACATCTCCCTAAACCATCACCTGCTTTTCCAAGGTAAGGTTGACAGCGGAAGGCTACTATGCTAATTGGGGGTATCCTGTGGAGGTTCTCCTCAGCTGAAAACAGAGAGAGTGGTTTTTGCTGCCAGGAATCATGGGGCTTTACTACAAGTCCAACAATCCCTGGCTGCAAATGATCTCGAACTACTTCTACTTCACGTTACCTTTCTCACCTTCTGAAATGTAACGATTTACTCATTTATTTTTACTTGTGCAGTGGGAAGGCTAAACTGACCACAGAGGTTTTTAATCTTGAATATGAACAAGCAAATTTTAGGATCTCTAGATTACTGGTTTGTTTGCTGGCCTTCCTACATCTTCAGTAAACCACTGATTTCCCTTAAGAATTCTCCCCACACAAACATTATTTGTCTTGCATAGGACTTTATTTATGCTATCACTATAATTTATTTTGCCTTTTAAAACTCCAGCTTTTACATTTTGAATTAACTAGACGACCCCTTGTACTTTCTTATCTTTTTTGTTCATTTCTTCACTCTTATTAGGCATTAGATTTCTCATTTGTCAAACATCTGCACCCATGAACTCTAGTCATTCAGTGTATCTGGAAGTCTGTCCCCACCACTCTTCTTTTTTTTACTCCCTTCTTAAAGTAAAAGTAACAATTTCCCCTTGTTTTATTATTCTTAATTGTTTCTTTAAAAATTTATTTATACACTGAGATAAAAAGGGGGGAAGTGCCATTTTTGGGTAACATGATTTATGGCTTTCCCCATAGTCTTGCAGCCTTTCTTAACCTTGGGTCCCCAAATGTTTTTGGCCTACAACTCCCATCATCCCTGACCACTGGTCCTGCTACCTAGGGATCATGGGAGTTGTAGGGCACCTTGTGGGATCTCACATATTTGTGTGCTGAATTTTGTTAATCTGATGTACAACTGCTCTTAAGTTTGTGGCTGAATATTTGAACATTTGCATGAATGACTGAATTGAAAATTCAATCACAGGAGCATAGCATTTTCTACACTGACGGGAAGTACCTCTCCAGGGTCTTTCCCCTGCCCAACCTGGAGATGGCAGGGATGGAACTCAAGAGTTTCACATGCAAAAGGCCTTATTACCACTAAGCTATATATCCACACCAAATTACTTGTACTGGGCTTGGTTTTAAGTGCTTTATTATATTTATTTTCATGTAAATAATTTACTACGACAATCATGATTTTCACATTACAGCACTTCTGTGTGTTTTGCACTACATGTCAATGCAAATCAGCGTTATTGTACCTACAGGTTATATTAATCACAGCTAGGGCTGGAGGAGAAATTCAATTCAGGACACATTTAAAGCAGAATCTATCAAATTCACACTTTCCTGTGTGTGTGTGTGTGTGTGTGTGTGTGTGTGTGTTCGTGTTCTGAAAAGCAACAATCCCTTGGAAAAAAAATCACACTTATCTGAATTTTGTGATGTAGTTATCCAACCAATGTTCACACAAAAATCATATGGGGTGTGTGCATAAGAATGAAGATATATAACATGCAAAAGTGCATTATATTAGTGGGTGGGGAACATGTGCCCTGCACCAGTAGTTATTGGACTCTCAACTCTGAACAGCCCCAGCAGCCATGGGCAATGGGCAGAAAAGACAGTAGCTAGAACCAAGCAACATCTGAAGGACCATCTTAAAGGTAAAGGTAAAGGGACCCCTGACCATCAGGTCCAGTCGTGTCCGACTCTGGGGTTGCAGCACTCATCTCGCTTTATTGGCCAAGGGAGCCGGCGTTTGTCCACAGACAGCTTCCGGGTCATGTGGCCAGCATGACAACGCCGCTTCTGGCAAAGCAGAGCAGCGCACGGAAACGCCGTTTACCTTCCCGCTGGAGCGGTCCCTATTTATCTACTTGCACTTCGATGTGTTTTCAAACTGCTAGGTGGGCAGGAGCTGGGACCAAGCAACGGGAGCTCACCCCGTGGCAGGGATTCGAACCGCCGACCTTCTGATCAGCAAGCCCTAGGCTCTGTGGTTTAACCCACAGCGCCACCTGGGTCCCATGAAGGACCATCTTATCCTGAGCCAATTCACACCATGCCTTTTGACCAAGTGATATCCAAAGCAGTTTTCAATACATCAAAGCAATACAAAGAACTGCTCGAAGGTCTTGTTCATCTGGTTGCTGGCAACTGCCAGGGCATCCCTCCTTTTGCTTTTATACTCCTAGGACAATGGCCAAATTGGGCACAAATCTGGAAGGCAAAGGACACTCCCTGCAGCTACTCCTTCTCTATCTCAACGATCTTCCCCTTGCCGTAGTGTTCTTAGAGGCAAAACCTCCTATTGTCTATTGTCCCTTGGACAGGCAGTAAGGGACAGAGTGTGCCTCTTCTCATTTCTGCTGTCCCAGGGCAATTCATTTTATCATGCCAGGATAAAATGTGATTGCGTCACACTGATTATGTAGAAAGGATATGAAGAAAGTTCAGTTCATCCATTGATATTCATCCTGTGATTACTGGAACGTCAGGTGCTGCAGATCAAATTTCATAGTCCAACATTTCACATCAATCCAGACACGATGCTTTCAAGTGGAGGCTATTCACATGTGAGCCATCGAAATGTTAGAAATCAACTGAAGAACATAAATGAGTGAAATCAGCCCTGAGAGGGTTTCAGTTGAAAAGGGCAACAGCTCACCTGGAAGAGTAAAATGGCTTGCATCCAATGTAGTGCTAAGTAACCAGCCCATCAGCAAAAGGATTTCTGCAACAAGACTTTCCTCCCCTTGTGCGTCCCCAAAATCTGTTCTGGGATTTCCCATCCCCAATCTTCCAGAGCAGATTTGAAGAGGGCATTATGAAGGAGTGACTGTGGGCCCTCAGGTGTTGTTAGATTACATACAATCCCATCAGCCTCAGCCAGCACAACCAGTGGCCAGAAATGATGGGCATTATATTCCAAAAACACAGGAAGTCCCTCAGTTTTCCCATATCACAATAGTGATGACCATTGCTGATAATGTGGTGACTGGCCCTATAGAAACACTCCAGATAGGAGAAAAAATAAAACTCTGGAAGGATCTTATTAACATCCTTCTGATTGGCTGTGTAAATGCAGTAAGCATTGTGATACATGTATAAGCACTGCAGCCTATTTTGTGCCTTCCAGAACAGCTACCCCTGAGCAATACTATATGCCAAGTAAAAAATAAACTTTGATCATTAATTTGAAGATAAAATACTTGCTATGTCGGCAGCAATTCTAGAAAATATTTTTTACCTAACAGCAGTGAAGTCATGCTGCTAGCTTTATTTCATCATGCTAAATATTATTAATTATTAATTTGTTTGGAAATTTTAGGAAATAATTCTTTATATGCTCATAAAACTAGTAGTTTTATTTCTGCTTATATCAGGGAAAGAGAGAAGAGAGAAAGACCGTGGTATTTTAAAAGCTGACTTTAGTTTTGCATTTATTGGCAGCACTTGAATTACTCAGAAAAGAGATTAATAATGTAACACACATACAGAGAGAGATGAATGCATGATTCATGAAGGATACAAATGGCAGCTTCTATTTAAAACTTTCCTGTGATCACAAAGGGACCACCAAGGCAGTTTTGCCCATCTTCAAAAGGGATGGGGTGGGGAGAAGACCCAGGTTAACTACCAACTGGTGAACTTTACGTCAATGCTAGGAAAGGTCCTAGAACAGATAATGAAATACAGCTGACAACCATTTTGTGCGGGGGTTCCATTTCTAGACCCCGTGCACATATCAGGTTGCTGCCCTATTCCACCCCCTGCCCCCATTCCACCCTTTTTGTGATGTGTTGAGTGACTTTTCAGGTCACTTCCAAGTTTAGTGCCATGTGTGCATGCTCAATCCCAGTGGCGGAGCGTCATGGTCTGGCACCATGGGGCGGAGAGCAGGTCGGGGCGGGGCTGGCGCACATCCTGGGGGCAGGGCGCGCCACCCGCAGGAGTGTGGTGTGCCGCCTGCCGGGATTGCACTGCTGGGGGCGGTGCGCTACCTCCACACTCCTTTCCCCCCACCAGTGCTCAATCCCATGTCTTTCAGACACACATTAATCAGTTGTTGCCTGTAGTCGGTCTGTGAGAAGGATGTTGTGAATACTTAGACCCAGCATGGGTTTCTCAAAACCAACTCATGTCAGATGAATCTAATTTCACTAATTCTCACTAATGGTCAAAACAAAATAAAAAATAAAAAAATTCCTTCCAGTAGCACCTTAGAGACCAACTAAGTTTGTTCTTAGTATGAGCTTTCGTGTGCATGCACACTTCTTCAGATGTTGTTGTTGTTCAGTCGTTCAGTCGTGTCCGACTCTTCGTGACCCCATGGACCAGAGTACGCCAGGCACGCCTATCCTTCACTGCCTCTCGCAGTTTGGCCAAACTCATGTTAGTAGCTTCAAGAACACTGTCCAACCATCTCATCCTCTGTCGTCCCCTTCTCCTTGTGCCCTCCATCTTTCCCAACATCAGGGTCTTTTCTAGGGATTCTTCTCTTCTCATGAGGTGGCCAAAGTACTGGAGCCTCAACTTCAGGATCTGTCCTTCTAGTGAGTACTCAGGGCTGATTTCTTTGAGAATGGATAGGTTTGATCTTCTTGCAGTCCACGGGACTCTCAAGAGTCTCCTCCAGCACCATAATTCAAAAGCATCAATTCTACGGCGATCAGCCTTCTTTATGGTCCAGCTCTCACTTCCGTACATTACTACTGGGAAAACCATAGCTTTAACTATACGGACTTTTGTCGGCAAGGTGATGTCTTTGCTTTTTAAGATGCTGTCTAGGTTTGTCATTGCTTTTCTCCCAAGAAGCAGGCGTCTTCTGATTTCGTGACTGCTGTCACCATCTGCAGTGATCATGGAACCCAAGAAAGTGAAATCTCTCACTGCCTCCATTTCTTCCCCTTCTATTTGCCAGGAGGTGATGGGACCAGTGGCCATGATCTTAGTTTTTTTGATGTTGAGCTTCAGACCATATTTTGCGCTCTCTTCTTTCACCCTCATTAAAAGGTTCTTCAATTCTTCCTCACTTTCTGCCATCAAGGTAGTATCATCAGCATATCTGAGGTTGTTGATATTTTTTCCGGCAATCTTAATTCCGGTTGGGGATTCATCCAGTCCAGCCTTTCGCATGATGTATTCTGCATATAAGTTAAATAAGCAGGGAAACAATATACAGCCTTGTCGTACTCCTTTCCCAATTTTGAACCAATCAGTTGTTCCATATCCAGTTCTAACTGTAGCTTCTTGTCCCACATAGAGATTTCTCAGGAGGCAAATGAGGTGATCCGGCACTCCCATTTCTTTAAGAACTTGCCATAGTTTGCTGTGGTCGACACAGTCAAATGCTTTTGCATAATCAATGAAGCAGAAGTAGATGTTTTTCTGGAACTCTCTGGCTTTCTCCATAATCCAGCGCATGTTTGCAATTTGGTCTCTGGTTCCTCTGCCCCTTCGAAATCCAGCTTGCACTTCTGGGAGTTCTCGGTCCACATACTGCTTAAGCCTGCCTTGTAGAATTTTAAGCATAACCTTGCTAGCGTGTGAAATGAGTGCAATTGTGCGGTAGTTGGAGCATTCTTTGGCACTGCCCTTCTTTGGGATTGGGATGTAGACTGATCTTCTCCAATCCTCTGGCCACTGCTGAGTTTTCCAAACTTGCTGGCATATTGAGTGCAGCACCTTAACAGCATCCTCTTTTAAAATTTTAAATAGTTCAGCTGGAATATCATCACTTCCACTGGCCTTGTTGTTAGCAAGGCTTTCTAAGGCCCATTTAACTTCACTCTCCAGGATGTCTGGCTCAAGGTCAGCAACCACATTTCCTGGGGTGTATGAGACCTCCATATCTTTCTGGTATAATTCCTCTGTGTATTCTTGCCACCTCTTCTTGATGTCTTCTGCATCTGTTAGGTCCTTTCCACTTTTGTCCTTAATTGTGGTAATCTTTGTACGAAATGTTCCTTTCATATCTCCAATTTTCTTGAATAAATCTCTGGTTTTTCCCATTCTGTTATTTTCCTCTATTTCTTTGCATTGCTCGTTTAGAAAGGCCCTCTTGTCTCTCCTTGCTATTCTTTGGAAATCTGCATTCAATTTCCTGTATCTTTCACGATCTCCTTCACATTTTGCTTGTCTTCTCTCCCCCGCTATTTGTAAGGCCTCATTGGTCAGCCACTTTGCTTTCTTGCATTTCTTTTTCATTGGGATGGTTTTCGTTGCTGTCTCCTGTATAATGTTACGAGCCTCCATCCACAGTTCTTCAGGTACTCTATCCACCAAATCTAAATCCTTGAACCTGTTCTTCACTTCAACTGTGTATTCATAAGGAATTTGATTTAGATTGAATCTTACTGGCCCAGTGGTTTTTCCTACTTTCTTCAGTTTAAGCTGGAATTTTGCTATAAGAAGCTGATGATCTGAGCCACAGTCAGCTCCAGGTCTTGTTTTTGCTGAGTGTATAGAGCTTCTCCATCTTTGGCTGCAGAGAATATAATCAATCTGATTTCGATGTTGCCCATCTGGTGATGTCCATGTGTAGAGTCGTCTCTTGTGTTGTTGGAAAAGAGTGTTTGTGATGACCAGCTTGTTCTCTTGACAGAACTCTATTAGCCTTTGCCCTGCTTCATTTTGATCTCCAAGGCCAAACTTGCCAGTTGTTCCTTTTATCTCTTGACTTCCTACTTTAGCATTCCAATCCCCTATAATGAGAAGAACATCCTTCTTTGGTGTCATTTCTATAAGGTGTTGTGAGTCTTCATAGAATTGATCAATTTCGGTTTCTTCAGCACTGGTAGTTGGTGCATAAACTTGGATTACTGTGATGTTAAAAGGACTGCCTTGGATTCGTATCGAGATCATTCTATCATTTTTGAAGTTGCATCCCAGTACAGCTTTCGCCACTCTTTTGTTGACTATGAGGGCCACTCCATTTCTTTTACGGGATTCCTGCCCACAGTAGTAGATATGATAGTCATCCGAACTGAATTCGCCCATTCCTGTCCATTTTAGTTCACTGATGCCTAGGATGTCAATGTTTATTCTTGCCATCTCATTTTTTACCACATCCAGCTTACCAAGGTTCATGGTTCTTACATTCCAGGTTCCTATGCAATACTTTTCTTTACAGCATTGGACTTTCCTTTCGCTTCCAGGCATATCCGCAACTGAGCGTCCTTTCGGCTTTGGCCCAGCCGCTTCATCAGCTCTGGATCTACTTGTACTTGTCCTCCGCTCTTCCCCAGTAGCAAGTTGGACGCCTTCTGACCTGAGGGGCTCATCTTCCAGCGTCATATCTTTTATATGCCTGTTGTCTTTGTCCATGGAGTTTTCTTGGCAGGGATACTGGAGCGGCTTGCCAGTTCCTTCTCCAGGTGGATCACGTTTGGTCCAAACTCTCCGCTATGACCTGTCCATCTTGACCTGTCCATAGCTTGCCTGAGTAATTCAAGCCCCTTCGCCACGACAAGGCAGTGATCCATGAAGGGGCTTCTTCAGATACATGCACACAAAAGCTCATACCAAGAACAAACTTGGTCTCTAAGGAGCTACTGGAAGGAATTTTTTTTATTTTTTGTTTTGTTTTGACTATGGCAGACCAACACGGCTACCTACCTGTAACTCTCACTAATGGATCCTTGTCATCTTGCAGAAGAGGGCAACCAATATGATCAAGGGTCTGGAAACCAAGCCATACGAGGAACAGTTGAGGGAGTTGAGACATTTCCAAAGTGAAATTATATATTTTAATGCCAGTGAAATTCCATGCCACCCTTTTTTGAGTCTTGAATTAAATTTACGCTTCCTCATAATGTGAAGATCCAAACCTTTTGGAATATGTAGTGGTGCCAAGACTACAAGATACGATAATCTTTATTGTCATTGCCCCATACAGAACAACGAAATTGAAAAATCTACATCAGACATGCAAAAACCGACAAGCCTACTATCCTGAAAATTCCTAAATAATTTGTCCTAATAAACCCTCTCCAGGGAACACTCAGCCGCAGCGTCTGCACACGCCGCCATCTTGCAATGCAAATTGAGCCAACCACAAAGGGAGTACCCAAAGCATATTTTGATTATTTCCAGGTGAACTGGCTGCAATATGAACATGCATGCACTACATCAGTTTCATAGCTCAGGAAACAAGTTTGTAATAGATATATCTTGTGCAATACAAGCTGATTTAGCTAATCTCATTTTGAACTGCTAAAAATGTTTTGGATCTCCATCGCTTTCTGCCACACTTTCACTCACTGAAGAAAAAAATAAACTACGAATGTCCCTTGCTTTGAAGTTCAGTCATTGGTCACACCTAAAACTCTGAGATGTTGAAAAGGTTTTTGAGTATCACGAGTTGAATCCAGATATACAGTTGTATCCAACTAAATCACACCCAGACTAATCACTTGAAATCTGTGGCTATATGCTTGAGTGCGACATAGTTGCATACACCCTAAACCATGATTTAGTCCCAATAATTTCAATAAAAGGAAAGTGTGACTAAGCAAAGCTGCATTCCTAACACCTATTACATGGCGTAAGCACCAATGGATTCAACAGGGCTTGCTTCTGAATAGACAGGGGGTCATAACAAATGCTGGTTTGTACTGTCTTCTAGTTGCACTGAACTTTGTTACTCCAAGCACAAGTAGCCAAATTGAGTGGCCCTGAAGAAAGGCAGGACTGCTTAAAAAACTATTTATAAATGTACAAAGGATCTCTCATTGTAAGTACTGGCTTCAAAATGTGTTTCGAACTGCACCATTGGCAAGTGAGATGGGGAGCAAAAGGGCTTCACTGGTTACCACAAAAGTAACATGTAACAGGGCACTAGTTTCAAAGTAAGCTAGTTGAGCTTTGTTTCCAATGAAATCAATGGAACTTCAGTTAACTAACAGGTTACTCTGGATCCAACCCATTGTTAATGCGCTTTTTTGCGGTGTGTGTGTGTGTGTGTGTGTGTGTGTCAGGAGCTGTTTCCCAGTGAAGAAACAAAACAGTCACAAGGTCTGGTAACATTTTAAGTCATTACAAACAATTTCCTAGTGATGTTCCCAAAAGCAATCAGTATGAGAAGCACCATCTGCACTTTGCATATTGCAGATGCACAATGCTGCTCTATGTCTGATGCCAATTAAGCCAATATATGCAACATTAATTATGCTAATGATATGGCCCTAACAGACAATCCCTTCCTTATTGATTTATTTCTACAGCGATGCAGAAAAGGCTAGCGTGGCATGCGTAAAATTGGTGGAACACTGAGTGCTACCAATCTTCTCTGAACCTCCCAAGGCAACCTTGCAGATAAAGCTAGGCAATCTCCCAGGCACCTGCGCAATACTTATGTTTTAAAATGTGGCTTGGATATGGAATTTCACAAGCTATCTAACGCAGAAGACATTTCTTCTCACTAAGGTTAAGTGGCTAACAGCTAGGCTTCTTTTAAAAAGGGAGAACCCATTCTGGAAGCGTAGTGCCTAGCTACTGTTCTAGCTCGCTCCCACCAGACCCCTCTTCCATTCTGTGGCATAATAAAAAGATAATCAGCTTCAAGCAGACAAAAACTGTTATAAAAGATCAAAGCAGAGTGAAGTGGTTTAGACACTAGTCAAAGCCCAAATGCTAATGTTTCAAATGAACTTGCAGTGAACCATATTGTGTATGAAATCATTTTGATCCAGCTCCAACGCTGCATCATCTGCATGTCTGTATTAATGATATCACCCCATAGAGGGGACAGACGCAAATATCAGAACACATCTGAAGCCGGCTTTGTTTTTCCAAAGGAAGCAGAATCTGATAGGACAGTCTCTCTATTTTCAACCTCCCTATCTAATGAACAAGATACAAAAGAGGTTGTATGTACATGGTGGCAGGGGCAGGGGGTGGGGAGAGAGGCAGAAAGCCCAGGCTTCCGTTTCCAATTTCGCTGCAGCAATTTGAACCACAACTAGACAAGCTGCTGTGCAGTTTAAAAATCTGCCTGCCTCTTCAACAGTGGAAATTGTAGCTGGAAAAATCAAGGATCAAAGGTCTGGCTGTGTGCAAAGTTCTCTACCACATGCTTATATCTCTTGTTTGGATACCAGTCCTATGAAGTACAGAGAAGAGAATGTGTCCATTTCAGTTTATCCGTTTCACATTTTTCCAATCTCGGACTCTCTGCATTTCCATGTCGGTTTGTAACTTTGTTTTCTAAGAGTTCCCTTTGTCTTATTTTGAAAGCAAACCCCCATTAAGTTTCACGAACCAGGAAAACAGGGTTCAATTTTTCCAAAGCATTTTTAGTGCCAGTGCTGATGAAAATACTTATGAACATTCAATTTTAAGACGTGCTGTAAAAAATCCATGTTGGCACTACCTTCCAAATGACACTATCCTTGCAGAATCTTTAGCACAAAACAAAGGCTTTGAATTTATCACTGTTTTCATTCCAGTGGAATGGGGAAAACAACACACCCTCGTTATCCAAGTTGCTTAAAATGTTATTTGCGACACTCCAGGAAAATTAATTCCAGGAACACGCATCAGGGCATTTCATATATCTGGTTGTTTTAATAATCTTCAGAGAGATATAAATAGATAGCATGCTCAGATGGCATGCTCTGGAATTTAAAGCAAAGTCATCTTACCACAAAAAGGAGAAAGTTAAAACCAGAGTATGTGTAAGATTGTGAAATAGTGGAATTATTATTGATTGGGACCATTTGTCAGAAGGAGGGATTGTCTTCAAGAGAAGTCATGAATCTGACACAATCCCATTTAAGGCAACAGACTCTGGACTAAACCTTTTCCCTCTTCACAGAACCAAAACAACTTCTGCACAGAGGAGACTAACTTTCAAAGACTCCACCTACCCAGAGAATGCTTGACCTTTAAACATTTCAATATTGTCAGCAACCAATTTGGAACAATTCTCTTGAAACAGAGGGGCATGTTCTACACAGAGCAATTGTTGATCTAGTCTTTTGGTTGGAATGAGATATATAACCAGATACTCATACTATCATGGGCATTAAGAGGTAAATATTTATTCTTATGACAGAAAGTGCCAGACTTTGGGGAGAGGTGTGTCACCTGATTCAAGGAACTACTAACTGGGAGACCAGTGCTCAAATCCCCACTCAAACATGAAGCTCACTTGGATGACCTTGGACCAGGCCCAGTCTCTCAGCCTCACAGGTTTGTTGTAAGGATAAAATGGGGAGGGGAAGAAGCATGTCTTTGGAGGAAATATGGGATACATATGCATACATAAACAAACAAATAAATATTCTCAAGCTCCAAGACCCAATAGGAAAACCAGCTATCATTATATGAGGGAAACTGTTACAGTAGTGAAGGGTTGACACCACAACTCAACACCAGTTCTATGTCTTCATAGAACTCACTTGTCTAAGATGAAAATCTCAAGGCTGGTTGCTGTTCAGACTCACTGACTCTTGAGGTTGATCTCTTTGCAACGCTATGTGGTAAAATCCCATGGCACTGCAGTTCCCTCCTCTCTTACCTGCACTCTTAAGACTATGCATGCCTCGCATTTCTTTCCTGGGATTTCTGCTAATATTAAATAAAGCCCAATTCCTGTTCTTACCTGCTACCTGTTCTACCTTGCCTGCTTAACTGCTGCTTATTTGACTTGAAAGCTAGTGTGGTTTAACGGTTACAGTGCCAGACTAGAAGTGGAAAGATCCTGGTGTGAATGTTCTCTGAATGACCTATTCACACTATTTTAGCTTGACCAACCTCACAGGGTTTTTGTTGCTATGAAATGAGAGGACGCTGCCTCTAAAACATATTGCAAACTACCCTGAATTCCTAGAAGAAAGGCTGAGATTATAGTGTAAATAATAATTAATTTAAGATACATGACTCAGTCTGAATACAATTTACCAACTGGTAAAATTCTTACAAGGGTGTGCATGAAGCCACTGTAAAACAGTTATCTGAGTCCATATAAATAGCCAAATTACACCTGGTGTGTACTAACACTACAAAATTTTGTTCAATGGTATCATCATGTCAGTTTTACTCTGTTTCCCCAGATTTCTGATCATGCACAAGAGTGTAATGAAATTCTCTTTACTACTTGGCAGAATACTACATTGAGTAGACACAGACTACCATGTTATCATATATCTTCTATTAATATGTGGTAATGCCCTTCTTACTATGTGTGGCTAGATGAGTTCAACAGTCAAGAAGTCATCTGGTCACCCACGCAGGTTCAGAGACAATGCCAAACAGCCAGTCAGCTCATGAGAAGTTAGCACTTGGTAAAATAGTCACCTGTATTCATACAGGCAAACACTCTTATTCTTGGTATTTTTCCAGACAGTATCACTCTCTTCCCTGAACAAATGATTACTGTGATTGCAAACAATCTGTCTGGAGCTGTTCCAATGCAGTCTTCTGGATCAGACTTCCAAGCCCAGAGAACACACATAAAGCACCCATTTTGCATGTACATATTCTCTTGTTGGATTAGAGGTGATGATTTGTTTGTACTCAGTCTCAACTGAAAATCTGTCTTGGCACATTCATCTGAACTCTAAGAGGGGCTATGTGCACATATAAACCTTTCTCTATTAGCATTAGCTGCTTCCTGTTCATTTCCGTGCCGTTTATTGTGCACAATTCTTGCTTATTAAATAAAAATGAAAATCCAACAATTGATGGTAAAAAGAGAGAGAGAGAAGCTTAATTTTACTAAGCCAAATATCCTAAAATTATTATTTGTTCGAACTGGTGGGAAGTCTCTTTAGGATAACAACCACTCAGCATAACATCTTCATCTTGAGTTCTCTCTCAAACTGATTGCAAAGATCAAATACACTTAAAAAATTACCAGAAAGAAACCAACTACAGATACTTATGTACAACTAATATATGGAGAATTCTTAACTGCACATAAGCCATCATTTCAATTAAACAATGAAGGAGACTTTCCCCTTACTGGTATTACAGCACTAGCTCTGAGCTGACAAAAGTAGATTCATTACCATACTAGCAAAGATGATGGAGTTGCAGTAGGAAATGCATCTCTCCTGATTCCACTTACTTTATATACCTTACTACTGTAGTCCATGCACTGGTAACCTCAATACTGGATTACTACAATGCACTCTATGTGGTTACCACCAACACATGATACCATCAAAAGAACTGAAGTGACTTCCCATCTGCTACTGGACTAGGCTGAAGATACCGGTACTTGCCTTACCTGGTATGTCCCAGCTCAATCATTGAGATTATTTGGGGAAGCACTATTAGTTGTCCCCCACAGACCAAAAACACAACTTATGCTACTGAGTCATGCAATCAGTATAGTGGACCCAACACTACAGAACTCCCTACCATTAGAAAGCAGGCAGGCACTGTCCCTACTAAGTTTCAGATGCCAGGTGAAAAGAAAATTAATTCAGGAAGCCTTTTCACCATGGATGCTGTTCTGATGTTTTATTCATGTTCTAAATTTTGTATGTTTTTTATTTGAGAACCAGATGAGATGAAAAGTGGTGTGTGTGTGTGTGTGTGTGTGCAGTCCCACATGGATACTGGAGTTCTGAAACATCTGGTTTAATCTATTTTATTCTTAGAGGAAACATTTTAGAACACAGAAAGCACAATTTTCTTGAGCGTGCTGGAGACAGGGAGCATAAAAATGTTCACATGCCATACTAAGCTTGATTAAACCACAATGTGTACCAGCACACACAGCCAGAGAACCCTCTTTACACAAGCAAGGGGTTGGCTTAATATTCTTTCTGAATCACGGATGATTGTTTCTTTTGCCCCAACCAACCATGGATTGCTGCCCAGCCTTGAACCATGGTTTGTGGTTGGCTTTGTAATAATGGTATCTTAAGGTGAAGCAAACCATCAAACCTGGGCCATAGCTCAATGGTAGTGCATCTGCTTTGCATGCAGAAAGTCCTAGGTCCAATCCCTGGCATCTCCAGGTAAGGCCAGGAGAGACATAGGGCCATTAGACTATTGTTACATCTAGTTCATTATTGTCTACAGTACTGACTGGCAGAAGCTTTCAAGATAGGAGACTTTCCTAGTCCTTCCCTAAAACAGCTAAATGCATACTGTGCCTAACTGAAAGAAACTGGTTGAAATATGATATTATTATTATTATTATTATTATTATTATTATTATTATTATTATATGATGTTGTCCTAACTCAGTTTGGCATATTTGCAAGAGAATGCACTTACACCAAAGTGTCACACTTATTATTCAATTCTCAGAGCTCACCGTTTTACTTCAAATGGGTCACAAAGAAATAACCTGCAATTTAATTTTCATGTAAAAATTTATTTTCTGAATGAGTCAAACCAACACCATCCATATACAAGAAGGAGGCATCATCAGGATTGTGGGAAATTCAAGATTTGCAGAATTACTTTTTTTAAGGGGGGGGGACCCTGATGGCGGGGGAAATCCCTTAGAATAGTTCAATAAGGACAGAACATGCTCAGTGATCATGGAACACTGAGTGCCTGTTTGGGATGGATGGAAACCAACCAGGAGAAGAAGGAAATAAGAGTTCACTGGAAAGGGTATGATGGACAGAAACCTGGAAATAACTACTGTGCACTGCAGGTTTCGCTTTTGTTTCTAAATGCGGAACAATGGAACAAAGAGGCTGGAAGGGGTTTAGGGAAAGTCAACTGCCTTAACGGATCAAACAGAGTATCACAAGCAGAAGGCAGGAGCAATCCAAATAAACCTTGCTAGAATTGCCACCAGCACAAGGAATTTGCTTAGAAAACACACCCATATCCAGTGTTACTTCTGGTTACAAACGCTTCTGGTTAAGAACGCTTCAGGTTACAAGCTCTGCTAACCCGGAAGAAGCTGCTCCTGGTTGCGAACTTTGCCCCAGGATCCGAACGAAAATTGAGCGCCAGAGGTGCACGCGCAGCAGGAAGCCCCATTAGCGAAAGTGCGTCTCAGGATAAGAATGGTTTCAGCTTAAGAACAGACCTTCGGAACGAATTAAGTTCGTAACCAGAGGTACCACTGTATAAACAAGTAGCACACTTATTGCTAGAATACTTTATATAAAAAGTAGGCCTTACACAAATAAATTTGCAGTGGAGTTGAGCCAATGCAAGTATTTTTCTTAATTAAAAATTAAAAATGCATAGTCAAGACAATGCATCATTCTATTACAGAACAAATAATCTCCAGGATCTGCTTTTTAAAAGATCATGTAGGAGACACTAATGTTTTGCCCAGGCTACAGAATTCTGGCAGCAAATATCCAACAAGTTTAGAAAGCAACTGAGTGTTTCATTATCTCCTTAATCACACCATAAAAGTATAGCCTACTTCCAACATTTCAGCTTTGTGATGAAAAAACATATTGGCTGTATTTTTTGCATACACCTACAAAGGGAGGCGGGCGGTAAAACAATATATCACTTACTTGGGAGGAAAACATGCATTATCCACCTCATCATGCCATTTTTATTCTCAGAGCAGCTACCTGGTAGATACTGACCTAAAAATAAAAATAAAGAATGCTGTCAAGAGTACAGTATGTTTGATGGGTTCTCTCTTCTACGTACATTTGATATACTGCCTTCTATCATTGCTTGTGCTAATGTTCCACAATTTGAGACCGGCTGCTCCTGCTTCGCTGGAAGCTATTAAGGACTATTTGTCTTTTCAAGCTAAATATTCAGACATATTATATAAACAATCATTCCTAAACTACAGCCCAACTTGAAAAGTGCTTAGTCTGCAGGAAACTCACTCCTTGCTGAGCATGCTTAGGATTAGCAGCCTTACACCCTTTTCACATATTCCATTGTTTGCTGTCAAATGCACACTCAGAAGAAGTTGCAGCCAATTCCAGTAAATACCCAGTATCTGGATGCTGGGTAGGGGTGGCAAGTGGCCTGGGTGGCAGGTTAGTGGGGCAGTAAAAAAGCATGCTGCCCTGCCTGATGATGGCACAGATGCAGGAGAGAGAGGAAGAAGTCTCTTGGTGACTCATCTCCCTGCATTACCTCTCCTCCATCTGTTCCTTGTGCAGAACCCAGAGTGAAGCTAATAGGAGAAAAGGGTTTTCATAAGGATTTTTAAAAGAAATTGCAAATCACTGCATAAAATATGGAGAACTGAATTTAATATTGGGGGGGGGGGGCAAGAAACAGACAGAACTGAAATTGATGGCTCCTTCCATCCCTACTTCCAGGATTGCTTCTCCCACTTGCCCCAAGAGAAGAAGGAGCAGCTACCAGACACTAGCTAAACCACAAAAAGGCAGAAAATCAGGTTTATCCTTATATGTGAACATGGCCAATGAATTAGTTAGGTGGCCAATTCTCCACGAGCATTGTGAAATCTGGGAAGAAAAATAAGAGTGTCATTAATTAGGGTGGCACACCATGCTGCTCAACCCATACTAGGCAGACTGCAAAATTGTATTTTGTGCTTATGAAGAAAAATTCAGGTAACCATAAAATTCAGTTAAGCCACAAGGACAGCACAGCAGCAGTTGTACAAAATAGTCCCCAGTGGCCTGCTTTAGCCATCCATCACTATTATTTGCCTGAGGCATGGGAAGAGATTATTCAATTGGGCAGCAGCAGGAGTAAGCAGAGACCAACGCTTAGCACCAATTTCTGAATCTCTTGAGAAGAAAAGAACCAGACAACGATGAGGTTAGCAACTGTGTGGGAGTATCAGTAAATGAACCATGTTCCAGAGCCAACTAAGGAATCACTCAAAAATGGGGAGGGGGATTGCAAAGATTAATTCTTTAAGAAAAATCAGCCCCCTCTACAGTTCTCATCTAACTGCCTGCCCTTTTATCAGCTGTCACAATAAACTGAAACACTGGTAAACCATTTCTCATGAAATCATTGTTTTAAAAACATTAGTTATCTTGTAAAGTTTGATGAAGTCCCCACATAACCATGTATGCTTAGGGAATGTGAGGAGCAATTTCCCATGGACCAAAGTGATTTTGAAAGAAGAGATGCATAAAAAACAAAAAAGGGTACCATTACCACTTTTTAAAAATACAAGGTTTCAGCTGCATTAAGATACAAGCTGTGGTTGTGCAAACTCTAAATCTTCTCATTAGTTTGAGCAGATTTGAGCTAAGAACATAAAAACTGCTTTGCTGGATCAAACCAAGGGTCAATCTAGTGCAGCATTCTCCTTCCATCAGTGGCCAATTGATGACATTTGCATCATACCTTTCCCCTTAAGATGCTTCACTTAGAAGTTTTGAATCAGCAAATTCTTATTGAAATAGTGAAGCAGAGTCACCGTACTTCCAGAGCCAAAGTCTGTACTTGAGGAAAAGTAAACTCCACACTACAAGGAAATCCCTGTGGCAAATGCCTAGAAATTGCTAAAAGAGGGATTAGATATCACTATAAAATGATGGCACTGGTTGCAGTCAATTATGCCAAACTATGATGCTATTTTGTGACTAGTGAGCCTCAGTAATTTACAGTCATCCGAGGTGGGGCCTGAAGACAGAATGTTTGAGAACCCCTATAGATGACCGACTTAGTGCAATTCAATTTTAAACTTTTGTATAGTCCTCTCTGAAAATGCTCTTGGGGGAAAAATGGGACTGAAAGATATATATCATCTCTTTGTCCCTCTAAGACACAAGTGTCCTGTAATAATGGCATGTGCTGTCATGAAATAGAATGCTACCCAGAAGCAAAGTCTAGGCAGGTGCAGCCGAAAGCAACAGAAGATCTATAACTCACAGCAGCTTGAAGAGGACAAAAAAAGTAATGTAAAGAACTAAACCAACATGATACTTAATTATCAGACTGTTGAAGCTCATTAGATGATGCAAGAAATCAATTTGCTTATTTCTGCAAGCTGAAAATGATATGTTCCTTGTTTGGAAAAGGCCCCAAGTTCAATCCTTGGCATCTCCTAGTAGAGCTTAAAAAAAGTCCCATCTGGTCTGAAACCATGCAGAGCTTCTGCCACTCAATGTTGGCAGTACTGAGCTACATGGACTACTGGTCTGACTTAGACAGCTTCCTGAGTTACTATCAGTGGTAGCTGGTGCCCAGTGGGACAAGGTGGGCAGAGATCAACAGCAGGTAGAGCCAGAGCCAATGACAGGCAGTCAGCTAATTCTGGTTTTGCCCCTATCTTTCCCTGGGCTGTGTTCTGCAAGGAGCAACACTGAGACCAAGGAAGAGGAAGCCCTGGAACTGGATACAAGGAAGAAGACAGGCAGGTGGGAGCTGCCTGAAGGCAGGCTAAGATTGGTGGGGCCCCATTTGCCCTAATGTACCAACCTTTGCTTGTTACTATGCTTATACTTGTGTCACAACTATTTGGTTTTTTTTGTCTAGGCCAAGTTGCTTTATGTATATCACTTTGGGACCCAGCATCACACAAACACATGGAGACACACACAGAGAGAGAGAGCAGTTAAGATGCCTAAATAGGTATCACCACTGGACTGCCCTCTGTTGAAAAGCAATTGCTCAAACTTGGGTTAAAGATGGGAGGAGGCAGCATAAGGCTTTTTCACATAGCATCAAACTGAATTTTGGTGCTATGTGTGAAAAAACTCATTGACAAAATGAAATAGCTTATGGGAGGGGATGGAGGTCAAAATGGGAAGTTAACACTGTGGTTTCATTTGTGCAGCCCACAAAGTGCAGTACTGAATCAAAATCAGGTATCTGTAATAAAGCACATGGTTCTAAATCTGCCAGAGTCCTGTTCAGAACTGATCAAATGAAGTGACCAAGTAAATGAAACAGAAAAAGTGTCAAAATAACAAAAGTACACAGGATTCTTGAATGCTGAGTGCATATTGTATTCTGTCTTAATGGAAACAAATAATGAGAGTTGGTTATAGGAATATAGTAACTTGGGTGGGAAGCACAATATGAAAAGCCTTCCCATTAATTAGTGCCAGGAGGAAGAAGCTCAAAAATGAACCTGAGAGTAGTATGTGCACAGGATGGACATCTGACGCCCCTTTAAAACCATCAAGCAGACATGGAGACAGTAATCACAGTTAAGTATTTTCATACAGTAAATGTCTGCTCAGATCAAGCCAGAACAGGACTACTCTTGGCTGATTTTGTGCCGCGCAATTCTGCTAGCCACATGCAATATTGAGGTGTCAAAGCATTGCCTGCACCCATCAATCACCCACCCAAACCCTTCAGATCAGTGATGAGCATACTCCTCTCAACTTGATTTGGAATTAAGTTAGCATTTTCAAGTGCATCTTTGGAGAACACTTGGGGAGGGGAATCCTCCCCCACTCAAGTGCTCTACCACTGATTCATAATGCTTTTGCAAAGTAATCATCTACAGTCCCCTCGCTATTGCAAAGTCATTTTAACAAGCATCTTGGAGCAGATACAGCCTGTGGCAAACAAAGTTTCTCAAAAGTAATGAAGTTTGTTCACATTTGAGGGGAAGAAACACGTTACATCAAAACATTGTTTTGCATTTGTTTGTTTCATTTTTCTTTAAGCAAACAATGACAGCCCTGTTCCCTGTCAGTATCACGGCATGAATGGATTAACCCTTTCCCCCTGCAAAATGGTCCCAATATATCTCACACACTCTTGTCCCAAACTGCTACTTGTTCCAGGAGAAAAGCTCTTTCTCTGCTTTGGTAACTAAATTTGATCCAGGTAATACATGCATTATTAACCCTTTCTACTCTGTAGCAACCACAAAGCCATTTTGTTTCTTCCAAATAATTTCATACTGAATTATTATTGCATTTAAATCTTTTTTATAAATAAACATCTGAATTTCTGCAACAGTGTGATTATTGTCAGCTCCCCAAAAGTGGCTCATTAATAATAGGCAGCAATAAATTCCACAGGTTATCCACGCTAATGTTATTCCACCTTTGTGCATACTGCTTACTCCAGGAAACATTCTTTAAAAGTTAGCTTTCCCACATGTAAGACATGTGTACATGTTCATATGTTTTCTGACACTTTGCCAGATCTGGCAACACTGTCCACACCACAAAAGACAGAGTTTTCATACCACCAGTCCTATGAAGTTGTCTGGGTTGTTCTCACAATGTATGGACAAATCTGGTTCTTGGTAAAACACAGTGATTTCACTGACCTGAAGCAGTTACGGTATTCCACAGACAGAAAGCCAGTAAATGAAAAAGTAGTCTTGCTGATTGTTGTGATCTGTTGCAGATCCTTTTATCTCCAGTGAGAACTGGAGGAAAGCTTTTCCCATTGGAGCCAAGATTTAATTGG
This sequence comes from Lacerta agilis, assembly GCF_009819535.1. Taxonomy (NCBI): domain Eukaryota; kingdom Metazoa; phylum Chordata; class Lepidosauria; order Squamata; family Lacertidae; genus Lacerta; species Lacerta agilis. Next base: position 75,412,904 of record NC_046317.1, read on the forward strand.
CTTGCCCAATGACCCCAGTTTTCCTCAGGTAGGTTTGCTGTTACACATAAATTATTTAATAGCAACCATGATGTGAGCTTCCAGTTTAATCCACTGTGCAATTATTTAACCAAACATTTGGCAAATGACCCATGGCTGTTAATATGAAAAACATGAAGAGACGGGTCCAGAATTGTTCAAGAGATTATAGCATGGGAGTTAATTGGAGTTATGGCACTTCTTTCTGCAGCACAGTGCTGAAGCGCTTGTTCAACAAAACCAAGACAAATCCCAATTCAACAGGAGTGCTCAGGGAAAAAAAAGGTAAAAGGGACAAATCAAGTATGTAAAATAGTCTTGGGCACTCTTCACTGATGTGAAAAGAATATAACGAATGCTTCATTGCTCAAAGGGAGAATATTTCATTCTTGCCAGGGGACAGGTTTACAAAGGATGATATTTACATTTTCCTGCAACCTCTAATTTTCCCATTCATCATTTGCCAGAGCCTGAAGAACTTACGCAGTGCGTGGAATGTTTGCATATGCTTAATGATCCTTTTACCAAACAAATGCCTCAGATGCAAATGAGGAAATTAGTTAATATTGCTGATGCTGCTACTTTAGATCCATTAATATCGCACCACGTCTCTGATTTACACAGGCCTGGATAATGGCGTGAAGGCACAAGATGTTACAACTGCCTAAAGCCAAACAGATCTGGCCATGTTAGCTGCCTGGATAGGAGACCACCTGAGAACTATGTGTACACCATTCTCAGCAATTTTGAGGAAGGATTTAAGTGAAACAAACAAATCCTGCCACAAGTTATGGAGAAGAAACCTTCCATTTGTGAAACTGGTTCCAAGTAGAGGATCAGGGTCACACAATGAAACACAGTACACAAGCTAATATAGCAAAGACATAAAAGGATGGGGAAAGACCACAGCTCAGTAGCAGAGCACAAACTCTGCATAGAAAAGGTCCCACATTCAACATCTGACATCTCCAGGTAGGACTGGGAAGGACTCCTGCCTGAAACCCTGGAGACTCTACTGCACGTTAGTGTTGACAGTATTGACTAGATGGACCAATGATCTGACTTGGTACAAAGCACCTTCCAATGCAGGCCCAGCCCACCCATGAGGCAGACTAAAGCAGCTGCCTTGGGCAGCACTATCCCATGGCCTGCCATGCTGCCAGAGAAGCAAGGAGATGAAGTGGTGGCAGCTTCTGATAAGATCATCTGCTCTGCTGTCCCTATATGGACTGAGATGTAGGTGAAGAGGTGCCTTCTCAGTTATGATGCTGAGACACTGGGATGACCTTCACTATTTGGTCCTCTCACTACAGTATATGAATTCTGCCATGCAGTAATGCATGGAGCATTTGAAAGGTACAGCTAAGAAATTACTAGTGTTACTGAGACAGGGAAGGTTTCTTGACTGGTATTTGTATTTTGTGCCTGCTGTTTGCTTCGATGTATTTTATTCTTCTTCTATTGGTTTAAAAGAATGTGTTAACCACTTTGAGTTCTGAAGGAGGAGAAAAGTGAGTCAGAAATATAAAACACACTCTTTTTGTACAATCTGCAAACTATTACACAGCTCCCAAACCAAGACATACATGTGCCACAGGAAGCCTAAAAGTTGTACAATGGCTTTCCTGAACCATCTCACCTGGTGCTAGAAGTTAGGACCTCAATGAATCTCCAGTTGTTTCTATATTAAGTGCTTCAAGCCAATCCAGCCTTGCTAGCGACTGCAACCCTGCTCGTGTTCCTCATCAAACCCCACCCCCATCTCTTCACCAACCCCACCCATTCCACCAACTCCCCTTAGACCTCAGCAACCTCCCACTCTCCTTGGATCATGAGTAGTGAACCATTTTGGCTCCACGGACAACATCTTTATCTGGACTGATCTTGTGGGACACATTTGATCTGCCAGTCTCATGATGACACAAGGTTATTGTGTGTAAGGTTCTTAAGCTGGGACTTCAAAGCACCTTACAAGGAACTCCCCCCCCCCAAAAAAGAGGGGTTCCCCCCCCTTCATTTTAGAAGGGGCTTCCATGGAATCCCCTACAAAAAAGATGGCAGAATCTCTCTTTTAGTAGAAAATTATGATGCATACCCCTTTGTCAATCAGGGAGGGGTATACATCAAAATCCCCATCCGCAGTCAGAATTGAATTTCCCCATCATGTGCACCAGGGTTTCCATACAGCTCTGCATGGAATACCCTGCTACAATGATTAGAGGGGATCCATGTTAGCAGAAGAATCAGTTTGCATGTTAAAACTTTTAAAATTTAGGTGTCGTTTTAGTAGCAGTTTCCATCCAGGTTTGCATGGGAAACTCTGCTAAATTGATGGAGGTGGGAGATGACATTTAGCAGGTGATTGTGATGCAAATGGTTGTGAGTCCAGAGGCATTGACAGGTTCAGGCATGGGGTGGCAGGCAGAGATGGATGTGGGTTGGAGAACAAGAGGAAGAAATGGGGGTGGGCGTGAGACCAGGAAACATAGGCTGGAGGAGGTGTGTGCCTCTCTCCTCTCTCTCTCTCTCAAGATACAACTGCTCTGGATGGGGAAGCAGGATTCTTGCCAGCCCTCCTCCCTCTTGTGGAGAGGAACACATTAATGGAATCCAGGGAGGACATCTGGAGGGCCAAAGGTTCCCCACACCTGCTTTAGCGGTTATTTCATGCAGGTGTTCAACACATAAAAGCCCAGCTTGGGGTGGCAGGTCAGATGGTGTAATTAATTATTACATAATCATCACTGTGCTTTTCTGTGTTTCATTTTCCTCTGACCTCACTGCTGACTATTCTCCCCCTTGCAAAACCATGTGTACCTGTAACTCAGGAAAACTTTTCATGAATCTGATGAAGCAGATTGTAGTCTACAGATTTACAGACCAGCTTACAAGGAACCATGTGGCAAGAAAAGTTCATTTGAACATCTGCTTTCAAACAACCAACACTAAAGTTCTAGCCAAAGGAAGTTAGCACGCCAGTGGGTAACCATTCTTGTTTTATATAAGTTTTTTTTTTATTATCTCCCCTCCCTGCAATTTAGCCTGTATGCAAAATAGTGTCTCACTTTTCTTCACCTTAACAAGTCTCCAGAAACAAAAAGCATCTTCTGAACAACAGAACCTTAAGCGGCACATAGTGTGCACCTGGTGCAGTGAGATACGGAGATCTGAAAGTAATAAGAGGATTCTAAGTCACAGTCTAATGAAAGCACAACAACAATCTGCCTATTACATAGTGCAATGCAAAAGCTCATCTGCATTTTGAGAGGCCTCTTAATATTCCACAAGCAAAGAATTGCCCAGTCCCTGAATTTTACAGAGGCACAAGACAGCAGCAAAGCAAGAATTAAAAGAAAAGCAATCCAGGAGTCTACTACAAAGTGCAATATTTACTGATTCCACTCTGCACAAAAATGTATCGTAATCCTAAGAGTGATTAAAACACTTCTGTTGCTACATAGGATTAAAAGCTTGCCTACCACTGGCAGATCAGAAGCAGGATAAGAGGCAGGGACTACATTAAACACACCTAACATATAATGGGACCTTGCATGTCTCTGATCCACAAGCTATTCTGTCTCTAAGCAGTACATTTTTACAAGGCTTTCTTTGTCACTGTTTATTTTCTGGAATACCCCAGAAGATGAGATGGATACAGCTTGGAGTTCTGCATATATTACAGATGATATTGTGGTGGGGAACCTGTGGCCGGGCTACAACCCCCACCATCCCTGGCCACTCCCCATATGATCACATTCAGATGCAATATGAAGTCATTAACCATAATTAAAATGGCCCGAGTAGCTTGCACACAAGCAACACACCTTGGCTTCAGATGTTGGCATGTCTGGAGAGAAACACACTGCAAGCACCAGTCCAGATGTTAATACTAAGCCAGAGGCTCTGTGGTTCACTTCCCCCACTCAAATAAGCAAAGCATGAGAGTTTGGGCAGCATGCACGAACACACAGCTTGTGCACAGGCGAAGTTGTCTAATCACAGTTAATCACAGAATCGTAGATTCGGAAGGGATCCAAGGGTCATCTAGTCCAACCCCCTGCAATGCAGGAATCTGAGCTAAAGCATCCAAGACAGAAGACCACCCAGCCTCTGATGAAATACCTCCAAGGAGAGTCCACAACCTCCCAAGGGAGACTGTTCCACTGTGGAACAGCTCTTACTGACAGAAAGTTTTTCCATTATGTTTAGGCGGAATCTCCTTTCTTGTAAATTGAACCCACACGTTTGAATCCTACCCTTCAGAGCAGGAGAAAACAAGCATTTGTTAACTTTGGAACGTGGTATATTAATATCAACACTGGACAGCCTAAGACAAAATAAGTCTGGTCCCCGACTCAAGTTGACTACAGTATAAATTTAAACACAACACAACAGAAGGTGGTAAATGCAAAGAATTAAATTCAGTTGGGTGTGTGAACTAAGAGATTAAACCCAGTGAGTTTTAGTGCACCGCCTTCTACGGGATAAGGTATGCCTAACACATATCAGGCTAGTAAGACATGAGAAAAGCAGCATCATTTTGATGTTCTGGAAAGGAATCAGACGCATAAAAGAGACAAAACACTTTTAAGGAAGAGATCTTTGGAGTAGATGAGGGCAAAAGATCTGGAGTAACACATGCAAGGGTTGTACTGGATGGACAGCATGCTAGCACATGCAGCTCAAAAGCACCCATGGCACACCTTCCCCGTTCTTGCTGCACCACTGATGTAACACAACATAGTTCTCTGAAGTTTGTGGCTTCTTATCTCCAAATAAACTGTAAGTATGAAGCAAACCTTGGTTACTGTTCCTGGTTTGTTTGGAAGAAGCCAGTGACAAGCCTGGGTTCAGATGACATGAAAAGCCTTGTTGCACCAATGCCTTGTTTTGCTCATGGCTTGGGAGTAGCAGCAAGAGCGAAGGAGGAGCACAGATGCTGGAGAACCTCAGGCACTAGGGGTTAAATGTGACCCTCCAGGGTTCTCTCTTTGGCCCTTGGAACTCTCCCCAGGACACCCTCCTCTCCCACCCTGCTTTGCTCATCTAGTAATTTTGCATAGCTGAAATGTGTCCTTAAGCTCCGATAATGTATTTTGCTTGACTGGGTGAAGCAGGGGTCAGCAAACTTTTTCAGCAGGGGAGAGGTCCACTGTCCCTCAGACCTTTGGGGGGGGCAGACTATATATTGGGAGGGGGGAGAATGGATTCCTATGCCCCACAAATAACCCAGAGATGCATTTTAAATAAAAGAACACATTCTACTCAGGTAAAAACACGCCAATTCCCGGACCGTCTGCGGGCCAGATTTAGAAGGCGATTGGGCCGGAACCAGCCCCAGAGCCTTAGTTTGCCTAGAGGATAGAGAGAGGTGTGTGAGTGTGTGTAGAAAATTGTCTATGGCACAAAAACTAATTTCTGGCTCTGGCTCTACCTACCTGTTGCCCACAAAAGGCTGTTCTGACTGGGAATGTTCCCTACCCATTTTTAATGTGTGGTTGGCATACAGACCACAGCACTGTGTCTGTAACAGCCTGCCACCACATATCAAGTTCCCCCTCCCATTCTCCATTAGACCAATTTCTTCAACCAAATAACCACTGAACCACTTTGGACTCACCTTTATTGTGTTAATGAAGTTTCTCTCCACAACCCTACTATTCACTGGCAATTTCCAACCTCTTTCCCCATTCCTCCCTTCCCCAGTTCCTTCCTTCCCCACCCTCGGTGCAAACTAGATAGCAAGTTCTCTGGGCCAGAGACGCGTCACTTCGATGCTTTGTGCTGTATACAACCCGGCACTGTTACCAAATTAAGAATTTAAGTAGGAGGAGAGGTCCCATTTTCTCTGCAACATAATGAAAGTATCTATGACATTCTGAACCACAGAGAACATTAGAAGGAATGGAAGCTTCCCCCAGATAATTCAACCCACTTCAAGACATCCTACAGCTCTGATGGCTGGCTTCAAACATATGGAAGTTTCTAAAAAGCGCTTCCACGCGGCAGCAATCCAAGAAGAGGGAGGTAACATTTAGAAGTCCTTACACCGTGTGCTTTTCAAATCTGGGGAGCATTTCCAGATTGGTGCCACTTACTCTTTGTGGCAGCTGGCAGGCACTGGTGTGGAAGCTTTCTGTATGAGTGAAATAACACTGGTCCCAACCCAGAGGCTTGTGGCAACATAGATAAAAGAAAGAAAAAATATCTCCATATCCCCAGTCCAGATAAAATCCAATCTAAGAGGAATACGCTATGGACCCTCTGGGGTAGGCACTGTCTTCCTGTGTGTGTTTACTTTAAAAACTTCTTAAATGGCCCAATGCTAAAAGGAAGCCAAGCCAGGTGGCTACAGCCACCATCTTAATTTTCCAACCATGCTTCTAGGCTCTGCCACCAATCATGCTACAACAGGATCCAGAAGCATTGTAGGGCAACTCAAGATGGTGGCAACTGTAGGAATTCAGCTCTGCACTTCTATCAATGCTGGGTCATGGAATTAATATTATTTTTAAGTAGTGACACCTACTGCTTATCAGTAAGCTTGCCAGGGGTGTGCATTAGCCACTACAGTGGTGATGGAGGACCACCAGAGAATCTTGCCCAGACCCCACTCAAACCTGGCATCACGTAACCTCCTTTTAATTTTTTCAGGCTTAAAATATCCCGTGTATATTTTCCTGCTATAATTGGTTTTTTTGTTGTTGTTTAAAGGTTTTTAGTGTGCTTTTTAGCAACTGCAAACCATCACAAAAATCCTGGACTGAAGGGTAGTACGGAAATGTTCTTTTTTTTAAGTAACACATTAAAATAGTACTTCAGATTCAGCCATGTGCAATGGCCTGATGTAATTCACAGGCTTGTTTACACATTGCCTGAAAAGTGATGACATCCTGGAGAAGTATCATTTCTAATTACACAATGAGATACCCAAGTTTGTAACCCTGAAACCATCAACCCACTATCTACACTGCTAAGGAAGCACAGGCTGACTCAGCCAAATATGTATGCTCATTATCTTAGGTCATATTCCTAGATCACTTGTGACTTCCAGCTTGGACTACTTTAAAATGTAGGAAGTGACTAAAAGGATTAAGTATTGCACTTTATAAGTTGTTTGCTTTGTCTTTAAATATGTCAGTGGAGCAATGTACATAAAGGTAAAGGTAAAGGGACCCCTGACCGTTAGGTCCAGTCGCGAATGACTCTGGGGTTGTGGCGCTCATCTCACTTTACTAGTCGAGAGAGCCGGCGTACAACATCCGGGTCATGTGGCCAGCATGACTAAGCCACTTCTGGTGAAACCAGAGCAGCGCACAGAAATGCCGTTTACCTTCCAGCCAGAGCGGTACCTATATATCTACTTGCACTTGACGTGCTTTTGAACTGCTAGGTTGGCAGGAGCAGGGACTGAACAATGCGAGCTCAACTCATCGTGGGGATTCGAACCGCCAACCTTCTGATCGGCAAGCCCTAGGCTCAGTGGTTTAGACCACAGCGCCACAATGTTTCAATTCCACTTTCTTTCTCTCTTTTTTTTAAGGGACTTATTCTTGTACAGTACTAGCAACTGGACTCTGTAGCGGTGGATTTCTCTATCTGGTGTTAATTCCCTGGAACAGGTGGAAAGTGCAAGTTGTTAGAGGGGGTGAGCCAACAGAGCTGTCAATCACAGTTCTCCACCCATGGCTTCACACCAAACAAAGCATGCAAAAAAAAAATCTTTGTATTTCTATACGCAGAACAATCCCTTGGCAAGTCCCTCACCCGCCGCTTTCCTCTGGGGTATAACAGTGCAATCCAATGTATGTGTACTGACAGTTAAGTCGTGGTGAATTTTATGGGATGTGTATAGGATAAGAGACCAGTGATATAGATAGGGTGTACATTGGGAAACACTGGAAAGCTCTGCCACTGCAGATGCACTGGAATATCCCAATCAGTACAAGAGTACAAGAGATCCTTCAGTTATATTCTAATAAAGGAATTCTATATTGTTCCTATAGGTCATATACAACAACTCAACAGAAATGCTGAACATAAAAAGCCCTACTAAATACGTTCTGCAAACACATGTGGCAAAGTGTACTTTTATCCCTCCCTCATTGCTTGTTCTTCACACAAAAGTCTCAGAATACTTGGACGTTCATGTCAGTATGCTGTGTCCAAGAAATTCAGGCTTACCTGAGAAATAAGCCCTATTGTACTGTTTAGGATTTACTTTTGATTTGAGCTGCATAGCTTTGCATTGTCGGGCTGTGAACCAAGGATGCTTAATTCTTATTTTGTTTTTGTTTTTATGTCTTATTTTGTTTTCTTTAGTATTTTGGTTTCATGCCTGTTTTTAGACAAACTGCAAAGGAAGATGGTGGACAAACCTTCATCAGCATTTTTAAAACAGGCGCTGGATACAGCAGTGAATTACCTGTCTCAACAAAGGGTTGGACAAGAAGAGCCTTCTAACTCTACAATTCTTTGTGATTCTTACCATAAGTGCACATTGCTTTATGCACCTGGAATAGAAAATTGTATACTGTATATTGAAACAAAAAAACAAAAACAAAATAGAAATAACAAACATTTTGTAGGTGTGTCACACATTCATCTATTCCACTTTGTAACACTACAACTGGCAATTCTCAGCTGAAATGTGCGAACCAACTGCAGTGGAACAGTTTATGAAGAAGTGATATGGAAGTTTTGCCTTTGATGTTTTGATCTGGGTGGCTCTTTCCCACTTTTGCATCACTTCTTGATGTTGCAGTCATCAGGTGATGCACATGCATGTCCAAACAGGCCTTTAATCACCTAGAGGTAATATGACTGTTACCTAGCACACCCAGACCTGTGGGAACCCATAGGTTTCTTGACTTGGTGGAATAGTATCGTATTGACTTGACTCCATACAACATACTAGGATGCAACTCAGGTTAGCTGGACAAACCTGATGCTCACAATGTACCCTTAATCACCACTGGCTAAAATTACCTTATCATATGGGCAAATCCATTCAGCAACCTTGGAGGGTATATGAAACTAGCTTGTGTGCCGGGTCAATGCTTTTCAATCCCTGCTGGCTGAAAGCCATTTCTCTATCTCAAGCACACTGGGTTTCCCCCACCCCAACGCTTAGTGACAGCTCACAGGGAACAACCACAATTGCAATGGATTTACCTGCACCTGTTGACACCATCTGCAGCATATATACAAGTCTTAATAGATTGTGACAGGGCAGCATCTCAAATGGTACGGTGCACGGGCTGCAACCAGAATTCAAACCTGCCATATCATAGCAAATACTGACATGACAGGAGGCAGGCAAAAACCACTCTGCATGGGCTTCTGCATCTCTTCTTTAATATTAATTCAAACGTCCCTCACATTCAAAAGACAATGAGACCTGATACAACAGTTGGGGAGCGGTGTCAACCAAGGCTGCAATCCTATACTCTCCTGACTGGGGAGTAAACCTGAAAGCAATGGGTCTGAATTCTGAGGAGGCATTGATGGATTTCTCGAAGGGAACCTGCCTGGAGGAGAGCCGGCCAGGAAAAGCCAGGTCTATCTCAGCATTTCTCCTGAATCCGCCCTCGTCTAAAAAGACGCCACAGCGTGCCGGGAGGCGGGAAGCGAAGCTTTGGCGTTCTCTCACCCCAATGTTTTGGAGAAGGAGAAGAAAGCAGCAGCAGCTGCAGCGCGCCTATCCCGGCCTCGGTGCCTCAAGCGCAGAAACAAGGTCATATTTCCGAAGCGAGGACCAAACAGCGGCAGCGAGGGCGCGGGGTTTTTTTTCCCATCCAGCCGAGCCAACCAATAAACTTACCTCAGGAGGCCCCCTCCCCGCCGGCGAGCGGGCGAGTTCCTCTCGCAGCCGGGCCAAGGCGGCGCTTGTTTGACTCGCCGACTTAAGTGGACCCGAGCGGAGACGGAGGCGGGGCCGGCGGCGCTTGGCCCGGCAACAGAGCCCGAGCGAGCGGCATGGGCGCCCCCTAAGCCCGGAGCGGCGAGGGAGGGCAGGCGAAGGTCCGCGCGAGCCAAGGCAATGCAAAGCGGCGCTCGCGCCCTGCAGGACCACACAGCTGCTTCTTGGACTCGGTCCCGCCCTCCCTGCCGGCCTGCGTTGCGCTGGGGGCTCCCGGCCAGCCAGCCAGAGAGCGCGCGCGGGACGCGCCGGAGGAGAGAATACCTTGAACCATCTGTTGCAAAGCGCCTCTTTTCCTCCGGGGCTGCAGAAGGGCCTCCACGTCCGACTCCCTCTCCCCCCCCCCCATGCCGTCGCCCCGCAGACCCATCCAATCAACGGGGGTGGGGAGGGAGAAGCGGGATTATCTGCAGATGCCGGACTCGCTGAGCACGGTCACGTTTCGCGCCCTCCCCCCCGCCCTCCTTCCCAACTTTTGTATCCACCTGCTAAGTCCAGCCTGCTCTCCCAGCCCCCAAACCCCTTCCCCAAACCGCGTGTGTTTGGAGCTTCGGGGTCGCCGAAGGAGAGTGAACTGTTGTGCCTCTTCTTCCTAACCCGGTCCAGAACCTAATATATAGCCTTTTTCTCACGCGCTCAGCAGCAGCTTAAAATTTGCAAAAAACAAACAAACAAAAAACCTAACGATAAGGCAATCCAGGCACGTATATCCAGCGCCTGTTTTATCAGCCCTTTTCGTTGTCGAGCTGCATGTGCGTTTCTTGCACGTCTGACCTCAAAGCACATTCTTGCTCTCCAAGAATTCCAGGCCTTGTGGGTTGCAGGGGATTGCTGGGAAGTGAATTGGGTTGTTGTGGGTGACTGGGAATTGTTTACCCTGCCAAGTGCTGCGCCCAGATTATTTTATTTTATTTTTTGTAAATTTATATATTTGGTTTTTCAATTTAAAGTTTTACAAATTGCAATCACATATCCAACATACCTCATAAAAACCATAGAATCTCCTGGACTTCTCCTGCATCTTTTATAATCCAAATCTTTTACATCTCAATTATATCTAAAATTCACCATTGAACTACAAGTGTTACTCCAATCCTACTAATGATGTTAACTGTTTACAATTATTTTTAAGATAAATTATATCCCCCCCCATTCCTTATTAAATTTTTTGTCTTCCTGATTTCCGATTCTTCTGGTCATTTTTGCCATTTCGGCATAATCCATCAATTTAATCTGCCATTCTTCTATGGTCTGGACTTTATCTTCTTTCCATCTCTGGGCCAATAACATCTGTGCAGCCATGGTTGCATACATACACTGGCGGAGGAAGAGGAGTGCGGGGGGGATGCATGCCACGCCCCTATGGGCAGTGCACCATGCCCCTGGAATGCGCGCCAGCCCCGCCCCTGCCTGCTCGCCGCCCCGCCCCCCGGTGCCGGAGCATGAAGCTCTGCCACTGCATACATAAACAATCTTTTCCGCTCCATTGGGATTTCGGCACCTAGAATTCCTAAAAGAAAGGCTTTGGGGCACCTGGAATTCTTTGAGGGAAGGAACATGCTTCGAATGTGCTTTAAACAAAGTTTAAAGATATAGCCAGGTCTTCTGAAGTTACGCAGAGTGAGTGTGCTAACTTCCTGAGCTTTAATGACATTTACAGGAAGGGAGGCTAATGGTTGCTTTTGATTTTGTCAGAGGAAGAGGTTGAACATGTCAACATGAATCCCATCATGTTAAGTAACTAAAGGTTCCTGCTGGCCTGCTTGGTGTGCTGGTCAACTATTGTATTACCTCCAGATGATAAAGGGCCTGTTTACCCCATTTATCTTGCTGCCTCCTATGCCTGGAACTTAATACCTGTGTGGTGACATCTTTCTCCTCCTTATACTGAGACTGACCATTCGTCTACCTAGCTCAATGTTGTCTACACCAGAGTTTGCTGACATTTGGGGGCCCATTGGCCCATTTGCAAACTAGAGGAACAAGCACAGTGCAACCTATTCAGTGGCAACCACTGGCCTACAATGACTGGCAGCAGTTCTCCTGGCATCTCCTGTTAGGGATAGGCATATCACCTGTGATATGCCTATCCCTAACAGGAGATGCCAGGGATTGGACTTGGGACCTTCTGCATACAAAACAGTTGCCCTTCTGCTGAGCTATGGTTGGATCAGACCCAAGAGTCCATCTGGTCCAACACCGTTGCCAAATGAAAAGCAAACAAAATAATTTTCATGTGAAGCCTGGATAGCTCAGTTGGCTAGAGCATGGTGCTGATAACACCAAGGTTGCAGGTTCAATTCCTGTGGGGCAGCTGCATATTCCTGCATTGCAGGGAGTTGGACTACTAGATGATTCTCAGGGTCACTTCCAGCTCTACAGCTCTGCGATTCTATGGCCTGAAGGCATCACTCTTGTCACACACACCCATTGCTTTTCTCCAGAATTTGTTATTCAGAGGCATTCTAACTTGTAACATAGAGAATTCTTTCCAGTAGCACCTTAGAGACCAACTGAGTTTGTTCTTGGTATGAGCTTTCGTGTGCATGCACACTTCTTCAGATACGGCTACCCTGCTGTAATTGTAACATAGAGGTTCTATATAGCTATCCTGGCCAATATCTGTTAATAATTGTCGAATGCATTGTCTGATCTCTTTTTAAAGCCACTTCACAGTGAAATTCAGTTAAGAAGAAAGTCCCATTGAGTTCAATGGTGCTTATTTCCAGGCAGGTGTGTACAGAATTGTAGCCTAAGCAAGTGACCTTCACCACAGCTGGGGCAGAGAAAACCACAAATTAATAAGAACAATGCCTTCTCAAAGCCCCATTCTTCTATGAAGCTGGTATCCCATTTAATAAATTTAATTGTTTCTTATAACTGGCTTGTACTTCAGCTTCCCAACACAATATGCTATCAACTCTGAAGCTTTTGGATGAACTAGGCTACAAATTCAATAAAAGAAACATGAAAATGTGTCACCTATAATATTCTGCTGATCCAAGCGCAATGTATTGTTTTACCAAGTAACCATATTATTTAGGGTACCGGTATTTCATCCCCCCCCCCTTTTTCTAGCTTGATTCAGACTCCTTAAATCTTTACATAGCTCCTTGGACTAAAAGTGAGAGCAATATTTTAAGAAAAAGTTGAAACTAATGGAAATAATTACTTTTCATTTGTTTAGAGGGAAATAACATGTACTCATATACGATTCTCTGGCATTAATTCCAGCAAATGATTGCAGCTACTATATTATCTCACAATTCATTCTTGGCAGTAAATTCTTTCACTCAATTTATAATGATGGTGTCAGTGCAAAAAGCTACGATGTTTTTATTTCAGGTGGGACTTACTCCCAGGTATGTGTGAATAGGATTCATGTCAAAGACAGCATAGAAGCACTGTGCTTTTTTTTTTCTTTAAAGGAAAACAACCAAGTATAAGCATTTTTAAACAGCAAGAATGAAGAGAATGTTGCTTGTGATCTGTTTTAGAGAGAGAAATTATTGCAGAATTGTACTTGTTAACCAAGTAATACATTTGCACTCTGTTAAAACAACACACAATTAAACACTGCCGTACACAACTTTTACTTTGTGGCTATGAAAAATTTGGATAAAAGAGTTCAGTACCCCAATTTATATTAACATTAAATAGAGAAGAGAGGCAATATTCTCTAAGGAAAACTTACTCAAGTAACTAATATTTCATTATACTTCTATGCTTGGCAGTACAATCTTCTTAAGTGCAATACAGGTGGAAAAACTACTTTGTGTTGCTATAATATGCAACCACAATTTGAGTTTTAATGGAACAAAATCAACAGTTCTGTGGGTTTTGCAGAAATCATTATACTGCATTAATTCACCACCAGTTGCTCATAAATAATGTTTAAAATAAGTTGGTCATGACTTTCTGCAGATTTCCAGAGTTAATTATATCCATCAGGCATGATAATCCAGGGCTTTGCAAAGGTCATTATGTCACAGAAGGTTCCATTTTCCTTAAATCAATTGATCACATTGTATTGTGGTTGCCAATTTCCTTTCCCCAGACACCTACAACATTATTAAATGAAATTAGAAACTTCTTCACTTGCCAGCTTTGAGGCACCCTGAATTCCAACCTTAAATAGAACTTTGTGTTTTGCACCTAGCTCTTATGGAAACTGGAAGGCACTGCACTGAATCTCAAGGATGTTATATGACAGTCAAAATATATGGACCTCCTTGATGGATGTGGGAAAACAGTTATATGTATTGCAATTAACAGACTTGCCTGCAAAAGAATGGAAAACCATGTTAAAATACCTATTGTAGCTCTCTGATACCTAACATGCATTTTAAGCTACCTGATTCTGTCTTCCTGTTTGGAATTGTTGCATTTGTTATGGAACTTGATTTAAAACTTCTCCAAAGTCCTGCAGCTTTTCTCCTAGCACCTCCTGAAAAAAGATGGCTAAACTATTTACAGTATGCATGGCCAGACTCCTGTCCTGCAGCAGAATCCTGTACCTGCAGAAATGGAAAGAAGGAGAAGTACCAACTAAAGAGAAATGGCTTCAAAAGTTAATGGACTATGCGAAAATGGTGGAATTGACATAAAATAAGAGATAAAAGATGAACTGTTCATGGAAGGGTGAAGACCCTTTTCAGAGTATTTGAAGAACTGTTATAGTCAAATAAAAACATTGGCAGGGTTCAAATTATGAGCAGCAGAATGAAACCATGATAAGTGAAATAGAGGATAGTTGTAATAGATTAAAGTATGTCATATAAAGCAGTAGGAATAAGGTAGGAATGAAAACATCGTGGAAGTAAGGGTGGGAAGTCAATTTAAAAAACAACAACACCATATTGAAATAGAGGTATATTCGTAAAACCTGTGAAAATAAAAATAAAAATCATGTCAAAAGAGAAAGAAAGAAAAAAGAAAGAAAAAAGAAAGAAAGAAAGAAAGAAAGAATTGATTGAAAACAACAACAACCTAAACAGGAGCCCTGTTTAGAGAAGTTTTTAAAGTTTGATGTTTCATTCTGCTTTTAATATTCTGTTGGGAGCCGCTCATAGTGGCTGGGGAAACCCAGCCAGATGGGCGGGGTATAAATAATATTATAAAATTATTATTACTAAAAGTATGGAGCTGCTAACAGATCACAGTTCATGAGCAGAGGGGACTTGGTGGTCCAGAGATAGGCACAGTTGCTACATTGAGGAAGGGGCTAAGAATGGGCTAGGTTTGCACAGCCATTTGCAGTAGCAAATTTCTTACCAACATATTCACACTAGCTAAGGTAGAAAGAGTAGGAACACTTATCTTTGTTTCTGGTGTGTGTGTGTTTTGACATGGACAACCTGGAGTTCAACCTGGAGTGCAATTTATATATCGGGTAACTGTCTATTATTTTATATGGGAGGTTCTCACTTCCATCCATGCATTTGAAAGTAGCTTAGGTGAAGCAGGAAATGACCTATCCAGAATGAGATGGTTCTTTCTGCTCCCTTTTTATCTCTGTGTGTCTCTTCCTCTCTTTCCTGCGATTTCATTCCATTCTCCCTCCCACTCAGTTATCAGTGTGTGTTTTTCATCCTGTTTCTAAGCATACTTTGTCTTTGATTCCTTATGGAATTTGTGAATAAAGGGACCTGTTCCACCAATTTATGCTCCATACTTTTAAATAAAATTGTTCCTTCATAATTTAAAGGTTCTTCTGCACAAAAAGGTGAGAGTTTCATAAGAAGATGAAAACTACTCAGGAACAACTTCTGCAAAGGAGGATCAGAGTTTCAGGCTAGGAATCTGGCAATTAAGCACAAATAGAAACTTACCCAGGATTCTACTGTCCCTCTGATAGGCTAAAAGGTTGGATGGAGGAGTGAAAATATTATATATGAGTCAAATGGGAAAACAGAGAAGTTAGACAGGTGAAATTTAGAAATGGAATAGGCATGTGAGATCCTGCAACGAAACTTTGCAGTACATCACTATCGTGTTACCTGAGCAAGGCAGGAGTTGAAAAGCAAAAGCAAATATAAGCATCAAAGGATGACTTCTGTGCTATAAATGGGTTATTACTTCATGTACACAATGTATTTAATTTAGGTTTGAACATTCAAATAATGCAACCAGACTGTATGCAAGTCAATGGAACATAAGGCATCCTCAGTCAAGTGCTTGGTTTAGCCTAGGAGAAGGCATTGTCCATGAGGGGCCAATTTTAATAATGATGGTGATGATGACAATAGTTTATTTATATGCCTCCCATCTGACTGGGTTTCCCCAGCCACTCTGGACAGCTCCCAACAAAATATTAAAAGCACAATGAAACATCAACCTTACCTCTAACCTGCAGTGTTAACAGTGGCTACATTGCCGCGTTGAGAACTCTTTTTCTCAGCAAAGCCCTCCTGCTTTCAATGGGGTACAGCACTGAACTACATGAAGTTTGGATTTCTCCATTGATTTCCACGAGCAGATCTCACCTCAGTCCCTGCAGACATTTAAAAACAGCTTCTCAATGTGATCCAAGAAGTACCACTGTATTCCGCTCTGGTCAGACCTCATCTGGAATACTGTGTCCAGTTCTGGGCACCACAGTTCAAGAAGGATACTGACAAGCTGGAACGTGTCCAGAGGAGGGCAACCAAAATGGTCAAAGGCCTGGAAACGATGCCTTATGAGGAACAGCTTAGGGAGCTGTGTATGTTTAGCCTGGAGAAGAGAAGGTTAAGGGGTGATATGATAGCCATGTTCAAATATTTAAAAGGATGTCATATAGAGGAGGGAGAAAGGTTGTTTTCTGCTGCTCCAGAGAAGCGGACACGGAGCAATGGATTCAAACTACAAGAAAGAAGATTCCACCTAAACATTAGGAAGAACTTCCTGACACTAAGAGCTGTTCGACAGTGGAATTTGCTGCCAAGGAGTGTGGTGGAGTCTCCTTCTTTGGAGGTCTTTAAGCAGGCTTGTCAGGAATGCTTTGATGGTTTTCCTGCTTGGCAGGGGGTTGGACTGGATGGCCCTTGTGGTCTCTTCCAACTCTATGATTCTATGACCACTCCGGACAATGGGATGACCCACCAGCTTGGGTGACTTTGAAGGGGGGGTCACATTCACGGAGAATAAAGCTATCAATATCTACTACCCATGATAGTTGTGTACTACCTCCAGCACTGGAGGCAGTATGTTTCTGAATACCAGTTGCTGGGGAGTAGAAGTTACCTTTTCGTTCTGCTTGTGGGCTTCCCCTAGACGTGTGGCTGGACTTTAGGCTGATGGCAGGGCTCTTCTTAGCATTAGGCTGTTCTCTGTTTACATTGTCAGAAGCTGTTTGTGTTCCCAGGGTTTGTGGCAAACCTCAGTGTGCTCCCAGCAAGGTACTGTTGATGAACACCTGGCCAGTGCCACCATGGGCCCTGACTGACCCACCCCCAGTGCAGCTGGGGTGGGCACTGCTGCTTCTAGTATTCCCTTTCCCATCTCTCTTCAGGCCCAGGTGTGTCTTGTGGTGGGCAGCAGCAGCACATTGTAAAGGGAACCAAGCTGGTGGTCTGCTCTGATGATATAATAGTATAATAAAAATTTATTACTTATACTGCGTGCATCTGGCTGGGTCCCCCCAGCCACTCTGGGCGGCTTCCAACAGGAGATTAAAAATACATTAAAACATCAGTCATTAAAAAAACTTCCCTAAACAGGGCTGCCTTCAGATATCTTCTAAACGTCAGACAGTTGTTTATTCCTTTGACATCTGATAGGAGGGTGTTCCACAGGGCGGGAGCCACTACCGAGAAGGCCCTCTGTCTGCTTCCCTGTAACTTTGCTTCTTGCAATGGGGGAACTGCCGAAGGCCCTTGGCGCTGGACCTCAATGTCTGGGCCGAACGATGGAGGTGGAGACACTCCTCCAGGAATATTGGGCCGAGGCCGTTCAGGGCTTTAAAGGTCAGCACCAACACTTTGAATTGTACTCAGAAATGTTGTTGTTGTTTTGTCATTTAGTCGTGTCCGACTCTTCATGACCCCATGGACCAGAGCATGCCAGGCACGCCTATCTTTCACTGCCTCCCGCAGTTTGGTCAAACTCATGTTAGTCGCTTCGAGAACACTGTCCAACCATCTCATCCTCTGTTGTCCCCTTCTCCTTGTGCCCTCCATCTTTCCCAACATCAGGGTCTTTTCTCTTCTCATGAGGTGGCCAAAGTACTGGAACCTCAACTTCAGGATCTGTCCTTCCAGTGAGCACTCGGGCTGATTTCTTTAAGGATGGATAAGTTTGATCTTTTTGTCCATGGGAGTCCTTGGAAACATACTGGGAGCCAATGTAGGTCTTTCAAGACGGTGTTATGTGGTCTTGGCGGCTGCTCCCTGTCACCAGTCTAGCTGCCGCGTTCTGGATTAATTGTAGTTTCCAGGTCACCTTCAAAGGTAGCCCCACGTGGAGCATGTTGCAGTAGTCCAAGCGGGAGATAACCAGAGCATGCACCACTCTGGTAAGACAGTCCACGGGCAGGTAGGGTCTCAGCCTGCCTACCAGATGGAGCTGGTAGATGAGAGGTGACTGCTACAGTGGCAGACATAGGACTTTAAAATTTCAGCAGCACCCTGTGCAATGCCAAAATTCGTGGGGGGCCCCCGCCTCTGACCTTTGTTTGCTCAGCAATGTTGCAGCGTCCACTGCGGCACCCTCTTGAATCAGCACCCAGTGTGTGCGAACCAGTTGCACTCCCCTAAATCCACCTCTGCTGCCTACCCTCTCACATTGCCAAAATGTAATGCTTGACATCTAACGCTGCATATTGTGAAATCTAATATGGCATCTGGAAACTGTGTATTAGAGTCAAGCGCCAGCCAGGGATACACTGTTGTTGTTATTTGGATTTCCTGCTCAGTCACCACCAAAAGGTCTCAAGGCAACATAGAACAGTATAAACATACAATATTAAAATCAGTTAAAGCAATTTAGAAACAGAAGAATAGGGCAGAAACCCCTGCCGTATCTCGGTGTCGAACCCTGGTAAAGAGGTGCATCTTCAGCATACAAAAAAAGCTGTACAATGAAGGTGCCAGATTCAAATCTGTGGAGGGAATCCCACAGTTTAGGAGCAGCTGCAGAGAATTCCTTCTCCTGGGTTTCTACCTGATGAGCTTCCAAGGTGGTGGTGGGGCAGCCATGACTGGCAAGTGCCCAATTGTGGGAAGCAGCCGGGGTTGTGTTGGGCCCATGTGTGCTTTTATGCTTCCCTCCTGGATCTTCCATGTTATTAACAAGGGCTTCATTCCCTTCCATCCAAACCTTTTGAAATGTGTTGCTTTTTAATCCTTCTTGGTGCTCAGCCTTATTCTGCAGCATGGGATTTGTGTTATTTGCTGTGAAATCATTGGCTGGCTGCCTGCCTAGTAGCGATGGTGGGGACTCCCTGGCTGGCATTTCAGCCCAGGAAAAGAGAAAACAAAGTTAATACCCTGAGTGTTATTGTGCTACTGTGCCCAGGCACTTCCCTTCCCAATGTCAAGACAAAATTGCAGCACAAACAACCCTAATAAGATCCAAGGAAGCCTGCCAGCACTTCTCCATTTCTGTCTTTTCAACTGATGCCCCTACAATTTTGCCAGAGCTATGATGGAGAAGGAGAAGCCACATATCATTTATTTGTGTAAGTATTGGTGGGCAGGAGGTTCCTGAATTTAGCACAACAGCATTCCTTAACTGATTTTATTGTGTAAGTCACCGGGGGGGACGGGGGACAGAAGACTCCTGAGATATGTGTGATTATTTAATTGCGAGTCGAGAAAAATAAGATGATGTAGCAGAGTGATTTCATGGTCCAGGGCAAAGGGTGAAACCACATTCCCTCAATACTACTGCTGCTGCATGTGTGTGTGTGTGTATGTGTGTGTGTGTACACTGACACACATACACATGAGCACCACAACTGTCTGTATTTTTGTGTGTGTATAGTTGAATGTACAAGTATGAGGGCTGTCATGATTCTTCTGCAAATGAAAATTTACCATTGCACCGCTGGCCGTTCTAATTGCACTTACAACTGCAGATCTCATGCACCATGTTTATTTCAACCCCTGCATGAACCCAAATCTATTGAACATTTCCCAGGATACAAAGGTAAATGAAATATTAATGTACAAGAGGTATTCCAAGTGCACATTGTGCTTAAAACTTTTCGTACTTCGCTATCATGACAAATGGACGTCATGCATTTTTTTTCAAAGGAAAAAAGCCGACTAAGTTAGTGACCATCACCTCATATTATGGCACTGACGCCCATAAACGAATTACACATTATGTGAAGGAGTTCGCTTTTTTCGTCCATATGTCTTGAGCTGTTATATGGCGCCATTATTTATCTTAATTTATGCATTCCTTTCCAAAATATATGGCAAGTATTGGCTTTAAATCAGTAAGTGTCTTTGATACAGCTCAGATAGCTAAGTATTAAATGAATAGCTGGCATGCATGAGTTGTGGCAGTATGGCCCCCTTTTGCAAGCTCTGCCTTTACAATGCAGAGACAGAGCTCCACGCCAGGCTCTGGTTGGTGCTTGACACGTTGATGAAGAACATTTGAGACCATCAAATATTTTAACAGCTTTCTCCTCTCACGATAGCAAAAGACAGTTCTGCTGCGATTGCAGTGACATCACACGCTCTCCCTCCCTGAGTGTGATGATTTCTAAGTAGTATTTGTGTAGCTTTGCTGGAGGAGCAGGGAAATGGAAAACAGTCAGCGCCTTATACAAAAGCTTCCATTATTTAGATGTTATGGGGAAACAGTCTTTTATTATTAACCAGCAAACTGCCCGTCGTTCAGACAGGCAGGAGAGAGGGCCGATACATTGCTGGTAGTGCCACAGAGTGCATACCCTCCAACATCTCTCTGATGAAAATAGGGACGTCCCATTCCATAATGATAATTTTACTATTTATACCCCATGCATCTTACTGGGTTGCCCCCAGCCACTCTGGGCAGCTTCCAACATATATAAAAACAATAAAACATTAAACATTTTTTTAAAACAAAAACTCTATACAGGATTACCTTCAACCAGCTCGGGGGTCGGATAACTCCATACCGTTCAACATTTCTGCAATGAAAACAGGGACATCCTAAGGAAAAGTGGGACATTCTGGGATCAAATCAGAAACCAGGATGGCTTCTCTAAATCAAGGACGTCCCTGGAAAACAGGGACACTTGGAGGTCTGCAAATGCACAGAGCAAGGGTCATAGCTTAGTGATGCAGCACATGCAAAGTGACCCAGGTTCAACCCCCCAGCACCCCCAGGTATGTCTGGAAAAGACTCCTGCCTGATACGCTGGAGAACTGTTGCTAGTCACTGCAGACAATCCTGAGCTAGGTAGACTAATGGTTGGATCCATACTTTCTGTTCCCTGCAGATTCTCCTCACTGTGGAAGTTATAGGCATAGGTTATCCAGGTGCAAAAGAGGACAGGGTTCCTCCACCTTAAATAGTTGTACAGAAGGTCACCAGCTAAAATCCACGCCTCTGCACATTGTGTTCATTGAACTTTACTCCCAGGAAAGTGTGCATGGGATTGTAACATAAGTATTGGAACAGAAATTATAGGGAGTGGATCTGTGGAGTGAGAGGGCTCTAGTATTGAAACTAACGAATTTTGTTGTTGTATATATTTCAACAATCCCCAAATTTGCAAATCAGTAGCACCAATGTTGTAAAGGTGGAGTGTCACAGTAACATAAAAACTATAAGGCATAGGATTTTTTTTTTAAAATTTACACCAGTGACTGACCATTGAGATAATTCAGTACAGCAATTTTAATCAAAATCTGAGATGTAGTAGTTTGGTTGTTTTTTTTAAAGTGATCTGTCTTGGAAAAACCCAATTTAAGAAGGTAATAGTGCTTACCAAGGCCCTGTTGCTGGTTGAAAAGGGTCCCCAACAATTCAAGCTGATGAGTTATCAGGGCTGCCTTACTGCTTCTTCCCTTTAGGAAAAAAAACTACTGGTGCACCACGTACACAGTCTATGAGAGCATGACCAAGGGCACAATTCTGCTGGTGTACCTGCTGCAACACTACACCTGTTCAGAGGTCATTTATTGTCCCTCCGGTTTTAGGTTTCTTCCATCAGCTGCTGCCTGGCCATGGATGTTGGAAATAATCATAAGCCAAGAAAAGTAACTGCTTTTGGGCTTCCTGTTTCCTGTGCGCCAGGAATGGAGTCTCTTCCAATACCTAGGGAGAGAGACAAACAGAGACAATCAGATAATCAGATGGGGGAAATTCATTATCTGCATTCCTCTTCGGTTGGAAGAGGAACCAGGCTCTCATCCGCAGTTCGCCTGGCGGTCTGGCACTCGCTTCCCCATGGAATGCGAGGGCAGGCAAAGGAGCACCCCGGCTGCCGTGACACACAGCCCCATCCCAATCCTGGAAGGACAGGTTTCCTGTTAATTGGACTTTAATTGGAGTTAACCAAAGGCATGTGCCAGAGACGATGAGATAAGAAACTGCAAAAAACAACCCAGCTACAAGGATGTGAAAGGTTTGGATTGAGAGCAGATTTCATTCAGTGAAAGAGACAATGGGGAGAGGGGTTCCCCACAATTTGCTTACTTAAAGTTTTGTTCTACATTTATGATACAGCAGAATGCAAGTTTTATTAAAAATATATGCACAAGTGAAGATGGAGGAAATTGGAATATAAAATGGAATTTAACAAAATTGGAACTGTGTATGAGAGAGAAAGGAACTGAGAGGGAAGGGGGGAAGAAATGCTATGCTTTGAAAATATAGAGCAAAATACTTCCTAACCTTCTTATCCACAAAGGAATGTGTTTGAGATAAAGATAAATGGCCATAAATGATGGGCAGGGAGGAAAAGATTCTACCAGCTTTGAGAATAGAAGTTTTTGGATGAACTATCTGCAGTCTGGTTTCAGACCGTTCTTCCTAGGCTGGAAATTGGTGAACACGGCTTGTTTACTGGAAGCCAAATCACGGGACAAAGCAATGCAGTGACCTTTGGAAACTGTGAGATAACAGATTCTCCTGAGACATGATAGGAACCATCAACAGTTGTAGGAATAAAGGATACAACACTTTATGGACGGGAAAACATCATGGGGGAAATGTTACTCGCAAGAAAGAATAAGGATTGCAGCTAAAGTTCCACACTTGAAACTTTATAAATTACCTATTATACCAACACGAATTGAAATCACAAGATTGTAGTTGTTATATAAGGGATTATATATCTGCATGGAATGTAATGGAAATTATTAAAATTCTGGAATGCAGAAAAAATGTAGAAGATTGAACTCATCAAAATATAGCATGTGAGCGGGCCAGTTTAATTAAATTGTATAATTTGACATTTGAATAATTGGCATTAATAATTGTATTAACTGGATAAATTGGTATTGTTATAAGGCTGTTGTTGGAATGATATTGGAAAATCAATAAAAATATATTTAAAGAAAAGTAACTGCTTTTGACCTTTTCACTCCATCAAACTGAACAACATCCTTTGGTGGATCAAAAGCCAGGCGATCACAGCAAGTGATTAATTCCAGTTAATTGATAAATCTCTGTGTTAATGTACACATTAGTGAGAAACAAAATTCATCTATGCATCATCTTCTAATCTAGCCAATCACTGACTATGAGAAAGTAGATGAAGTTTCAAATATGGACACTATTCTTCAGCAGGACAATATTGTTATAAAAGGAGTTTCTTTCCATTCAAGTTGACAGGCTTTTCGTTTTAGTTTTATAAAGGAAAAAATACTTATATTAAATCACTGGAAGAAGTCATGCCTTCATTAAACAATCTGAGTCTGTTGGATATAAGGTATTAAGGTGTATTGTTTTTTGCTTTCCCTATGGTATTTTGGAATGAGTTATTTTTAACTTTCTTCATGTATAAGCATCTCATGATGTTCTTGTTATTCCTAATGAGTGCTTAGAAAGTTTTAATGATTTTTTTAAATAATGAAATAAACTAAAAACAAATTCACAGTTTTTAGGAGTAATTTGATGACAAACCAAAAAAAACCCCTTCTTGTCAGGGTTAAAGTAGACACCGTGTCTATGAGGCATGGTAGATAAAGAACAGCTTGCCAGCTCTATCTAGGTTTTCCCCACTTGTCTTTTAAAGAAGATAAATGCAGACTCTGGTCACTGGGGACCTCATTCAGTCTTGAGAATCCTTCTGGAACATTTTGGTACATAAAAAACCATGAACTATGCATCTACGCCCCTTTTATGATGGGAAATCTCAAAGGATAAATAAACCACACAGCACACAAACCTCTCAATCTCTCTTTCTTTGTGTGCGTTTATCCAAAATGTATTTGGCATCTGTGTCCACTGGGAAGAACTTCTGATCATTTTCATTTCAGAAACCTGCTAACCAGGCAGGTTCCTTCTAACTCTTTCATTCTGTGAAGCAAACCCAGTATCTAATCCTATATACATAATCAGTGGCTTTGCTTACAGAGTACCCTCTTCACAGTTCTCCAGAGAAGAATTCTATGGCCCTAAAACACACACATATGCATTGCTTTCACTTACATTATAGCAACATTATTCTTTTTCTATATAACAAAGTGCTACTAGTCTTCTTCTAAGCAACCACAGTTTAACATCTCAGAGGCTCCTTGGGTCAATCCAAGCCTTGCCCCAGCTGCTTCTATTCTGTTTATTTCTTGTAATAACATCAATTTCTTTACATGAGAAAATCAGGCGAAAAGAGAATTCCCACAAGGGTCAAGATTTGATCTTTCAACTCTGAAGAACTGAAATTCCACACACACACACACACACACACACCCGATGCTGCAGCAAATCCTAGTCAATCACCAAGAGTTCTTTGTCTCCAGACCCGCCCCCGCCCCACTGCCTTAATTTGCTGTATCATATTGGCCCCATACATTTGTGCTGCAGGCCAAACATAAAACTACATATTGAATAATCATAGCCAAAGCAATTATTGTAATTTACAGCTGTGTCAATATATTAGCTACTTTTCATCTGAAGTGCCCATTATTTTCTCCTCTTCCCTTCAATTCTTTTATAGAGAAAATTTTGCACTGTGGTGGGGAGACTTTTCATCCTGAGGGCCACATTCCCTGAAAGGCAACCTTCCAGAGTGTTTTGGGCCAGAGGTAAAAGTGGATGGAGTAATAGATGTGGCTTTTACACTTCCACTCCACATCTCTCCATCCTTCATTCAGGCAAACAATAGGCATTGTCACAGTTCAACAACACCTTCAAGCATTCAAGGAGGACACAGAGTAGGAGAACCACTGTGAGGTGTGGCCACCTGGGGAGAGTCAGAGAGGCCTCCAGAGCTGCATTTGCCCGAAGCTGAGTTTTCCAACCCTGCTTTACAAAACAAGAATGCTGCCTTATACCAGGCTTCCTCAACCTCGCCCTCCAGATGTTTTGGCCTACAACTCCCATGATCCCTAGCTAGCAGGACGTGGTCAGGGATTATGGGAATTGTAGTCTCAAACATCTGGAGGGCCAAGGTTCAGGAAGCCTGCCTTTACTGAGCCGACCATTGTCCATCTAACACAGTACTGTCTACATGGGCTGGCAGTGGTTATCACTTCCTCGCTAGCCCTACCAGGGTTTGAATCTAGGACCTTCTTGCATGCAAGACAGATGCTTTACCACTGAGCTATGGTCCCTCCTCTATCAAAGTTAAGGAATGTGCCTTGTGGATCTAAAATCAGCCTACCTGCCTTTCTCCTGTAGAAGCTTCTACATAGTAGAAGCACCAGCACAAGGTTAACTGGGAGGGGAGCAAACACAGAACCATCATCACCCCCCTGTAGTTCCCGTGCATGGCAAGTGCAGTAGCAGGACGGTTTTGTTCTTGCTAATTAGCTGAATAATCAATCAGCTAATAACAGAATAGTTAAATGACTAATCAGTAAACAGCTCTGTTTCTTACTCTGTTTCAATGAACTGCTTTAATTAAAGATGAGAGAACAAAAAGAAGTGAAGGACTAAACTGAGAAGCAATGCAAGGTCCAAAATGCCTTATTACAGCACGAGGTTGTAGCAAGTGAGGAAGGGTTTTGTGAATAAATGTATGGGTAAGCAAGTTCCTAGATTTGCTTCAGTTTATATCCCACTTCCATTAAGTTAATATCCAATACGACTTACATGAAATGGGCTGGGGGTGATTCTAAAAATGTAACTCAAATAAAAATGTCCATAATCCAATATTTTGGATCATTAAAATTATGGTTCTTGCCTGGAATTAAATCCCATTCAACCCTGTAAGGTTTACTTTTGGGTATACGCATCCAGAATTCAGCTACTAGCTCAAGTCCTAAGCATTAAAGAATATATCCCGGGAAAACAGTTAATGTGTTACTTCTGAATGATCATATTTAAGATTGCCTGTCCTAAGGTTTTGAGTATGACTTGGGGTAAGGGTATACACTACTTCTATCCATGAATTAGTCAGTTTAACTCAGGATAGTTGCTGTCTGTCTGCATGTTACACCAGTAATAGGATGCAGTTATTGCGAAAAATGTCTTTTTCTCCTAGTTCAGGGACATGGAACTTGTGGCCATCAAGAAGCTGCTGGACTCCCAACTCCCTTCAGCTCTGCCTAATGGAGAAGGATGATGGTTGCTGGAGTGCAACAACCACAAGTTCCCCACCCTTGTTCTAGCTATCTCTAGCCACTGTTGCTTAAGAGATAATGTTGAGGTTCCCTAGAAGTAAACAAAGCACTTAAAACTGATTAGTGTTGCCAACAAGGGTGGGCAACAGCAACAGTAATCTGTTCATTTCTATCAGTTTCTGATTTCCTGAACTTACCAGTTCTTTGGGTAGAATTCAATGTTGTGCTAAGGAGATGCTTCCAGCAGTGCAAGCATTTCTGTTTGCCAGATGGAAGGATCTTCCTTCTCCCCCCCCCCAATTCCGCATTCTTCTGGAGGTTCATCTGAACCTCTTGAGCAGATATTGAGAGGCACTGGAGAGCATGGGGGGAAGTCCGTTGCACTAGTGTGACCTATTACACTGGCTTAGTTGATTCTAGCCCATCATATTTCCACTTCAGTTTGAGGTTCTCATGAAAACCCAGCATTTTAATGCAAATTTCTCCTAATATACATTTTTTGTATACAATTTTGGCCAATATGCACTTTTTGCAAGTGGCTTTCCCTAATATAATGCATTTGTTGGTATTTTTAACTAATAATATGCAAATTTCATGTATACTTTATTATATGCAATTTTCTACACATTACGTGGCTGGAGAACTTGCATGCACAATTGGAGACATGTGAATTTTGAAGGATGACTGATTTGGTTTGCGTATCATTTTGGAAAGTGAAAATAGGTAGCTTTGCCTTTAAGCATAGACTAATGAATTTCTCCCAAATTCCTAGTTGCCAACTAGTCAGGATAAAAGTCTTCCTGATCTTGTGCCTCTATGGAAGAAACAAAGACAACATTATTGGCTGCTAACTCTTGGTTGTGAAGGATGGATATTGGGCCAGGTCAAAAGTTAGCAACTCAGATCATTGTACAAAAAACGAGCCCCACATCTTAACACTCCAGCTACCTTACTTCATGGCAAGCAAAAGGGACAGTTGTTCTTTCCCGAGTCTTCTTTGAAAAACAGTCTCAATAAATACTGGAACATGGGATTAACAACCCTGAACAGTCTGGTTCCTGCCTTATTAGCAGTCAGAGTGTGTCACAATTCAACCCGAAGGTACATATGGGAGGATGTACTTGGCATTTTATCATGAGATTTGCTTAATATATATATATATATATATAATATATATATCTATATATATATATATATAACATAATAATTAAGTGCTGACTCTAAGGTGTATGTATATGTCTTCATATCTCGAATTGTATTGTATGGAGCCAAATAGTAAGAAATGTCTTAGTATATTATTCACAGGTGCTTAGACAATCACCTTTTAATAAAGCAATCAGAGCCGCTGAATCATACAATGAACGTTCGCACCATCTAGCCATATGATGCTTTCCCCTTTTCACAGGTCCGCTATGACCTACTTTTCAGTATCTCTCTCTTCCCTCCTCTCTGATCTGTTCTTCCCGAGTTAAAGAAATATTTGCAGGTATGAGGCACTGCTAATGGGTCCCAATCCAATTAAAATCTTATCATTCTCATTAACCCAAATAACCCATCTTTTTGCTTAAACTACTTCAAAGTGCTGTCTAGCAGTCCTAGACCTTTATGGCACATTTTGTCTTTGTCAGGTATATATATACTATATATATGTCCCGTGATTATTCTTCCCAATACCAGCTGGAAGCATTTTATATTGCTTTTGCAGAGCTGTTTACTGGTAGATGAAAAAAGGGGGGAAACATTAAAATTCTAAATTAATACCGACCCTGTATCCACACATCATGTGTGTATATATTTTAAAAATTGCTCTTGTAATGGGGTCAAGGTAGGGTGAGGTAACTTTTTGAAGAATGAGGGTTGTGCTGCAAATAGAGCGCCAGTTTCAGGCCTGCTTGTGTATGACAGCACCACTTCATTTGCATATCAGTTTAATTAGCACAGGACATGTCAAACTACAGTTTGCACTTAAGAACAACCGGAGATGTGGGTTAGTTGGGAGGGAGGCTGAGAAAACTGAGAAACGTGACTGCCATCTAACACGTCTACCAAGAGCAGATATACACCATACATTTGAAGCACATCCAAAACACAATGAAAGCACGTGTGACTTTCCTGAAAGAATCACGGGAGCTATAGTTTTTTGGAAGTTCAACATGACCATTCCAATAAATGTATGCTAGATGTCCTTTTAAATATATGGCTCTGCACCAGACCAATGGGTCCATCTATGTAAAAGGTAAAGGTAAAGGACTTCTGGATGGTTACATCCAGTCAAAGGTGACTATGGGGTTGTGGCACTCATCTCGCTTTCCTGGCCGAGGGAGCTGGCATTTGTCCCTAGACAGCTTTCTGGGTCATGTGGCCAGCATGACTAAACTGCGTCTGGCAAATGGAATACCATGACGGAAACCAGAGTGCACGGAAAAATCATTCACCTTCCCGCCACAGTGATACCTTGTACCATGTGTGCTTTTTGAACTGCTAGGTTGGCAGGACGTGGGACAGAGCAACCGGAGCTCACCCCGTCGCGGGGATTCGACCACCGACCTTCTGATTGGCAAGCGCAAAGAGGCTCAGTGGTTTAGACCACAGTGTCACCACCTAACTCTATATGTCTACACTGAATGTCAGCGACTTTCTAGCAGTTTCAGGCAGGGGACATTCCCAGTGTAGCTGGAGATGCTAGGGAGAGAACCTGGGATTTTCTGCAAGCAAACCAGCTTCTCCACCCATGAGCTTTGGCAAGCTTCATACCGCTCCACAACTCTACCCTGCCATAGGTGTTGTTGCTGGTCTACCCTCTTCCTCCTCTGGCACCTGCTAGAGTAAGGCATCAATAAGGAGTGGGAGAATGGTATGGTGGAGGAACAAGAATGGGAGATTTATCCATGGATCACTCCTCCATTTCAGGGCACTGGGCAGGTGGGATTCTGGGCTGATACCTTATAAATCTTATAGGCAGGTGGCATATAAGGCATGTGAATACTTAAGGCACAGACAGGGACTGTCCAGGCTCCATCCCAACTCTTATATGAGAGCAAGAAAGAAGCTTTATTCAAGGCTTGCAGCAGTAGCTATCAGGCTACAAGTACAGATAATCCAGGGCACAGCTGGAGAGATCAGCATTAGATCTCCTGAGACCTGGTGAAAGCTGCAAAGTTGTCTCCACAAATGGTCAAACCCCTCCCACCAGCTTTTAAAGGCAAGATACAGCATGCTCACTCGCAAGACTCTTTTTCCCTGCAAGACCAAGAGGTGTGGTCTGTTGCCAATGGTAGAGGACACCGAGTTCTCAGCACAGGTAGGGGGTCAGCTCCTATAGCTCCTTCTACTCTGGCTGTCCAATGTAACGAAACGGATCTAAGTTAAGGGATTTCAGAAACCCATGGTGTTTTATGAGTTAATGGGCACCCCAGTTTGAGTGGCAGTTATCTCATGGGAGGCGGGACATTCCGCTCTTTAAAAAGGGGGAGCAGCCATTAGAGTGGGTGTGTGGTGACTGGAAGAAGGAGGGCGTGGGGCCAGGATAGTGGTGGGTAGGTTAGGATAGGTTAGGATACGTTGAAGATGTGTATATGATGCTGAAAGAAAGAGTTTACACTGTTATGAAACTAAGCTTATAAACCATTACTGAAACCGTTATGTTCTGAAAGAAATAAAGACTTCTTATTGTTGAGCTAAGAAAATATCGTCATTCATTTGGTCCAGCGAGCTATGTATGCTCATGAGGAGGGGAACTCAGGGAAAGGACAAAACTGACCTGCAGGGCAATAGTTTGTGTCTTGGAGTTCCCTCAGGAGGGGCTAGCGGGCGGAAACCTTGGTATTGCCACAGAGTTGCTAAGAGGGCTTAGCTAACTGATATAGTGAGGGATCTAATGAAAGAGAGACCCCGAACTGTAGGCAAAGAAGAGTTTAACCCCTGAAGCCCAGAGCAGAGGATATAACCCCACGGCCGCTGGACAGGAAAACTCCCGTTACTAAGAGATTCCCAGATTATTAATAAAAGGGGATTGACATAACAGACGGACCTCAGAGGGACAGGTGGGGTGGATTGAAATTTGACCCAGAACACCTGATTAGAAATTCACTTAGTAACAAGGGGAGAGTGTGAAGTGGAGGTACTGTCGCATCCAGCCCTGATCCCCTGGCTGGTTGACACCCTCCCCTGTTACTAGGGAATCTTTCCACTCTGTACGTCAGGGAGCCTCCCTTCCCCTGGCCTCTAAAGAAAAAATAATCCTCCCTCCTGGGCTACTCCTCGCCAACAGCACTGTCTGTGCACTTCTTCCCTTCTTCCCCATCTGACTAGCAACTGCCACCGTAGCACCCAGTCACTCAGGACATCCAGGGATTGCAACAGGGTCCTATGGCACTTCAGATATTGCTGGATCCACAACTCACGCCAACTCCGACCATTGGCCCTACTGGCTGAGGCTGATGGGAAGTGGAGTCCAGCAACACCTGGAGGGCTATATGTTCCCCATCCCTGATTTGAGGAACATGACCTTCTTTAAGCAATGATTTCAAGACCAATACTGGCAACCTAATAGCTGCTTCTTTTCTAGTGACTCAGCAGCTGAACCCCCAATCGATCTTGGGCTTGAAATTAACTGCAAAATGCAAAACAGACAGCTCATACCAGTGAGAAGGTAAGCAGTAAGCATATTCTGCAACATAAAAGGCATGTTTGGATGTAAATCATATGGGTAGACAGTTAACTGTCTGGAGAAGAAATTTCTCGGCACGGTGCATACAGCTGCAAGTTCTCTTAGAATTTATATCAAAGGATCCAATTCCTATTACATTATACTAGGGGCCCTTTTGATACTTACTGGTATTGAGTTTGAAATATGAAATGGTTGCTTAAGCAGTTTGCGACACTGGAGAAAATAATGCGACAAAAGTGTTGCTTGGTGCAGAGACAAAGAAGCAGTTTGTTTGCATTATCATCACAGTAGTGCCTCATTTAAGAAATAGGAAGCACTATTCGTCTTCAACTGCTGGAAGTGGATTCACAGGTGGATTGCACGCTGACCTTAGGTGAATAACAGTACTGGCCCTGCTACTGCTTTTTAATATTTCTTTTTAAGAGAAGAAGGCTAGACAGTGAGGGGACAAGAAAATGAGAACCTGGATTAAAAGCACAATTAAAAAGTGGGTTGTATGCTGCATGTTAGCATTGAGGTGGGTACTGGGTCAGTTTCAGAATGCTTAACACCTTTGCAGATAACTCTAGAGTGTTTAAACATCTACAAGTTCTTCTGGAGCAGGGTTTTGCAAATTGGTGCCTTCCAGAAGTTTTTGGACAGCAACACAACCATGTTGGGTGGAGCCGATGGGAGTTGTAGTCCAAAGCATCTGGAGGGCACCAGAGTGGCAAAGGCTGCTCTAGAAGAACACAGAGACATGGAAACAAATCTAGAGTTACATACAATGACATTAAGCACTCTGAAGCTGAAATCCCCCTGCAGAAATGTGGATGCCTGAAATTCTACCGCTTCAGAGAAGTGCCTGTACTTCAAAGGAGCTGTGCTCCATTCAGAAGGTTTCTTCTCTGCACAGCCTGCTTCTTTCATAGGTGGGTAAGCCAAAACGCAGTGTGATCCAATTCATTTTGTGTAGATACAAACATCTACACACATACCATTGTGTTATGTGGAGTTGACTCCCTGGTAAATTTGTTACGAACAGCAGACATCGGAAGCTGTTAGTATTTGTACTGGGGGTTTTTGTTTGTTAGAAAATGTGTTTTACAAAGAATAAATTGTACCGGGGAAAAGAAAATCTAAGCATATGTAATGCGACAGCTGCAAAATCTTGTGACTCCAATCAAGTTCACAGAAACGTTGAATCATTACCTTGATAATTGTTAACCTCCCTTTAAAAGTGTGTGTGTGTGCATGTCTTAGATGAGAGAGGTGGTTCTCTTGTAGTTGTTTCATTGACCAAGAATGTGGGAGTGTGGACAACTTCAAGCGATGCTGTGTTCAGAGGAGTCTGTGAGGACAGACAAGCAATGGACTGATAATTTATGCACTGCTACAAAGGAGTTTTGGAAGCAAGAAGACCCTCTCTTGGGCTCAAGGGAGAGAAGCACCTAATATTGGACTTGATATGTGTACATAATGCTGCTTGTTAATAATTGCCATTCTGCAAGTAAAGAGTCATCTTCAAAGTCTTGTGTGTGGAGGTCCTACTCATCACTAAGACTTTGAGGGTCAAACCAATACATCTTTCCGCATGACTCAGAAAATAGCTCAGAGAAACAAGAAGCTGCCTTATATCAAGTCAGACCAGTAGTCCACCGAGCTCCATGTTGTTGACATTGACTGACAATGGCTCACCAGCATCCAGGGAGAAATCTCTCTCAGCCATGGTGTGGCA
The DNA here is from genome assembly GCF_009819535.1 of Lacerta agilis. Classification (NCBI taxonomy): domain Eukaryota; kingdom Metazoa; phylum Chordata; class Lepidosauria; order Squamata; family Lacertidae; genus Lacerta; species Lacerta agilis. The sequence goes on from NC_046317.1 coordinate 75,445,882, forward strand.
GCTGTGAAAAAATGTGAATTCCATGCTACTGATCATTAGGAAAGGAATTGAAAACAGAACTGCCAATATCATAATGCCATTCTACAAATCTATGGAGTGATCACACCATAGCTGTCAAGTTTCGGATTTGAAAATAAGGGATCAGCAGTCTCACCTATCCCGGGGACAGTCACATGTCAGTGGTGGGTGGAGCCAGAAGTAAAAGTGGCGGAGCAACAATGTAAAACTCCAAGCGGGCTCAGGCTTGGAGCGGAGCAAAGAGGAGGGCAGCCAGCAAAGAGGAGGGCAGCCATGCGTTCCGCGCGATGGAGCCCCATCGTCTTCTTGTCTGATCCCATCAAAACAGGACAGGAAGCAGCAGCTGCTCAAAGGCAGCCAGGCTCCGCCCGCCAGCTAACCCTATTGGCCAGCTGAGGGGCTCGGCAACGGATAGGGGCTGATGAAGGGGGAGGAATACACCCCCCTGTAAGCATGGGAAACGGCTCCCACTAGCTTTGAGGGCTGAGGCTTTTCTCTCCAAGTAGGTGAGATCTTCCCACCCAGTCCTGGCCAGCAGGGAAGGATCTGCTTCCATTAAAACGGGAAATTTAAGGGAGATAAAAAATAAGGGAGAGCAGCGGGAAACTGCTTAAAATAAGGGAGAATCCTGGGGAAAATGGGATACTTGACAGGACAGGATCACACTTGGAATATTATGTACAGTTCTGGCCACCTCACCTCAAAAAGGATACTCTACAGCTGGAGAAAATTCAGGAAAGGGCAATGAAAATTATCGCCGAGGTGGTGCAACTCCCGTAAAAGGAAAGGTTGCGACATTTAGTGTTTTTTTTTTAGTTTAGAGGAAAAGTCAATAAAAGGTGGTGTGGTAGAGGTGTCTAATGTCATGCATGGTGCAGAGAAAATGGATGGGGAAAAGTTTTCCTTCCTCTCCCATAATGTTGGAATTCAAAGACATCCACTGAAGCCGAATAGTGGGAGATTCAGAACAGACAAGACAAAATACTTTCATTCCCACAAGAAGTAGTGGCAGCCATCAAACTGGATGGCTTTTAAAGAAAATTAGACAAATCCGGGTCTTGCTTTCAGGCTTCCCAGAAGCATGTGGTTGGGCACTGTGAAAATGGGATGCTGATCTAAATGGGCTGTTGGTCTTATCCAGCAGGGCTCTTTTTATGTTCTTATGAGACACCATGGATTGAACCTGGAACCTTTTGCATGCAAAGCATGTCTCTCTGCTGAGCTACGGTTCTTTCCCAATGGTTGTCTTAATTTTAAGCCTCTTACCCTTGCCAAAACTCTGGTTGAATGTGAAGTGACCAGAACACTCAACCAAGCAGCCTTTTGTTTGATGAGGAAAGGCTGGCTATAAGGTGGATTAATTAACTAAGAATAAATTAAATTTAAAATCAGGGTGGATATATATATATATATATATATATATATATATATTATATATAACAACACAAACCAGTATTTTGCATAGCTGGTACGGGGGTAAGTGGGGAGAGAGACTTGAATTCTCAGCAGCTCCTGGACATTGCTGATACTGAGAGCTAAAATTCCCAGAGGCCAAAATGATATTGCGTCTGTGCATGTCTGTGGCTTATGCATCAAGTTTACAAACCCGGGAGAGAAAGCAGACGCGAACTGAATGTCAAATTGAGACAATGAGAATTGCCCGTCATTAGTGATAGTTTGCCTGTGTTAAACTGGATAGCTATTCAAAACAATATTGGAATGCTCCCTCTGTGCTTTCCCCTCCTCACAATCCCTTTTCTTGTTCATCAGATTTATACTGCATAGTTTGGACTGTAAGGCACTTCAAGGGATTCCTTTGGAAAAGGGCTTATTGTATGGAAGAAGTTTTTCTTCCAGGGTAATGTCTGCCTTTGGGCCTGGTAAGTACAAAGTTGAGATCTCATCATCTATAGACTTTGTAGGACACATAATTCCCCCGACCTTAAATAACTTTAATTACAGACACTTTCCTTCCTCGTCCAATTATCTATGTTGTGGTTGACAGAATTTTGCATGTATGTCTTGGAGGGAAATGCTAATACTAAGGCACCTTCTGATTAAATGCTACCACCAGTTTATAGTTCTTACTATTTAAATCTTTATCTTGCACCTCTAAATTTTTCATTAGGTAAATATTACAGCTATTTGCTCTCCTTGTTATGCAGTGTTCTCAAGTATCAAGCTAATTCTGCTTTGATTGCCAAAAATACAAATGCAATGCATTATTAAAAATTTAGATGAGCTTTTGTACATTTGTAAATGCCTTTTCACTTACAGATGAAGCACAAGAAGATTTACTAATGAGCTTGAAGTTGCTAACAGATTTTGATAGCAGACATGACAATTAGTGGCTTATCTTTACAAACAGAATGAGGCCTCCCGCTTATCTACCACGAAAAGAACAAATAGCTCAGCTAATCATATTCCGATTTGCATTGCATTATAGGAAAAACAGGGGAGGAATTTCCTGTTGAGGTAGCAGAAGTGCTTTCATAATTTAGGATGCCCAGCACCAAAGAGAGATTTGCAAATAATAAAACTCTACAGTAAATGAAATATACTCGGAGTCAAGTGTGAATTTCATGCTCTTTATTCAGCTCATAGTAGTGAGGAATGCAGTTCCCCCAAAATGTTTGCTTTATATACACTATTTACACAATGGGCCCCACATGATTGGCTATTTCCGGGATACTCCTGTATGCCAATCGGGTTGCAGATTCACTTCCACCTGGAGCTGGATTGGGTGGCTCCTGCGGACCAATCAGACTGCTGCATTCTGAATCCTATTGTTCTAGGACCAATCAGACTGCTGCATTCTGAATCCTATTGTTCTAGGACCAATCAGACTGCGGCATTTTGGATCCTATTCAACTCAGTACATAACAGTAAATATTGCTGGGAATGAGGTGCTTCCATACTAATGAGAGCTAGGTACAATGAATCAGAATCTTTTATTAAAAGTATGGAAGACCTGTGCAGGAAAAAGCAAGTGTGAGTGGAGAAGACTGATCATCAGTCTAGCTTTGGCATGGGATGAAGCTATTGAAGTCAGTCCAGCCCATTCTGGAAGCGTGGGAGGACCTAACAGGACCCACCAGAAATTTTTGGACTCCGAAACCCATCATCCATGACCATTGGCCATGCTGGCTGAGGCTGATGGGAGCTGGAGTCCATCATTTGGAGGGCTGTAAGTTCCCCATCCCTGGCTAAAACCCATAAACATCAGAAAAATGCCAGACACTCCCCATGAGCCTCTTTCCAGTATTCCCCCAATATGGACTAGGCAATTTCTTTTTAGCAACTTAAAACACAGCTGCTCTGAGTGCCCTCCCCTCTTAAGGCTGTCTCTCACAGCCAGCTGTGAATAATGGACCAATTCAACAAACAGCATGCTAGCAGACACCAGAAAGAGGTCTCATACTAGTGCAATGGGGCTTACACAGCATCCCTACAACACCACACCTCCCTCAGATCTGCTCGGGAGGGTCAGGAGAACCTCCAGAAGAGGGTCCAGAGGGGAAGGACAGGGGAGATCAGTCTATCGGATCTAAGCTGAAATTCTTGCGTAAAGCAAAATGGCATGAGCATGTACACAGAGAAGTTAATGGGGACAGGACATTCTGGGGAAGGGGATCAAGAGGAAAGAATCAGACAGAGACTCCAGGAGCCAACAAGACTGCAGGGCCACACAAGCAAGGTCAGAGTCTCACTGTGAACCAAGATATATTTAAAACCAACCCAGGCCAGGCCAGGGAAATCAAAGTGATGCTTGGGGTGGGAGGACCAAACATTTCACCTCCATTCCATGCTCTTGAGGGGCACCATTGGTCAGGCGAGGACCTTCCTCTTTTGGCTGGTGGTTTGCCCTGACAATGTGAAAGAAAAGTGTACAGATTGTTGTGTTCCACCTGCATCGCAAGATGGACACTCCGCTGCTATTGGTTATTTGAGTTGGAATATATCTGCACAAAGAGACTTGTTGTTGCAGATGTGAATGAGAGGGTATGACCACAAGGTTCAGGGTGAGCCCTATACACTTTCTTCCCACAATTTGATCTCTGTCAAGTGTGGGTGGTAAAAGAAAGATTTCATCACTGGTCTACAAATGCTGCCAAAGTAAGCTTAGCCTGTGACTAGCACTGTTTGTTTTTATTTGAAAGAGTGGCTGGAAAGTCCCTTGGCTCCTTTTCAATGACCATTGACTTGCTTCATTGGAAGAAAACCTGACGCATACAACTCATAGTTTGTATTGCAAATGACGGAGGGAATGCAGTCATCTCCCCCCCCCCCAAATAAAGCAATATATTTTAATACTGGCACCCTATAGCTTTGTGCATGTGGGGAGAAACTCTTTCAAGCCTCCACATGCTAGAGAGGGATATTCTGCCTAGAGATCATCTGTTTTATATTTGAAAATGTATCTTATTGAGCTTTTAACTACATACTTTGTGTGCTGCTTTCCAAATTCTCACATCTCACTTGGCTATTGCTCTGTCTTTGGGGACTTGTCCTTTTCATCACAGGGTTATTTTTCTTCTTTAGATTTTGAGTCCTTTCTGCTTTCTCATTTTAAGCTTTCTCTCATGCACCATCCTCCCATTTGGTGATCCCAATTTCAAGTTAGATCTTTGGGGAAGGGGGAGAGGGGGGGTGTCCCTTTTTCCATTTCAAAAGAATATAAAACAGGAGGTACAGCCCATGAAAGAATGCTTGGTAAAGATCTCTTTAACACTGCCTTTGCTCTTCCTTTAGGTTAAGCTGCAAATCACCTCCAGTCTGAGTTGGAGCAGGTATTTCTGATTGTAACTTATAGGTTGAATGGGAGCCTGAGGCATCTTTTCTGTTCCTTGAATCATTATGCTGAATGCTGGCTTATGAGCATATTCCCAAATCAATGCTTAGAGACGAGGAGCACTTTTATTGTAGTTTCATGTTACTCATACACAGCAGAATTTGGATTTTGTAGCTCATCTGAGTAAGGCCAAACTAGACGTTACGTGGTATTTATTTTAGTTATTGTATCTTTTAGTGGCCTCATCTATTAAATATTCCGAAAAGTTGTCTGTCAGTCTGTCCTGCATTTAAACACCTCTTGAGATATCGTCGCCTAATTTGGTGTGACGGTTCCGGAGATGGAGGAGCCAGCTTTCATCTGTTTTTCAACAGTCAGATGCCCCTTTGACTCAAGAGGTCTGGCCTGTTGCAAACTGCACTGATTTGGTTGCCTCTGAAGATATTGTGAGCCAAACTGGCATGCCGAAAGCCAGAATCCAGAATTGAGCTGATTTGGGCAGAGCTGGGTGTTGACTGACTTGACCCCACCTAGGGTGATCCAGGCTGTCAAAGGGTGGTGGAGAAGGATAGGCACGCAACTCGGTCCAGTATACCTGAAGGAACGTCTCCACCCCCATCGTTCTGCCCGGACACTGAGGTCCAGTGCCAAGGGCCTTCTGGCGGTTCCCTCGCTACAAGAAACCAAGTTACAGGGAACCAGGCAGAGGGCCTTCTCGGTAGTGGCACCCACCCTGTGGAACACCCTCCCACCAGATGTCAAAGAGGAAACCAACTACCAGACTTTTAGGAGACATCTGAAAGCAGCCCTGTTTAGGAAAGCTTTTAATGTTTAATAGATTATTGTTTTTTAACATTCTGTTGGAAGCCGCCCAGAGTGGCTGGGGAAACCCAGCCAGATGGGCGGGGTATAAATAATAAATTATTATTATTATTATTATTATTATTATTATTATTATTATGCAAAGAGCAGCACAGGACTGTTTGCAAGAGGACTTTAAAATAGCCCTGCACTGCACTTTGGCTGTATGTGCCTGTTTTTAAGAGGGGAAACATGCAAAACCCAACTAAGCAGGACTGAACCCTCTGCTCAGTTCTGCACAGGCTTCAATCCTGCTGATTGCAGGGGTCTGACTTACACCTTATCACTAAAATGACACTAACACTGATCCAGTACTAGTTGGTTCGTAATTACGTAGACCTAATGGCAGAGTGGGGAATGTAACTGAGGAAAGGGGACAGAAGTTTACACAGTTTTCCTGTTTGCTAACTGCCTCTGCTTCTCCCTGTCAGTGGAAAGGTACAATTGATTAGACCAGCTTGCAAGGAGTTTTTTGGTCTACTCAATTTCACTCCAGATATTATTAGTGTTATTGTTATAAAAATGTTACTGAATATGAGTACATATTTCCAGAGAAAAATAAATATTGAAAAGGAAAAAGGAAAGGATAAAGAACATCCAGTACAATGGAGGGAAAGTTTTTAAATGTTCCAGGTGAATGGATTGTAGGGTAGAGAGATATCACCAGTATTATCACAGGCACACAGACAGTGCATTTCATTCACCAGTGAGGAGCTATGGTCCCATCACCACACACCTGGAATTAGAACACGTTGCTTCCTCATAATTATATGGCCCAGCAACTCTCTTTCTAGAAATTAGCTGCCAAGTGTAAGCTCCTATGCATAATATGAATATGTAATTGAAATGGGAAGCACTGCAATATTTTCTCACTGCATGCTCACTGTATTTAAACTTTGATTTAAAGTTTAACATTTTAGGTATCATTTGCAAAAAAAAATACGACTCTTCAAATTGCAGCAGATGCAAGTAAACAATTTCTGTTATTGTTATTGAAAGGTTTCGATGAAGTGTGATGAATAGCCTTTCATCTCGTAGGCAATACGTTTGTTCCATTTTTCTCTGTTAGAATAAAACTCTTGAGATAATGTCAACACTACCTAATCGCCAGTTCAAGCTTAACATGTGTTTTCACTCATGATTTTTGTTCTCTCAAAAGAACCATAAAGCTATTCTCTGTCCATAAGTTTGTGGTGATAGTCTTAGTTCCCAAAAAAATCAAAGGAAATTATCGTACACAGGCAGCTCACTTGCCTTTGTACTCTTTCCACAGTCTACCATAAAACTGGCTTGCCTAAATGCAACATCATTCAGTTATCTTAACTGATGTATTTTGTACACCTAGGCAATTCCCAGTGCAAGCTGAACATTTTTGCAAGCTCTTCAGTAGATTCAATTTTATCTATTCTTAATAGCACTTTGTGAAATCCAAAAGAATTCAGCACAAAGTTCTTACAAAATTTAACCTTGTCTAAACATTTTAAATGAATTTTGGAACAAAATGGGTTTGAATTTTTTTATGTGGCACATCCAAGCTTTTCAAATCGCAAAATTTGGATGCAGTAGTTTTCTTTCCTCCACCATCAAAAGGCTTTCATACTGACAGTGCTTAAGAAAGTCTGTTCTTGGTAGCCTTCCTTAACAACTGCTTCTGCTTCATGTGCAGGAGATAGTATCCATGCTCTTTTTGTGTGTACACCCATGGCTCTGAGTGAATGAGGCAGATTGCTAAATCTGGCATGACCAAAACATGCATTTTATTAATTTATTGATGAAAAAGGTAGTAGTGGAAGCACGGTGGAGAAAGATAGTCTTCTTCTTTGGTGATCACTCAAAACCAAGTAGGATTGTCTTCCATGAACATGGTCTTAACAGTGAGTCCGTAAGTGACTGCGGAGGCCAATTCTGGATCCACACATCCTTCCACAGTGGAGACATAGGTTTCTGGATGGGAGTTGATCACAGTGACGGTTTGCCAAATGTGCCTTCCTCTTAGCTCATTTCTCCCTTTCGTCCTGAGTTTGAACATCTTCAAAGTCCGTGATACCTTTGGTAAAGGTTACTCTCCAATTGGAGCGCTTGCAGGGCAGTGTTTCCCAATTGTCGGTGTTTATACTACTGTTTTTTAGATTTGCTTTGAGTGAGTCTTGAAACCTCTTTTGTTGACCACCAGCATTACAGTTTCCATTTTAAAGTTCGGAATAGAGTAGTTGCTTTGGAAGATGATAATCAGGCGTCCGAACAGCATGACCAGTCCAACAAAGTTGATGTTGAAGAATCATTGCTTTGACACTCATGATCTTTGCTTCTTCCAGTACAGTAGCAACAGATGGAGGCTGTAGATCTTTTAAGCTGACAGAAGTACTGTTGCTGTCTATGGTCTTGTCTGGATCTTCAGGCCAAACCACGTAAGATGTGGAAAATCAATAACTGGATCTCCTGTTCTTTTCATTTTAACTGAAAATCAGCTGTAGGGTTCAGGCAGTCAAGTGTTTTAAGGAAGGGGTGGATGAGAATTTTGTTTGCTTTGCGTTTTTAAAAATCAAACTACACCTCCCAGACTAATACATTGGTTAGAATGAAATTAGACTTCAGATTTAATGTGTCTTTGAATTTTCCAATACAGTTCTTGACTGAAAAATAACGTGCCAAGATACATTACTAACACACATTTTAGGATAAATATGTACATTGGGATAAAATATGAGTAGTAGTCAGCTAGGTTTTACTCAGAGTAGACCCATTGAAACCAATTCCTTTCAGTAGGTCCATTTATTTAAAAAGGTCGACTCTAAGTAAACCTTAGGTGCATACCACCTTATTTAAACACAGATTTTCATATTGTTATGTACTGAGCTGAATCCTAGAACAATAGGATCCAGAATGCAGCAGTCTGATTGGTCCGCAGGAGCCACCCAATCCAGCTCCAGGTGGAAGTGAATCAGCAACCTGATTGGCCTGCAGGAGCAGCCAATCAGGCTTCTGGAGGAAGTGAATCCACAACCTGATTGGCCTACAGGAGCAGCCCGGAATCAGCCAATCATGCGAGGCCCATTGTGTAAATAATGTATATATAGCAGACATTTTGGGGAAAGATTCATTCTTTGCTACTACAAGCTGAATAAAGAGCATGAAATTCACACTCGACTCCGAGTATATTTCACATATTTAAAATCAAAATACCCACATTAATGGTATGTGGAAATGTAACAGAGTGGATTTCTGAATGAATATATGCTAAATTAACACCATAAGAGCCCTGCTGGATCAGACCAGTGGTCCATTTAATCCAGCATCTTGTTTCACAGGACCTTTGCAATAGCCCTCTCCCCATTTGTGAGTCCTAGCAACTGGTATTTAGATGCATATTTCTTCTGACAGTGGAAGTAGAACATAGCCTTTGAAACTAGTAGCCATTGATACTCCATGAATTTGTCACAGTCTCCTTGAAGACAAAATAGGAAATTCTTTCCAGTAGCACCTTAGAGACCAACTGAGTTTGTTCTTGGTATGAGCTTTCGTGTGCATGCACACTTCTTCAGATACCTTGGAGAGAGTGTGGCAGAGTTTCTTTGCATATTCAGTAGGATAAGTGGATTGAAGAGGGTTCTTAATTCTAAGACCCTTGGGAATAATGTCCAGGTTCCTGCATTTACTTAGAAAGGAGATGTCTGTCTGTACCTGTGCCAGTTTCTTGGTGAGATTGATGGACTTCCATTTCATGCGGCTCAATGTAGTGCCTTCCATAGTTCCAGTTACAGGTGGGTAGCCGTGTTGGTCTGCCATAGTCGAAACAAAATAGGAAATTCTTTCCAGTAGCACCTTAGAGACCAACTGAGTTTGTTCTTGGTATGAGCTTTCGTGTGCATGCACACTTCCAATCCTTGAAGACAGCCATCAATACTTCTAATTGGAGTGAATTTCATGAACCAGCAATAAACTGATTTTATCCCTAGCTAACAGGACCAGTGGTCAGGGATGACGGGAATTATAGTCCCAAAACAGCTGGAGGGCCAAGTTTGGCCATGCCTGACCCAGCCCTTGTTTTGGGTCCAATCCTAACCACATTTTCTTGAGAACAAGCCCCTTTCAGTTATCTGCATTGCAAACCTGCAAATGTGTAATCAATTTCTTGGAATCATTGTTGCACTCTGAATGATGTAAGTTGCTGCTCATTTCTCATATGGATTCTGTAATCAGCCTCTGTTGCATGAGGAATTCAGTGTCACTGATTCCAGTTAGTCTACTACCTATATAAAATGCTTTACACTTTAGTCTGCTATTCTACTAATTCTGCTATTCACATTTGTATTAAAGTGAAGTGAAATGAACTGTATATTGAACAGTCAGTTCAAATTTCCAAGTGTTATTTTTCTTACTTGCATAGCTCATTCGGTAGAGCAGGGGAGTGTGATTCTCCATATAGTAATGGTGATAAAGATGAGAGATTTCCCGTTGGTCATTTGACACTTGTGAGTAATTCATAATACACTATTTTGACACCAAAAATATATTTTGCCTTCAACACCTATGTATTAAAATCTTATCTGGAGCGTCCAGTTTTGGTTTCTCGCATTTGTATTCTGTACTTTCTGTGTCCACTGTTCAAAAGAATTACAAGAATGACTTTGCTTATGAATTACAACGCCAAACATGTTCCTACAAAAGTCGGGTTCCTACAAAGCCGGGTTTCTCTATAAGGGAGGGTCAAACTAGGGCCACACCTGCAGCATATATATTTAAAGAAGTACCATACCACTTTAAACAGCCATAGCTTCCTGCCAAGAATCTTGTGAATGGTAGTTTCTTAATGGTGCTAAGACTTGTTAGGAGGCTCCTATCCCCCAGAGAACTGCATTTCCCAGAATCCCCTGAGAAGAGAGAATGATCATTGATCATCCACGAATCGGGGTCTCATAGCAGCTCTCAGCACCCTTAACAATCTGCAGTTCCCAAGATTCTCTGGGGGAAGCCATGACTATTTAATAATAGTGCTTTAAATCCATAGTGCCGATGGGGTCTTGATGTGATAAGGGAAGTATGAACACAGAATTCCACACATCTTCATAACAAACTAAAGTTCCCAGGGTTCCTTGGGGAAAGCCATAACTGTTAAAAGGGCATGGTTTAAATGTCTGGTGTGGATATGCCCTATGTTAGTATTCATGTAGTTAACTCATGGGAAGTATTAAGTAGCACAATAACCTTTAGTTGTGCAATAGAACTTACTTGCTCCAGAGGGTTGAGGAAACCCTCAGAATAGATTTAGGGGTTGTGCAGGAGGAGCACAAAGGGAAAGGAAGAAGGAGGAGAGGTTCCATTGCATAGCTAAAAGTTCTTGCATTGGCAGAACAGTTATTTGGAGACCACCATAAATGAATATTCAATGGCCAAATATTCATTTTTATCTCAATAGCCCTGCTGGATCAGACCAAAGGTCCATTTAGGACATTGGTACCCATCATGTTGTCCTCCAGATGTTGTGCACTCCAACTCTCACTTGTCCCAGCATGGTCAATGACGGGGGATGATGGGAGTCATAGTCCCAAATATCTGGAGAGCAACCATATTGGACACCTGATCTTGCCCCCAACAGCTGCCCGACAGATACTTCAAGGAAGCTACAAGCAGGGCATTTAGGCAATATTTCTCCCCTGCATCTTCTCCCCAGCAATTGGCATTTAGAAGTCTAGTGCCTCTGGATCTGGAGGTTACATTTAGTTGTCATGAGTAAGAGCTGAGTGTTGATAGACATGGGATTTATTACTCTGCTATTTAATGCGGCTGCACAGTAACAACAGATATTTAGATGCTGTTTAGTGCAACGCATGCGCGCGCACACACACACACATACGCACACACACACAGTGCAGTTGCATATAATTTTGATCTGATGCAAAATATGCCTACAGCAGAAATCCTTATTTTAGTTTCTCTCTCTCTTTTTCATAGCACCAGTCTTAGGGCAATAGCTTATCTTCCATCTAGCATGCCACCAGGGGAACCAAATTGGATTAGCAAAAGTTTTATGCAAAACTTCCAAAAATTACTCCTGAGATGAGCTGTGTTCCATAATTGCTATCCTAGGGGACAAACAGACTGTTCAAAATATGCCAGCTGCACATGTTAAAGCATTTAGCAGCTCACCAAATTGCATTAAAGAGCTATCACAATGCTCTTCATTAACTATTTATTACACCAAATGTATTCTCTCTTGCTCCCCCATCTCCTACACATGTGTGTGCTGTGAGCGTGATATATAATATAATTTAATATGAATTAATGCAATGTAATAAATTGTATTTAGTGAAGTTTTGGAGGCCTAGTTATTATATGAGGTCTACAGCTGTACAACAGGATCAGACGCGAGTTATCAGTTTGGGTGGAATAATAACTTGTGGCTGGTCTGTTTGCTGCCTGTTTCCAAAATCTGTGCACATGGTCAAGGAGTAATAAATGTCCTTTGGACTCCTCTCCACAGACACAGCCCAAAATGACCATGAATCATTTGTGCTAGATAGATAGCAGAGAATGGACAGCAGAACTGGCATCCATCATGCTAATTTCAACAAAAGGCCTATTTCCCCCCCAAAAAAACATTAGTGATAGTTTGCAGTGATCTTATGCAGTAAAAAGAAGAGAAAACAATGTTACAAATGAGTATGGCTTTCTTCAAGAACCCGTCACTGGGGTTGCTTCCAGAGAGACTTTGATCGTGACTTTGCCAATCAGATCCCACTTAACCCTGAAGACCTTTGAACTGGTTAATTTATAAACAACTGGCTGAGCTTAAAACTGCTTGCAATAATAAAGACTAAATGGGATGAGCTAGGCAATTTCTGTTGCTGGTGCATTAAGAATTAACAGGGCTGTATAATCAATACTGAGACCACTATCAGCAACAAACATCTATTCCCACGTGAATGGTTTGCCTGATTGGCCACCCAAAAAAAGGTTTCATTTAAGCATGATTTAAGGCTAGCTGATTAGTGTGAATACAGATGTGCATTAAGACACTGCTGACGCCTGTTACAGATTATCTGGAATGGGCTGGCCTTTGGCTTAACTAGCATTTTGCCAGCTTTAATGACCTTAATGAATTGCATATTCCGTCTTTATCAGCTTTGTGGGCTATTGGCCATTTGGATGAAAGTATTGTTTATAGCAAGTAACAAACACCACAGTCTTATTGTTGGCAAGTGCTGTAGGATTTCTTGCCAAACCTGAAAATGGGATTTGGAGAAGCTCTGATAAGGGAGGGTGGGGTGAGGGAGAGAGAGAGAGAAGAATGAAAGAAAGTTGGTGGTTGGCCCAGACTTTTGAAGATCCTTGGGAACTCTGGAGTTACTTTATTAGACCACAGAAAGAAAAAGTGATGCGTTTGCAACTAATTAGGGTTGATGCTGCATGCGGCGTGTTTAATGTGGAAAGTGGTTTATGTTTCAGACAGGAAATGGTACATTATTTCCTGTTTTATGATTGGAGAATTGAGAATGAGAAGTAATTATTCTGGAGCTATGCAGGTACCAAAATGCAAGTCATACAGATTCACATCCAGGATTCTTCTCAATGTACTCTCCCACTGAATTCCTATTACACCTTCCCATTGAAACCAAGGGATTCATATGATCGCTCAACCTTGGCAGGCTCATTCTCCTAGGGTAGAACTACATGTTGCAGGTGTCAAGGGGCTGCTACCAAAAATGTCATCCTTATGTCAAATGGCTTCTGATGGGAGTTTCTATCTTGAAGCTAATAACAGTTTCAGGGAGTAGCTTTTGACTGGACTGTGGCAGACGGGTGTTTAAGCTCCCTGTGAGGCCACGTCCCAAGCCCATTTGGGAATCCCATGATAGCTATTTAAAGTTTATAATGGTGCTAATTACCTCTTTATACACACATAAATTATTTTCTGTTGCTTTATTTGGAACATTTATGTCCTCGCTTTCTTCTGTCATTGAACTTGGCAAGGTTCTCAGGTGGTCTTCCATCCAGGCGTGGACCAGAATCAAGCCCGCTTAGCTTCAGCAAATGTGGTTGCACCTTGTGCCTCACTGCAAATAGGGTAATACAGAGCTAGAAAATGCTCAGAAAAGGGCAACTGAAAGGATCAAGCGGATGAAGCAACTCCATTTAGGGCTTTTTAGTTTAGAGAAAAGGCAAGTAAGAGGAGAGATGATAGAGGTATGCAAATTTTTGCATGGTGCACAGAAAATGGATAAAACAAACTAAAAACTAAAAAAATTCCTTCCAGTAGCACCTTAGAGACCAACTAAGTTTGTTCTTGGTATGAACTTTTGAAAGCTTATACCAAGAACAAACTTAGTTGGTCTCTGCTACTGGAAGGAATTTTATTTTTATTTTTTATTTTGTTTTGACTACGGCAGACCAACACGGCTCCCTACCTGTAACTAGAAAATGGATAGATTAACGTCCCCCCTCCCGCCTTTTCTCATAACACTAGAACTCATGTACCCTCTAGGGTGCCAAAAAGAGAGAGGAAATGCACTTACCAAAAGAGAGGGCAAAAGATGAGCCATGTACTAATTTATGTGTATAGATGCAGGTTTAAAAACAATTACTATAATCAAACAGAAATATAGTCCATTCCACCATAGTGACCTGGTGAAATGTGCATGTCTGCTCTGTGTACTGTCCTGGCACTAACTGTTGATGGGCAGTTTTGAGGCCCCTCCTGCTTTCCCTTCTTAGGGCTCTTTACCTTTAAATTGGACTTTGACCCAAGTTCAATAAAGGACTTCAAATACAGAGGACCCTTCTCTATAAAAGTAGCACATGTAGCCACCCTACCAGCTCCAATAGTCTGCATGTGACCCACTTCACACGATTTAGGTGCCTCTCTTTCCTTTACTCCTTTTTCTAGTTTGGGACAAGGCTGATGGTGTTGTTTTTTTGTTTGGTTTTTTTTTTACAAAACAAGAAACCTTCCAAATAATTATTGATGTAGTTTGAAAATCTTTGCATTTGGTAAAAAAGAAAAAAATACTTCTACCGCTATCATTCTTCCTAAAGTAAAAGAGATGCAGCAGACTGAAATATATCGGCTGAAAAGAAGAACACTCACGCATTACTGATTTACTTATGCTCCAGGCACATAAATTCCTGTATCGTCCTTGGCAAGTGTCAAGTATGGATATGAGGATAAAAGAATAAATCTATACCTAAGCAAAGATTTCTCCTCAGCTTTTGGAAGCTTTTTATGAAATGCTCCAAGGGGAGTACGCTGTAATGGCTTGGGTTTTTTTTTGGGGGGGGGAGAACTCCATAGCATTGTGCTTGTGTGAGAGAGCCCTTGTTCCTGTTTATCCCAACACCCAATGCTGGTGTTATAGAGTCCTCTATTATCACTTAACAAGAGCTCAGGTGTTCAAAAGTGTGTGATGGGATAAAACGTGTAACGGGCATGAGGCACATGTGCTGGCCCTACCCACAATATTGGTGTCCCGGCCTGCTCTACCCCTTCCCTCCCTACATTCAGCAGGAAGGTCAGAGGAAAGCTTGTAAGTAAATTCTGCTGAGTGTGCTTAGAAGCCTCCCATGGAGTGGGAGTCCCGATAGGGCAAACAGGCGCGGAGGAAGCCGCCCGGGTACCTGGGCAGCAAACCCAGAAGCACCCGGGGGGCATGGTTTCGCTCCCAGCACACATGCGCAGTGTGTACGATGCATGCGTCGGATACACGCTGCGCATGCGTGCTGGGAGTGCTGCCCCGCCGGGCGGGTGATCCCTGGGCGGGATGGCCTTACCCTCAGCAAGCCTGTCCGGGGCTCGCCCACTGGCAGCACACCGCTCCCAGTGCGCAGATGCAGTGTCGGACTCATGCGTCGGACGCACACTGCGCCTGTGCGCTGAGAGTGGCGCGCTGCCGGCAAGCGAGCCCCAGGCGGGATTGCTCGGGGCCTGCTGGCGGCGCGCAATGCTCCGTAGCGGCGCGCTGCCAGCAGGAGAGCCCCGAGCAAGCCTGGAGGCGAGCCAGGGAGGGGCGCCCAGAGTGTCACCCTCTCCAGGGTGGTACCCAGGGCTCCCCACCCCTTCACCCCACTCCCTACACCACTGAGGGCAAAGATCTCATTTGTGAGGAAGCTTCCAAGTACACTCAGCCCCATGCAAATACTAGCCTTCAGGGCCCTTCAGGAACATCTGGGACGGAGTGGGCAGGGGCGGGGATGCTAGAGGCAGAGCCAGCACACGTGACCCAGCATTCTTGCACACACTATGCTCTCACATGTACTTGGGTGTCAGGGACTGGCCAGATGAAGGGGAGTTATGGGTACTGGGTTCAGTGAAGGAGGGAAATGGTCAGTGGTTACAAGAGTGAGGTGTGAAAGCCCTACTGAATACTTCTTGCCCAAGGGTCCTCCATAAGGTGGAGCTGGCACAAACACCTCTCTCCCTCAGTCTAATGACTGAGGTTTGGAGGAAAATATACATCTCAGCACACCCATTTCTCATCTCCAATGGCCACAGTATATAAACTGATACACTACAGTATGCACATTAGGTATGGATAAGCCCACTGCTGTCCTGCTTCTGTAAATTAGGAAATCCACTCCAGATCTTTGTGTGTGCATGCATCTGTGAATTGTGGTCCAGGTTCATGTGTTAGTTTGCTTAGTGAATATGATTGGCTAATAAACTCTAATGCAGGAACCACTGCCCTTTGTCAGACGTCTTCAGGAGACACAATTGCCAAGGACTACAACCTGTATAAATCTGCTGGAAAGTTTCTACCAGCTCCTATTATTATGTTACTGGTGTCCTTCTGTGTCAATAGTGGGATTAAAAGCTTAATGACATCCATTGTGGAACACAAAGCTTATATTTTATGTCTTTCCCCTCCAGACGCTTGCCTTATTATTTTCATGCAAAAGCCACAAGCATTGCCTGCTTGACCTTCCTTTACAAGTAGCAAAGGAATCATATTTCATTAATGTATATATACATATGCAAAATCTATTCAATGCTATTTTTGCATTATGAAATTGGAGGATTTGGAAGGTATTTTCCTGGGCCAACTTGTCCAACAATCTGCAGTGAAAAGTATTCTCTGGATGTTAGTCCTGACTGCCAGATTCCTTTCCAGTGTTCTCTAGCATTTATTGGGAAGGAGATAGAAAAGTTCCTCTGGGTGCAATGTTTCTATTGCCCAGTTGCAATTACAAGTGGGCACATGCCCCTGGTATACTGTTTTGCGAGTGGTTGGCATCCTTGTAAAGAACAACTCATCAGCAATCCATGTGCTCAGGGTGTTCATTGCTCTTCGTCTAGATGTGGAAGCAAGTTCAATATTGTCAGCACAGCTGCAGTTGTGCCAATAGAGAGGAGCTGCTTTAACTCCAATCCCTCCAATAGTATGTATTTCATTTCTTTATCTTATACTATTTATACTATTTATATATACCAGAAGTTGTCTGTGCAATTTATAGGATTAAAATGATAATGATGATGATGATGATGATGATGATGATAAATTTTTATTTATACCCCGCCCTTCCCAGCCAAAAACCGAGCTCAGGGCAAGAACAAATAAAAATAAAGGACTGTAGAGAGTGCCACTCCTACTCAGAGTAGACCTATTAAATTAATGGACAGGACACACACACAAACACACACCCACACACACACATCCAGGAGCCTAGGCTGCCAAACAACAATACAAAAAAACTTTAAAAGATTCTAATACTGTTGCAGACTGGGAAAGATCTCAACTTAAAAGGGTTTCAGTAGGTGTGGAAAAGATGGAATTTGGCTAATATTCAAGGGGAGAGAAATCCAAAGTGCCCGTGTCACAACACTAGAGGCCTGGTTCTTGCATTGTGCATAGCAGGCTTCCTGATAAGATACCTGTAGGAGGCCCTGCAGAGTGCAGTGATCGATTGAGTACACAAGGTATGGAACAATCTTTCTAACCTGCTGCACCTGGAACTGCATGTGGGGAGTGCAGTGGAAAGGGACACCACAGTGGGTAGCCTGAGGAAGTACCATCCACCCTGGGGTGAAGGAAGGGTCTCCGGCCCCCGGTGCAGGGTGTCAAGGGGCAGGGAAAATTGCCTGGTGGCGCATTCATGGAACCACTATGTATGGAGCATGCATGCCGCCGATACCGACAGCACCGCTTGAGCACCATATGGACGGCGGTGGGATCCTCTGCACACAGCTGCAGTGGCGCAATGGCGCCGCGTTGCCACGCCCAGGGGCAGCGGGGCGAGCCCCCTGTGCGGTGTCTTCTTGTCACCCCCCTCAGAGATGGCACCCGGGGCAAAACGCCCCTGTCCCCCTTCCTCCGCCACTGCATCCACCTTGGGCTTGCCCATAAAAAGCAGGTCTTGCAAAAGAAACATCTAAATTTGAAAAAGAATTAATTAAATATAAAGGACAATACATTTCAAGAATATATAATCTCCTCTTAGAGTGGGAGGTGAAAGAAGAATTGGTTAAAGGGACAATAGTGAAATGGGCGCAAGACCTAGGGTATAACATCTATATGGATCAATGGGAGAAATTATGGAGGGAGGATATTAAATTTACAGTGTGCTACAATCTCAGAGAAAATATTATGAAAATGCAATACACATGGCACCACATTCCAGCAAAACTTGCGAAGATGTATAAAAATAGATCACCAGCTTGCTGGAGGTGTAATATATATGCACATGTGGTGGGAATGCACAGCCATTAAGGAATTTTGGAATAACATCTATAATGAATTTAAAAAGTTATTTAAGTTCTCATTTAAGAAAAAACCTGAAACCTTCCTCCTTCCTCCTCTCAAATCAATCAAATCTTTCAGATACCCTGGTCCCAAGCTGCATAGGGCTTCATACACCAAAACCATCATTTTAAACTTAGCCTGGTTGCTAACTGGCAGCCAATGAACTTAATAATAATAATAATAATAATAATAATAATAATAATAATAATAATAATAATAATAATAATAATAATAATATATTTATACCCCGCCCATCTGGCTGGGTCTCCTCGGCCACTCTGGGCGGCCTCCAACAAATACAATACAAAGTCACAAATTAAAAACTTCCCTAAACAGGGCTGCCTTCAGGTATTTTCTAAATGACAGGTAGTTGTTTATCTCTCTGACCCCTGATGGGAGGGTGTTCCACAGGGCGGGCGCCACTACCGAGAAGGCCCTCTGTCTGGTTCCCTGTAGCTTTGCTTCTCGTGGTGAGGGAACCGCCAGAAGGCCCTCGGCACTGGATCTCAGTGTCCGGGCTGAATGATGGGGTGGAGACGCTCCTTCAGGTATACAGGACCGAGGCCGTTTAGGGCTTTAAAGGTCAGCACCAACACTTTGAATTGTGCTCGGAAACGTACTGGGAGCCAATGCAGATCTCTCAGGACCGGTGTTATGTGGTCCCGGCGGCCACTCCCAGTCACCAGTCTAGCTGCCGCATTCTGGATTAATTGCAGTTTCCGGGTCACCTTCAAAGGTAGCCCCACGTAGAGCGCATTGCAGTAGTCCAAGCTATTATGGGATGTCATATGCCCCCTTCATAGCTGGAGGCAGTAGTGCTTCTGAATACCAGTTGCTGGAAAGCTCCATGAAGGAGGAGTGTTCTTGGGCTCAGGTCCTGCTTGAAAGCTTCCAGCAGGCATCTGGGTGGCAATGTGAGAACAGGATGTTGGACTAGATGGGCCATTTGCCTGACCCAGTAGGCTCTTCTTGTGTTCCTATGACAGCCATGACACCCCCAGCCTGACTCTGCCCCATGTTTACAAAGATAATAAAATCCGCAGGTCGCCTCTGACAACCTGTCGATGAGGATGAGGATGAGAATGAGGAGAATGGTGGTGATTGTAAACGAGATGTCCCTCTTTGGCTATGGATTTAATACACATATTTCTATTTTGTTTCTCTTGGCTTCATTTGATATTTTATATGATTTTAATATGCGCATTATATCCTGAAGTGAAAAATGGAGCAGGGCAGAAATTCTATTCCTCCTCTTAAGATAAAATATAATGATAAGTTATCTCGAACTTCTCTCACTGTGGGATATAAACCCCCCCCCCCAATCTCAGGTAATTACATAGCCTTTGGTAGCACTTCTGTACATTATTAATGTTGCTTATTGCTTCACACAACATTTAGTTCTTGAATCCACCCACATCAATGCTAGTTGCTGCTTGGTCGATTTTGATGACAAAAATAACAAATTGGAGGTATAGTGTTTGTTTACACAGAGCACATTAGGCTGGTAGTTATCAAATAAGAACTGTATTACCACCTTAAATTACGCTGAAAATAAAATCAATAGCTTATTTAAACACTAAGCAAACCCTCACAACAACCACAAATATTGCTCCAGGAAACACAGCAGCAACTTTTAATATGGAAGGATGCGGAGAAGCTCACAAAAAGAAATTTCAAAGGGAAAAGATGCAGGGGGGGAAAGGCTAGCTTTAGGGAAGAATGGTTATTTATTCAATCTACATGCAGCACAGTTTGTTTGTTTTTCACCCTTTAAAGTGCTTTATAATACATAATAAATATGTGTGTACATGTCTTTGTACATGTCTTTGTTTCATTGTGAAGCAATGGCAGCTCCTGGATTCCAAATGGCCCTGAATTGTTTTGACAAAGTACTTTAGGTTATAACAGCTCTACCTAGTAAACTGACAGTTCATCAATAGCACAAGCTGTGAAAAAATAGTTTGCGCGTAACTCAGAGCACCATTTTGGGTCTCCAGTGAACCTCAGCCTTCTTGTTCCAAAGTGTTTTGTCAAAAGGTTTTGTGAAAGTTACCACATGTGGCTGTTGGCAGATCTTCACAGTTCCCAACCAGAATATGGTTGAATTATTAGTAGTGTCAGTGGGTTGTGGTACTACTGATAATGGACTTTGGCTGATAATCAGTGGGCACCTATGTGTCCTGTACTGATTCTTCATTTATCATTGAGGCAAGGGATCTATCCAACAGGGCAAGGTTGCTGACACAGCAGGGGAACTCACCAAGCAGGTAAATAGACCAGAAACCTCACATCAAGGACCTAATCCAATGAACTTTTGCAACAGCCAGGAAGCAAGTGAAAGGTTTCACAGATCATTTCTCTGCCCCACCCTTTCCTGGAGCATTTGTGATCCAGGATATACCGTACTTTGTTTCATCATTCTTCTTCCCAATTCAGGCTCAAGAGACAGCAGGCCTTCTGCTGCAAGAGATATACTGCACAGTACACTGGTCTGCACTTTGGCTCAGACTGACTACTGTCAATGCTCCTGGATTCCTGTGGATTCAGGGGTGTCTTGCCCATAGAGGCAAGTGGTGCGGTGCGCCAGGGCTCCAAGTTTGTGCCAAGTTCTGGAGGGCGCCTGGGAAGAGGCAGAGGCTGGATGCAGCGCCTCTCGGCATCAGCTCACTGCCCTCCCCCGCCGCGCTGAAGCAGCGCCGCGCCTGGAGCCTCCACCTCTTCCCCACCGGAGGAGCCACCCTCCAGCTGCTGCCCACCTCCTCCAGCCCCACAAAGCTACCGGCAGGGCTGTAAAAAAGGTGAAACCGGGGGGGGGGGGTGCCCGAGGGATCTCTGAACTATGGCTCCAAATATCCTTATGTGGATTATTGTGGTGAGTCTGCAGCTAGGCTGTGTGACCAGTTGGATTTGTTAGGTCCCCCCATTCTGCAGACTCCTTAAGAGTGTGTGTGTGTGTGTGTGTGTGTGTGTGTGTGTGAGAGAGAGAGAGAGAGAGAGAGAGAGAGAGAGAGTTTGGGGGTGTTTATCAGGGGCCACTCACTCATCTTGGTCCTGATATGGGCTGGGGCTGGGCTCTGCCTCCTTTGAGGAAGCCTCAACTAGTTCCAGTTTGGTCTTGAAAGGAAGGTCATGGGACATGACAGTACAGTGCCAATGGTTGCTCAACCTCAGATGCATGATGAGAATCCACTTATTATCAGAACACAAAACATTTATTTGACACAAATAAGTAAATACAGTTCAGGAGGGGACGGGATCTTTTCACCAGGCATGGGGAAAGGCAATAGCTCAATAGTATAGAGGTTGTATATGCTTTTCCTTCAAAAGCTTCCAGGTCCAATCCTGATTCCCCAGCATCTCCAGGTAGGACTGGGGATGTCCCCTGCCTGGAATTCAGAAGAGCCACTGTCAATCAGGGTAGACAATACTAAGCTCCATGCAGTATAAGGCAGCTTTTTGTGTTCTTATGATTCAAAACTGGCTTCCTCATCACTCCTCCAGAAGGGGCTGATAGCAGCAAAAAGGACATACCACTGGGAAAGGCAATGATGGTAAAGAAGAAGAAGAAGAAGAAGAAGAAGAAGAAGAGGAGGAGGAGGAGGAGGAGTTTGGATTTGATATCCTGCTTTATCACTACCCGAAGGAATCTCAAAGCGGCTAACATTCTCCTTTCCCTTCCTCCCCCACAACAAACACTCTGTGAGGTGAGTGGGGCTGAGAGACTTCAAAGAAGTGTGACTAGCCCAAGGTCACCCAGCAGCTGCATGTGGAGGAGCGGAGATGTGAACCCGGTTCCCCAGATTACGAGTCTACACTGGCACCCACCTCCCCGAAGTTTCAGTTGCTCATGCTGATTTTACTCATATTAACTTTTATATTTGTTTATGCATGCCAAGGTTATCTCACTTAGTTGAGGGAAAAAGAATCCCACCAAACACCTTCAAATTGCTCACTTAAAAAAATAAAATAAATCCAATTGACCCTTCAAGGCAGCTCTCCTTTGTTGGTGTACAGTGACCCTGGTACCTGGATAGGGAAACTGCAATGCATCCACCATAGCTCATCTGTTTTTGTTCATGGATAATGTATATGCATCAGTGAGAAATCGGAAGGCTCAGGTGAAAAGCCACAAGGCAGATTCCATGTGTTGCTCTGCACTCCTGTAGACTTGGCAAAATGGGCACAGGAAATGCTGGTGAAGGACCCGGTCTCCAGTGTTTGTTCTAATCTAAGCTTAATATATGCCAAGGCTTTTGGGGGAACTGAGCAACGAGGCTTCCTGCTGTTCTGTTGCACTGAACAGTATCTGATGATGCTGATGCTTTATTTCGCCCAGGGATAGAAATATAGCAAGCTGACACAGTGGGTTAAGGGCTGACTACGTTAGACTGGAGACTGAGAATACCTATTAGCATTGCTCAAGCTAATCACCCCTTAAAGGGGGAAATCATATCTTGCCTTTTATCTGCCAAGGCTCTGCTGTCAACAGAGATTTAAAGACATCACGATATTATACAACGGCAGCCTGCGTAAGTGGCCTGATATGGTGTACACAGTAAAAGAACACCCAAGGCTATGATAGCAGCAGACGTTTGAAGTTAAAGCAGAGTTCAAAAATACCTGATGAGTGTATTGCAGTACATGCCTCCTCATCCACGGTTGAACAATTAGGCCTCTGTAAATAATTCATACACATTTAAACCTTGTGCTGTTTCAGGGAGATTTTCCACCTTATTTAGGTAGGTAGCTGTGTTGGTCTGACGCAGTCTACACACCCACCCACACACCCACACAGACCCCGTATATAAAAATCCAATAGCACCTTAAAGACCAACTAAGTTTGTTCTGGGTATAAGTTTTTGTGTGCATGCACACTTATTCAGATACACTGAAACAGAAGTCACCAGACCCTTATATATAGTTGGAGGGTGGGGTGGGGTTTTTCTCAGGAGGGTAGTAGGAGATGGGTGATTGACTCAATGGGTATGGTAAACCTGTTGACGACTGTTAACGACTGCAATTAGTCCTACAGTAAAAAGCAAAGCATAGTATGCAGATGATTAGCATATGTAATGAGACAGGAATCCTTTTGAGTCAATCACCCGTCTCCTACTACCCTCCTGAGAAAACCCCCACCGCACTCTCCCAAGAAGTGTGCATGCACATGAAAGCTTATACCAAGAACAAACTTAGTTGGTCTCTAAGGTGCTACTGGACAATTTATTATATATATATATATATATATATATATATATATATATATATATATATATATATATATATATATTTCCACCTTATGTATATAAAATGGTAATCCTACACAGGATTCTGTAAGGCGAAGCCACCGTGAATTCCGGTTCTCATCACAGCTGACCAAATGCCTATGGGATGCCCACCTGCAGGACCTGAGGGCCACAGTGTTCCCCCCACTTATGAGTCGCAGCAACTGGTATTCAGAGGCATGCTGCTTTTGTCCATGGAGGTAGAACACAGGTAGTAGCCACTGACAACCTTGTCCACCATTAATTTATCCACTTCTCCAATGACTTAACAATGACATGTTGGGACTACTGCCATTTCTGGGTACTGTGCTATGAGACAGAGATATGAAATTTGCTACACATATAGTCCATGATGCCCCAATTACTTGACCAATCTAAAAATGGCATATTTGTACATCTCTTCATTTGATACACATAGTCAAAGACACCTTGGCTATTAGATAAGTCTCCCCATCAAATAGGAAACTTTGTAACGTCCTGGCCCAGGGGTTGGTAATCTAAGGCCCATGGGCCACAAGCAGCCCATGTGGGTCATTTAACCGGCTCATGGACCCCCATCGCCTGCTCGGGGACCCCCACCACCTGCTCGGTTGGCTAAACTGGCGTGGAGCAGAGCGGGGACCACCTTCTGCGACACTGGCCGGCTTCCCATTGGCTGCAGGAAGCTCCTGCAGCCAATGGGAAGCTGCACATGCCTCCTGTGCGCCAGAAGGAGTGCCGGAAATAGCGTTTGTGCATGCATGCATGTGTGTGCACACACTCCGGCCCACCGCGGCATCTGCGGTACCGTGAACCCGCCCAATCCACAAAAACTTTGCCTACTCCTGTCCTGGACTTTACATGATATACATGTGTATGATGAATCACATTAGCTGCAGGACGAAGCCACAAATAATTTATCTGATTTCTTTAAACAGGATAATCTTTCCATTGTTCTTCTCTTCAAGAAATGCTGTATCGGTGTAGTTAATGTGTTTATGCATGCTTGGACCAAGGGGTGCTTTCTAAACACAAACATCAGAAAGCTCTTCTTGTAAGCATTAATGGTTTTTGGACCACTGTAACCTGGCCAATTAACACAATTAAAGGCCGATATGCTTAGTTAAGCCCAACTCAACAGTTTTAACAGATAAAAGTCTTACTTGGGAATATGTTTCACTGAACTCTGTGGGAGTTATTTTCAACTAACTGTCCAGGAAACTGTGTTAGAGTAATGAAGGTAACCCCATAAATATTACACTGGTGACATATAATATTCGTAATATATGACATATGCTATTTAGTAAGTGGAGAGGAGAATACAGATTGATATACATGTACTAAAGTATACAGCTATCCTCTGAATGAAAGCAGGAAAGGGAGACTAACAAGCTGCTTTCTGCAACATTTTGGCTTCATTTTCTAGGTCCTGAAACTTTGTTATTGCTACTTACCTCCTGCCTTGGATTCATTGTGGCACAGCCTTCTGCTCTGCTTCTTTCTAGACTCCAACCTATGCCAAATTTTGCTTGGCTGAGGTCTTTGTCCTGACATTGCAAATACAAAACCACCTCCGTCCAGCACACCATTATTAGCTTTATCCCTGAACCAGCCTCCACAGATCATATTTTATTTCATACATTGGGAGCAGGGAATTCTCATTAGGGGTATCCTTTGCCGATTCGCGTTAATGTCATGTTTGTTTCAACGCAAAGAATCAAAGAGGCGACTACACCTGCCGAAGTCTGAGTCATTTTCCTGACTGATTGTTTACCCATGTTTATCTCTGCACTGCTTCAGTGATGGGTCTTCTAATTGTAACCAGTTGTGCTGGTGCAACATCAAAGTTAATTGCATTTATGGTGATGCTGTTGTAGTTAGATAGCATCCCATGCACTAACAAAGTAAGTCCTAGGATCACGCTGCAGTTCAGTAAAGTTGCAAAGGCATTTAGAATTGAGTTCTTGCGCGCACCCTTTATTGTATATAACTTTACCCAATGTGGATCGATGGTGAGATTACAACCCAAGGCTTTAGAAAAGGCAAGCTATTGATATCTGTGGGGGTCAAGGAATCATCTTTGAAGAAGCCTGTAAGCAGGGGCATAGCAAGGGGGGGCATAGGGGGCAGACCACCCCATGTTCCATAATGGAGGGGGTGACAAATTATCAAGGAACAATTACTGCCCTACTAGGGCGGTTCATAAAAAACTTTTTTTAAAAAAAATGCCTGCTCCAAAGGTCTTATCTTACTATACAGGTACTAGGGATTATATAACTATATATGAAATTTCATGCATATCGGTTAATATCTTGACCCTCCTCCACCCAAATAGCTGTTTACTTGGCTGTTTTCCTATGTCGTGAAGGCTGAAATTTCAGTTCAGCAGAGCACATACTGTTCCCAACCCTAACCCTGTGGAAAGCCATCTAATTAGACTTTAATTTGATTTTGAGATGCTTTTAGGAGGTAATTTAATTATTGTTTGATTTTATACCAATGTTATGTATCTGATGTTAGCCACCCTGAGCCCGACTTCAGCCAGAGAGGGGGGGATATAAATAAAAGTTTATTATTATTATTATTATTATTATTATTATTATTATTACTTGTTAGAAAATATGAAATAAAAAAACCATTTTTGCAGGGGGGGAATCAATGGGGGGGGTGACAAGAAATTTTCCACACTGGGTACCACCTGACCTTCCCACGCCTCTGCCTGTAAGAATGACTCCTATTTCTTATCAGTATTCTTATTTTAGCATTAAACATAATGACTTTGTTCTACCAGATTGTGTAGTTCTAATTACCCACAACATTTCTGCGTTGCCTAATATACAACAAAACTTTGCTGAAAAAGACAGAGGAGTTTGCAAGTCACCTTTGGTCTTTTCTTCTCACTTCCTTCTGTCTCCCTTTGGTGTGCAAAAAGAATAATGAGGATTGTTCCTTTGATGTGGTGTTTAGACACGTAGAACGCAGCTGCTTTGTTGTGTATGATCCTGTCCTACAGAGAGGGAAAGCAAACCTGCGAAGAGAGGGGGGAAACTTTGGATATCGATCTGTTAAGTAACACTTAATGTGTTACTTGGCATTGCACATCTCTGGTGTAGCACTGTTGTGATGTTAAAAGTGGCACAGTGTTAAATATCACAGAACACAATGTTGGGATGCTTGTTGCTTTTGATTTTTGAGAAAGAACTTACTGTCCCAAGGCACTTTCTATAACCCCACCCCACCCCACCCATCTCCCCCCTCCACCTCTTTCCCCCTTTTCTTCCTAATGTCTCAACAAATGAAACTGATTTGTAAAAATGTTGCATGGAAAAAATACAAGAGAGAGAGAAATTGCACATATTTTTGTAAATCAAGAAAATCTTTAATAAAAAAACACAATTAAAAAAAGAGTGCAGCTGGGGTACGGTTCCTTATGGATGTCTGTATATATGCTTCTCTAACAGAATATAGTGGTACCTTGGGTTAAGAACTTAATTCTTATCCTGAAGCAAAGTTCTTAACCTGAAGCATTATTTCTGGGTTAGCGGAGTCTGTAACCTGAAGCATCTGTAACCTGAAGCGCCTGTAACCTGAGGTACCACTGTGTTCTTATTGTGTAGCTACCATATTGAAAGTGCTCCCACTGATACTCTCTCCCTAACAACCCAGTGACACCAGGGACAGTGTATTGGATAACATTTTCCACCATTTGAACTCAAAATTCACTGCCTGAGAAGCCTTCAGTCCTTGGGTTATACCCAACAAAGTCATCCTGTTACTGCAGAGATTTCAGCCTGCACAACTGGATTTCCTCTGCCTTTTCTCATGTTCTTTCAAACACTTGATATCCGTTCTGGGTTTCCCCCCCCCCAACCCCCTAGAGCAGGATGGGGGAAAACTTAGGGGCCTGCAAGGAGGGGATTGGAAGTCCCATTGCACAGGCAGATGTCACTGCGATAATAGGATAAATTCATTGGATACAAACTTCTCTTAGACACCCTGACAGACTGGACTAATTGTGGCAGCTGCAAATAATACAGTTACCAATTGTGATGAAATTGCTCCTGAAACTAGAAGTGAACTTTCATCTAGAGTTGGGGATCAGTCTAGTTTGATTCCAAGTCACTTTCACATGTGCTCATTCAAAAGCCTATCCCATCCTGTTTTCTTCTAAAGCTGCGTTTGAAAAAACAACAACTCACATGAAAATTCACATTTAAATAGATATATAGAATTTATAATTTATAAAAATGTTTATTTGTGGGTTTTTTAATTCAAATACCACAGGTGACTAATAGTGCTGATACAAATAAATAAATAAATAGGTACATCCAATAGTCACAACATGTCAGGAACCAAAAATAGTAAGCTTGAAACTGGCAAAACCATCCCCCTCCCCTCCCCTAGACCAAATGGTGTGCATAGTCTGAGAAAAGCAAACATGTATGCCATGCTTAGGACTTCACAGAAAAATGTGAAAATGTTTGTGATGGTCTTTTCAACAGAAAATTGGGGTTTACTCCGGAACTAGAGAAAAGCTTGTGACATATTTCTTCCAACTCTGTGATTCTGTGATTCTGCACACTAGTCTGGGAGGTGCATTTCAGGTCAGTTTGTATCAGCGTTATGTACTAAGCTGAATCCTAGAACAATAGGATCCAGAATGCAGCAGTCTGATTGTTCCGCAGGAGCCACCCAATCCAGCTGCAGGTGGAAGTGAATCAGCGACCCGATTGGCCTGCAAGAGCAGCCAATCAGGCTCCTGGAGGAAGTGAATCCGCAACCTGATTGGCCTACAGGAGTAGGCCAGAATTAGCCAATCACGTGGGGCCCATGTAATGTTTGTTCAAGTTGCTGTTTGTCCTTTTAATTTGACATTTGCACATAATTCATTTAAGGGTAGGAAAAACAGTGTGCTTTTTAATGTATTGTGAATTTTTTATAATGTATATATAGCAGACGTTTTGGGGAAAGACTCATTCCTTGCTACTATGAGCCGAATAAAGAGCATGAAATTCACACTTGACTCTGAGTACATTTCAATCAGAATCCGTGGATATCATAGTTTTCAAGTTTCCTTGCTTTCAACAGCTGCTATGTGCATCCATCCCATGACCCGGCCACACTTTCACAAAAGGAAGATTGTACCCCTTTAGAGTCTGCTTTGTGTCCTGCTTCCAAAAGATAAGCATTTAAACAGTATGTTCTGTGACGATATCTCATTTTCATAATGTTGTTATCACACTCATTCAACAAGAGATCATTGTGTTTGCTGCTTTGTTTGTTTATGAAGTGTCAATACTGTTAGAAATTGTGCGAGGAATATAAAGCTTCCTTTTGAAAAAGGAATATGGTGGGGTTTTTTTTTTGCCAATGCTGCTTGAAAGAGCATATGCTAAGATAAACAATGTTTCCATCTCTGCATCATAGCTAGAAACTAAAGCTTGTGTTGATAAGGGGATGGGTTTAAAACCGCTTGCAAAGGAAAGCCTTTGCAGCAAAAAAGCACCTTTATTTCTTTGTATGAAAGGAAAATTAACACTATTCAAACCTTGACCAGGGATGTTTGCTATTCCTACTTAGCAACTCAGTTTCATTGTAAGCAGAAATCAACAACTGCTGATTTGGAGTGTTGGATAAATATTCTGAATAGCTAATATATTCTATAAATACTAGGGCTATTGATGCATCCCAGTGAAAGATACATTTTCCATCTTTTGGCTCATGCTTTCATTCTTCATCCATTCTGGGACAGAGATGGTGGGAAGCGGGTGGCTGTCAGCTGAGCATTCAGAAAACAAAATATTAGCACTTGGCATATGGGATGGCCAATGTTTAAAGCACAGTTTGGGCTACCTGCCTTAGTGCAGGTGTAGGGAATCTTTCTCAAGCCAAGAACGGTCACCAGCAGTAGATGCATCCAGGGCAGACAGCCATATCTGTAGACAGTGCATCAGCCATGCTGATGAACCACCAACCCTGCTCTATGCAGCCCTCTGTGTTCTGCTTTGCAGCAGCTTCCTTACCTCAGCTGAAGGAGCCTTAGGCAGGTCAATCTGCAGGGTGAACAAACTCAACACACTAGGTACCCCCAGTAAGCTAAGGGATGCCCAGGGTGTGCAAGGGAGGACTACTTTAATGTCCAGGGGACTGCAGTTATTCCTTTCAAGAACCCAGGACTCAGAGAAGAGGAATTGTAGATGGATTGCTGGAGAGCATGCTAGAATTGCTGCACACTGAGGACTTGGCTATACAGCTGCAAATAAAGCATTTTAAGTGACAACCTTTCAGTGTATGGCCAGTGACTCCCCTCTACAAAACCCCTTTAACGGGGAATGCTGGGATCACCGCTGTGGGGGGGGGGCGTGTGTCACCACTACACACACACACTGTTTAGGGAAGATAGACTAAAGGATTCCGCTCAAGGCCTAAAACTGCCAAAGTTGTGATGTTTTGCTATGGGGAAGGGAAAACCAGCCAATGCAGGGGAAATTGCTTCCTGGTCCTTTAACAGCGGCCATCGAAAGACCGTAGCAGTGCCTGCATACCTGAAAAGAAGAAGTTGACCTGCAATAAAGAACATTTTAAAAAGGGAACGTAGGGCGGGTGAAGCTCTAGAGCCAACTGAGAGCTCTCAATTAGGCTCCGCCCCCTACATACACAAAGAGCGGACCAGAGTGAAGACTACTCCTTCTTGGTCTGCTCTCCTGGCTCCGCCTCTACCCATCATGATTGGTTCATTTTGAACTGAGGTTTGGCTGGAACCTCAAAGGGCTGTGACGAGTGGAGTTGGACCAGGACTGTTCCGCCGGGAGTCTCGGAGGACCAGGGGTGCTGCACATGGGCACGCAAAGAGCACCCTCCGCTTAAGGGGGAGAGCGGTCACTATTGTCACTCTGTTTCAAGCAGTCTGTGTTCATGCAGCCAGAAGCTTTCTCTTTGCCTCTTCAAAAAGTGTTTGTAAACTTTATCTTACAGTCCATATGATCCAAAGATGGCAGCCCAGCTCCCACAGCAACTCACAAAGATGGAGTCTGGAGACAGGAAAATGGGTCCCTCTCTGGAATCTGCCATAGAAGCCAACTGGAATCTACAGATTACGTGCTCTGTAGGGCTAAAGGTGAACATTCCATTAGCACAGGAATCTAAGCTTGCACCATGGGATGTCCTTGCCTTCTCCTCCTCCTCCTCCCATGCACCCTTAAAACTGTTGTGAAGGTTCCTCCTACCCTCCTGAGCAGATTTGGGGTGTGCACAGGGGGCAGGGGAGGGGGAAATCCCATTGCACAAGCTCTAATCCTTGTGCTAGTGCAAATATTTAATTGCCGATCACTCCATATTGCTATCCCTGCTCCACCGCAATGAACAAAGTTTAATTCCAAGTGCGCATAGGATCATTGCCTAAGTTCCTTGTTTTAGGAGCCCATATGTGTTAGGGTAGTTACTGATGCATCACACAGTTCTGTGCCATCAGGCTATTCAGTGTGATTATTTTAAAGTCTGGCAGCCTACAGTGCCTCACACATGCCTAAGTATGCATATAAATGAATCCTAAATAGGAACTTGGAAAATTACCCCCTTGCATTTTATAATGTCTCTGTTTACCTTTACTAGGCACTTAGTTCACTTGTTTTGGCAACAGCAAAGCTGTCGCAATTAGCATATTTTTTAAAAACAAGCTGTTAAGAGTTAAGGTGCTGGTGGTTTTACTAGCAGACACTTTGTCCTGTGCTTAGTTTGTGATGGAAAAAAGTACTGACTAATAAAATATACAAGCTCCATTAAGAGAAAATAAAAGTCGGAATGTATTGGACTTTGTATTGTTATTGTGAACTTTTTATTCTTTTTTTTAAAAAAATATTTTATTTATCATTTTCAATTTTATACATTTCAATAATTTTACAATCATTTTAACATTTTGAAACTCGACTTCCTTCTCCGTCTTTCTGCGGTTCCTTAAATTTATTTTTATATATTTTCGGCATATTCCAAATTAACTTGATTTATTCATTTATTCATCTAATTTATTCATTTCCATTCTTCTATAAAAGTTTGTTATCTTGATTTCTTACTTTTTCGGCAAGTTTCACCATTTCTGCATATTCCATAAGTTATTGTATCCATTCTTGCTTTCCTGGGACTTCTATACCTTTCCATTTTGGGGCAAGTAACATTCTTGCCGCTGTAGTTGCATGCATGAATAAATTTCTGTACAGTTTGGGTACCCAACTTTTTCCCCTTTTTATCCTTAGGAGAGTGAGTGGAGGATAAGTCCCTGGAGATTGGAGGTACAGTGTTTTTTTGGGGGGGGGGTTTAAGGTTGCAAAGTCACACCCACTGCATCCAGCTGTTCTGGACATCTGAGCAGTTTATGGGGACCAGGAAAACAAGAGGCCAGAGAGCTCCTGAACCTTTGAGAGTTGTGCAGAAGAGGAAACCAGGACATTCCAGGATCCAATCAGAAGCCGGCGTGGCTCCTTTAATTCTGGGATGCCCCAGTCAAATCGGGACCATTGATGGGTATGTTATGGCCATGCCTCATGTCATCTGCGTTGACACTGGGGAGAAGGCATCTATATCAGCCACAGGGACTGGTGGGTGTTCAGTCTTGGCATACAATTAATGTGGGCATGTTTAAGGGGAAATGTCCAGGATACGAGAGGCTGAACCAGTGCAAACAGGGACTGAACATTGTGGGTTTTTCAAGGGGATATTTATGGAGACCTTTTGTGGCCAACACAAGAAGTCCTTGCAGGCACAATGGCATCTATGAGCACTACATTCTGGACCCCTGCATTAGCATCTTCACATGCAGTGCTTGCAGGCCTGCAGAGTTTTCCTCCAAGCCATACATCTCTGTAATGTGAATGCTGTAAACAAAGGGCCTGAATACAAATAAAAAATCCTTCAAACAGAACTCTGGGACACATGGAAGCTTGAGTGAGTAAGCACTTTTTAAATACCCTGCAACCAGTATATAATATACAGTGGCATTCACTTATTGGCAAAGTTTGCTAATGTTCCTAGACAGGTTGGGTGATTGCACTGAATTGCCTTACAAATTGCACCTGCAAGAAACTAAGGAGGAAAGGTATAAAGACTGAAAATAGAACATAAAGAAAGCAATTAAAGTAAGTGAAATGCAGGTCTTAGTTGCTAATTGTTCATAAAAAATATCATTAGTTTACAATGTGTGTTTCTGCAAGAAAGGCTTCTGCAGTGCTTTTTAGTGAGTCTTTGAAGCAGCCTCCTTGGCAAACAACCAGGAAAAATAAACCTCTCCAAAACTGTAGTTTGTACATCCAGGAGAGAGGAGAGTGGGAGGGGAGGAAAGGCCGTATTGCAAAATTAATTTGAGTGAATACCAACTGAGTTGACTAACTCAAAATTCAATAAGCATCTGTAAATCTCACTTACTGTCAGCTGAGTCACCGTATGGACAGGGGAAGAGCAATTGAATCACCACCTGCTACTTTAGGTAGCAGGCCCACTGTGAATGCCTTTCCTGGCACACAGGTTTCCAAATGGGCCTTGCAGAAAGGATTTGGCAAAGGGTGAGAGGCACCACCTACCTGGCTTCCTGCCCTTTCCCCATTAAACCAGGAGAATTCAGAACTGCTAGAAATTCCAGTTCATGTCAGTGAAGGCTTATTCTGTGTCTGACAATTCAGTTTGTCTGCCTTTGCCTTGGGTGTGAATAAAAACGCTTTAAGAAGACAGGCCCTATCTTAGCTGTCCGTGGAGAAATGACTGCTTTAATAATGAGGTGCCTTCCTACC
Organism: Lacerta agilis; assembly: GCF_009819535.1. Lineage (NCBI taxonomy): Eukaryota > Metazoa > Chordata > Lepidosauria > Squamata > Lacertidae > Lacerta > Lacerta agilis. The sequence goes on from NC_046317.1 coordinate 75,479,321, forward strand.
TGGGATGATAGCTGATAAGAGCATCAGAAGCTCCCATTGGTCTGTCCAGCTCCATATTATCTCTACAGGCTGGCAGCAGTTCTCCAGTGTCCAAGAGGAGTGTCTTTTTCCTCCATTTCCACAGCTTAAAGTGGGCTAACTACTGAACTTACAGTGCTCCAACTGTTGGCCTCCAATAAGCAGGGCTTTGCCTTATACCCCCCCCCACCCCAAAACCTTCGGCCATGCATTTAGCAATAATTCCATTTTTCAATAGAACACACCCCCCCCCCGATCTCTTATATTTTTGTGCCCTCCGAGGATTGGAAGCCTAGTGCACAGTTTCTTTCCACTGCTGCCCTCTGCCCCATGACTAGGGATGAAATATAACACATGACTTTCTAAAAAGTGTATGGAGATCCAGCATCAATATCACCCTGTTCATGCCTGCATTTCTCCTGGCCTCTTCTCTTGGAATGACATAGGAATGACATAATGTGGACACATTTTAATATCCCATCACATAGGTCTGCAGGAATAGTCAATGGGTATCCAGCAGTATGGCAGACTAGACCCTTTCTGGTTACACAGATTTCTGAATACAGCCACCTCAGCAACCAGCATACAGGGATAGATGGATCCCCTCAGTTCCTTCCCATATTATTTCAAGATGCTGGCACCTCTGGTTCTCGGATGACATAATTTTGAAATAATGCCCATCAGAAGTCTGAATTCTTGAATGACCATGGTGCTGTAGCTTCCACCCCAGACACAACCGCAAAGGCTCTTACTTGAGAGTAGGAGAAGGACCTTTATTAAACCAGGGCACAATGCAGGTGCAGCCATAGGCAAAAGCTAAGTCAGTCCCAGAGCTCCTACAAACGGGATGGAAGAGTAAACCAAGCTAGGAGCAAGGTCAGAACTGCAGATCTGGGCATAAAATTCAAAATTGTATGTGAGCAATGAAGCTGTCCCAATAAGTTATCACACCCATCTGGCAAGCTCTATAGCCAAGGTAGGGCACACACCTTACTTGTGAGAATTAGCCTTGTGAGAATGTCTAGCCTGCATGTGCACACTCTGCTGAGGGGGCTGCATCTTCTTCCACCAGCAGAGGCATTGCCTAGCCCTGGAAGACAATGCCAGCTTTGTCTCCTGCTCTGAATCCTGTTCAGCCACCCCAAGCCATTTCTCTGAGTTCTCCCCAGCTTCCAACAGCACACCTGTTGTTGTATAACCTCTCTGAAAACAAATCAGAATGAATGCTCAGTAAAGACCAGGTATAATCTAATCTCCATGTAAGCTTTGGGCAAGCAAATCAGGACAAATAGGTTGCCTGAAGGAGCTCCCAAATCAAGTTCCTGATGTGAAACAAATTCCAGCCAAGTCCCAAAACAGAACCTGAAAATCCAGAGTAGAATCTATAAAACTGGATTTCATATGCATATGGATGCATCCATGTATGTATGTATTACACGCCTTTTAGGGCAAGCTCTTGCATGGCAGCTCACCTAATATCTAATCCATACTACTGTTCAATCCAGAGTTCCAGGCTAGAAAGAAGGGTGATGGCAACTTGAAGGTTAAAGGTTGTGTTTTGGTTTCGGCTAGAGAAAAGACAGCAGTCATTAATAAATGAGCAGTAGAATCAAACTCATATGGTCTTTAAGCCCAGTGTAGCTGTGTGGTCTTTCTATGCGTACAGCAAATGAAAGTTACACAGCCAGGCAATACGTGCCAGAAAGGAATAATGACACAGCAATTACTTTTGTCTAACTTTCTGTTTCTGGCATGGAAATGAGATGAAGAACCAACATTGTCATCCAGTTGGCAGCCAGGAACTGTAAGCAAGCGATCTCTTGCTAGAATGCCCTGAAGGTTTTGCAGAAGAGCATTTGGAGCAGCTTCTGTACCTCCAGGAAGAATCTTTAGCTAGGTTTGGGAAACTGCGTGCTGGGAGAGCATATTGTAATGTAAGCATTATCAACAAAGGTTTCATGTAGCTACAGATGGTGGCTGTTAGGCACAATCTGCAAACTGACAATTGCTCATCCAGTAGCTGTGTGTGTGTGTGTGTGTGTGTGTGTGTGTGTGAGAGAGATAATGAAATGTTAGCAGAAAAACTAAGTTGAATTTCCTTAAAAAAAATCATTTTGGAAGACATTTTGCAATAATGGAATACACTCATGCAACCTGATCTGAAGGGGACCACAGAGAACTGGCTTCTGAAGTGATTCTGGGCACCCCAGGGTGAGCTGTCACTTGGGAGATGGCCATCCAAATTCACCATCTCCTGTGGTAGTTGGTGTAGTGCATTCATACCTCACTTCATTTATAGTTCTCACAGACAGAGGCATAGCTAGGGGGCACCACACCACAGGGGCAGCACTTACCGTGCCCAAGCCATGCGTCTCTCTTGGGAGTGACACGGTGGCTTGGAAGCCTGCAGGCTCCACACTGCTTGAAAAAGCAGCACAGACCTGCATGGCACTGGAGTGGAATGGGGCTCAGGCACTGGGATTCTGCCCTGCCCTGCCGTGCCCCGTGCCCCTCCCAGGTGCCCAAGCAACTAGCTACACTCCTGCTCTCAGAAGTGGGGCTCCATGCAAAGGCCTGCCCCACTGACCTGTGTGCTATTACCATACTCCCTGATGCCTGCACACTCAAACAATGCCAGAAGAAGGAATACTCACATACCAATGTGTGCATGTCCAGCTCCTTCATGCAAGGAGGAATGCTGGCCCAATCAAGGTCCTTCCTTGCATGAGAACGTCTGTGCCCAGGAGTACCCTGCAGATGTTGCTGGGCTGCAACTCTAATAACCCTGCTAGCATGGCCAATGGCCAAGGATGATGGGTGTTGTAGTCCAACAACATCTGGAGGGCACCACCTCAGATACCCTGGTCTAGAAGTATACTTTGATATGCAAATACAACTCCATGTTAAGTTTGTGCAAATGTTGGAGGAATGTGATGGTGGCAGGTGGTGGGGCTGCCCCCACATCTGGGCATGTGAAACCCACATAGTGATAGTTTTATCTCAATGGTGAATGTAACAGAAATCAACAAAAATCTCCTGCCAGTAGCAAAACTACAGGTGCACAGAAAAGACAATGGAATGACTCCTCTTTTCCTCCACAGTTTAGGCTGTGGTGGCTTGATATCTTGTTCCCTGTTCTTAAAAAGGTTACTAAAGCCATTCCTGTTGCCAGAGGCTGACTGGGATTAGCTTTTCTCCCTGTGGCTGGAGCACCAGCCAGCTGTTTAGTACACAATGTTAGACCCAATTAAGCTGGTTAGCATACCATGACATAGCAGACATGCACAGACTCACACATGTATATGAAGCAACTTTGCTCAATGTAGAAGCAACATCCCACCTAGGAAGTGACATCATTAAATGAAAAGTCTGAAACAATTACCGTTGCACATGAATATATATTTGACTGAGATCTGCAGTGGCATTAATACAGGCTTGCTATTGATCAGTCATATGCGTGTCATGCTTCACAACTGTGCCATGCTGAAATCCTTTATAATGGAGAGCCACATGGGCTTTTAGGCATTACTGGTGGTTAATCATCCTGTCGTATCCAACATTTGTCATTCTCCGAGCAGACCCAATGAAATTAAACAGCATCCATGAAATTAGCTCCATGAAATTCAATGAGTCAACTCTGAATGGAATTGAGTTGGATGCAACCCAGAAATTCTGTCTGATAAACTTTTGCAATTGGCTATGATTGGCATGAATATCTGGCGGACGGGGCAGTGATTTAGATTTAGAATGCTCTTGAGATCTTTACTGAACATTAACTTTAAAGCTGCCATGAAGTTGTAAGGGGGAAAAATTTTTTCACCTAACTGGACTTGCAGTCCTATACTGAAGCGGGCAAGTGTAGGATAAGGGACTAAGGATGGGTAAACCTGTCAATTTCAGTTTCTCAGTTTTGCTATACTTCTGCATCAGTTTGTGATTTTATGATTCTGTGCTGATGACTTCATGAAAAATTGTCAGCATTTAATGCACATTCCCAATTTTCAGAGCGGAAAAGATGAGATGTGTGATGTGAAGGGTGCCCAAATGTCCTACTCTGCAGTAAGGGACTCACTGTGCCTCCTCTGAAGTAAGGATTCCTAGTTGTGCTAGGATTTCCAGTTCTGTTTGGAACCTTCCCCCAGGGATCTTATAGCTCCGTGGTACAATGTATGTTTTGCACCAGAAGGCACCATGTTTAATTCCTGGCATCTCCAGTTAAACAAAAGATATCATATTGGAGACAGGAGATCCTCTTCTTACGGCCTTGGAGAGCTACCTGGGTGGGATGGAACAGCGGTTTGACTCATTGCGAGTTTATCTGTATTCAGAAAAATGAAGGGATCAAAGCAGCTGAGATTTGCACTGGATTGGAGCCCGAGACTAGAAGTGGAATCTAGAAATCATCACAACCAGCAGTACACCAAGATTGTTCAGCCACACCGAGCTCATTTGGACAGCTCTGGCTTTCAGCATGAATATAGAGTTGTTCATTATCCAAGCACTGGCAAATCTCTTTCACTCATGCTGCAAAGTGGATGTATATTATTGCTCTCCATGTTGTTATCAAAGCACAGTTGGCATGCAAGCTCCCACACTTTCCCTCTTGTTTCGAGGGCACAATTGCCCCATCGGTTCCCTTAAAAGAAGCTTAAGGGCCTTGTGTTTGAAACAAAACCACAAAATGAGGGTGTAACTGTGGGTCCAGCTGGTTTACTTGCTATCAAAAGCTTTTCTTCTTTCCTAGTTAAGATTCTCCACTGTTCTTCAGTGCTTTGTAATTCTGCCTTGGCCCACAGCTCTCCCGGATTCCCCAGTGGGTGCTCCAGATGACATGCCGGTGAATGGGTTTAGCTTCTTGCTATTCCCTGTGGTCCATTCTCTCAGGTCCAGCCTGATGTCGTCTTTTCACAGGCCACTGCCCAACCATTCCTGAAGCCAGGGCTTCAAGAATTTATGCACACAGAAGGGAAAGAGAGGTGGGCGCACATGTTAATGGGATTCCCTCTGCTCCCTCTCATGTCCATTCCACATAATAATGATCGAAAATGTGCCTGGAATACTCATGATTAATGTTTCTTATTTCAGAAGAACCCCCTCATAAAAGGGTCAGTGTTATATAACTCTTACTGATAGAAAATACTGAAGTTTGGAAACAAAGGGTTTAGCAGAAAAGGTGTGGAACATTATTATTTTTTAAATAAAAAATAAAATATCAAAGCCACTTGACATATCTGGATGACAGAAATAGAAGTTCATCTATTCTCCTTAGATGGTGCACAGTTTTGTTGTTGTTTTTTTAATACTGTGACACTTGTACAAGTGACTATAATCCTCTATCTGACAGCTAGGCAACAATTGGTGCTAGAATGGGATCCCACTTGCCACAATAACACCACCCAAATGAAGAGAAATGTAGAAAAAGCTAATGCATTGCTTCCATAATATTGCTTACATAATGGAACTAAGTGAAGAGAATTTGAACAAGTGCTGGTGGTTTGAAATAACCAAGGTTGAGGAAAACTGGGTTCTTTATATTTTGAGATGTCCCCTTGCAGAAGAGTTTTCATTTTCCTTATTGGTCCATTGTTCTGTTGAGATTTAGGCTACATGCCCTTTTTATTTTCAGTATTTTTCACAGGGCTACTCCAATATAACAACACATTTGTTTACTTAAAAAGGGCAAAGTGCCTTCTAGAAATCCCTAGCTAATTCTCTAGCAATTAATTTTACTGACATTAAGATTAATGCCTGATGAAGGAGGTGAATATGTAACATGATCACCAGAATGACTCATCCTATACATATTCTACTTGGGCACGACAGATACGTTTTTCTAACCTATGAGCTTCGTAGGGAAACAGAACCAATGTTAGGCTTGAGGGTGCATCACTGTAGGAGATATAATTGGTACCGACAGGTAGCAGCAGTGAACAAATTCCATTCCATTGCCTGGGATTAACGTTAAGGGGGACAACAAGATCAGAGGCATCCATCAGAAGCGTCTGCAGTGGAATCTTCTAGCCATATCGGTCCCAGAGAACATAAAAG